>NC_040913.2:1784278-2403123 GCF_004126475.2 Phyllostomus discolor | reverse complement strand
AGCTGTCGGGGAGCAAAAGGTCTACTTCTACCCGTCTAGGTTCTTTCACTGGTCTCATAATCCAATCAACACAAGACAGATGAACAGGGGAAAAACATTGCATGTTATCCAGGAACCCCAGAGCGATGAGGCCCCCACCAGTCAGGAGGCGGGGGCTTATCTGCTACTAGGAGCGAAGGGGGAGGGGGCATGAGGCTCAGACTCCTAAGGGCAGGGGGATGGATCTCAGGGAGCCGGGGAGAGCGGAGGCGTGGTAGACGGGCTTTGGCCGAGCCCTGCAGAGACACCTTTCTGATGCGACAAGCAGTTACCTTCAGTGACAGCTCGCCTCCTGGTCAGGTTCCCAATCCAACTTCTTTTAGGCAGTTTAGGGGGAGGTAAAAAGAAAAACTTCCTGAGTCTTCTTTTTATTAAAAACAATCAGCCTAAAATAACCCTCAGGCCAGACAGACACATTGAGGGGTGCAAATTTTGCTCCCCTCCAATACAGAGATACGATGCAGCATTTGCTTCCAAGCTATTCAGGTAAGCTCAAATTTCCCCAAAATCTAACTCAAATGCTGTTGAATGAATGCATACGTAATTATTGTAATTGTAACAATTATTCTAAGGGGAAGGTGCGCCCCTTCCATCCACACCCTGGGAGGCGGGAACAAGAAAGGAGAATATTCTCATCGTTTCTCCGGCTGGGGATGTGTCCTGACCCCACCAGCCCGCAGCGATGGTGCGGACCACGGTTTGGTGAACACCAGAGCAAGGCACCTCCTCTCCCAACGTTTTCTTGCCCGAGTACCACCAAACAATAATGAAGTCTTAGATACTTTTTTGTTCATGAGTTCAGAATTTTTTCCAAAACCTGACAGAGCAGGGGAGGGACGGTGACAGGTGGAATACATCTCTATGCCAACAGCCTCTGCACGCCCTTGAACCCCCAAGAGGAAGAGGCTCCTCAGCCCAGTCCTGTCAAAGAGCCTTCCCACGATGGTTTATTTTCTCCTCCAGTTCAGTGTCTTCCTGCTCTCTTCTCCCTCCAAGGGTCACCCCCAGCTAATGACCTGGAGCGACACTCTGGCCCCCTGTCCAGGGACATCCCAGGAGCTCTGACAAATAGGTTAAGTCCTAGGACTCTGGTGAATTGCTGTTTCTTGCAAATGTCCGGCACTCCTTGAATAGTAAATGTGTTCCTTCAGAGGTGAGCTCTGCTGGTGTACAAGGTGCAGACCAGGTTTGCCAGCTCCACGCGGGGAAGTGATGAGCTCGTGCCTTTGGACTGAGGTCGGTGGTGAAGGGAGAGAAACAGTGGACTTTCTTCTCTGAGCTGTAGCAGCTTTTATCCTAACCTCCAAACACAACAGCAGGAATGACCCCCACCCCCCAAAAAAGAAGTGGAAGTGGTTTGATTTATTCCCCAGGTGGTGTGTATTTTTTCCCTGATCCATTCCTTCGTGTCCAGCCACCACCCCATGAGAATAATGGGGTGAATTTACATTCACAGTAAATGTCTCTTCTCATTCCATTGGATTCCTCTTTTCTGGTACATTTGTTTCCCATTCACGTGCATCAGCTCCCTGCTTAGGTGACGCCCAGGCCACCAGGACACCCTGCTCCCTCCTGCCTACCGCCAGGCCCCGCCCCCAGCATCTCAGGTGGAAACCAATCAGTAAGGGCCCAGATGGTTCGAGAACCATGGACAAGACTGACGGAGACATCCCCTCCCTCAGGGACCACGGCGAGGTGGGATCCAAGAAGACAGGGACTCCTGTCCTATCCCATGCCCCCGGTGGGGTCTCTCACACACAGGGGTCCGAATGAGCTTCTGAGAAGGGACAGAAAGAGAAGAAAGGCCACCCCACAAGGGGAGGAACCTGACCGAGACAGGACATCCTCATGGATTGTCATGTCGTTGGTTTATTCACGTATTGCTGAGGCCAGCGACACGTCAGGTGACCTGCTAGCCAGGCACCCGGAATACAGAGGTAAGTGCTAAACAGCCCCCAATGCCTCCCAAGGTGCACGGAAACCTCTGCCGTCGATGGTGCCGTGTGAAGCCGACAAAGCACGCGTAGTTCCTGCGCTGCTTACGGCCTCGCCCGGCCCTGCTGCAGCCTCAGACGTCTTTCTGGAAAACAGCAGCGCCCAGGAGGCCGCCGTGGTGCCCAACGCTGGCCCCCGCGCCTTTCTGCTCTGGAAAGGTGAGGACACACTCGGGGAGTTGAGACGCAGAGAGTCAAGGCGCCTGTTGAGAGAGCACGTCTTCTATCCGTCTCCTCACAGGATTCGAACGAGCTGAGGAGCAAACCGTTCTTTATCTCACTAATTCGCCCTTAAAAGTGAACCCATGGAGACCAGACTATATAATTTCACAGACATTACATGTTCCAACATTATTTTCTCCAACTTCCCCTTGTTTTAAATCAAGATCTTCTCCAAAAGCACACAAACAAAAGGAATATTTATTCAACTGGGGCCGAGAGCACATTTCTCAAGAAAACGTCATTAAAGACAGACCGATGACAAAACGCAGAGTCATAAAAACGGGATCAGTCACTTTGGGCTGCCTGTCCTTCCCACGTTCGGGGGAGCGTTCCACGGACAGCAAAGCAGCCATGCGCACTGCGGGCTGACTCAGTCGCTGCCCGTCTCCAGAGCAGTCTCCCGGGAGGACCACACGGTCATCTGGAGTGGAAGAGGCCTTCCGGGGCTGTGCCGTTCGTGACCTCTGCTGGAAGGAAAGGCGTGGATCACCTGCAGCCCCGACCCCTGGAGCCACAGTCGAGTGCCCCACGCTGTCGTGCTCCTGAGACCACTCGTGCTGTCCGAGAGCTTTCCGATCCCAAAGGAGCCTCTGAAAGCAGCTACCGTGCTGACGTCCACACCCACGGCCGTCCTCGGCAGTACATTCCCTCCCTGGGATTTCGGCCAGCGTGGCGAAAAGATCAATACGCGATGCCGACAGATTTATCTCCCACGGACAGACGACTTTGCGTGGGCAGTCCCTTATTGCACCCCCAGCCTCCAGCTCCATGTCACTGGCCCGCTCAGGCCTCATTTCTGGGAAGCAGGACAGGCCTCCGGGGGAGCCTCGGGAGCCCGTGGGTGCCCCTCCGGGCCCGGCTCTCCCCTGCACAGGGCTCCGCGTCTGCCCGCCCTGAAGCCCCGTCCTCGGCACGAACGCTGATCTCTCCCCTCCGGAGTGAGGTCAGCGCCTTCAGGATGCAGTGCGCCCACCAAGGCCGGGAGGCCTGGCCTTGGGTCCTTCTCTCCCTTCTCTCCCTTCTCGCGCTTCTCTCACCTCCAAGAGATGATGCAACTGGAGTTTTTGGAAAGCGAAACAACCCAACCCACACTAACACGGGCCAAAGGAGATGGGATCGGACCCTCCACGTAGCTCACAGGACCGGGAAGGTCAGCACACCTGGCCTGGAAGGACACACGGGTAGGAAAGGTGTCCCCTCTCCTGGGTAGGTCTGTGGGGGGAACCCCGGCCCGCAGGGCTCTCCTGTCTGTAGTGGATGCGAAATAAGTCGTCCTGGACACAATCCTGCCATTCCTGTAGGAATGGGAGTGGCAATTCCTCTAGTGGAGAACATCCCGAGCCCTTCTCCCAAATGCTTTTATTGGGAGTGGCGTGTGCAGGTGTACACAGCACACATGCGTAGCTCATGGCTCCATGTCAAAAGGCTACAGCCGCACAAAAACAGGTGTCATCTACAGATAACAGTTGAAGGAACACACACATTTGTCATACATCAGGGTCTGCGAGTCATGCCGACGCCAGAGGGTCTTTAAGACGTGTTTCCTGAGGTTAGGAGTTTACTCCTTGTGCCTTAAACCTAACCATCCGGCTTATGTCGCCAGGCAGAGCCATACAAAACAGAGCAGAGCAAGCTTCCAAGCACGCAGTGTCCATTTCGGCCCTGATTCCCATGGGGACCCTCTGTGTTACAGTCGGGTCATGCCTGCCGCCTGCATTTTTAGCTGCTTTTCCAAGGAGACTTATTAGGCCCTTTCAGAACCAGCTCTCACAGGGCTGCAATCTCTAAAATCACACCGAGTGGTCCCCCAAATCTCCCCCCTTCTTCTTTGTCATGGAGGCGAAGCCAAAAGCACCGTGCCGCTGTGATCAACAGGGTTGTGCTGGGCAGAGCCGGCTTCAAAGGACAAAATGTGCATTCTCTCTCAGGCCAGGTTCACCCTTGGGAGCCATTCATTCCAGTACAAGGACACAGCTGCCTCCGGCATTGTTTGCAGGCTGAGTCAGGCGCCGGGAGCAAAGCAGCCAAGAGATTAGGAGACGTTTTACAGAAAGATTGAGGACTCAGGCTATGACAAATCTGAGGGCTGAAGGTCTGTCTGCCCCTTCTCTGTAGACCCTGAAGTCCCTCCCCAATGGCCCTCTGCAACGATGCCTGTCTTAGGTTGCCCCTCCCTTGAGGAGTCTCACCCGTCATTGGCTAACCAGTCACCCACCCAGGCCAAGCAGGGGGAAGGGAGGGAGGCAGGGGCTGTGCTCCTGCCAGGAGGATGGGTTCTGTCTCCTCAGTGGCTCATGGCCCCAAGGCCGTTTCACTGAGCCCCAGCCATGGGACCCTTTTGTCTGTTAATGGGGCTACAGTCCCCAAAACCAGGCAGGATGGCTCCCAGCATCTCCGTCTTTTTCTGTTTGTTTTGGCAGACATGGTGGTAAGTCCGATGAAGCCTGCTACTTGCTCTTCGCATATCCGATCCTTGGAAAACAGCTTGTATCTGCATTTCACGGCACAGAAGCCCACAGTGATTAGGAGGCCCCCCGTGGCCCCCATGACCCAGACTCAGTCCTTCCGCCCAGGCCCTTGGATCGAGCCATTGTTAGCTGTCACTCGGGTCTGAAAGACCTCCTGTCAGTAAACTGTCCCGGGTCCTGAAGTTGCTGACGCAGCTCAAGCTGGAGCTGCCCCATCTGTCCCTTGCGGCTGCAGTCTCGGAAACCGTACAGCGTGGCCCTCGACACAGGAGCCAACTGTCACAGAAACGACAAACAGGCGGAGACCCAGCCCGCTGCCCCCAGGGCCCTTAGCCTGGGACTGGCCGGCTAGCGTGGGCCAGAGTCCTCGGGGCCACACTCACTGCCGTGACCCCAGCCAGAGTGAGAGACCGTGACAGCGCAGGGACGCGCCCCACCCAGGGCCCCTCCACGGACCCAGCATGGAAACAGACACAAGGACAGGAGCAGAGTGGCTGTTGTCAAAGGCAGAAGGAAGTCCACGACAAAATGGACAATTTTGTCTTTTATTCACAAACGTGCAGCCAGGGAGCCCAGCTCTGCCCTCGTCTTTGACCCACTGGGGGTTCTGGGTGCTGGCAGGGGAGTGAGTTCTACGGTGTGAAGAGAGCCGACACCAGGACCCTGGCATCGGCGAACGCTCTGTGACTGTGGCATTCATGGAGATGCACAAGTTTGCTGATGAGTCCCTGGCGCATGCAACTGTCCTCGTTTGGCTGTGGGGCTGAGCACGCATCTTAGGGGCATTTCAGAAGAGGAAGGATTGTTCGACCTCGAGGGAGACGGTCTTCTGGGCTGACCGTTTGTGGGACGAGAGGCACTCGCGGGGCTGCTCTGGACCGCAGCGGCCCCCGTGACAAGGTGGCCCACCTTTGAGGACAGGCAGCTCCTCAAAGTCTAGAAGGGACACTGAGTCAGGCAGGAACCGAGGGACTCCTCAGGCAGCACCCACGAGAACCAGAGAGGCAGGCGCAGGGCCACCCGGCCGTGGTCCTCCGCTGCTCTCCGCCACCTCAGCCGGAGCTCACCGGTCCAGCTGCAGAAGCGGCAGCTGTGCCCCGGGGGTGCGGCAACCCCGGCCTGGCTCTCCAGACACCCTTCGTGCGACACTCCCCTCCTGCGGGGCCGTGGGCTCCTGGGGGTGAGGGTGGCAGACCACATTTTCATCCTGTTTTCCTCTGTGCAACCAGACGCTGAGAACTCTTTGACGTGAAAACAAGAGTACTCTGAAATACGTGTGTTGTGGGTCGAATGTGTGTGTCCCCCTAAAATGTATGTGTGGAAATCCAGTGCCCCCACCGGGGGTAGGTGTGAGGGGGCAGGGCTTTGGGGGGAGTCACTAGGACTGGATGAGGGTGACTGGGCTCAGGGACGTTGACAGAGGCCCGGGGAGCTTGCGTTCCCTCTGCTCTCTGCCGCCGAGGACGCGGGGAGAGGTCAGCCGCCCGACCTGGAAGCAGACTCTCCCCGGGACCAACCAACCAGGCTGCCACCTGGCCTCGGACTTCCAGCCTCGGAAACCGAGGGAGGCAAGTTTCTGTGGCCGGGAAGCCGCCCGGCCGATGGCAGCCCCGCCACAGGCGCCCGAACGTACGAGGACTCGTCTGCTCCAACACATCCGGGGGACCTGCGGTGGAACGCAGGTCACTGAAACTTCAGGAAACAAGCCCTGGGGCAGGCAGGAGCTGCGGTACTCTTTAGGGAACCGCCCAGCCACCTTGCTCGGGCAAAACTCCTCTTCAACGGTTAGTGCCAGCCTCTTTAAGTGCCTCCTACAAATACAATAAATAAACACCAGTTGTTCAGCCTTCCACTTGCTTAAACTAAAATGCAAAGGTCTGGAGGAAAGAAGCACCTGACTCAAATACTCATGATGCTGAGGTTTCTGGGTAAATGTGAAATACCACTGGGTATGACACATCCACCTTTTGGAATCCGCCACCCTGTGAATTCAGCAGGATTTTAACACACGACGGGAACGGCACGTGAATCTTTTCTCCGGTCTTTTCTGAAACTGCATTTAGAAGAGAATGTTCATTTTCCCAAGGAGACTCTCTTTTGCTCCCCAGCAAAGTGGGTTTGGACAAAGCAGCTCTTCGACTTCTCTCTCAAGTTCGCGTGTGCACACAAGCCGTCCCTCCCGTGTGGAGTGTTGGTGTTGCGATGACCGCTGCTCTGTCCTTGCTGTTCGGCAATTGTGCAACGTGGCGGTGGCCTCGGTGACCCAGACGAGGGTGCACACCTTTACATGACACCCTCGCTGCGCCACACCGTTCACTGGACCGCATGCAGGCACGTCCCCTACTTTCCCCCCTTTATACATTTAAAGTCTCTCCTCCCTCCATCATCCTTCTTTGCATGATCTGAATGCTTCTCGAACTGCCGGTCTTTCTCACCTGTTTTAGTCAAGTGGACAATCAAGTCCATGATTGTCCAGGCAACAGCCAAGGAGCTATTTGTATTTGCATTGCAACCTCTGCTGTGGCTGAGGCATCATATTCTCCCTGAACAGAAGACTACTCCCAGGGACGGTGTCGGGGGGCCCCTGGCGTGACGACTTCGGGAGGTCTGGGGTCTGGGGTGCAGGGCCGCCCGGAGCCACAGAGTCGGAGAGCGCCTTGGGGGACCTCCCTGGAGACCCTGGCCAGCCCCGATCCTTAGGGGGGCAGAGGGCCGCGGGGAGCAACCGGCCTTGCCTCGCAGCTGCTGTGCGGCCGGAACCAGGGCCCTGCGGTGGCTGGCCAGTCCTTTCCCTGTCCCTGAGCGGCCACAGAAGGAGGCTGCCCCTCAGGGTACAAGGTAAAGCTCTTCAGACATGAGGAGTCCCCGGGTGCTGACGGCGGCCCGGGGCCGAGCCGTCACGTGAGAACTGGCCTGAACCCCGCAGCAAGGGCTCAGGGTCACGAGGAGGCTGGAGGACGAGCGTGCAGAACTGGAACAAAAAAGGAACGTGGGGTGATTTTCCCAGGCGTCTCTCTTCATCTGGGAAAGCGGGTCCCCACAGTTCCGCAGACAAACCGAAGCGGGTCACGGATCTTCCGGGTGCACTGACATTTCGGGGTGTGCGTGTACTTCTCTACGGAGCGCCCAGGGCCCCCCTCACACCCTCACGGGGGCCTGGGGTGGGCAGGCCCCTGTCACCGCCTGCAGGGCACTGTCCCTTTACGCCCGCGTCCCGCCATCATTACTCACAACACCCCCGTTTCACTCTGAAAGGTTCCATTTAGCTGATAAATGATGGGGTCTCCTCCTTGTGACCTGCACAAGGATAGAAACCGTTGATTTGGGCCGACCCTCCGCTTCCACACAAAAACACTTACTCTATTCTTTCATAGAGGAGGCTGCCAAGGCATAAACCTCTACGGGACAAATGTAAGTAAGGCGAGCGGGTCGCCCTTCGGCTAACGGTTCCCGCCTGCGCTCAGCGGCACTGCCCCCACACCCCTCCGGGCCCCGGGAAAGGCACGGCTCGCTGCTCTGGCTGGTGCCTGAGGGGGCCACCG
Organism: Phyllostomus discolor; assembly: GCF_004126475.2. Lineage (NCBI taxonomy): Eukaryota > Metazoa > Chordata > Mammalia > Chiroptera > Phyllostomidae > Phyllostomus > Phyllostomus discolor. Next base: position 2,394,858 of record NC_040913.2, on the reverse strand, counting down.
TCCCCCGCTAGCTCCCCAAACCCTCCCCACGCTGCTGTAAGGAACCCCGCCTTAAAGGGCCTGCAGCGAAACCTCCGGGTCAGGACTGACTGAGTCAAGTTCGTCTGCCGGGACCCGCGTGATGCCCGCGGTGACATTTCTGCCAACAAGCCCAGCCCGTGGGGGCTCAGGTGCAGGCAGTCACGGAAGGCCTTCCCACACTCAGCTCCGGAGACGGGTGTCACCCTGTGCGACAGCACAAGCTGTCCCCTGGGGACGGGAGTGGGGACACAGCCCTGCGAGTACAAGGCAGGATCCAGTACTCCGGGCACCGCCGGGTTCCTCGGGTTTCCCTGTCCCCTCACCCAGAACGTGGACGGGCCCCCAGGTCCGGGGTCCGTGCTGGGTTTTGTGATGGATCGCTGGTTCTCGTACCGTCACAGGGGCCCCCGTGACCCGTGGCCCCCACACTCACCAGGCTGCACTGTGCTCCCCACACCCGGAGTCGGGCAGAGGCCCCATCTCTGCAGCCAGACCCTCCTTTGGAACTAAAAGATGGCCACCGGCGTAGCTGGCTGTGAGAACAACTCAGCTCCAACACTCTCGTTCAGCCCCCCCACCTCCACACACACACAGGCTGGGCTCTCTCGGGGGTCGAACTAAGCCGGATCAGCCCAGGTGAGTTACGATAGCGTTGTAATCTGGGCTTCTGTGGAAAGTCAGGCCCACAGTCCGATTAATCCCCTGTAACTGGCTTTCCACGTTCCCAGGGGACGCCGTGTTCCCCATCAGCCCCTCCCTGCTGGCCCGCATAGGGGGTCATACCTGATCAAAGTGACCAATTCTCATTCATAGGCCAAAGAATGAAAAGAGACCCCTATCTCAACACCCTTCACAAAATTAACTCCAAGTTGATTCAAGGCTTAAATGTAAGACCCACAGCCATAAAACAAGGAGAAGAAACCCCAAGGGAAAGGCTTTTTGACATGGGTCTCGGCAAGGATGTGTTGGATGGGGTACCGAAAGCACAACCAAAAGCAAAAAAAAAAGGCAGCCTGTGGCGTGGGAGGACACATTTGCCAACCATGTGCCAATCCTATCTGATAAGGGGTTAACATCCAGACTGGGTACGAAACTCATACAACTCAACAGCAAATCATCATCATCATCATCATCACATCATCATCCACTTAAAAACGGGCGAAGGCGCTGAACAGACGTCTCCCCAAAGGGGATGCACGCACAGGTGGCCCGCACATGCATGGAAAGGCCCTCGGCATCACGAATCACCAGGCAAATGCACAGGAAAACCAGGGAGAGAGGTCACCTCACACGTGTTGGAAAGGCCGCCATCAGAGAGACGAGAGAGAGATGTGGGTGAGGACCCGGAGGACCGGGGAGCTGGGCGCACTGCTGGTGGGGGTGCAGGCCGGTGCAGCCACCCTGGGAGCAGCGTGGAGGCTCCTGGAAAGTTAAAACACAACAACTACACGGTCCAGCAACCGCACCTCTGGGTGCCTACCTAAAGCAGATAAAATCATGACCTCAAAGAGACATGCGCACCCCGTGGTCGCTGAGTGTTATTCTCAACGGTCCAGACGTGGAAGCAGCCTCAGGGTGTATTCCCGAATGGAACCGCAGGCCTGCCCTGACCTGAACCCGGCCCCGCTGTCCAGCTCTTTGTCCATCTGTCCTTCTGGACCGCAGCTCCTCCGGGAGGCCATCCCCACCCCCCTGTCTGTTTCTCCACCACATCCTGCTCTCCCCCACACCTCGCTGGCCCCCACACGGTGCCCCTGCCTTTCTGAACGGCCTTCCCTCCCGTTCTCCCCCCGACTTTCGCCCCCCGCACCACCCCTCCTCCAGGGACTTCATCCTGAATGTGCGCGGCACTTGCCACACAAGATCCTCCTGCCTAATGTTATAACCAGCACTTACGTGTCCGTCTTGATTACCGGCCTGTAGATTCCGGAGGAATTGTTCATGCAGACACGTCCAGCATCTGAGACAGTGCCAGACACGTAATAACACGTAAATGTGTGTTGACTAAATAAATGTATACCTTTTGACAAAAGCAGTTAAAGTGGAAGGAGAAGAAATTGCAGGGAGGAGGAAGGGGTGCGACAAAGCTATGAGAAAAAACAGAAGCGTGAAGCTAGGAGGGGGAATGTCGAGAGTATCTATCCCGGGAAAGACGGGATATAAGAGAGCCTATTTTCACATAGGCAACCAGCATAACCAGGAATGGCTGAAGCGGTGTACTAAAGTGATATCAGAAGAACATACTTCAAGAACAACAACAAAAAATGCTTTTACCGTAACTGGGACTATACAGAAAGACCTCCTTATGCTTTTTTTAAAAGATGCTATTCCTAGAAATATTTAAAAATAAGATGAAAAGCGATCTTGCTTAGTAGTCGGGGTAGACCCTTGCCCGGAGAGAACACTGGAACCAGGGTCTCAGGTCCCTGCAGGGCGGCGGAGATGGGCGGCCCCGCCCCCTGCCCCGCCCCCAGCCCCCGCCCCCGTGGAGCCGAGAGGGCTGGACAGGGACGCGCTCTCACAGACCCGGTGCCAGCCCGGCTCCTTGCCCACCACGGATTCTCTCTTGCTATTCCGCTGCTCACCGGCTACGTGGCTTTCATCATGATCAACACTGTGGTTCCTCATATAACGAAGCTGTGATCCAGGGCGATGCGGTAACACGCCCGGGGTCGCATCAGCAGTCAGCGGTCGCGCTGGGACTTGCCCGTTCCGAGGCGCGCCCCCCACTGCGACTGTGACAGCGGGGGGAGGGGGAGTGAACCGAAGGTCACTGGGTTCTTACACGGCGCTGCACAGGGTGAACAGCTGCATTCGGAGCTCAAAGCTAAAATTAGGTAACCTGTAACCTTTTTTGATAGAAGGATTAAAGTTCCGTTTTCCTGTTAGCCTGAACTTTTTAATTACAAAAAGCAAGACACTTTCCTAGTGGCAAGCGCTTGGAAGCTGTGCTTTCCAACCCAAAGCTTTAACATGGTTTCTTTACTTAAAGCTGAAATTTTTTAAGGCAATTGAAGGTTAGTATGAGCCCTGGCTGGTGTGGCTCAGTGGACTGAGCACCGGCCTGTGAACCAAAGAGTCACTGGTTCGATTCCCACTCAGGGCACATGCCTGGGTTGTGGGCCAGGTCCCCAGTAGGGGGTGCATGAGAGGCAACCACACACTGATGTTTCTCTCCCTCTCTTCTCCCTCCCTTCCCCTCTGTCTAAAAATAAATATTTTTTAAAGTTAAATTGACATTATGACCTCCAAAGGAGAACTGAAGATTTTTCCACTTTCCAAAGTTTATTACCTCCAAGAAGCTTCGTGTCTATTATCTGGAAAAGCTGAGTGGCGGGGTGCTGCTACCCCACCTGTGTGTGTGGTGTCCGGCAGATGGAAGGAGTCCCAGTGACTTCTGTCCCAGCGCTGGGCTGGGGAGACCCCGGTGCCCTGTGGGACGGCCAGGGCTAGGAGAGTTCACGTTTCACATTGCACCCGTTCCTGAACTGGTCCTTCGTCATCTTTCCAAACATCCTTCTCACTTTAAATTGTTTTCTCTAGGAACAACATGTAGCTAGGATTTGGCTATTAGAAGAACGCTCAAAAACTATAAATAGCCCTGGCTGGCGTAGCTCAGTGGATTGAACCAAAGTGTCGCAGGTTCGATTCCCAGCCAGGGTACACGCCTGGGCTGCAGGCCATGAACCCCAGCAACCGCACATTGATGTTTCTCCCTCTCTCTCTCTCTCTCTCTCTCCCTCCCTCCCTCCCTCCCTTCCCTCTCTAAAAATAAATAAATAAAATCTTTTTTAAAATTATAAATAAAAGTCACAAAGATTCACGAACTCATCCATCCCATCGCACTTAGAGAGTCTGTGCACCTGCGGTAATAGTAGGATGATTATCCGCAGCCGGGGGGGGGGGTGGGGGGGCGGTTTCTTCTTCATCATCTCCCTTCTACGATTCAATTTACAGTCATTATTTTCTTTTCACATTGTGCGGATTAAGTTTTCTCCTCTAATGGGATGGATTTCTAAAAAACCTAATGACCAGGTAATTGCAAATCTTTTGGCTGCTATTACAACAATGCCTCATTTTGAGCTGAATATTAAGGATTTCCTCTGTCCTTTCTGTTTCAAACACCTTTTAAATGTCTGCAATTGAATGAAAGCTTTATGTTCTGTCATGAGCCATGAAATTAGTTGGTATAACCAATGTTCTTCAGCTCAGAACTTGAAAAAAAACAACCCTTTGCCAATTGTATCACTGGTGAATGCTTCCTCCCGGTCCGTGGGTGGTCTTTTCCCTTTGCTGGTGGCTTCCTTGGCTGCGCAAACGCTTCTCCGTATGATGTAGTCCCATCTGCTTATTTTTTTTTCTTTTGTGTCCCCTGCCCGAGGAGATAGACCAGAAAAAGTATTGCAATGAGCAGTGTCCGAGATTTGACTGCCTATATTTTCTCCTGTGATTTTTATGGTTTCAAGTCTAGCATTTAAGTCTTTAATTCACTTTGAGTTTATTCTCGTGTGTGGTATCAGAAAGGGGTGTAATTTTCTGGCATGTATCTGTCCAGTTTTCCCAATGCCATTTAGTAAATAAACTGTCTTTACCCTGTTGTAGGTTCTTGCCTCTTTCTGCCAGGTGGGATTTGACCACAAGCTGTGGGTTTATTTCTGGGCTCTCTGTTCTGTTTCATTGATCCATGTGTCTGTTTTTATGCCAGTGCCATGCTGTTTTGATTACTATGGCCTTGTAGTACAGTTTGATACCAGGTGGTGTGATTCCTGTAATGTTGTCCATTCCCAAGGTTGTCATAGCTATTGGGGGTCTTCTGTGGTTCCACATAAATGTGTGGAAGGTTTGTTCTAGTTCTGTGAAATACCTCATTGGTATCTCGATAGGAATTGCATGAATCTGTAGATTGCTTTGGGTAGTGGATGTTTTAAGGATGTCGATTCTTCCTATCCATGAACATGGCATATGCTTCCGATTATTTGTATCTTCTTCATTTTCTTCCGTGTCATCATTTTCCAAGCACAGGTCTTTTACCTCCTTGGTTAAAGCTATTCCTGAGTACCTTATTGTTCTGTTGCAGTAGTAGAATCATGATTCAAAAACCACTTCCCAACCGATGGACAAGAGTGCCTCTTCCATATATGCACTGATGAGCACAGGTCTGACTCTCATTACTATATTGCCTACATGCTGCATTGAAAAGGAAACTACAAATCTACCAAGTGCTGAACGACGTTAACTCTCCCCATCACCATGGACAGGCTTGCTTTAAGATAGCAAAGGGGTTGCTTAAAAAAGAAACAGGCAAAACGGCAGCCCGAGGTCGCCAGGCTCATGGAGGTGCCTGGACAGGAACATGGTGGACGTGCTGTGGGCAGCCCCAGGACTCCCTTTGTTCATGCCGTCCTCAGAAGCGTGCCTGTCACAGCCGCCACTGTGCTCTCCCAGACACGTTTCTCTGGGGAGGTCCACTCCTCCCCCAGCTGTGTGGGTGCCACCCACAGTCATTCAGGGCCAATCCTGCTCCAGGGACTGTGATGGTGGGAAGCCCACTCAGCTGGACATTCCCCGGAGGTGACAGCCCCCCTGGGGAGGTGGCCTGCAGCCGCTAACAACAGACGTGGCCTACAGCAGCCCCGCACCGATACCTCTGAGCGAGACAGCTGCCCGGGTGCTGTTCCCGCGGCAAAGCCTGCGGTGGAGTCAGGCCGAGGCTGGCCTCCTCCTGAAGCACCCCCCTTTCCCCACGGTTTCTCACAGGTTACCCCCACACACACACACGATCTAAATCGTCCACATAAAAATCCCCGTCTCGGCCGTCCCTTCTAAGGAAGCCGAAGATGCTGTTTTATGCCTTTAAAATGTCATCGCCGTGGCCAGCAGAAACGCGCACTGAAATGTAACACAGTCTAAAGAGATCAGAGGAACGGAAGGGGGACCGGCGATAAATCCACACTCTTATCCAGTTGACTTGCACCGGCAGCATCAAAGCCGTTCAGTCGGAAAAGGAAACTCTTTTCGGAAAATGCGCTGGAACCACTGAAGAGCCATATGGGGGAAAAATGGACCTTCCTCCCAGGTTCTCTACAGAAATGAGTTTAAGATGAGAAATGGGCCCAAATGAGGGGAATGCATAATCTGTCCGACAGGTGGTGAGAAAGCTGTGAGACGCTTATATTAAAAACAAACAACCACCCTTTACTAACTTCGCACAAAAATTATTTTTAAATGACTCACAGACCTAAACACGAATCCTCACACTATAAAGCTTCTAGAAGAAAATAGAGGAAAAAATGGACGCGAACCTTCTCAGGACACAAAAACAACCCCTACAAATACTGTGATGCACAAACCCAGCACAAATACTGTGCTACGGTGTTTTTGGTGCCGTGGAGTCAAATCCTGCAGAGACCCGGAAATCAATGTGAGTAGGGTTTGTGTGTTGCTGTTTGCCAAATACAGTCGGTTCCGCCAGTCTCTCTCAGGCTTCTACTGCTAACCTGTGGGCCAAGAAACGTGTTCTCGGTCCCGCTTCTTTACGTGCTGCGAGGCTGACGAAGTTACCCTGCTGGAGCAGGTCTCCGCCCGGCTGTGTGTTGGGATCGGTGCGGGGCTCTGGACACCGGGTGATTCTAATCACAGGACCCGCCCCACCGCCCCAGCCCAGATCTCTGAGGGGAGGACCCACCGGGCTCCCGCAAGAGCTGAGGGCCACTCCCTCCCTGTTTGCCGAGGTTTTTGCGGGACATACCCCCTTTAGCCAGGCTGATGTCCACAGTGAGGTACCTCTGGCCGGGAAGTCCACTAAATTCACCGGTACAGACACCACAGAGTGATTAAACAAAATGCAAGCCTTCTAATCATCTCTCCAGATTCTGGGCTCGGGCGCATTTTGGATGACTCACCACACGCAAGGTCGCCGGGGCGCTCAGCACAACGATGCACGCGCGAGCCAGTGGTCTTTCTCCAACCCGCTGCTTCACCTTCCGCAGCACCCAGGCAAGGCCCCATCTGCAAAGGGAAGGAAGAATGCATGCGCTGATTCAGAATGAAGCTCAGAGCCACCGAGGACCCCAGACGCCACAGGCTCCCACGTGGACAGTGTCGTTGCAAGTGAAACGAAAAAATGACAGCTGTCACAGTCCGCCCCCGCTCCAGTCCTGGAGAGACACCAGCGCCTGACCCCCGGGCTTCCACGGGAGGAAGCGACATTGTTCACAGGGGCGGACAGTGCCAGCGTTCCCGCCTTCCCTGCGAGCCGGAGCTGCTCCGTCCGCCTGCCTTGGTTTCTCCTCCGGCACACAGCCCTTCGCTGTCGAGGCGAGGCTGGTGGCGGGGAATCTCGGGAGTGGCCGTGGGGAAGGCAGGAATAATAGCTATTTAACTTGCTTGACACAGCACTTAGCGCACAAACGCCGGCATGTGGATGCCTAACTAGCCATGGAGTAAAATTAGCTCAGACTCCTTGTTCCATCAGCCTTCGGGGAGACGATGATAATTAGGTGAAACGGCTGGAGAATAGCACTTAATCATAGGAAATCAATGCAGAAACATCACCAAAAGCCAATGGTCTCTGCAGAAGGTCCATTCCCACCTTAGGAAAAGAGCAAAACGAAGCGACCTCAAAGTCCTCCAAGGCTTACGTGCCAAAACGTTGGGATTTTTTCCCCTCCTTCTTTTTTTAATGATAATCTGTCTGGGCAGACATCTGGCTCAAATCCTCAGACAGGTCAAGCTTTCCTCTGACCTTAGCAAATAATTAATGTGAGATTTTTATAGAAACCTCACAGCGTCTTTTACTCATTAATAGGAAATATCATTAAATGCACAGAAATGACTCAGTCAATTGCTCGATTCTTTTACGTTTAGAGATAATCACTTTTCTTCCGTACAGACAGACCGAGATTGGTTTTGATACAGCGACTTGCATAATGTCTCACAAGGTAATTAAGAACTCAAGGAAAGAAACCAAGTCTTATCTCAAATAATGACAGCGTTTCGGCTGCTTGAGCTCAGACGAAGCACCTCTCTGCAGATGCAAAGCACGATGAGATAGGACTCAGGTTGCGAGCGTGGGTGGTGAGAGCATCAGAATTGCAGAGCGGGTGCAAGCTGGGCTTTTCCCAGGCCGGAGGACCGCCCTGGAGGGCTCGGTCAGGGCCGTGACGGTGTCAGCCGATGGAAAATTAGCTCCGGAGCAACACCGACACCGCAGGCAGGAGCATTTTGCATGCATTTCAACCGCAAAGCCACGCTAACGCGCAAACCCAAAGCGTATTAGTTGCAAGACATTTTCCATAGATTATTATTCTTTTAATTTTCATGCTGTCACTTTGGAACCACGAAGACTTCCCAGGGCTGCAGCTCCCAGCCCCGGTAGGTGTGAGACTTCGGGACAGCTTCCTCCAGCAGTCTGCCTCCACAGCCGGCCGCCGGCGGCAGGGTGGGGGCAGGTGCTGCACCCCCTCCCTGCCTGAACAGGCCTGCAGACTTCCTCTTGCTCCCCCCCCCCGACATGAGTAACTGCTTTAGCCTGATGGCTCTGCAGAGTTCTGACGCTGGCTCTGTCCTCCCTCTTGCCTTTTTAGATGATCTTTAGTGAAGTCGTACGTTGCAAAGACGGAGCCAAAGAAGCAAAGCAGGCCCCGGAGCACACGTCACCGCACACCTCCAGGGGGAGGGCTGCAGGCGTGGGAACACACCCACAGGACTGCTACCGCGAGTGAGCGAGCCAGAGAGGCAGACACGCAATGAGCTCCAGGGAGCCTTCTGTCTCTGACAGGGGCCTCGCCACCGTGCCAGCGGCAGAAACCGCTTCGGAGGCACTGGCTGAAACCGGCTCTGACCTTTCCAGAGCGCAGGACGGCAGTGCAGCTCCTGCTGCAGTCGGTGAACCTCCCCACCCCCAGGGACTGTTTTCAGAGCGCTGGCCTCCTCTCACGTGACTTCTCACAGCTCTGGGCCTCGAGACAGGAAATACGCTGGACTGCCTGACGCCTGGCTTTGAAAGGGCTGCGTCTGAAGTGTGCTCTCTCTCTCTCCCTCCCTCTCTCCCTTTCTCTTTCTCTCTCCCTCTCTCTCTCCCTCTCTCTCCTTCTCCCTCTCTCCCTTTCTCTGCTGCATCTTGCAGTGAGAAGCACACCCACTTGGCTGCTTGGATGGCTATGGGCTCATGGTGGTGTCTAAAAGATGCACGCATGAACGGGCCATGCGTGGAACCAGGCCAGCCAGACGGATGCCGGGGCCGGGTCTAGGGAGTCAGTGCGGTGGGACGGGGCCTAGGGTTGCTGTCCAGAAATGTTCGTTGAGAACAAGTGAATGAATGAGTGAAGAGGTGAATGAATGAATGACCAGTGAGTCTATTTGGGCCACAAGCAACCGGGGGTGATCGCTCACCACGTACCGTTCCCAGGGGCCTAGGGTGCGGCTTTCTGTTTCTTTCTCCGTCTTCCGGGCAGATGCCAGGAGCCCCTGCTTTTCAGGCCCGCGGTCCTCTCTGACTCTTCCTGGAGTTCTCCCACACGCCCCCCTCCCCTCTCTGTTTCTCCCGGGCCCTTCCCCCGAGCCTGCCCCGGCCCCCCTCACCTTTGGCCCCCAAAGAGGCTGACCGAGGAGCCGGTGAAGCCCGGGTTTAGCTGGTTCACCTCCAGGTGAAATGATGAAGCCCAATCATAAATCACAGCCCTAGCCCTGGATGGCGTAGCTCAGTGGGTTGAGCGCGGGCTGCAAACCAAAGCATCGCAGGTTTGATTCCCAGTCAGGGCACATGCCAGGGTTGCAGGCCATGGCCCCCAGCAATCACACATTGATGTTTCTCTCTCTCTCTCTCTCTCCCCCCCCTTCCCTCTCTAAAAGTAAATAAATAAATCTTTAAAAAAAAACCTTCCTGTAAAAAATAAATTAATAAATAAATAAATCACAGCCCTGGGAGGGTCAGTTTTCTTTCCCACAATCCTCTCATAGGACCTCCTTTTAAACTCTTCTAGGTTGCTCTTATGAAATAATGTATTAATTGGGCACGTATCTAAAAGATAATGGTAGCATGTACCTTTGTCATCTGGGGTCTCTGTGGCCGCCAGCACTGTCTTTAAAAAGCTGCTGCGCTGCTGTTTCCGGCGGCAGGACCGCAGCCCAGAGCAGCCTGCAGTGCCTGGGGGGGGCCTCCACCGAGGAGTGTCACTGCACAGCGTCACCGGGGTGTTCAGCGGTCGGTGGAGGCAGACGCGTGACCCCACAGGTGCACAAAGACGCCCCTGAGCCGTCTCGGAAGCCCTGGCTCGAGCGGCACCCGCTACCTTGACCGGACACCTGTGCCCTGAGGAAGACACTGTTCTCATGTCAAGTATCCAACTCTTCCAAGAAGCCCACCCTTGCCTGGCTCTCATTCTCCTTTTCATCAGATCAGACAGAAGTATCTCTTTCCGAGCAGCATCTTCTGCCTCCAAAAACTGTGATCAGAAATGATGTCCAGCAGTGGTGTCATTTGTGTTTTCTGTGACGACTACTCAGAGGTGAGCCACAGACGAGAAAAGAAGGAGCCGGCCTCCCGGACTGGGAAGTGGCTTTGCTTGTTCAGCCGACTAAGCGGCGTCTATCCTGAGCCCAGCCTCACCTTGACCTCCGGTTTCTTAGTTGCTTCCAGTGTTGGCAGCAGGGACTGTGTCTGCTCCAGCACAAGCATGACTCAGCAAGCCTGGAGGGAGGGGGAGCCTGGCATGACTCAGCAAGCCTGGGGGAGGGGCCTGGCATGACTCAGCAAGCCTGGGGGAGGGGCCTGGCATGACTCAGCAAGCCTGGAGGGAGGAGGAGCCTGCAAGGCTTCTGTGCAAGGAGGTTTGAAGAGACTCTGGCTGCAGGTGAAGGGTAACAATGAATGTTTAGCGGAAATGGGGAGAAGGTGGGAGGGGTCAAAGTTTGACTCAAAAATAAGGCGCCCAGCATTGGATGGGAGGGAGGCAGAATGAGTGTTCACCACGCTGACAAGCCCCACACCCCGGGGACTCGGCCGGAGACTGTGACAGGAGCCCCGTGAAAACCAAGGGTCTGGGTTTTGTTTTAACCACAACTTTAATGGGCAGAAGGGGGCAAGGCGTCCTCCTTATTTGTGTGAGAGCTGCTACTTGCATGTCTGTCCATGAATTGATCTAGAATCTTCTGTAAAATAAGAATCACAAGAAAAAAAAGCAGCCCTAGGAAGAGAATCCCTGGTGAGGAGCTGAGGTCTTGCACGCAGCCTGTGACAGAGGGGGAACCCCTGCACACTGCTGTGCCTGGGGGGCCGGACCCTCCAGGCCCAGCCCAGCCTTCAGCGGACTTTGGCTCCCAACAGCCAAAAACTTAACTTCCATCTCCTGAGTGACCTTGAGCCAGAACCACCCCCCGGGCTGGGCTGCTCCAGGCTCCTAACCCGCAGACTGATGAAATGATGTTTATTAATTTACGCTCCTAAGTTCCGGAGTCATTTGTTATGCAGGGAGAGATAACTAATACAGATTTTGGTACTTAGAAGCTGGGTCCCAGAGTGACAAATAACTAAAAATATCAAAATGGTTCTGGAAAAGGCAGTGGACGAGCTGCAAAGACTTTCGGGAGCATGCTGGTGGAGCAGACCACTCACAGAAGCCAGGCTCCCTTCGGGAGGGTGTGAGTCCGGGATTCGAGGAGACGCACAGAAGAATGTGGAAACCGAAGGACAGGGATGCTGCCATGCAGCGTCAGGAAGCTAAGCGGCACTCCTCTCCGCAGCTACTCGGAAGCAGAAAGTGTGCCGCCTCACTGGAGTGACCCGGCCCAGGAGACTTCTGTGCAGTAGGAGGCGTGCTGATTCAGGGCTTGTGGCTGCTTGTAGCGAAATGCATGCAGATGGAGATCAGCTAGAGAAAAGACTTTTACACAAAAAAAAGAGCAAGGACTTTCTGGTTGCAGTGACTCGGGGCTGGTCCAGGCGACTGACACGGCTATAATTAGGAAACGGCGACCTGGGGAGGGTGAAGTCCGAGTCGTGACTGGGGAGGCACGGTTTTACGGTAAAGTCAAGGGCGCGCCTGTGAGCCCTGCCTTTGAGCCTCACGCGGGTCTAATATGGTGCCTTTGAGAATGGTTCGGCCACACCGCAGGGCTTCTAAGAAGCATGTGGGTGAAGGTCCTCAGCAATTGCAGCAGAAGCCCTGGCTAGAGGAGGACTCCTCTCACAAAGATGTGCAGACATGGCTTCTTCCACAGGGAGCCCACAAAGGTCTTAAGACAGTTATGCTGGCAGAAACACCACCAGCTCGCGCTGAGAGGGGCAGAAACAGCACAAAAGGAAGGAGGGGACTTGGGACCCCCCAGATCCAGCTTGCAGGGAGCAGGGCTGAGGGCCACACGGCGGCACGCCTGGGTCCCTCTGACGGAACACGATGAGCGTCGGAGAACAGAACCCAGAGCCCAGAGCGAAGGTCCGAGAACCGTGGAGGGGAAGGGCCACAACATCGTAACTGGGCAGCTGCCGGTGAGACCTCAGACGCCGGACGCCTGTGTGCGTCTGTTTCCCACACGTGTGACCAGGCGTGTCTGCAGCAGTTACCGCCACCCCGCCGTTCCTGTGGGGGGTCTTAGGAGAAACGAGCTGTTTGTTTGGGTTCATGGCCGTTCAGATCAAGGGCAACGATGCCCAGGAACTGTGCTTGGGGGACCGGAACTGAGGCGCTGCAGCTGGTACCGGGGCCGGGTTCACACGCAGGGTCCTGGACTTCAAGCCGAAGATACAATACTGTGAGACTGGCATTCGGAGGGGGGTCTAGGGAGGGGTGGAGAGTATGTCACCCGTGGGAAGGACAAGAGTCTTCAGGGACCAGGAGGCAGAGGAGAACCTCTAAAGTGGTCCCCAGCGTTCCCTGGGGAATGCCTGCGCAGGATGAAACCCAGGACCCTGGTCCAGGACGCTGGCCCCACAGGAACCCTTGCAGGGCGTTCTTGTACGCCTCGTCCCAGGAGCACAGGCAGGGCCGCTGGCCAGTTTTAAAATATCCATTTGTTTCCTCGTGCAATCTATACAGCTGCTCAGTTTCTCTCTTTGTAAAGATTTTATTTATTTATTCACTTTAGAGAGAAGAGAAGGAAGGCAGAAAGGGAGGAAGAGGAACATTGATGTGCGAGAGACACAGGATCCGTAGCCTCTCTCGAGCGCCCCCTACTGGGGACCTGGCCTACAGCGCAGGCATGTGCCCCAACTGGGAACTGAACTGGCGACTTTTCGGTTCGCAGGCCAGTGTTCAATCCACTGAGCCATACCATCCAGGGCTAACTTGTTTTTCATAACGATGAAGGCAGAATTAAGAACTGCTTCTTTAGGAATGAATGTTAGAGATGTCGGTTTTTTTTAAAAAGTGTGGCTAAAATTATTTTCTAAAGACGTAACTTAACACATTGAGCGTTGCTTTCATCTCCACGGTTAATTCCTTTCCCAGCTGCCCGCTCTGACCATCACTTAGCGCTCCGAGCTCTTTCTGAACGGAACTGCATTTTCCTTGATGATGGTTTCACTTAAGTTCTTTTACAAACATTTGGTATATGACGATGAACTTGGAAGGAATTCCTTTGATAGTCTTTGATAGTTTCAAACAGGAAGAAATCTGGAATCTGCGTGCTTTTCAACTTAGAAAAAAAAATGTACCACTCAGGACCAGCTAAAACCTTCCAGACCTTCTAGGACATTTAAATACTCTTCCTCCGCCCTCACCGTGTCCCCACCAGACAGAGCCTGGACTGTGGACTTGGGAAGGGAGCACATGCCCCACCCCACCCACTGTAGTAATCTTCATGGGCAGTCACCAAAAACCCCTCCCCCCCCTCTCCCTTCCTCCCTATTACTCTCTGTCTTTCCCTCCCTCTTCCCTTCCTCCCTCGATCTTCCGGACAGTTCAGATCTTCTGCTCCAATGACCAGTTTTGATCCATTCACTTGCAGAGTGAAAACATGTCCTGCTCCTGCTTAGAGAAATGAGCTAGGAGCAGAATGCTATCTTGGAGTCAACTGAGGCTAACAGACGCAACAGTTTGGTTGTTATAAGTCCTACGATCAGTAATGAATTAATAATGATTTTTTAAAAACTCATACACTTAAAACAGTGCGTAATAATGGAGGCCACGTTTTTTATTGGCTCTTTTGGAAGCTGGAGCAGGTATGGCCAGCGGATGGGGTGTGTTTGAAGAAACAAAAAGATTGCAACCGAAAAGCAACGAGAGAAAGAACTCCTGGATGGCGGTGTGGGTGTTGTGTGGGGTGGCGAGTGGGTGGGGGCAGAAGGCGGATAATTGATGATGGAAAAAAACTTTAAAAAGAAAAATCACAGACTGCAACTAAGGACAAACTCACATGAGCTTTAAAAACTAATGAACACTGTGTGTGGGGGGCGTTCTTAGGCAACACACGGCATAAAACCACTCAGCAGCGCGAACAACAGGATCCAACGCGCCGAGCAAACAGGGAATGCACATTTCAGCATTCTAAACTGGGTTTGGTTGTGCAATTAATTATCCAAATGGCAGCAGCTGATAGACCCAGAATAGACAAGAGTTCAAAAGAACAAGGATAAACGTGTTCGACTTTATAAATAACACCCATCTGTCATTAGCTCTGTCTCCTAGATGAACCACACCGACACGTGCCCCTCCTACCAGGGACCGCTTGTCCCGAAACCTCTCCCTGGAGAACGCACCCGGCCACGCCGTGGCTGAGGTTAAAGAGCCGGAGAGTGTACGGGTCCATTTTCCGTCTGGAGCGCTTCTCCGGCACGGTGCCGTTCCTTTGCTTCCCCTTCTGCAACAGGCTGGACACGTTCGTTTTATCTGAAACCCGTGCCCGTGCCCCGTGATGGCTGTGACGGGTCGGGGGCGAGCGGTTCCCAGTGTGCACCGTGCGGTGCCAAGGGCCCCAGGCACTGGGCTGCACCGGGTGGGGAAGGAGGGTAGTGCTGGAGGAAGCATCCGAGCATCGGAAAGGCCGTAGAAGAGGCCGCCACCAGCCCCCGGGGAGCTGGGGGAGGGGCAGACTCGGAAACGCTGACTCAGCGGACTGAGTCCCTCCTTCGTGGGAGCCGCGCCCCAGCCTCTGCTGAGTGAGGTCATCGAACAACCTGCTGCCATCCGATTATTTTCTCCAACTTAATTCCATGAACATGAAAGTGAATTAGTGCAGACCTCTGCCACCCACCGCACAGAACGCTCTTCAGAATAGGCAGTGGCCGTGGATAAGTTTGAAGGTAGATAAAAATATGTTTAAGACATACCGCTATGAGTTCGGTAGATGCACGCAGGCAGCGCGGGGAACGGGGGCGCCAGGGCTCCTCCCCCTTGGTTGGAGGAGCTCCCAGGCGGCAGGAGAGAGGAAGGGCTGCAGCGGCTGTCGGATGCTCCGCAGCAAACGGCCCCGCACCCTGCAGCCGCGCCTTTACCCCGCAGCAGTCGCTGCAGGCCGGGAGCCGAGGGCGGCCTGGCTGGGAGACGGCAGCCAGGGCTGGGAACGGAACCTGGTGAAGGGACCCGGATGCCACTATGCACTTCGCAGGTCTCGCCAGGTGCCCGCCTGTGAACCACCTGGGACGTCACACCTGTGGGTGCCTCCAACTGGCCCACCTCATCCACACACACACACACCCACCCTGCGGCCAGTTTCCTGCTGTGCGTTCCCCAGGGCGACAGGGCCGGGAGAGCGCGTCTCTGCCGACAGCTGGAGAGCACGTGCAGAAAGCTGCCCGGGCTCCGCCGAGCGGGCAGGAAGCGCCCAGCGGCAGCCCTGGGAGGGCGGATGAGGCGTTGTCGGCAGCCGGCCTGGCTCCGTGAGGTTGAGAGAAGGTTCACAACCTTAGCAGCGCCCCTCCAAGGAGGAGCGAGAACCGAGGAGCCGGTGTATCCACTGGGAAGGTCTGAGGAAGCCTCAGAATCCTCAGCAGGGCTGATGGGAGGCCCTTCTCTCCCGAAGTCACCGGTGGAGACTGGAGGGGGAGGCTGCTTCTCCGACGCGAAGGCGGCAACCCAGGGCCCCAAGGAGCATAGCAGGTGAGGAAAATGGGGCTCGGCCGAAGGGGCCACAGCAGTTTCCCAGTCACCGGCCCCCGGGGAGTGAGACCCGGACTGTGCCCGGTAGGGAACTCAAAACAGTTGTTTCAGGGAAGCTCAGCTTACATTCCCAGACACACACAACTAACTGCCAAGACTGAATCGTGGAGAAACAGGACATCTGAACAGACCAACTGCAGGTGAAGAGGTTGAGTCAGCCGTCAAAAACCGCCCGACAACGAAAAGTGCGAGAGCAGGGGACCCCACTCACAAGTGCTACCAGAAATGCAGAGAACTGATACCAGTCCTTCTCCAACGCTTACAAAGAGTAGGAGGGGGGGGGCATGTCCAAACAGACTTCAGAAGGCCAGCCACTCCCTGACACCAAAGCCAGGCGAGACCACCACAGGGCGAGACAGTCACACACCAACATCCTGGGTTAACACAGACATAACGATCCCCAACAAAGCACGAGCAAACTGAACTCAGCGACACACAGAAGCGTACGTCCCGACCCAGGGGAACTTCTTCCAGGGGGGCAGGAACGGCGCAGCGACCACAGGTCAGCCCGGGGGACCCAGCACACGGACACGGATAAATCACACAAATGACCTGCTCATCTCCGTCAGTTCAGAAAAGGCCACCGGCGGAATCCCACACCCTTTTAGGACCGAAACACCGGACAGACTGGGGCAGAAAGACACCTCCTCAACCTCAGGAAGGCCGCCGATGAAAGACGCACGGCCAGGCCACACGGTGAGAGTCTGGACGCTTCTCCTCCCGATCGACAACAAAACCGGGGTGTCCCCTCTGGCCCCTTCTATCCGACGGGGCGCCGGGGGCCCGCGCCGGCACGGCCCAGCAAGGAAATGAAACAAAAGGCGTCCAAGTTGGTGAGGAGAAAATAGAAGTTCCGTTTGCATTTCTTTTATCGAGAGAGCACTTTCCAGCCCTGCCCCAGAAACCGTGGGAACTCGTACGTGAAGTCGGGAGGCTGCAGGTCACGGACCCGCACGCAGACACGGGCTGTGCCTCTTCGCCTGGCCAGGAACCACCCGAGAGAGAATGAAGGATGGCTGCATGGAAACAACAGAATACTCGGGAGGGGGTTTAACCGAGGGGGCCAGAGATCCGTCCGCCGGATCAGACACCGATTTCAGCCACTACAAAGGACATAAAACTAAATAGAAAGATATTCTGTGTTTATGCATTATAAAAAGTTGATATTGAGAAATTAACACTGCTAAATGCCAGCTACAGATTCAACGCAATTCAAAATATACCACAAATACACGGGACAGGCAGCCAAGGGTACAGACTTCAGTTGCACAACGAGTAAGCCCTGAGGGTCCGATGCACGGAACATTGGCGACTCTGGTCAGGAACACTGTACTTTATACGTGAAATGTGCTAAGGGAATAACAACTCTTCAAGGCCCTCACCCACCGGAAAAAGATCAGGTGACCCTGTGAGGTGAGAGGCACACGCACTGACATGACTGCGGGAGGCGCTGCAACATGGGTCCTTACACCAGACGGTCGCACGGAACCCTCCCAGTGCAATGGAACCGTATCGGCCAGTGCCACACCCCCATGCAGCTGGGCGGGGCAGGGGCTTCCCCGGGCGCCAGGGCGCCCCGCACCTGCCCTGCGTTCACAGGGACCTCACGGAGAGTCTTCGTTCAGCGAATGCCTCCTGAGCACCAGCGACGCATCAGTCACCGTGGGAAGTGGGGAGAATAGAGCATTGAACCGAAAAGACCAGATCGTTAGGATTGCCTAATTCTTGTCTGGGATTTTACAGAAGACTTGAACTTGCAGTCTCACGGTGGCAGACATGTGACCTTTCCAACTGGCCTCTCCGTCTTCAGGGCCTGGCACTGAACTTGGCACACCATAGACTCTTAGTAAGTATCTGCTCAGCGAGCATTATGGAATGACTAGAGCACGTCACTGAACACAGAAAGAAAACCACGTCCATTCTCCATGAAAAATGCTTTCCTCTAGTTACATTCTGCGATGCTCATGAACCAGTGGCCAGTGAAAACACGTGGTTCTTTATCAGATAACTTCAGACCCCTCCGAATGTTTACGGAGTCAGGCTCCGCACCAAAGAGGAAAGAGGATGAGGGACCCGGTCAGAGAAAATGCACCGTATCTGTTGTTCTCCCCGTCTGAGAAATAGGCAGCGGCCGGCACACGGTGACCATGGGAACCGCCCCCCCCACACACACACAGATCACACGGCAACACTCCTCCACACCGTGTGACGAAGGTGACACAGAGGGCCTGCTACATGTGTGTCAGCTGTGTGTCGCACACACGAAGGCCCACCCACACGCCCCCCGGTTTTCACCTGAGCCTCCTCTCCCGAAGGTTCCCTGTGTGTCTCCTGCCGTCCTCACTTGACGGGCCCCTGGGAGCCTCTCTCGGGGATTCCTCAGACCAGGAGGAGGCGGTGCCCACTTCCTGCCCCAGGGACGGGGCATCGGTCACCTCGAGAAGGGCTGCACCTCCGGCTCGCTCCGTGTTTACGCCCCAGACAGCCGATCTCTCGGAGGAGAACGGCGTGCCCTCTTAGGGATGAGGCCCGCGCACCCCAGGCGGACGCCATGAACTCGGTGCTCTAGAAGGCAGTGTGTTTGTTCGCCACGGAGGGTCTGTTCATGGAAGAGAAACTCAGCAGCGCCATCACTCCGACTCCGACAAAATGCCACGCAGCCGTGTGACTCCTTGGAGCCAGTGCCCACCCCCCCGAGCTCACTCGGGGGCGGGAAAGGGGCACAGGCCCACAGCCCCCAAGGGCACATCTTCTCCCAAGGTCCTTCCGCCTCCCACCCACCTCGTGCTTGGAGGTGGCCCCCGACGCCTCTTCAGTCCAGGTCAGGGGCCAGAGATCAGCCCACCGTCTCTCTGTGTGCCAAGCCTGAGGGGCTCTTCCTCTGGCCCCCTGCCTCTCCCGGCCCCCAGGGCTGGGCGTTCTGGGCCGGACCCTCAGATCAGGTGGCGGCTGGTGTGGCTGCGGCCAGCAGCACCAGAGGAAGGAATGTTCACCCGCCTCTCGGACCTGCGTCGTCAGCCGGGGGTGGGCCCACCTGCCCGAGGCATCGGGGCCTCCTCAGACAGGGCCCCGCCTGCTGCCTCCTGCCCTGGCAGGGCTGGCCCAGGCCTTGCCCCGGAGCAGAGCTCATGGGCAAGGGGCGGCAGCCAGGCCCTGCTGCCTGCTCAGCTCCCGGTCAGGAAGACCAGGCCGGACTGAGCCATCTGTCAGAGGAACGAAGTTCTGTTTATTCACACACACGCTCACACATGTGCATGCACAGCTAAAACAGGTTTTCTTCTCTCTGTCTTTGGCAGCCTTGCAGGTCGCAAATGACCTTGGCTGTTTGTGCTTAGTACATCTCATCGAGTTTGCCTGGTCCCCAACCTACTTGCTGATTCCACTGTGTCTACTTAAAATATCCTATTAATTTTTGCTCGTAAGCAACCACTCTAGCTTATAAACAATCAGTTTTCTGGCTATGAATTTCATCCTATTTGTTTTTCTTGACTTCACAGCAAAATTAAATAGTTTCAAAATACAGAATACATGGAACACATGTAGATACGGAAAACACCCGTTATACGTCATAGAGACCGATGAGAAACATGTAGAATTAAACAGCCTTTGAGTACTTGGATGACGACTGAATTCTTACTCTGTCACACAGCTCATCCTGGGTTAGCTCCACAACTCACAGCGTCTAGCAGACGGTTAGTTAGCACAGCTCTGCCGAACTGATGCTTGCTGCTCCAGTAATCTGGGCCACTGTGATTGAATTCTAGGTGTAGCCACCAGCCTGCTATTTGACTTTGAGGGTTTTATTTTACAAGTTTATCCAGTCGGTGCTTGTGTTTCCGCCAGGATTTGCCCTTTGGTTTAGGAGAAATTCAATTGAGGAAACCCCCACCCACGGCGGCCGTGACGTCAGGAAGGCCTCCAAGTCCAGGGAGCGTGTTTGCACCGACCCCTGAGAGAGGAGGTCACGGCCTCCAGTGCCTGCCCCCACCACGGTGTCCGCACCCGATGCTCTGCGTCACCCCAGGCAGCAGCCGGTGCCGTGGCCACGGTCCTCAGCCCATCGTCACTCAGCCACTCAGTGACGCCAGGCTGTCCCCCTGGACAGAACAGCCACTACAGGCCGCGTGCTCTGCGAGAGGCACGGGCTCCCCCCGACGAGAGCCTCACAGAAGCTCACGGCACAGCCGGGGGCAGGCAAGGAGCTAACAATAATTCCAGCAGAGCGCTGACGGCCGACCATGGCGTCGAACCCCACCAGAACCGGGGACTCGGGATCTGGCCCCCTGAACTCAAACTCAGGACCCGGGTCCACGACCGTCTCCTTTTTCGTGAACGTGGAGTTGACACACCACCCCGTGGACTCGTGCCCCCCCTCGCTGACTGCTGATGCTGTGTCCCATCCTTCACAGTGGAAAGGAGCTGTGGAAACCCCCAGGGTGAATGAAAGACCGGCTCCCGCTCACAGACAGAAACACGCGGGTCAGGAGGGGCACCAAACACAGGGCGACTGGTCAAGCTTTCCCCTGGCGCTGGTGTCCAAACCTCCCGGCCACGGGGACCACCCCATCTCAGCCAACCCTTACTCGGAAACACACTCTCGACCCCTACTCAGTGCCGGGAAGACGGATCCCTGCTCAGATGCCAAGGGCTGGCCGTCTAAGACATCGTGATGCCAGGGGGTTGGCACACCAACAGGTCCCTTTCAGAAGTAACCCCCTCACCACCAGGAATCACTCATCTCAGAGAAGCGAACATTCCGTGAGCCTGGCCTCTCACTCTGAACTTCCTGCCCTAATTTGTTCACATCGAAATACGTGGGGGACGCCTCAGGTCCACCCGCGCACAGGATGCCCAGGTCCAAGTCACGTGTGTCCAGAAGCAAACCACTTTGCAGGCCACAGCCGTCAATCTCGACATGCGCGACGTAGAATTCACAAGAGCAAATGTGAAGTCATCCCTTCACGTGAAGCCAGTACTCTCCGAAATCACGGTAACTGTGGGGAGACGGCTCTAGTTATGTTCTTAATGGCCACACTGTGCTCATGCTTTCTGCTTTTTCTTTTCACAAGAAAGGAAATATCTTCATAGACTCAGATGCTGGCAGTAGGTCATTCAAGCAATAGGCTCTCAGCTAAAAATGTAACACATAAATCCAACAAGAAACTAATGGAGTAAAACACACACTTTGATTGATAGAGCAGAGTCTCCTGAGTGCCACTCAGATCAGAAGTGGCAGGACCTGAGGTCCCACAGGTCGCCCCAGGCCAAGGTTACCTGGAGACCCCCTTCCACAGGGAAGAGGAGAGAGGCCACCCAGTGTTACCCCTGGAGCACCAGCACCTGTGTGTCGTCCCTGAGCTGGGACTCTGAGACTGAGCCCAGCAGGGGCCTGGAGGAGCCCAGAGACCCCTTTCTAGCAAAGCCAGGAATAGAAAAGTCTACAGCAAGTTAGCAGATCACACGCCAGGCCACAGAGGGGAACACGCCGGACCAGACGCCGCTCGGGCCTCCGAGCACCACGCCGGGCGCAGGGGAGCTGTGCTGGAGGAGAACGAGTCCCTGGCTTGCCTCTTCAAAGGCGTAAAAAAAGACGGAGCAGATTGAAACGGATGGAGCTCTTCTCAGCCGAAGCTGTGCAGCGTGCCCTTGAAGAAAAGAAGTTTCCAAATTAAGATATAGGGCACGCACCACTGGGCGAAGGTGAGGAAGCCCAAAGAGACGGAGCGCGTATTAAATTCTTCTCGGCTCTGCTCAACGGATTTCATGTCCCAAAGTGCCAAATTATTTTGGTTTCACTAAACCGAATCCCCAAATGCAAAGCTTCAGTTCATTAAAATAGCAACACCTAACGCACTCTGAGGTTAATTCAGATGGTTCCAAACCTTCAGCAGAGCCTTTTTAATAGTTTCAAGCAAATTACACATCAAAACTGCTATTGGGGTTGCCTAGCAACAAAGCTAATTGTGTAACAAACTCGCTGCAAGTCCTTAGTAAAACAGATCTGTATTCAAACATAAAAGATTTTCCCTGCAAAAAAAATATATTTTTTAAACTGTGTGATGTGAACACACTGCACCGAATCCTCTGTTACACTAGCTTCTTGAACAAACTCACGCACTCGAGAGGTCCCTCTCCCCGAGGACATGCTGCGGCCACCCCCACTGACGCTTTGGTGCACCCCTGCGTTCACTGCCTCCCACCCCTGTGCGTGGGGCACGTCCGCTGGTGTGTGAGGCGGGGATGGACATCGCCAGGAGCCAGGAGGGTCTCTTCCCGGCATCCTGCACGGGGCGTCTGCCCTGCTGGTTAGCTCCTCGGGGCACCGAGTCTGATGCAAAGCCTTCCCCAGAGCCACCTGTGCTTTTCCCCTGCCCGACTGGGTCGCACAAGGATGCAGACCGTGGTCGCATTTATTCTGAGCAAGTATGCACTTCCACGTTAACCTGTCTACAATAAAAACCAAGAAGGAGCGTCACGGCCAATGTCGCTGGGCAATGTTTTACCTGAGAATTAGACAAGCCCCCACATTGCATCAGCTGCACCGTCACTGGGGTTTGTAGACCAGCCCTCTCCAGGGACGGTGCCCTCATCTGTCCAGCACACTTTGGTGGCCTGTTTCCCACCGGGCAAATACTAACATAACAAACAGAATGTTCTGCCCTGTCTGGTGGAGTTCTGCCCTGGCTCAATCTCAGTGGATTGAGCGTGGGCTGCGAACCAAAGCATCTCAGGTTCGATTCCCAGTCAGGGCACATGCCTGGGTTGCAGGCCATGACCCTCAGCAACCGCACATTGAGGTTTCTCTCTCTCTCTCTCTCTTTCTCCCTCCCTTCTCTCTCTAATAAATAAAATCTTTATTAAAAAAACTTTTAAAAAAACAGAATTTCTGATAGCTTTCTACAGGGACACTTTGACGGTGACTAGTTCTTGTCCAGAAGCTTTGAAGATTAGGCTATTTTCCCTCTCCAGTGTATAAACTCCCCCTCCAACGTACAAGTGTTTAAGATACGAAGATAAATGGTTAATGGCCCCTTATGTTACTATGCTGAGTGTTCATTGGTGTTCGGTGAGGACTGACTGATAATAGATTTTTTCTTCCCCAGTACCTATTATCATCACATATTTTTCACTTTTTACTTACTTGAAAAAGAATGATGCTAAATAAGTTTATTTTGCTCCTCACGGCTTCCGATACATAAAAACTGCTTTAGTGGAAACCCCACTGCTTTTTTTAAAAATAGGCTTTAGAACGTAAGGTACTGTGTTTTCCGAGGCCCCCACGTTGACCTGTGGGATGTTTCTTCCGCCTTCAGCCACGTAACTATTTGTGTGAACCGGGACAGCAGCCTCTCGCCGGGGGTGTTAGTCGATCGCCCCGGTCTGTGCTTAGGGTTTAGATCACAGCCCATCCCCCCCATTCTGTCACCATGGAGAAAAGCTGAAATGACGCGAGAGGCCACCCTGAGCACCCGAGTCAGGGGCCACCCTTCAGAGCCCTTTCTGAGTGACGGGCGGAACTCAGGGGACCGACTGCATGTGAGTCAGCCCAGTGATGTTTCAGAAATCCTCGATCCTTCCCAGCGTTTTCTCCTTGCAGACTGAACCAGGCGCTCAGGAGATAATCACCAAACCCTGGCTGAACCTCGAAGGGCCCAGGCAGGCCAAAATAGAGCGACCACTGCTGCGAAGCTCCGGGACTCCTCCCAACCCCGCCCCCCCCGCCCCCCCCCCCCCCCCCCCAGCGAGGAGAACACCTGGTGAGCAGACTGGAGCAGGCACCGAGTTTCAGAGCCGCCCCGCATGGGGGAGCTCGGACAAACGCAGCCACGGCAGCAAAAGGCCGTAGAATTTACCGTGGAAAAGCCAATGTAATTACCTGCCATTCTCCAAGGCTGTGTCTCTAACCATAAAGTCCGAAACACTCTTAAGGTCAAAGCTGGTAGAAGCCTATCTCCACCTCCAGGATAACGACACCTTCGTTGGGAGCCTGCCACGCACTGAGACTGGGCCGTTTCGGGGCTCCCGGTGGCCACGGCCATCCCATCTCAACTTCAGGGTCAGCCACGATCCCCACGCGGTCCTGCCTCCTCTACCTCGTGCCGGTCTTTCATGAACGGTCGCTCCTGCCACCCGTCACAACGAATGAAGCAAGAGGGTCTCACCGTGGCCGGCTGTCATGTGCGGGCAGGTCGGCAGAGGCACCAGCAGCAGACCCGGGTCACCCCTTGGAGAACAGTAAGAAGGGGGTTTCTGAAATCAGGAGACACTGGTGCTGCTTCTCGTTTTGGCCTCCCGCGTGTCTCTTCCCGGATGCCTGTAACCCCAGGAGGGCGAAGTCAGTCAGTGGGGCAGCGTGCCAGCACAGTCCCCCTGGGGGCCCCGGGGTACGGCGGCTCTGTTCGAGGCCCCCGGGTCCGCCATCTCTGTCTACAAGACTGTGGCCAAGCGTGTGTGCTCAAGGTCCTCTTCCGGAGACTGGGAAGGAAAGCGGCGCTATTTTTTAAGTCTGTTTTGAAAGTTGAGGGAGAACACCCCGTTTGGGGCACAGTGGCAGCTACACGGCACCCGAACAGTAGTAGTTACTACTCCTCCTACTAGCGGCTCACACGGGCAGGCAGGCAGGCGATGCCCAGAAGCTGGTGGATGGATAGATGGGTTCGTGGTTGAAATAAAAGGAAACAGTTGGCAACTCGAGGCAAACAGCCCACGAGCTGTAAACAACCCGTTCACCCCCATTTGTTTCTGTGGGAAGACAGAACCCCAGAAACGCGGGACCAGAGGACCGCCAGCCCGGGAGGCACTTGCCGGAGAATCGGAATGATCAGGCAAGGAAATCCATCCTCCCAGGGCTGGGTCTAATTTGCAAAAATGTTCAATTCACACAATGTTTTAAAATGTCATTTCCTAGAACTCCCTCCTCTCCCAGGAGTTTTCACTTAGCCTCTTAATGTTGGGGATTTAAAAACCACTTAAAAACCTGTCAGGCTGGTAATAACGACGTGTGCCTCATTCTCGTCACGCGGCGCTGGCAGGTAGGTGCTGTGATCTCGCTCTCACGGGCGAGAAATGGGGAGCCAGACGGCCGGGGCGACCCGGACTGGTTGGGGAGCCAGCGAGCGGCGGAGCCAGGGCTCAACCCGGGGCTGGGATGGCGCGTTCGGTTCATCTGGCCGTTACCTCAGCAACAGCACCAACCAGGTACGTCCAACACCTGTGTCTCAGGTGCGGCAGATACAGATACAACCAGTGCACCGTGACCCCCCTCAACATGCTCATCATTTCATATAACAGACACAGAAGGGCACTCAAAATCACCCCACCGTGCTCTGAGCGGCTTATGAAAACCGGGGATTCCCAGTCTGGTTCTGGAGCTCTGATGCGGCAAGCCCGGGAGCTGACCCTGGGAGCTGACCCTGGGAGCGAGGCCCCTGGGGTCACTCACCGAACCCCCCTCCCCCGCAGGAAGGGTGTCCTCGAGTGAGTCCAACAGCAGAAAGGAGGGCTTCCAGGGAAGACGGTTCCTCGGCTGGGTGTTGACGGACCGGCGCCAGGTACCCGCACAGAAAGCGTGGGGGGAAGAGAGGACGGGAGCAAGAGAGAAACAGAGAATCGACCCGACTTCGGGAGACGAGCCTCGCTGGGACAGAGGAGGCGGTGAAGGGGAACCAGGCCGGGAGAAGGCGGGGGGGGGTGGGGCGGAGGGCGGCGGGGGGCGAGAGGCAACAGCTACATGCAGGTCTGCTAGCTCCCGGAGGCCGCGGGGCCTGGCGTGACCTGGGCCCCGGGTCATAGAGAGGACGGGCAGGGCACCCCAGCTGGGCTGGCAGCAGCAGCGGGGCAGGGGGCCGGGCCGCCAGGGACTGCCTGCGCTCGGCCGAATCCCAGACTGAGCCACCCAGAGAGCCGTAAGGATGTTTATTTCTCAGTGATCGGATCTCCCTTGGCACAGCCTGTTTCCATCAACACGTGTCTCTGAGGAGGACTCGACCCCAGCCAGTGGCTGTTTTCAACGTAAGAAACACATATTTCGAGATGAAACGGCGGATCTTCAAATCACATTTAAATCAACACAAGTTACAAAATGAACGCCAGTGCGGCAAGGGCGAGGCCCAATTAGCAGCTCCTGATCGCCCGCGCTCTGCCCTCCCGGCCGGCAGCTCCGTCCCTCGGGGACGCTGAGCACACAGACAAAGACCCTGGCCGGCTCGGGGGCCGCCTCCGCCCGCACCCACAGCCGGTGGTGTTCCCTGGACCACACGTGGGGAGCACCGGCCTCTCCCACTGGTCCCCCACCCCACCCCTGCCCCCAACCCTGCTGAGTCCTGGAGAATGGATGACGTGTGGGCTCCCGGGCTTCTGGCTGGAGAGCGGATGTAGTGCAGTCACTGTATCTAGATGGCTGGGAGACGGCACTAAACGTTCCCACAGGGAGTGTGGCGCGGTCACTGACGGTGAGGGAAAACAGCAGGCGAGACAAGGCAATGGGGTGGCTCGATTTAAGCCGCCTTTGAGGCAGAGCAGCAGAGGGGTTACCTGTGACCTTGACCAAGGTCGCAGTGCTCTGTCCTCGGGTCCCCACGCCCACCGGGGAGCTGAGGGGAGTGGGCTCCAGGAAGCTGAAGAAGTCACCTCCTGACCGGCTGCTCCTGGGTCCCTGGCTATTTCTCAGTGGGACACTTGAGGCATTCTTTTTCTAGACAATTCTTTCTCCGGCAAGGCTCTCCCGCTCGCTCTAAGATGTTCGTCATCCCCAGCCCCACGCACCAAATGCCGAAAGTGACCTGCGGTCCCGATGACTGTGCGAAGCCTCCTCCCCGTCTCCAGATGCTCCGGTGGGGGTGGCGGCTCCCTGCAGAGACGCTCAGAGCAGAACTGTGGCTCTCTGGGGGGTCGGGCAGGGGAGTGGGGGGGCACACTTTCAT
This sequence comes from Phyllostomus discolor, assembly GCF_004126475.2. Classification (NCBI taxonomy): domain Eukaryota; kingdom Metazoa; phylum Chordata; class Mammalia; order Chiroptera; family Phyllostomidae; genus Phyllostomus; species Phyllostomus discolor. The sequence goes on along the minus strand of NC_040913.2, from coordinate 2,367,821 downwards.
TTTTCTCACTCTACGAAACAATCGTTGTTGGCTGAACCTGCTGTGACCGTTTCACGGCGCGAGTGAGCCAAGTCACTCTGCTGCACACTCACACTGTACGGCGTGAGTCACCCTGTCCTTCTGCCACGTGACTCCTGCTCCACCCCCAGCGACACCCCCGGCCGCCGTCCTCAGACCATCCCCCTGATCGGGCTTCAGGTTGTATTTCTTCCGGGAGGCTCCTCGGCCCCCTGTGAGCCACACACTGGTTGTGTCACATAGGGGCGGTGCCCGGACACACACGGTCAGAGTTGCTCACGCAGTCGCCACGAGGCTGTATACACACCCAGAGTTGAATCGCCACTTAAAATGCCCTCAGGAAAAGTGTGCTCTGACCCAGCGTGGGTGGGAGAAGCTAGTGTGTGTGAGCAAAGGAGAGGAAACAGGCCACGGGACATAAATTTGATTTCACTTAAGCAAGATGTTCTTATTAGGAGGAGGGCTGCAGTTCCATAGTTTCTGGCAAAAACAGCCACGCGGTGCTGTGTAGGGAATGGAGAAAGGAAGAAACCCACACATAAATCAATCCGTGTGAACCACGCGGGGGAGAACTGACGAGCACACCTAAGAAAGGCGCGTCAAGGCCGGAGGAAATGCCAAAGCCATCAGGACGGAAGGAGGAAACTTCAGACACCCTGGGGCTGATGTGACAGGGGACCGGGGCCCGGGTCACCAGCAGGACGGCACCCAACAGAATTCTGTCAGACACGGCCTCCTGCCTTTGAGTGGGAACTCCTAAACCTCCAGCACGTGTGACCTCACTAAGAAAAACGAGACACTGGATTCAGTCACATGGGAAACCCTAGTGAAACCCCAGCATTCCTTGGGGTGCTTTGAAATGACATCATTCGTGCTGTGAAATCCAGAAATCAAAACCATGAGTCTGGGTAACAAGAAGTGGCTTATCACTGTGATACCATGCAAAAGAGCACATGGCCTCATGTTTAATAGCAAACCCCCCAAATCTGAGAATAAGACATCCCCCTCCCCCCAAAAATAAAGTTACTTTCCCTCAAAAAAGATGCACACAGACCACTGGGTGCATGGCGGACGGGCCGCCGAACTTCCTCGGAGGTGTCCGGAAGCACCGGGGAGCCCAAGTGCCTCGGTTCGTGGTGCTTTTGAGACGTGTGTCTAAACCGCTGCAGCAAGGAGAACAAAAGGCTATCGGTGGACGGGAGGAAAGTCCCAGAGAGAACATTGGCACGTCCCTGGGAGACACATCGCATCACGCGGGCTCCTGGCGGGTGGGCGGGGGCAGTGCTCCCCGCAGAAACACAGGCAGCGCTGCGTCTGAGCACCAGGCGTCATCGCCAGGACCGTGAGAGGGGGGTTTCAGGGCCACTTGCACCGCCCATTGCATCTCTATTTTCCTCTGTAAAGTAGAGCGATGGGTTACTTGTTTAAAAAATGGCGTTAAGAAGTCTGAAAGAGCTCTTCAACAAATCTAAGTGGGAAATAAATGTTTAGACGTCGGACAGAAACTTTGAGCGCTGGTGTAGTTGCAAGTGGCCTGTCTCTCTGCGCAGGGAAGTGAACGGTGGAGCTCCCCACCGGCGGCGCCTCCAGCTGCGTGAAATCGAACGCCCTTTTCCCTCGAATCGAATGCACCGCTTCCTCGTCAGCTGTCCCAGCTTGGACGGCCACCGCACGTGTAACGGAGCCGGCCACCCCCACTGGGGACGAACTGCACGCCCTCCTTCCTAGCACTGCCGGGACCCTCCAGCCTCTCGGGGGACTGTGCTGCCCCCTCTGCAGGGGGCGCTGTTCTCTCTCAGCCCCACACCGTGACTCTCTCCTCCACGGGGCTCTCTCCTTCCTAAGGGATGAAGGGGAGCGGGAATCTTTGGTGACAAAGTAACAAAACGGCCCTTCCCATCTCCCACAGACACACCCAACATCAACAAGTGTAGTGGAGGACAGTTACTGTGCTCCGACCCTCCACTGGCCGCATCGCGTCTGCAGGAAAAGTGCTTCTGGCGTGGGCGCGCTGTCGTTGCCCCTCGCTGACCACTTAGCCGAAACGTGAAGCCGCGAGGTGGCCAACAGCAGAGGCCTGTTTGCGCAGCTGCGTAATCCGCGTGGGACATGCCATCGCGTGGAGGCGTCACAGAATGCAGGCCTTCCCCCGTCGAACGCCAGGGCACGCACGGAGGCAGCCCACTGGCACGCGGGGAGCCTGTGTACGCAGCACATCACCTTCGCAGGACACTTGTGACCGTTCGCTGTGACCATGGGGGCTCACAGACGGAGAGGAAGGGCAGGGTTCCGTCTCGGGTCCCGAGGGTGGAGGGGTCAGAGATAAACCGCCGTGCGATCGAGGGACGAAGCTGGCGCAGGCGCGGTGCGCGGTCTGTCCATCACGCGCAGAACCCGGGTTTGTGAGCAGCGCTCGGCACCGGGCGTCTGGCCACCGTTCCTCGCTCCGGTCTCCGCGCACGCGGCCTCTGTCACGTCATCACTGTGCTCGCAGCGTCTCCTTTCGCAGCCCCGTCAAGGCTGTGAGCTCCCCGGGGTTCTGCGGCTCCAGAATCAGACACGACCCTGGCGCCGGAACTGGGTGCCCACAGCGCCCCCAGGAGGCGGTTTTCCTACAGGGGGCGCCTTCTGCAGCGGGGGTCGCCCTGCTTTGTGCGCATGGCCAGCCACACTCCCGCCGGGGGTCTCCCCTCCTAGACGTTTGGGTCCCCTCCTTCTGCCTATTATGGAAACTCTGCGGGTCCTTCGAGATGCGGATTAGGCACCAGGATCTGCACGGAGCGTGGGCCGACTTCCGCCACTGTCACCTGAACGCCAAGTGCAAACACGGTAAGTGCCTCACGGTTTCCAGTGAACCGTTTCCTGATGCGTGCAACAACACGGCAAGGCTGCGAGCAGCCTGGAGCCGGGGCCTCCCCTGCTTCACCGGAAGATGTGAGAGAGGAAGAGTGGGGGGCTCATCCATACCTGTGGGGTGTCTGATTAATGCAGAAACCATTTCCAGCAAAACAGCCACATGATAACATTTGCAAGTTCTCTTCAAGTGGAGGAGGCTGAATCTAGCAGCTGGTGTAGAACGTTGCCTGCTCATGTGATACATCGTCGCTTAGAAACGTATCATTCTGCAAACTGCCAGGGACCTCCCCACGCACGCGGCATGTTGTGGGGAAACTGAAGTCGGAGGGCTCGGGGCTCGACTCACCCATTTAATACTCGGGGCTTCCCAGTCCTGAAGACTGCGCAACCAAAGACAGCATTCTCACTTTGTTACAATCCTCAGCATCCTGTTTCCGTGGGCATTCGGGTGTTTGCCAGTGTTTCGGCTGTGTGTCCCTCACTTGACCCTGTGCCCTTCCTGCGTCTGAGAGGAATGAAAACCTCGGGAAAAGGTATACACGCCCATACCATGAGGTATAAAAAGTTACTTGATAGCAAATTATTAGGAGGTCTGATCTTTGATAACATGATTTACATTTAGAATACTTAAATTAGAAAACAAAAGTTTGCTAAGAAAGAAAAAAAGAAGGGAGGAAGGAAGGAAGGAAGGGAAAGGAAAGGAAAGAGAAAGAGAGAGAGAGAGAGAGAGAGAGAAAGGAAAGAGAAAAAGGACCCAAGCTTAAGGAGATTCCAAAAGTCCTATCAGTGACCTGGAAGGTAACTTACGAACTACACCATCCCTTTGATACATTGTGTCCTGACGGATGGTCTGTCTCAATGGCCCTAATTTGGGAGGTGAAGGAAAGACTTGGAGTCCAGAGTCTTCCTCGGGTGTGTGCATTCTGAATGTGACAAAGCCCAGTGTTTGTGTGTGAGCATGAGTGTGCATGACAACCCCTTATTTTGACCCGGGAATAAGAATGGATACAAAAAGACTCTGATTCTAGAGGAGAGGAAACTTCGCTGGAAGGTTTAAACTTGACAGCTGAAATGGTAATGATGTTACACCCCAAGAGTCAGGTCAGTGTTGCCAGGGACCTGACCTTCTAGAAAAGCTGTGGGCAAGAGAAGGTGGGGCACCCCAAAAGTGCACCCTTCTCTGTCATGATACTCACTCTCCCTTCTCTGCTTCCGTCTCCCCGGAGTGCTCCAGTTCCCCAAACAGCGTGGACCCGTCAGAAGGGAAGCCACGCCCCCTCCCACAGCTGTCCCGAGCACGCTGGAAGTCCCAAATGCCTGCTTGGCACTCGACTGTTTGCCTGAGAAGTAATAATTCGTGTGCACAAGAAAAAGGAAAGAGAATGATCTGACACTGAACGTCCAATTTCTGGCGAACGGTCCCTACCCAGACGTCTCCCTAAGATACCGATTTTATCTGAGAACTCAGACATTTACCACCTCATAGACTTCAGAAAATGATGGGGATGCATTCGGTTTTTAAGGTTGGTAGAAATTATTTCTTTTATTTTGTGTTAAATATGCATTTCATCAATTCCCCACTCCTCTCTTCCCCTCATATTAATTCTCTCTGTAGCTGCTGGTGCACATTTTGACTCTCTTCAGCAGTCAGACTCTTCCTCAGCTTTCAAGGGACGTCGGACGGGGACCTAAGACCTCCGCCCTGGGCGCAGCTTTGGGGACATAAACCAACACGGCACAGGGTGCTGGATCTGTGAGGTGGCGCGAGAGGGATTTCGTCCGATGGACGAAGTTAGAACGGCTGTTACAGAGGCCGACTGTGTGCAGAAGCGCCTGGTGAGAAGCCAGGACTCCGGAGTGCTAGTCTCTCCCGCCGTCTTCCGTTTAAACAGACGCGCCGTGTCTGCGTCCCGCCAGGCACCCTTCGAGGACAAAGGAGAGGACAGACGGAGGAACGGGTGAGTGGGTGCCGTGCGTGACGATGTCCCAGCAGAGGTTTCCTTTTCCAGAGGTTTCTGACGACTGAGTGCTTGGTTTGTGGTGTGTCTTCTGACTACAATCAATCATGTTCTCCTCCCAGTCGTTGTGGTGCCACTGCATTTAGATCTGTGACGAACTCTATATTCTGTATTCACTCAGGGATGTTGTTATTGAGTAGCTCTCATCAAAAGTCACTTTAGCCCCGGCTGGTGTGGCTCAATGGATTGAGTTCCAGCCTGGGAACCAAAGGGTCGCTGGTTCCATTCCCAGTCAGGGCACACGTCTGGGTTGCAGGCCAGGTGCCCAATAGGGGGCACATGAGAGGCAACCACACATTGATGTTTCTCCCCCTCTTTCACCTTCCCTCCCCTTCTTCCTAAAAATAAATAAATAAAATCTTAAATAAAATAGAAGGGAAATTAAGTTCATTATACCAATTAATCAATCCATCCACGAATGCTACTCTTCAGCCTGTGTCGAGAAGCCGTTTACTACTATTGAGAATGGACCCCGCCTCCTTATAATGTCCTCCTCGCGTGATCGTCTCGTCTGGAATTCCCCATAACGAACTGTGGTCTTTCATCCTGAAACTCCCGTTAAAACGCAGATGGTTCTGGTGGAGGCAATACGCAGATCAAAACTCACACCGAGTCAGAATAACTGGTAGCAACAGACAACAGCCCCCTCCCGAGAACAGCTGATCTGTCTCTCAGCTGGGTCCAGGCTCTGGGACGACCCGCACTGGAAGGAGGAAAGGACAGGAGCATCTGGGAGGCGTGGGGCACACATTGCTGTCTGCTTTCAGTTTGCCAAGGGCGGTCGCTGACTACAAAGTTGCTAGAACTTTTCCCCCAAGTTTTCCATCTGAAACCCCATCTTCCTGGCTGCCAGTCCCTGGGGTCCGTCCAGTGAGAAAGGATTGCAATGGACGTCCCAACGGCACCCCGAATCAAATCTCTCTGGGCACCCAAGTTTGCCGCAGGCATGCTTATGTTTAAATGGTGTCTGTGTGACGTTTCTCAAGCTCAATCCGTGATGTAAATAAACGTAATCGTTCTCAAAGCAGATGTTTGTTTGTTTGTTTGTTTGTTTGTTTGTTTCTACCGAGCAGGGAAAGAATAAACCAAGCTTCCTCAGAGAGCCTTGAATCCTAGTAACACAGCCTGGCTCTTCCATGTTATGGAGGCACTAGAAGCTTGAATGAATGAGTGAGTGAATGAATGAATGAGTGAGTGAATGAATGAATGAGTGAGTGAATGAGTGAATGAGCGAGTGAAAGGACCAAGAAACCGAAGGACATAAACACGAGCAGGAGCCACCTGGTGAGAAAAGGGTCCGGTGAGCCAACAATCCGACTGTAACGACAGCACTTCCCGTCGGAGATGTTCCCCAGCTGCCAGTGGGCCTGTAACTCCAGGCTCTTCCTCCGTGTCGGACCCTGTCACTCAGGGAGGGATACCGTGAGGTCAGGAGTGCTCGGCAGGGCGGGTGACAGGTGCGTGGGAAAGTGGCCTTTCTACCCTGGCTGGCGTAGCTCAGCGGATTGAGTGCGGGCTGACAACCAATGTGTCGCAGGTTCGATTCCCAGTCAGGGCACATGCCTGGGTTGCAGGCCATGACCCCCAGCAACCGCACATTGATGTTTCTCTCTCTCTCTCTCTCTCCCTCCCTTCCCTCTCTAAAAATAAATAAATACATAAAATCTTTAAAAAGAAAAGAAAAGTGGCCTTTCTCTGCCTGCAACGTGCGAGCACAGACAGCCGCCCAGTGCCTCGCGCCCTCCCTGCCGGCCACCTCCAGATCTGTGAATGCCTTATGGGGGAGGTGTTACTTGAAAAGCACTTGTGTTTCACTGCATTTGCCTCCCCCCCCTTGTAGGAAGGGGAAGGGCAGCCACCGCGTGGGGCTCCGTGGTGAAACCTCTCATGTCCCAGAACACGTGTGTGGAGGCTCCAGTCCGAGGACTTTCGGCCTCAGAAGCGGTCACTGCCGCCCATGACTTACCCTCGGATTTGTCATATTAAAAAGCCAGGTCACACTCTCCGCATAACACAGAGCAGTTTTGGGCAGCTGGAGTTTCTTCTCCCCAGAAAAATTAACAGGAGAGTTGATAGAACTCTAGCCAGCATATTCAAGCAAAACAATTGCTCCTGTCTCAGCTATCCAGGGTCAGGGGTTTCTGCTCTCGCAGGATGGCTCTACCAGGGCTGTTTAAGTAGCCCTGTCAGGGTTGCTAGGTGAGACCGCATTTTAAGAAAAGAAGGAGGAGAATTGATTTTAAAATGTTGAGGAAATACACAGTTAACTGGAAACAATGACACGAGATGTCGGACTTCACTTACACGGTAGAGAAAATACCAAGGGAAGGGCGGGCGGCTCTTTCAACCCCAAGCAGCCCCGAGTTCTCCCGGTCCTGATTCAGCCGCAGAAACGTTTGCCGTCGTTTGAAAGACTTTCCTGTCGTCAAAATCAATCTCTCACACTCCCCTGGACCATTTTGTTGACTTTTGACATCCCACATATGCAAAATCATTTCCTGAAAGTGACTAGGGAAGTGGAAAAATTAGGGTTTCATGGTTTATGAATTGGAATTTATACAGATTTTACAGCTTTGCGTTTAGAGAAAGGGAAATGTTTTCTGCAGCTAAGAAATCACTGCAACAGATGGGCCTAGCTCCACTATTTTTATTTCTAGTTGGCTTATGGGTGAATTACCCTGGACATAGTTATAAATTTGAAATTATAGGAACTGCTGAGGGGCAATTTTTTTTTTTTTTGCTGGCTATAAAATACAATGAGGCCACAGCTGCAGCATCTAGGAAACGAGAGAAGCGAACACCATAAAAATAATACTGTTTCCTCTTCTTTGTTTTGAATGAAGCTCTGAAGCGAGAATACGATTATCTGGTTCCCCATTATCTATAATGATTAATCCACGGCTGCACTCCCAAGAGAGTAATTAGCCAGTCAATTACTTCCATGCGGATCCAGAATTCCTGATTAAGTGTAACTTTACAATCAGAAGTGGTCAAACATTCAATAAAGCTTTGTGCGGAGTATCTCTTTACATTCAGAGTGTGGAGGGTGTGGGAGGAGGCAGAATTATGACTGAAAGAGCTGGTTGGTCTAATCCCACCGGGAAGAGATCTTGGGACAGTTGCGAGTCGCATATCGAATATGAGTCAGCGCTGACATTCTATCTGCTTATCTTTCCACGTGTGTTTGCTGGCTTTTTATGATTTGCCTGCCACATGTTCAACCTGTCACCCTCTACTCTCCATATGTTATTTTTAGCAAGTTTTTCATTGTGGGCTGACTCGTGACATTTCATACAGTTCAGGGCCACCTGCTCCTCCCCACTTTGTCCCAATCACCTCTGTACACAGGTGTCAGGTGTAGGGCTCTGAGTAGCCAATTTCAAAAAAACTATGAATCCTCTGCTACAATCCCTTACAAACAGATTCATCAGATGCTCCAAGATGGAGCCAAAGCTCCCTCACATTGTGTAGGAGGCTCTTCCCGGCCTGAGCTGTGCCTGCCCTTCCCCGGGAGTCCTCCGGCCTCCGCAGCGCTGCCCCAGATGCATCGTACCCCCCGGCACCGTGCTGCTCATCGTGGCCTTGTGACATTTTATCTATGTATGCAAGCACCTGTCTCCTGACCAAGATGTGAGGGCCCTGCCTTAATCTTGAAAAAAAAAAAGCAAAAATGTACCCATAACCCTGGCTGGTATAGCTCAGTGGATTGTTGAGTGTGGGCTTCGAACCAAAGGGTCACTGGTTCAATTCCCAGACAGGGCACAGGCCTGGGTTGTGGGCCAGGTCCCCAGTGGGAGGAGCACATGAGAGGCAACCTCACATTGATATTACTCTCCTTCTTTCTCCTTCCCTTCCCCTCTCTCTAAAAATAAATAAATAAAATCTTTTTTTAATGGAAAAAAAAGAAAATACCCAAATAAATGTCCCTGAATCAACAGGTAAAGGACTGTATCTCAGGGGATCATGCTTGGTGCAGGGCCGTGGGCCATCAAACGAGAGTCTTTGCAAACCAGAACGGCACTCAAGCACCCCTGGCAGGGACCCCCTTGTATGATTTCTGGTGTCCCTGCCTTCTTTCCTTACCAGTTCCTACCAACTTAGATCCCAGATCTAACCAGATTTTTTTTTCTGGGAGCCCTTGGCTCTTGCTATAGTGTCACGCTTCTATTTAACACTCTTTTCCGACACCAGATAGCTGGAAAATATTCAATGGTGGGTTATCTTCCCATTTAACCTATATAGCTCAGGCGACCTCTCTACGCACACTCCAAGAATCTGACTTCCGTGTCTATCAGTGAAAACAGTGTTTCCTGTTCACCGAGCACGTGCTGGGACTTGCTGGGGTGGGACAAGGCCTGCACTTTTATGCATATGTTTCAGTGGTTAAAACAAACAGGAAGCACGTAGACAAGCAAAAGTAAATTCTACAGTTTCAGGTACACTTTGTGTCTTCTATACAAAGATATATCCCTCTCCAGCATAAACATGATTTATTAACACATCTACAATAGCGTCACGGTAGGGAAATGAATGAAACCTTAAAATGTAGGTCAAAGCATAGTTACTTACAGCTGAAGAAATACAAAAACGTTCTGTTTAGGATATCGGGAATCTTTATATTTGGAAGAGAAAGCAATCAACTGGGTTATTTCTATATATATTATGTTCTATTTCTCTACACAAATACAAGAGTGACTAAGTGACTGAGTCATGAGTCTACCATCAAAATGTACTCGGGCTCCAACTGCTCCTCGCCACCTCCACGGCTCCCACTCCACTCAAACCCATCATCTGCCCCCCCCCCGCCCCGTTCTCCCGCCTTCCTCCCGTGCCCCTCCCACAGCCTGTTCTCAACGCGGCTGCCCAACACCTGGCGCATCCATTGCCCAAGACTTCCTAACAGCTTACCCAAAGAGGCCGAAGCTCTTGACATGGCCTTCAAGCCATTAACAGTCCAAACTCCAAACCCTGGCCTCCTTCCTCCTACACTCGGACATGCCAGCCACACGTCTCCTCGGGCCCTCTGATCTGCTCTGCCTGGGATATTCACACCCGGACACCCCAGGGCTTGCTTACTCTTCTTCTTCTTCAGAGATTTGCTCAAATGGCCCCACCTCCACCCCTGCCATCGTCTGCCTTGTGTCTCCACACAGCACTCGCGTTGTCTGATACTCTGTGGGTTTTACCTCTTTAATGCATTTCCCTGATTGCACTGATGACCCTAATTATCGGCCTCTCTGTAGTTATCCGTGTTGCAAAGTGACTTAGCAGGTCCGCCCCTTGCAGCTGGGCTGGCGAGCCACTTACTTTGCCCAGTAGAATACAATGGAAATGACACCGAGTCAGTCTGAAGTCTTCAGAAGGCAGGGTGCGTGTCTGCTCTCTCACTCCCCACACCTCAGCCTTCACCGTGAGGCACGTCAGCTGGGATCAGACCCCGGCACCCGAGCAAGCCCAGAGGAGTCAGCCACGCCCGGGCCCGCCGGCCCTCAGGCCCAGGAGAAATAACGGCAAACCACGGCGGTCTTCTGCCAGCAGGCGGTCAGGTGGTTCGCTGTGCCATGCTGCTCCGACAACAGAGAGCACGGGTCTTTCTGGTGTCCTTCGCCCTGTTACAGCGTAAACTCCCCGGGGGCAGGGATTCCTCTCGGCTCGGCTCCCTGTGGCTCTGTCCTCAGGCTGTAAGGGATCACCAGGCTCAGCACACGGCCTCATGAATATTCATTGTGAATACATTAATTCAGTAGAACTAATATCAGAGCGACTACAGGCGCTGCTCACGTGAGGATAAACCAGCAGGAGGATGGACTGACGAGCTTCGCTTATCTGTTCTGTGGAACAGCCGGGCCCAGTGCGCACTCTCTCAGTTCTTTATCGTGGTGGGAGGAACTACTCCCGAATTTAGCTGCTAAAAACGATAAACATTTATGACCTCATAGTCCCTGAGAGCCAACAATCTGGGAATGGCTGGAGTGGGTGGTTCGGACGTAGGGTCTCCCACGCGGCTGCAGTCGAGGCATTGACCAAAGAGGCCCCCGGGGGAGGGCCCACTCCCAGACTCACTCACACGGGCCCACCTCTGACGTGGCACCCCGCTGGCTCCTCCAGGGTCCATGGTGCAAGAGAAAGCCAGAGAGAACACCCCAGGACATACACCACAGCCTTTTTGTCACCTGCCCTCAGAAGGGACACCCCTCCCTCTGTATTCTGCTCATCAGAAGCGAGTCAGTAAGCCCGGCCCACGCGCAAGGGGAGGTGACTTCGCACCTCGTGAGTACGAGGAGGTGGGAGTCACGGGAGGCCACGGTAGAGGCTGCCGGCCACGTGCCCGTGGAGGCCCTCAGATTCCACTTACTCTGTTTCACTTTTAGTTTTCAGTTACAGTTTGCATTAGGTATCATTCTGCATCAGTTTCAGATGTCCAGCCAAGTAGCTAGAAAACCATGTCCTTCACAGAGTGTCCCCAACCCCGCGCCACTGCATCTTCAAGTGCCCTCTGGCCCCATGCACAGTTGTCCAGGAGGACATCACATGGCCAATAGACACAAGAAAAGATGCTCAGCATCACTGATCACCAGGGGGGTGCAGATAAAAATCACAGGAGATACCACCTCGAACCAGCCAAAACGGCCATCGCTGACAAATCAGCAAACCAGTGCCGGCGAGGACGTGGAGAAGAGGGCCCCTCATTTACCGTGGGTGGGAGTGCAGACTGGGGCAGCCGCTGTGGGAAACAGGGTGGAGGGCCCTCAAAATTTAAAAACGGAACTGCCTTATGGCCCAGCAACTCCACTTTTGGGGAATATCTCTGAAAAAATTCCAAAGAACATGTGCACCCCTACATTCATTGCAGCGTTGCTTACAACTGCCAAGGTCGGGAAATGGGTCAAGTGCCCATCAGTGGGTGAGTGGATGGAAAAGCTGTGATCCATTCACGCAACGGAACACCCTTCGACCTCCAATTCCATTTTTAAAATGCCGAGAATTAAGTCATGTCTCTGCTTCATTTTTTAACTTGAGTCACATCAGGTTTCATTATGGCATTTAATAATCAAAGCCCTGAAAATACCTTTGCAAACCTGAGGGGACGGGGAAAAACTGCACACGACGCTTCCTTGCACGCCCAGGGTTGCAGGGAAAGGATTTGATTCAGGGGTGGTCAGAGCAGGCGACGTGATTCAAAGATACTGAGCAGCGTGTCTTGCCAAGAATGTTTGTCCGTGTGATAACTAAACTTGCACCATTAGACAGTCACTGAATTTGGGCCTGAGGCCTTGTTTTCAAGAGTCACCTAACTCATTCGTTCATAACCCTAAGTATCTAACCGTAGCTAAGTTTACAGCATTACAAGAATTAAAAATATGTTATCGCCCCTGCCTTCAAGAACGTGGAACTTAGCCACCATGAAATCTAAGTCTGGTTTCACTTTCCACGGTTTCAGTTGCCCACGCTGAGCCAAGGTCTGAAAAACAGTAAGTGGAAAACAACAGAACTAAGTCCCTCCCACGTTTTAAACGGCAGGCCGCCCTGAGCGGTGTGATGGAACCCGTGTCGTCTCTCTGTCGCCTGCAGCGTGGGTCACCCCCCTGTCCATGCAGCCTCTCTGCGCTCTGCACCCTGCCCGCCGCCCAAGCCCCCTCATGGCCGTCCTGGTTATCAGATGGACTGTCTCACTATCTTAGCGCCTGCGTTCAAGAAACCCTGTTTTACTTAACAACAGCCCCAACGTGCGAGAGTAGAAACGCTGTCAATTTGGTTGAGCCAACAGGAAGCCATCTATACATACCTGTCCTTACACTCGAAGATAGCCATGTGTAGGCAGAAACAGTGTCCGCAGTGCTGGGGACCACCCCCAGTGTCAGGCATCCTCCCCCCCACCCCCTGCGGGTGAGGGGGTGCTACTATAACATGGAGGAAGAGGTGGGCCCCCTAAATGATCCTCAGTGAAGTAGTCGCTTTTTGTTTAAGGACAATAAATGGCTAGAAGTTACTGAATAGGTATCTTAAGTAATCAAAACGTAACTCTTCCTTATTTCCACCCTTCCTAGAATTGCACTTGATTGGATCATGAAAAGAGAAAAGATACTCCTTTGAAAAACGTTCCCATTTCCATCAATTCTTTTCTTCTTTTTTAAAAAATCTTTAAAAATCGCAGTTGACATTCGATATCATTTTGTATGAGCTTCGGGTGAACAGCACGAGGGTTAGACAATCACACACGTGACAAAGTGAGCCCTGGTATTTGCAGCGCCCGCCTGGCCCCGCACACAGCAGTGATTACAACACTACTGACCATACTCCCTGTGCCGGGCTTTACATCCCCATGACGGCTCTCCACCTGCCAATGAGGACTTTTCAACCCTCCCTCGACTCGGGCGGAAGGAGCGGACTGCCCCTCACCACTGGGTCCCTGAGCTCCAGAGCTCACTCGTGACTGCGCTGTGGCAATCCCCAGTGAGTCCCAGAATGCTAAGGGAGCCAGCAGCACCAGCAGGACAAACAAGCAAAAAGAGAGAGAGCCAGAGAGAAGAAAAGAAGAAACATCTCCACCGTTGCTTGTCTGTGAAGAGATGCATGTTGCATTTCTCGTGGATAAACTCGAGTCCACTCATTTACGCGCCAGCACGTGACCTTGCTCCGACCAGAGGAGCCGGCCGTGAGTGAGACAGCATGTGCGGATTTGCCAGTGCCCTCTGCCAACCCCGGCCAGCGCCCAGCCGCGACCAGAAGAGACCCTGTAGTGACTGAGGCTGTGCACCCCAACCGCAGTTTCCTGTCGACACAGAGCAGAGTGTGGGGCTTCAAGGGCAGGCGCCCGAGGGCGGGAGGCGAGAGAGATGGGAATTGCCATCCCTCAGAGTGACTTGTTTTACACACACACACACACACACACACACACACACAGTCTTTCTGAAACTGAGAAAAAGGAGAAAAGGACCAGCATGTAAGTTTTCTGCATACAAATGACATTATTTCTCTTAAGATGACAAAGTCCCTCCGGAGGACGACTCTCTCCGGGTGCTGCACAATCGTTCGTCCCGAGAGACACAGCGGGTGCTGACGGCCCCACTCGCGTCCGCACAGCCTCCCGTCGGAGCACCAGCATGAACCCGGGGACACCCTGTTCAGCAGTGCGGTTCCCCAGGGCCCCCTGAGCGAATCCTGGCATTCTCACCCCTGGGGAGTGGTGTCTGGGAGACTTTCTCGTTACATTTTAAAGAATTTATCTTACAGAATGAATCCATTCTGGGGAGACAGAGAGAGTAAAATAGACAAGTGAGCTCATTATCTGTGTAATTGAAGCAAAATTAAAACACCTTTGCATCCATTACCCGGATAATAGCCTTCCTTCTCTCCTTCACATCACGCACCGAGTGCGCCTGTTTTCCAGGATGTAGCATTGAAAAATAATAAAGTATTAAACATGCCTCCCTCCCAGGAGTTGATGAAAATTAATGGAATGCAAGTTTGGAAGAATGTAATTACGGTGCCTGGAATCTGGCTGGTCCAGCCACGGTAACACCGCAGCTTATTCAAAAATGCGCCGCGAGGCCCGTGAGCTTAGCGAGCACAATAGCTCCCCGTGACCCCAAGTGCAAATCGCCTGGAGGGAAGGCCGCGGCCAGTCAGACCCGATCCCTGCCCAGTGCACGTGACCGGTCACCAGTCCGAGCGAGAAGAACGCTTCTCACCTCAGTCACCGAAAATTCTTCGGCGATGAATCAGCACAGACGTACTGAGTAGCTCGTGTGAAGGATGCCCGGTCGGCTGTGCCGGAGCCTCCAGGTACGCGGGGTTGTCCAAGCGAACTCACTGTCCCTGGGCGTCCGCCTGAAAACCTGGACTTTTAGCTACAAGTGTAGAAACTCCGTCACCCTAATACTTAGAGCAATGAGAATCCCCAAAAACCTCTGCTGCCGCCAACAGCTTTGCCCTACAAGGGAGTGGTTTTTATTAACCTTTATATGACCGCTTAACAACCAGGGTGTTTGTTTTTATGTTTGTTTTTGTTGCTGCTGCGTGTGTGTGCAGTTGTCCCGGTGTGGAGGAGCAAAAGCACTCACTCGCCTCCCCCCATGCTGTCTTCGGACCCCGGGCCCGGGACCTGTCCCTGGACCTGGGCGCCGAAGGTGGGTGGGGTCCTGGCCTCACCGCGTGTTTGCGGAGCCTGTCAGTGAGAGGTTTGCCAGGTAGGTGCGCACAGCCCTTGACACTCTAAGCACAATGCGGGGTGTTGTCTGTAAAGAGGGTTGAGTCTGTCTGGGCTGTGTCCTGCATCCCTGGCCTGAGAGCCTAAAACTCAGACATTTCTGGAGTCTTCACGAGACTCTCAGATCATACCTCAGTGTGCGAAGACCACAGCTCCAGGGCGGGGGGGAGATGGTCACCAGGAACCAGCCATATGAGGGCAGGTGGGGGCTTGTGGGCCGCCCAGCCTCTGCGGAGGGCGGGGAAGATAGGGATGGAGCTCAACCATGGGACAGATGAGTCCGTCAATCATGCCCGTGGAATAAAACACCAATTAAAAAGTGAAAAATGAGCCCTGGCTGGCATAGCTCAGTGGATTGAGCACAGGCTGCAAACCAAAGTGTCACAGGTTCGATTCCCAGTCAGGGCACATGCCTGGGTTGCAGGCCATGGCCCCCAGCAACTGCACATTGATGTTTCTCTCTCTCCCTCCCTTCCCTCTCTAAAAATAAATAAAAATAAAATCTTAAAAAAAGAAAAAATAAGTCTTGTTAAATTTATTATCTCTCTAAAAATAAATAAATAAAATCTTTAAAAAATTTTTAAAAAGTGAAAAGTGTTTTTAAAAACCCTCTGGACCTCAAGACTTGGACCTCAAGACTTAGGTGAGTCTCCAGGTTGTTAAACACCCAGACGTGGCAATGTGTGGGAGGTCATGCCTCCTGACCCCGGGGGAGAGGACAACGGTGACACTCTCGGGCCTTGCCCCGTGAGTCTCTCCAGGTGACCGGCCCACGTTTGTGTCCTGTCTGCTAAGACAACAGTTGTAGGTGCAGCGCCTGCCTGAATTCTCTGACTTGTTCTAGCGGGTAATCAAAACCCATGGACCTGCAGCCCCTTGGTCCCAAGCACAGGTGGCCCGAGGACCCCTGCACTGGGCATCCGAGGTGAGGATGACGCCACGGGGGATGGCGCCTCACCTGTGGGGACTGACACCAACTCTGGGTGGTTAGCGCCAGAACCGCTCTGCAGGACCCCAAGGAGACACAAAGGGCCCTTGGCCCCAAAACCCTAACACTAAGAACCACTGTTCCACAGAGTCCTAAGCGAAGAGTCTCCCACGTGGAAGGCAAGTCCCGTGAGTGAGACCTTGAAGAGCCACGTTCGCTAAGAACCACCAGGGCGGCCACCTCCGCCTTCAGACCCTTCAGCCACTGAAGCCACCGCGTCACCCTCTGCCATCCAGGTCTCGCGTCAGTCGTCCAAGGCGGTGACTGACACTTCGTAATGCCTCTCACAGTGGCCCCTTCAGCCCCTCACCGCCCCAGGGACCGAGGGAGGGGAAAGTTGACCCTGCACCCACCAGACGAGGGGGCCTTTCCCCACCATGTGAAGCCGGGACTGCCATCGGGGAGGGGGGACTTGAACTTGCTCCGTGGCGCCCTCCCCACTGAACTCACGTCTGCACCATCTTACTGGCCACGGCCACACAAGAGAGAGCAAGGACTGGGCCCATCAGTTCTTGTGAGTCACTCTCGGTTTTTTTAAAAGCCGCCGAACCTTCCTCTCCAAGATTGATGTTGGATTGGATAGATGATTACCAGTTTTGCAAAGTTAAAGAAAATTGATCCGAACAGTTTAAATGTGAAAATCTATATGCACGACTATTGGACCGGGGAGATGAAATGGCTGTTCAAGTGGAAGAATGCAGAAGGAATTTCCCAGCGGCCTTGTAAAACTTTACGTGGATATTCAGAATAAATCCAAGGACAGACCCCTACAAGGAATTTGAATCACATTTTACAGAGTTGTAGTTTGTCTTTATAGGAGCTATATATTAAAAATACAGTAAGCAGCCCTGGCTGGTGTGGCTCAGTGGGTTGAGTGCTGGCCTGTGAACCAAAGGGTCAGGGGTTCGACTCCCAGTCAGGGCACATGCCCGGGTTGCAGACCAGGTCCCCAGTAGGGGGCGTGTGAGAGGCAACCACACATTGATGTTTCTCTCCCTCTCGTTTTCCCTCCCTTTCCCTCTCTCTAGAAATAGGTGAATAGAATCTTTAAAAAATAATAAATAAAGTGAATGATGAATCTAAACAAAGAACCTAAAAGTCCATTAAGCTGAATGGCATAAATAGAAATAGAAATGATGAGATGAGAAGGCCTGAATATCCTTTAAAAAAAGACAAACCGACAAGACACACGCACACGCGGAAGCTGGTTCTGTTCGTGGAAGCAGCGATGATGCAGCGAACCAGCACACCGCCCTTTCCCGGGGGGCATAGAGGTAACAGTTCCAACGGTCCATAATCAGTCGTGGGTGGCCGGTCCCCAAGTTCTCCAGCCCCTGCCTCCCTGGAGCTTATGCTGATGCAGCTGCCACCCCCACCCCCACCCCCAGGAGCTCCCTCCTGAGCCCCAAGCCCTTTCAGCAGCGGCGCTGAGGCCCCCCAGGGCGGGGCTGGGGGACGCTGCCTGAGCGGGGTGGGGAGGGGGTGCCTGGAACCACCTCGGCAGCAAGAACGCCCAGTGCGCAGCCGTCCAGGGCGCGTTCCAGTTCCTCCGGCACCGGTCCCCCAGCTCCGCAGGGGGTCACGGAACGATGCTGCGGACAAGGACTCCTCCGCCTACGGCTCTGACCCTCACAGCCACGCCAGGAGGGGGCGACACGCATCCCGACTCCACGGAAGAGCACGCAGCCGGGAAACAGGCCCAAGGCCGCCCGCTGGTGCGTCCAGTTGGGGGACCTGGGGTCTCCCTTCCTCCCCCGCGTGGAGTAGCTCCTCGCACGGACGCTGTGCGCGGAGGTCAGGAGGGTCACCCGAACCTCCCTGCGGGCAGCAACTCCGGCGGAGCCTCATTTTCCACGGAAACGCTGCAGCGGAGACCTCCCCCCAACCCCAGACTCCATCTCAACGCGGACGCACCAGCCAACCGCATTCACGGCCCAGGAAGGAGGGTCTGCGAAGATGCACTGGAACGTGCCGTGGCCTCTCTCCGGAACGCGCTCAGGAGGTGAAAATGACTCCAGCAACTGGCCCGCCTGCCTCGCCCCACCGTACCCCTCGCCCCGCCGTACCCCTCGCCCCGCCGTACCCCTCGCCATCTGCCGCCTGCGTTCCGAGCTTCAGACGCTCGTCAGCGACCACGCGGAGAGCCAGTTTACAACCGGTGAGGCGAGGGGGAGAGCAGGCCACCTGCCCGCTGCCCCAAGTTCAAATTCACGGAGAGGGGTGCGGCCGCGGGTGGCTGTGCTTGTTTCTTCAGAGACGATCATTGCGCACACACTGCCGAACAATGGGACAAAGGGGGAGGTGTGCGTGGGAGCAGGGGGGTGGGCGTTGGGATGATTTAATTACTGTCTGGGTGGGTTTCAAGCTGCATTGGGGGGACTGGGGGGAGACCTGGACAAGGTCCGTCACCCAGAAAATAAGCTGAGCGTCTCGAGCTCCATGCATTTTTATCCAACAAACCCAATTCTTGAAGAAGTTTACAAACTTTAGGTTGATAGGTGAATCGCTTGCCCTTTGCTCCAAGCACAGAGCCAATGAGGTGCGAGTCTCAAGTTCAGTGAAGGGTTCCAGGGCCAATCGCTTTCACTCCGTTCTGTGGCCACCAACGGCGTGCTCCAGGCCACTGAGCTCCGGGAGCGCTCTGGGTGAAGATGACTCTCCAGCCTCCTCTGGCAGCGTGCTGGCCCGGGGTTCAGATCGAGGCTTTGGAAAATAATCTCCTACTCGAGCGATTTTGGGAGAAGGGCGGCCCATGTTGCAGGAGTGATAAGGAGAGTGTTAGCAGCTGCTGTGACAGGAGAGACAGGCTTTTGTGAGAGAGGAGAGAGAGAGACATGTCTCCTGGCCAAGTCTTGCGGGCAGTGCTCCACGTCAGTGGCTTCGGGTTTGCGGTGGCACCAGAATGCACCGTGGGGACAGCAGATGGAATGCTGGGCCTGCTCGCCACACCAAGGGGTACAGCAGGGACAGAGGGGTCCACGGTCCCAAGCGAGGCACAGCAAGGTGCTGGAGCTCAGAGGCCCAGAGAGGAGCAGCCCCGGGAGAGGGGGCAATGAGGCCCCCGAGAGCTGGAGCCACATAGCTGCGAGCCCTGCAACAATGGCATCCGTGTTCTGGTGGTGGCTCGGGGCGGGTCTCAGTGTGGACGTGACAGCTCTGGGACAGGGGCGGAAGTGGCAGCAGCAATAAGGCTCTGGAGAGCCCAGGAACACAGAGCCTTAGAGCAACGAGGACCTGTCAGAGAGAGAGGGGACCCGAGTCACTCAGGACAGGCACCAGCTAAGAGAGCACAGTAGGCTGAGGTCAGACCACCTTCAGGATGACCGCTGTGCAGGCCAGCTGAGGAAGCCCCGAGTCCAGGAACACTGACTCTCTCCCCACCCCTCCAGGGCCAGCGAACCTGAGTCCAGTTGAAGATGAGAGAAAGGGAGGGAGGGAGGGGAAGGAGGGAAGGAGGGAGGGGGAGGGAGAGGGAGATAGGGAGGGAGAGGGAGAGAGAGGAAGGAAGGAGGGAAGGAAGGAAGGGGAAGGAAGGAGGGAGGGAGGGGACTGAAATGTAATAAACACTTCTACCACCGTCAGCTGCAACATAAGCACTAATGTTGACATTAACCATCAACGTACTGACATGACGTCACGCAACTAGTCAGAATACTGGGGCCCGTGAGCATCTCTGAATGAACAGAAAACTACACCTGTCATCTTGACACAGGCCAGGGTTACTTAGGCACTAATAAAAGTCAACAGCAGTTACAGCCGGGCAGTTACTGAAACCCAAATGGCACTGTTTGTTAGTGACTAATGGGATTAAAGGCATCAGGGCCAGCGAGTCTGTCCGCCCAGCTCCCTCCCCCGAGCGGCAGCTGGGCAGCAGTGCCCCCGTCACTGGGAAGGCCGCGGTCAGTCAGAGAGCAGCGCTTGGGCCGAGCCGCGTCCCTTGGTTACAAGCACGTCAGCAGCCGCATTTAAACCAAGAGATACAGGGCTCTCAGGAAGTGCACTTGACAATGAAGCAGAGAGAGCCCAGATTAGCCAATCATCAGCATCACTCTTCATCCCAAAATGATGCAATCACATTGTACAAGGTAGTCAGGTTGGGGTGCGGGCAGGGGGGCGGGGGCAGCGGACACGGGAGAACCTTCTCCCGGCTTTCTCGCCAGCTCATGCGATTTTAAACAACCAGGTTTTAATGAGTTCCCAGCGCCTCAGCTTCTCTTCTTTAAATTTCAGAAGCAGCACCAGTAGGTGGATTTCCAAGTTCATACGGCAGGCACATTTGCCGGACTCCAGGCTCTTTAATGCTAGGGACCGTGTTTTATTCTGCTTTCCATCTCCTGAGCATAATGCTCGGTGCAGTCAGCATTTAATTACTGTTCGCTAAATTATTAACAGTGAGAAAACTGAATGATTGAATGAGCCCTCTTCGTCACTAGCTAATTAGACAGGCTTCCTTGTCGCCAGGGCCACTATCAAAACACAGCGATGGGAATGCCTCGCCTAGGGCAGCTTACAGAACCACAGGGACAAGCGGGGGGGTGGGGGTCAAGCCCGTGGAGCCGCGAAGCTGCCCAAGCAGCACCTCAGGCAGGCAGGCAGGCCGGCCCCCTCCGACCGGGGCCGAGAGGGATGAGCGAGCTGTGTGCGATGCTCGGATTCCGAGGCCTGCTTGTTTCTGGTGACTTGCTCTGGTCAGGCGCTGCGTAAATACCACAGAAGCGGTGCTGAAATGAGAGGGGTTCTTCGTCCTCATTCCTAGAAAATCCATAGGCACCGTTACGTGTCGTGGTGGGTAAGTGCAGCCGGGATTCTCTCATCCCCGGAGCCCATGGCACACAAAGGTCGTCCTCTGGGGCCCTCTCTCCGTCCTGCAGTGGCCTGCGGTCTAACCCCGAGGGGCTCAGAAAGAATGAAATAAAGAAAGGAACCTATGCTTTCCTTTAAGAAACGGATAATGAAGCCCTGGCTGGCGTAGCTCAGTGGACTGAGCCCAGGCTGTGAACCAAAGTGTCACAGGTTCGATTCCCAGTCAGGGTACATGCCTGGCTTGCAGGCCATGACCCCCAGCAAACGCACATTGATGTTTCTCTCTCTTTCTCCTTCCTTTCCCTCTCTAAAAAATAAATAAATAAAATATTTTAAAAAGAGAGAGAAAATGTATTTATTAAAAAAAGGAAGAAAGAAAAGAAACCGATAATGAGCATGTTGGAGCGCCCAGGCTTTGGAGGGAAAAGAACTGAGTCGCTGGCTCGCTGTGCAACTTCGGGCAAACCGCCGACCCTCTCTGAGCCTGTCTTCCTCACTCGTTCCCTCTCTCAGCCTTCCCGTGAGACCCGGGCGAAACCAGATACGCTCCGAGGGGCTCTGTAAACTGCACCCCAGATGACGGGTGGCACTGAGCGCTGTTTTTCAAGACGATTCTTTCTGCATATTTGGGAGAGATGGGACACAAACTGCAGGAAGAGCTCGGTTTGCAGCAGCAGTTCAGAGAGCTCTACCTGCAGGCGGGAGTGAGTTCCGGAACAATCCGGGCGCCCACAGGCATCTGCGCCCTGCTCTGTTTGCTACAGAACCGGCTCTCCACTCTGCTGCCTCCGACATCACGGTGATTTCTGACACCCCAGAACCCGAGAGACCGCACTTTCCGAATGGCCGTCACGCTTGTCTGACTTCTGTGCTCACATTTTAAAACTATCGTCTTTCACAAAGGCCAGCTGAGTTTCTGTTCAGGCCTAGAAACCTAAGGATAAACCCTTCCAGATGTGCTTGTGGTAAAACAGGTTTCTGCCGGTGAAAACCGGTAAGAAGGCTGGAGTGTCCCGAGTGGGAGGCGTGGCACAGACGCAGGCCTTCGACGAAGTTACGCTTTCCTGTACACCCATGTGCCGTCTCTGTGACGTAAGCCATTCTTCTGACATTTTTTAAAAGGCCCAGTTCCTGTTGTCATTAAGAAACAACATTTCTATGGGTTTTAGTCCTTCTCTATTTGGAACAACCGTGTACTTTATGGAGGGATGTGTATGTGGTTAGCATGCAGCTTTTGGTTTCTGGTTAGCACGCCCCCCGGCACAGCTGGGCTGTGGGGGGGATTTTGTTAAAGAACCTTACTTTTCTTATACTTCTCTTCTATCCCCCTCCCCCCTGCTCCAGTGGGCCCTTCCAGCCATCGTCGTGGGTCTCCTGACACTGCAGCCAGGGAAGCAGGAGGCGCCCACCGCAGGGGCTGACCCAGCTGCACCCGCAGGCCCCCCCCCCCCCCGAGGCAGGAACGGAGGCCCCAGCCCATTTAGGCTTCGGTAGAGACAGGGTGGCTGCCCCTTCCTGCCCCGCCGGCTGGGAGAGGCCGTGCCCACCGAGAGTCCAGTCCGGTTCGTGACTGGACACTGGGAAGGGCTCCTCCCTCCTCCGAGCAGCCTGTTTCCATGGAGACGGACACGCACAAGAGAATCACAAGCGGGCCAGGTGGGGGCCAGGAAGCGGGGGTGGGGGTGCCAAGAGTCAACAGACAGAGAGAAACAATGAACAGCAAAGAGGAAGCCCATTTGCTTGGGCCGGTGAGTTTACCTTCCAGCTGATTGCTTAAACATTTCACCTGGGGTGGGGGGGGACTGAAGGCTGTCCTTGGTGAGTGAAACTAAATATTTGGCTGTCGATTTAATTGCTCGAGGTTTCCGCGGGGCCGGGAGGCTCCGTAGCCGTCCCAGTGTTTGTCGCTGAGGGCCCGTCGATTTCCATCGAGCGGCCGCCGTGAGAAAGCTGTGGGTCGTGAGACCCGCCGCCTTCGCCTGGCCAACAGCCGCATCCCGCCAGGAGCCCACCCCGAGCTGCCCCCCTGGCCTCCTCCAGCCCCTCATTGATTCCAGAGGGCGAGTCCTCGGGACCCCGTGTCAGAGACGGTCAGAAACTCGTTCCTCCTCTTGCTGCTCGTCACCAAGCAGTAACCTCGTCATGACTCCGCACGTTTCAACACGCCCTTCCACGATGAGTCTTCGGGGGAAGGCTGGTGTGTGAGAATTAAGGAAACAGCCTGCCACACCCCAAACGTCAAAACCGCAGGCACACGGCTTCCCGTGGGTGAAGCCCCCTCCCGGACTGCGGTGGGGCCGATGGCGCCCCACACAGGGGACAGTGAGCCCCCCCCTCGGCGGACCGCACAAGGGCGTACTCACAGCGCAGCTCACGCTGGCCGGCACGCATGCTTTAAAATCATCGAGACACGTACTGTGTTCCCATCCCTAAGCACTGAGGCACAAAGGCAATAATGGCAAAAGATCAAAACACAGAGTCTCGGCTTTGCCTCGCGCTGGGGAAAGCCGGCGTGCTCCGTGGCGCAACTCGGGACCACCAGGGTCTGTTCCCTTGGTGACTCTCCATCCCCGGCCAGGGTGGCCCACTGTCATCAATACTTCTTTAAACAGAACAGCGAATAACAATCGATGCAGGACAAACAAGCTAGTGAATGAGCTAACATTTACCTAAAACCCTCCGTCCTCAGAGACCAAGCGTGGCGGACCCCTTGGGACTCGCACAGCCGGTGCGACGGCCAGTGTCGCCGCGGCCGGAAGCGAAGTGAGAACAGCGGTCTCGTCCGCGTCCCCGAGGGAATGCGTTCCAAAGAAACGTTCTTTCACACAACCTGTTTCTGACATTATCGCGTTGCTCCGTCCCGGCGTCAAGAACCCTGGGACACAGCCCAAACCTGGGATGCTTCGAAACTATTCCGAGGGGCCTAGTAACTCATTTCACTCTCGAAGTACTCTAACAACAGGACGTGAAGGTAACCTAAGTTTCTGTGCTCAGCGTGATCGCTGAGTACATGGTGGTGACCGCCCGCCCGCCCTTCTGTATGGTCTGCACGCACAGAATCCCCCAGCGCAGGTGCCCGGCATGGCTCTCGCACCCCTCCCCCAATCCCTGCCGGAACCCACGGCAGCCTCTGACGTCATTTCCAGAGGGGGCCCACTAGACTTAAAATTGTATCTTGGAGAATTAATTAAATTATACTAGTAAAAAAAAAGCTTTGCTGAATGAAGATCTTAAAGGGAAAATACGACCAAGACAGGCAAAACGGGAAAGAGATATTGAGATGAAAGGAGAGAAAAAGGTCAATGTTGCATTTCCTGAATACACGCTTCGCAGGTGGACAATCGGGCACTTTCCACGCATTACATTTTCTAATGCTCACAGTAAATCACCATGACCCCGCCGTCACACAGTAGGGCACACGGCCAGCGTGGCGCACAGTAGGAGCTCCAGCTGCACGGGTAGGGACGCAGAGGCGGGGGGTGGGTGTGCAGAGAAGTCGGGAGATCACCCGCTGTGCAGGAAGCCCCCCGGGCAGCCAGGACTGACCCTGGTGAGCTGGATGTTAGAGGAGAAGGCAGCAGAGGCAAACCCCAGGAAGGGGTGGGTGGCTCCAAGGGACAGAGCAGAGTCTTAACAAGGGCCCTTCTTTCCTTCCTGACCATGTTTCAACACTCGAAGAGCCAGGGAGAGTGCTTCGCATCAAGGAAGGAACAAGGGCCTTTCCAGGTCCAGAGAGCTCTGCAACAGCATGAGACGCCGCTGGGGGCTTGTTGTAGAAACGAGGTGTAACAGAGCTTGTGAGTGTGGGGAGTGTGTGTATGAAACGTGACGTGCGAGTGTGGATGCACATGGGAGTGCAGGGTGCCTGGGAGTGTGGCGTGTCTGCGTGTGCCTCTGCGTGCGCGTGGCAGAGCACAGTCAGCACATCCCTGCTGTGTGACCCTGTATTCGCTAACCTGGGAAGACGGGCGACTCCAAGCCCCGCCTGCCCCGAGCCCGCCCCTGAGAACCGGAGCACCGCCGTGCTAGCCGGGCTCCTTTTCAATTCAAAGCAGGCACCGAACGCACCCGGTGAGTCTAATAGGCTCCCCAGAAGTAGATCCTGCTCATTCTCCAATTTAGCACAGCTCATCTGCTTTCTGACTTCCAATATTCCCTCTAACCAGCTACGAATTTCACTGTTGACCTCACCTCATATTTCCCGGAGAAGGGAGTATAATCACGCATGAGTTCTCTCATTTTCCCAGCATCACCTGTACCTGCATCTCTCTACCCACAGGCCCCGCCTGCCTTCTTGTAACAGCGGGGGTGGGGAGGTGCTGCCCTCCCACTCAAAGGGAGCCGCGTGTGCTGCGGGTCTCAGCCTCACCCCACCTCTCTAGGATTCCCACGGCTCTCCCCCGAATCCGTGGTGTCCCTCCTCCCCACTCCCATCAGCACCCAGACACGTTCTAGGTCCCCAACTTCAGCAGCGCTCCTGGGAGCCGACAGCCCCTCCCAGGCTGCTGCTCCGCATCCCAGCAAAACTTGAGGATGCGGCTGTCTCCTACTCAGCACCTGCGTGGTTTCGTTTCTGGGTGTCTCTTTGTCCCCATCAGTAGGGCTCCTGTTTGTCCCTCCAACCACACAGAGCTGCCCCCAACCAGTCACCAGGGACGCCTATAAAACCAAGGAAAGTCTTCACAGCTCCGACCTCATTTCACTCTCTGCACAGCTCTGTATGCAAGCGGCACTCCCTCCCCCTCAGAATATTTCTACGTCTCGGAGTCCATGAAACCGACTGTTCAGGCCTCCTGCGACCTCGTTGCCACTTGCTCTCCATTGCTGTGCTGGCCTCACTTTGGCGGGAATGCACAGTACACCCAAACCCGTGAGCTGCTGGGAAAGCAGTGCTCGGAGGGGCACTTTCAGCTGTAAATGCTTACAATAAAAAAAGATCTCAAATCACTAACCTAACATTACAGAAATAAAAACACAGTAAGAAAACGTAGATGAAATGGACAAATTGCTAGAAAGACACGAACTACCAAAACTTTCTCAAAAAGAAATAGAAAATCTCCAAGGACTTGTAACAAACAGAGAGCATTATTGCTACGAAAACTTACCACATACACACACACACAAAAAGCCTAGGCTCAGATGGCTCCACCAATGATTTCTACTACACACTTAAAGGAAATTCAGTAACAATCCTTCACAAAGTCTTGCCAAAAACACAGGAGAACACTTCTCGGTTCATTGTCTATGACCAGTAAAACGACCTCGGTATAAAAGGAAATTAAAACCCAATATATTGTATAAATATAGATGCAAAAACGTCCAACAACATATCAGCAGACTACATTCAGCAACATATAAAGAGATTATTAATCATCACCAAGTGGGACTTATCCCGGGAACTCAGAGTTGGTTTCTGATGGAAAATCAATCAAAGTA
The DNA here is from genome assembly GCF_004126475.2 of Phyllostomus discolor. Lineage (NCBI taxonomy): Eukaryota > Metazoa > Chordata > Mammalia > Chiroptera > Phyllostomidae > Phyllostomus > Phyllostomus discolor. The sequence goes on along the minus strand of NC_040913.2, from coordinate 2,341,492 downwards.
ATGCACTGTTTTCTAAACACTCAAGGACAAACACACCATGGTCAACCCAAGGGATGTGGAAAAGTCACGTGACACATCTCAACCCCCTTTTGCAACACGAACCCTCAAACTGGGAAGAGAAGTGAGACTTCTCAAGACGAGGAGCACCAGCAGAACCCCCCAGCGAGACTCCCACTGACAGAGAAAGACAAAGCTCTCCCCAAAATCCGAACCAGGACCAGGATGTCTGCCTTTGTGCCAACAGAACAGAATCGAGAGCCCAGAAATAACTCACATTCCCATGGCCAGCTACATTCCAGCAAGGCTCCCAAACGCAGTCCGAGGGGGAAGAAAGGCTTCCAACGGCCCAGGATGACGGGATGGACATGCAAAGTAATCAAGCTGGACAACTTCACGCGCACAAAGTAGCTCACGATGGATTACAAACCTAAATGTAAGAGCCATGCGGCACAGAGAGACTCGGAAAACATTCTCCTGGGTGAAAAATCCAATCACAAAAGGACACACCGATTAGGGTCCCACTCACATGAGAAGTCTAGAGGGACCAACTGTATTACAACTTGCCTCGGGCTAGGGAAGTAGTGTGCCAGATGAATGCAATATCCCTCCAGAGGAACAAAATATTTCAACATTACCTCTGGGCGATGTGGCACCGCTCCTTGAGTATATTAAAACCCATCGAACTGCCCTGGCTGGTGTAGCTCAGTGGATTGAGCATGGGCTGTGAACCAAAGCATCGCAGGTTCGATTCCCAGTCAGGGTACATTCCTGGGTTGCAGGCCATGACCCCAACAACCACACATTGATGTTTCTCTCCCTCTCTCTCTCTCTCTCTTTCTCCCTCCCTTCCCACTCTAAAAATAAATAAATAAAATCTTAAAAAAAAATAAAAGAAAACCCATTGAACCGTATATTTTATTTATTTTTATTAAACTCATTGGGCTACCAGTAATATATAAATTCATATACAAATTTTGGGTGCACCCCTCTGTACACTCTATTGTGTGCTCACCACCCCAAAGTCTAGTCTCCTTCCGCCGCCATGCATTTGACAAAGGGGTCAAATACACACATTGTGTGTTTTAAATGAACCGGTTTGCATTCAACCTTAATAAAGATGTTAAAACTAACCTGGGAGGGGAATGCCACACGTGTTCAGGGGTGAACGGTGCGAGGTTCCAGGAGGAGATGCAACGAGAGAGACACCCGTCACTTGAAATAGTTCGCCTGTTGGCCGTAAGACTATGTTCATCTTAATCTGAAATAAACTGGTAAATCTTACACAGAAAATAACTCATAAATAATGTGAGAAGGCTACACATTCAATGGCCCCCTTCTCAAAAGATCGGTGGGTGAAATGAAAGTGAGCTCCAGCCGGGGCAGCACACAGACCTCTCTCCCAGGGCCACGCTCCGCGTCCTCCGGCGACGTGAAGGTCAGACCAGAGTGAGGATGTTCCGACAGCCCGAGAGCAGGTCCAGCCAAGAATAACAGTCAACCAGGTTTCCTCAAAACACTGCTGCCAGCCGTCTGCTCTAAAACACCTACCGAGATACAACATGGCAGGCAAATACAGAGTTTCTAGCGAGCTATTTTTATGTACAGGGAAGGCTTGTGTGTCTTGTTTTCTCTTTAATAAACTGTTGTTTAGAGCACTTCGAGGTTTTCAGCACAATCAAGCAGCGAAACAGAGATCTGCCACGTACTCCCTACCCCAAACACACAGAGCTGCCCCTGGCACCCACCAGCAGCCCGCACCCCAGAGGTCCCTTCGCCACCATCCATGGACGTGCACGGACATGGTGTCACTCCAAGTCCATCGTTCGAGCTCGGGGGGTCTGCTCTCGGTGCTGTGCATCCTACGGCTCCGACAAGTGTATGATGGCGTGGACCCACCACGGCAGGGCCACACGGAACAGTTTCACGGCCCCGCAAGTCCCGCATGCTCTGCCTACCCAGGCCTTGCTGCCCCTCCCCCGGGCACCCCCCCACCCCCCTTGGTTATGTTCCCGGTTTTGCCCGCAGCACGCAGCCCTTTCAGACCGGCTCCTGTCGCTCAGTGACGCGCTTTGGGTTTCCTCCACGTCTCCTTAGGTCTTAACTCATTTCTTCCTAGTAACATTCTATGTGTCCGGATGGACCACGGTTCCTTTGTCCGTTCTCCCGCTCAAGGACATCTTGGTTGCCTCCAGGCCTGGCCAGTCAGGAATAAGGTTGCTATCAACGTCCCCGTGCGGGTTTTTGTGCAAACACAAGGCCTCCTTTCACCTGGGTAAATCCCACGGAATGTGATCGCTGGGCTGTACGTTGAAGATGTTTAATTTTGAAGAGACTGCTAGTATTGTTTCGATATCTTTAAAAACTGTAAGACTACAACAGAAAAACAGGCACCTAAGGAGGAAACCCCAGGAGGGCCTCATCGATCAGCCGTCAATCACACGGCCGGCTCACGCGGGTTCGCGCTCTAGAGGGGTCCGCGGGAGCAGGCGTGGGACGGCACTCATCCCCAGGAATGTCGTCTGCCGTCTCTGAAAGGGGAGGAGAACTGTTCGCAGAGACGCAGGGCTCTGGGGATCCGATAGCCAGGTAATCAGTCCTCTCCGAAAAGTCGCTGGAAACGAGCTCCCGGCTGGAGACGCAAGTGCAGAGCCCAGGCTGGCGAGACCAGCAGGCAAAGCGCTGTTCCCGTCTCTGCAGTGAGGACACGTCTGTGTGCATTACAGGCTCTCCGGGCCTCGGGACACGGATGACACGTCACAGTTGCTGGTGTGTCCAGGCCGCTGTGACCGTCTGAGCCGTCACTGCTGCCGTTTCACCGCATGGGCCTCGTGGGCGGGTGGTGCGGCAGCCTGCCCACCTCCACAGGTGTTGCCCCTGAGAGCCGCCGCCGGCACCGGAGCCCGTCTCGAGTCTTTGTGAATGATGGACACGGGCGAATGAGACCTCACACTCCCCCTTGGCTGCGTTGGTCCCACTCTCCCCGGAACATGGTTTACCTGTAACGGGGGCCCGCTCTGTTCACCCCTCAAGGACCAGGAGGAAGCTGTGCCCCTTTCTGCACCTAGGAGTCCTTGCACAGTGATGGAGCCCACCAGAGGCACCCGACATTTGCCCCGTTATTGAACACAACCCCCTGCCCCTCGGAGCAGCTGGGGGTCCCAGCCCTTTCACCCCCTCACCCCCTCCCCACGCGGCTTTAGCCTCTGTTCCTGCCCGACGCTGTCTCTTCTGTCCACGCCCACGCAGGGCCTGCTGCTGCCACGGCGCCCGGCCACTGTCCGGCTGCAATCACTTGCTCACTTGCTTGTCTCAGACATCAGGCCATGGGCTTCTAAGGGCTGTGACTTTGACCTTCCCAATCTTAGGTAGCATGGCATCTAATTCAGAGTGCATGCTCATTAAGTATTTGTCACATAAATGAACCAACTAAGGAAGCAACATGGGTGTGTAGCAGTTGCTTATTTATTCAGGAGGATTTGGAAACGCAGAAAATTCTTCAGTGTTTCAAATGTTTTAATCTCATAGTTAAATAAAAAAAAAACTGTTCCCAATCCAATTCCTTTGGGTCCGTTGCAGCAGGCCCGTCGTCTCTGTCGTGTGAAAGTGCCGTCCTATTTGGTGTTAGAGGACTCACAGTTTTAATGGGGAGATTGGCTTAGTCTTTTAAAATCTCTTTTTGTAATAAAGGACACTTTCGTAGGTGTAGACACTAGATCTGCTTTCTCTATCATGGCCCTCTCTTCCTTGGATTTATTTTTGCTGAGGTTTTCTTTTTCCGCTCTTGACAGAATGAGATAATCCACCTCCATCTGCCTAGGGACGGGGGTTTTCAGGTAGCGCACCTGCCGAGACGCCGTGTGCGCACGAGTGCAGCTGAATCGCTCCGTCCCCCCCCCCCCTCCCACCCCGCACCGGGGCTGCCAGGGTGTGGGGGAGAAGCAAGTTGGGGCAGACAAAGAGATCTGAATAAAACGAGAGGCACCACGACCTGACAGACACTTGGGTCAACGTATACTGAAAAGAATTCAAAATTTCTATTATAACTTAATCTGGCAAATAGTCTATAAAAAAATCCTCACTTTGGATCTCACACAAAAGCCTCTTATTGGAACAGGAATAGCCAAGGTATTGTTATCAGAACAGCTGCACCATTCTTCAGAGCCAAAACGAAATGAGAATGCCCTAGAATGAAGCCTTCAAATCCTATTTTTCACAACGTTAAATCCACTTAATACAATTTGAAAAGTTCTGGAAGCAGCCAAACTCGGAAACGAGATACCTTTCACTTATATTAAAAAATGAAATATGTCGGTTCTTGTCTGCAAGTGCAAGAGAAAGGAACTTGAGACATTAAAGTTTCATTATCAACCAATCTCACCCACTTATTGTCATAATTATCACTGATTTGAAATTACTCGTGTCATTTCCGAACTTGACTTTGGCAAAGTGAGAGTGCCAGAACAGGAGTCCGGAGTTCCCGGACTCGACTTTCAAGGCTGCCACTACTCTGGCTGTGTGCCCTTCATCTTTGGGGGTCTCAGTTTCTCTAGACGGGGGTCCAGAATGGTGAAACTTTAAGCCAAGAAGGGCACACACACTGCCAGTTTATGCATGCCAACCCCACCTGGTGGGCAGAGGCGGGCCGGAACAGTACAGAGAGGGTTCACAGGCCGAGTCTGAGTTCAGCGGGAAAGAACGTTATGATTTATTTCCAATGTCTGTTGTGGGCTCAGAAAGGGACACCAGCAGAGGATGCAGGACACGTGCCACATAGGTTCCAAAGCCGTATCCTAAGCCTGTGCCGTAGACACTTGTGATCTGCGTCTCAAGATTTGCCTGAGGACTCTGGTGCAGCCTCTGTTCTCCACTCACACGCACCGGCACACGACCTACCACGTAAAACACAGTAGAATTCCACCTTACGATGGAAGGAGCTCCTGCCTTTCAGACCCGTAACTGTTCCGCAAATACAAGAGTAAAGCAAAAACGTAGCTGCATCTTTTCCCGTAGGAGGAGCAGCCCCGAGATGGCATTTGGACCCGCAGCTGCCCAGGTGAGTGAGTACTCTGTCTCCTGCTTCTCCAGCAGCTGGACGGAGCTACCATCGGACGGGGGCCTGACCACGGGGACGTGAGCCGAGGTGGTGCGAGTGGCCCCCAGGCCCTGCTCTCTCCCCGCCCTGCCAGGCCCGAGGTGGCCCGAGCAGAGGCAAGCCACGGAGCCACCTGTGACAGAAATGACCCTCCACCTTGCTCCAGCCACGGCAATTACCGGTCTCTGTTAGCAGCCACGCCCCACCCTCCCTGGTAAAATGTCACCGTGGGGCGTGGCGGGTGCAGAAGAAACACATGCCTCCTGTGGGAAACGGGATTCGGGAGAAGGTCATTCCAGTCATGTCGACATTTCCAAGTGACAGGAAGTCCCTTGGGGCACTACGGAACAGCTGATTTCCTAGGCTGGGGGGAGGTTCCATGGTCGAATCCAGCCAGCACCTGTCGGTACACGACACGGCCGGGTCCAGGCCTGTGCACTCTGTCTGTGGGCGCCTTCCGGGCCGCGGCAGCCGAGCTGAGCAGTTCCGACAGAAGCTGCACACGGGCCGCAAGGCCTAAAATGTCCACTCTCTGGGCTGTCACAGAAAACTGTCTCCGATGGCTTTGGTAAACAAAGTAGCCAAGTTATTATTCAGATTTCTTATGCAGTTGTAAAATTCAGTTAGTTTAAAATGGCTTTTCTAAAAGGCAGATTTCGTTAAGAGAAAGAAAAAGAGGCATCCCCTGTATGTACCTTTGTGTGATGAAGTACTTTAATTAAGACCTTAAAGACGATAAGAGCCCACATCTCGGAGGGGGGATTATAGCTCCCTAAAGACTGATATACAACTTCCGACTGCTCACCCTGATGGGTTGCCAGGTAGTCACTGGCGGTCCGTCTCTCACTGCCTTTGTGAACACGGGGGGGCATCACCTACATGAAGCCGTAGGGGAGAGTCATCCTGGCGTCTTGGACCTCCTAAAGGGTGTACACTTAAAGGGCTGGCCCTTCAGGACAAAGAGAAACCAGACGGCATCACCCTCGGGTGCGCATGCTGTCACCCAACTACCTGACCAGGCTTTTAGTTACGCTGGTAACAGACCGATGACTTGGAATCGGAACGGCCACGGTCATTTCACGGACACGCGCACCTATCGTCCAGCCAGGCAAGGAAACACAAAGGGTCGAAGGAAGGACGGAAGGTGCACCCCTGGACAAGAAGGTAGAGTGTGGCCCAGGGGGGAGAACAACCATACGGCAAGCCCGAACCTCTTGCAGCCCCGCTAACGCTCATCCTCACCCAAGTTCACAGCCAAGAGGGACTGCACCAGCTGGTGCTGCTTTAGAGGTTGCCTTCCATCAGCCACCCGCCCAGAAGTAACCTGCGTGTGTGTGTGTGTGTGTGTAAGACAGCTAGAAAGCGAGCAGAGGCCAAGTGAGCAGAGGCACAACGCCTGTGCCTGTCTCCGTGGGTCGGTCACATCAGCGGGGAAGGAGAAGGGGAGAGGGAGGGGGCAGGAGACCCGGGGAGGGGCCTGCATGAAAGACCAGGGTGGGCGGGAGACCCCTCTCCCGTGGCTCAGGTCGGGGAAGGCTCAGGACGACTCTCAGACACAGCGGTTTCTGAGACCTGGCTCATTTTCACGCGGCTGAATCCCACCGCGGGAGCGACCGCACAACGAAAACGGTGCGGGTTCCCGTGAAACAGAATCACGAACACATGCTTCTGAAAAGACACAGACACAGACACCCAGCAAGCTTGTCAGAACTCTGGTTCTTAAAAAGGAGTAGGAAAGCCCGGGTGTTTGGAACCTGGAAAGTCATACACGACCGTGATTTCACCCAGCGCCCCTCCCCCAAAAGGGGTCACGCTTTATATTTTCTGTAGTCACTCACTCACTTGGTAACTAAGTTTACCCGCGAAGGTGCACATTCAACGTGATGGGAGCGGTTTTCCGAGCTGGGGGTAGAATGCCCAGGAGGCCGCTGAGGACCCGCACACCTTCCTTTGGGGGTGCACTCGCTGAGCGGGGACTGCGGGAGCAGGGGCGGCGTGCGCACCCACCTTCGGTGCGAGAGGACGGGGGTCCGCGTGCCCGCCCCCAGAGAGAAGGGAGCCTCACCCCTCAGATCGGCAGGTGGAAGGGTTGCTGGAAGCATCTACTTGGCCTAAAGGACCATGAAGCGAGGACGAAGAGTGGGCCCCCTCGGGGACTCTAATTAATGTGCCTCCATCCCCCGGTAAACCCCAACACTGGAGCTGGCTCCCTAAGACCAGCCAGACCCTTATATGCCTCGGGGGGCTCCTGCTAACCCCGTTCCCTGAATACATTCTGCCTGTCCCCACCTGTCCCATCTTCCCCAACTGTCAAAATCCCAGTGACTTGCAGGTCGCCTAGAGAATCCTCTCCTTTTCAGAACCTTCCCCCGACACGCCATCCCCACAGGCAAAATACAGTGGCAGCACCGTCCACTGTTCTGTGACCTTGGGCGGCTGAGCCTCCCTCTCCTCACCTCTCAAGCAGGAATAATAATACCGAGCGCCTTAGGGCGAGTGGAGGATGAAGGGCCCAGGACGACCGGGCTGACAACCGATGTTGAATAAATGCTAGTTTATTTTCTCCGCTCTCAGACCGGCACTAAATTAATTTCCTATCTCTGGGTTATGTAATCCTGGGACCAAGCGCGTTTTCCTGCTCCCGTTCAAAACACTGCAACCAGCAGAAATAACTTAGCTCTTTGCTCCAGAAAATACCTGCTCCTGGACCGTGAGCCAGCTAAAACAGCCTCCCTGTCCAGACAGGGTTGGTTCGTCAGGACTCCTGTCAGCTTCCCCCCTCCCCGTGCCCGGCAGCCCGGCACCGCCTGTCACAGCTCTGCGAGGGGTCGTCCGTCTGGCAACTCTGCCCTGGCTTAGCCAAAGCTCTGTTTGAAAAATGGACCATTGGCGGCTCTTTGTCTTAATTGGGGTTGTACAGCACTTCGCTTAACCTTCTGTCCTGGCGCTGGGCTAGCAGGTGTTTTGCTGTCATTGCCTTACTGTCCGCCTTCCTCTGTGAACCGGTCAACTTCAAGAAAGCAAGGTCATGTCCTTTGACCTTGGTGACTCCAGGGTGCACCAGCACCACCTGCCAGGAGGTGAGCCAGCATCGAACCCCACACTTTCCCTGAACGAATGGATGGATGGCCATCCTCCAGGCCTCAAATCCCCTTCTAACCCACTCACCTGGGGATTCCGCCCGGGGGCGATGCTGCCCCGCCACCAGACTCTTGGCGATGTCTGGAAGCATTTCTGATTGTCACGAGTTGGGGTTCGGGGCAGGCCGTATTGTCATGTAGCAGAGAGAGACCAGGGTGCCCCTAACCCCCCTGGTTCACACACAGGACAGCCCACAGCACAGTGCGCCAGCCCAGACACCAGCGGTGCCGTGGGGGCGAGGTGCTGTGGGGTAGGGGTGCCTCTGGGCCTGGCTCACAGGAGCTGCAGCAGCTCCAGGCTTCCTGCTCCAGGCCAGGGTCCGCATGGCTTCCACAGCTCCCTGCCCTCCTGGGCCCCACCTGCCTAGACCCAGTCCGTGGGAAGCACCGCCACAGGAGACTGGGACCAGGTAATTACTCCGCCTGCTCTGGGCCTGCCAGGCCACAGCTGGCACAGCCGTCCTACCTCGGTTCCCGGCGTGGGCCACAGCCCCTCCCGGTGTGCCTCGCCCTCAGCCGCAGCCCTCAGAACCAGCGCCTCTCCTTTGCCCCCGGGGGCCTGGCGTGGCCAGTGCCCCTCCTGTGGGCCACCTTCATCCTCCTTCCTGGGTTCCCTAAGCCTGCCCCCACCCTGGTAGTCAGCCCCTCGGTCAGACGGCCCTCTGTGGTCTGCGGGGGCTCTGCGTCACTCGGGGTCCGAGGGCTGACCACATCGCCACCATGGGCTAGGTGGGCTGCAAACCGGTGTCTGGAACGCTGAGAGGGGGCGGTGCGCACAGCTGCTTGCCTTCATGCCCCTGGGGGTTGCCTGTCCCTGCCCACTGAGACCAGCGGGCAATTGTTAAAGTTGTTGCTGGACACATGCTCCGCTTTGGAGCCTTAGCGAAGTGGTGTGGGGGCAGTGCAGGCCATCTGCCCCGGGCAAAAACAGCGGTAGCCAAGGGTACCTTTTGTACTGAGCTGCTGAGAGCCATCCCGGCCACCTCTATGGCGTACTGGAATAGTGAGGAGAAAAACTCGGGAAATAAAAGGCTTGCTCTCGTTACCTCCATTTAGAACATACTGAAACTTATAACCATGTTAGGAGAAAATCAACAGAGTAAGCAAACTTTTCTCACAGGCCAGAAGAACTGAGACTACTCGGGTATTTTATTTAATGTAACATGTGCTGCGGTGCCTCCCGAGGCCCGCCTGTATCACTCAGAGCACGGAAGGGATGGGAGTGGCGATGGGAAAGACCGGCCCCGTGTCGCTGGCGGCGGCCGGAAGCGCGCGGCCGGGCCTGAGCCTTCTCAGCGCCACGGGGTGGAGGAAGGAGCCAGAGGCGGCTGTGTGAGGTGCTCACCCAGAAGCCAGCTAATTTAGGGCTTCACGAAATTACTTTCTTTTTTAAAGACGAGAAACGGTTCTAAGTGGGACACGGCTATAAAAGTAGGAAGTCCTCATTTTTCAGTCTGTGCTGAAGGCCCCCTCCTTGTGTGGCCTTCTGCGGCGCTTGAACCTAAGATCGGAGCATGCAAGGAACGCTGCCAGTTGTTCTGCCTGGTGCTTGTCTTGGGTTTTATGGGGGAAAAAAGCAGGGGGTGGGGGCAAGGTAATCCGAGAGCAGAGTAACGAGTACGGCAGAGAGAGGCCTCAGCCCCAGGTACAGAGAGTAGGACAGCCACACGGTTCTGGACAAACTACCAAAGTAGCCTTACCTCTAACGCCGTTGCCTAACACAAAGTCATACATTTACTTAAAACCTCTTTTTCTTCCCATCAGTTTTCATTAGTGTTTGTGTACTTAATGTGGGGCCCAAGACAACCCTTCCCCGTCCAGGGCGGCCCAGAGACGCCACCAGGCCAACACCCCTGGGTCGGTCTGAGGTCACTGAGCAGGTCAGGAGTGAGCCCCCGATGGGGCACCCTGTCTGGCGTCTGGCACGGTGGGCCAGGCACTCGGCAGGCCCAGTGCCCCTGAGCAGCATCAGACAGAGTGGCCAGGCTGCCGCACAGTCAGAAAGCTCCAGCCGTGCCCCTGGGATGCGCTAGGTGCCACCCAGGTGCCTCGAGGGGCTCCCGGTCCTGTAAGCACACAGGTGACGTGAGCCAGTGGGGCATGAGAAGGAGAGAGGAGGGGTAGGGTCCAGCAGGAATTTTTGACCGAAATTGAAATTCACCTCCATTGCTACCGTAGCACAGCCGAGGCCGGGGCCTGCTCTGGGAAGCCGCGCGGCACAGCGCGGAGGGCTGCTTTAGGACTGCCTGGTTCCCTTGGTGTCTCTGAGATAACAGACACTCGGCTCTGCAGGATCTTCGGGTTATCGGGCTAACTGCTGCCCTCCCCTGCCCACTTGGGACCTCCTGTCACGTGCTGGGGTTGTTTCTACTTGATCTCGGCGACAGGCTCTGCTGACGCACGGTTGTCGGGGGCGGGGGGGGGGGGGGGGGGGGCGGGGAGTGCGCGCCGCCTGCCGCTGACGTCACGCAGAGCCGTGCAGATTGGCCTGGGGCGCTGGCAGTTAACATTTCCGCTCTTCTCCGCACGGCGTATGCAATGTTGTAAGCGGTGTTTGCGTAGAAAGAAATGAAATTAGGAACAAAAAGACGGGGCTTCTTGAAGTCGCAGTCGAGGACAAGCGCACGTCAATTCCAGAGGGGCTTGCGGGGGGCAGAGGCGGAGACTGAGGCACCGTGTAGCTCGGGTGCGTTTTCTTACATCGAAAGTTCCTGGTGTTCCCTCAAAAGGGCTTCGGGCAGGAGGGGGAATAGCTTCCACGCCATTATATCGTTTTAAAAGATTCCTAGAACGATATGATGATGATATTATCAAGTTATATTATCATTGAAATGTTCTTAGGGTTTAAAATTAACCCAATAGTATTTTATGATTGAAAAATCGCCTTATGAACGTGGGCCCCAAACCCACCGGCCACAATGAAGCCCAGGCCTTACTGAGTGCCCACGGCTCTTTGGAATGGTCCCGTGGTTGTTAGGCACAGTTGTTGCCTGTCTGCAACCCCATGACGGTGGCGGTGACGATGAGACATCCCGAGGTCTCCAGCGGCACCTGAGCCCTCCCCGGCGGTCAGGAGTTAACCCCTCCACAACACCAAAGCAGTCCAAGGAAAAAAGAACATCAGGGTATCACGCCCTCGGACCTTAAAGTACAAAGCTACACTCACCAAAACAGCATGGTCTTGACTAGAAAACAACACAGAGGCCAACAGAACAGAACGGAGAGCCCAGAAACAAGCCCACGTGTACATGAGCAACTGCTTTTTGGCAAAGGAGACAGGAATATGAAATGGAAGAACAGAAGTCTCTTCAGCAGATGGTGCTGGGAAAACCGCACAGTTATGTGCAAAAAATGAAAGGAGACGGCTCTCTGACACCAACCTTAAAAACCAGCTCAGAACGGGTTAAAGACCTGAATGCAAAATCGGAAACAATGAAGCACACAGGAGAAAACGCGGGCACTAAGTCCGTGAGTACAGGTCTCAGAGGTGTTTTCAGGAACATGACCCAACGGCAAGGGGAGCAAGTGCGAAGGTAAATGAATGGGACTCCATCCAACTGAGAAGTCACTGCACAGCAGAAAACAACCCCCACCGTCAACAAAATAAAAATGCAACCGACCGAATGGGAGAAGATATTTGCAAACGGTACTTTTGATAAGAGGTTAATATCTAAAATATGTACAAAAACTCATTCAACTCAACAACAACAAGCAATGCGATTGAACGTGGGCAGACGGCCTGAATAGACTCTCCAGAGGAAGGCATGCAGGCGGACAGCACAGACAGGACAAGATGCTCAGCGTCTCTAGTCATTCAGGAAATGCAAATCAAAACCACAACAGAGTATCAGCTCGCACCTACTGGCGGCTATTATCCAGAAGGCAAGAAGTAAAGGTGACAGTGTAGGAGGTGATGGGGAGCAAGGAGACCCCTCAAGCTCTGTGGTGGGGCTGTACGTTGGTGCAGCAACTGTGGAGAACAGTGTGGAGGCACCCCAGAAAAATAAGACTAGAACTCCCCTGTGATCCAGCAACTCCTCTTCTGGGTGTCTACCCCCCAAATAGGAAAACACTCAGCAACAAAGATCTAGGTGTCCCTAAGTTCGTTGCAGCACAGTTTACAATGAGACATGGAAACAACCTGTGTCCATCAACAACAAACGGACAAAGAAGACGTGGTACCTATGCACCGTGAAATGCCACGTGGCCACAAAAAAGGAAATATTGCCATTCACAATAACACAAATAGATCTTGAGAATATTATGCTATTTAAACCGAGCCAGATAAAAAATAAACCCATACGATTTCACTCATGTGGCATGTGAAATGAGAAGTAACAAATGAACTAACAAACAAACTCAGACGTGCAGACACAGACGGCAGAAAGGCGATCACAGAGGAGAAGGGAGGAGGGCACAGCGGGGCGAGGGGTCAAGTACGCGGCGGCAGAAGGAGGAAACTCGTCTGTGGGCGGGGGACACACTGCAGAGAACACAGATGTCGGATTAAAGTGTTGCACACCTGAAAAGTATGTCATTAACCAATGTGTCCCAATAAATTTAAATTTTCTTTTTAAATTCAGAATAAGGGAAAAGAATGGCTGCTCGTCCCGGTCGGATGGATGTCAGACGGTGCCCCGTCTGCTGGGCCCTCGCAGGGTTAGTGGACTCTCCCGGGGGCTGTGTCCTTGTTTGTCACGCTGTTCCCTGCGGGTCGGGGCCCACCCGATGGTGTCCCGTAGTTACGGTGTGATTGCTGTCGGACAGAGATTAAATGAGCTGTGCACAGGAAGATATGAGCCCGACACTTACACTTTTATTGCACTGTTGGCCAGGAACCAGTTTTGTGCCTATGCTAACAATCCTTTTCTCCTTACTCCCTTCAAATGCTCTGCCCCTGCAATGCATCTCCAATCAGCTTTACCGCTCCCGCGGTACCTGCATCAAAGGCTTAAATATTCTTTCGTATGTGCTCGTTGTATTGGTATGAGTCCTATTTTAACATTTGAAAGACAATAAATATGTAGACAGTTTGAGGCAGCCGTACCACCACGATGCCCCCGTGGATGATGGGGGGTAGCAGAAAATCGGGTTTGCTAGTGTTTTCATTTGCCAGGTTATTTGTGGACTCAAATCAACTTTAAAATGTGTCGCTGGAAAGGTGAACACCTCTTTGAGATCTGGGTCACTCACCACTCATGATTCTAAGTTGACTTTGACCGGTGGCAGGTGTAGCGCTAAAAGGTCCTATGCCATGTGTTTGTCCAGGTGTTTACGTGTGAGAAAACTGTTTCCTCTTGAGTGAGTTGGAAATATTTAGCTACACCTGGCATGTGTCAATAAAGTGGATTATAAAGCCTCATAAAGGGGTCCTGTTGTGCTGTAGATGGTAATAAGCCATCACCTAAATTTCATATTGCCAGAACTCCTAGCTCAGGAGCATTTATATATAAAAAACCCCAGTTTGTGTGATCATCGTCGTGAATCCTGGGACACATCGCACTTGTTTGGTCGCTTTGGTTTGAAAGCAGCTCCGGGACTTCCCCCTGACGTCGCCTGCACAGAGCGTAAACCAAGAAGACACGTCACGATGGACACCCCCTGTTTTCTCCTGAAAAGGCCACTTCCTCTGACCCCTCACGCCTCTCGGGCTGGGACACTGGCCGGACAGGACAGCGTTCCTCCACACTGAGCGTTGGGTTACACACAGCACAAAGTCATGTATTTAATAAAATACATAAAAATTGTGTTCTACAGTGCACAGTGCATCCGCTCCATATATTTTTTAAGATCGTTAGTTAACCTAAAACCTTGACATTTTTATTTTGAATTAATTAATGAATAATCTTTGGATATCTGGACAACTTCTAATAAGACAAAATACTATAATATTAGTCCGCAAGCACAGTTTTATATGCATTTGTATATTACATATATCATAAATACGATATATAATGTATATACCTTCTTGTTTCTTACTCTCTTACAGGGTGGCTATTCCTTGAGGTCATGCTACGCACGGTTTCCCGGCGGAGGTGCTGTCGTCGCTTCGGCCCGGGGACGCTGGGGCTGTGCAGGGCTGTGCACTGCGGAGTGTCTGCCCCCTGGCCTCCGCCCACCAGGGCCGTGAGCCCCGCCCCTCTCCATCGGGTCTGCACAATCAAAGACGCGGCCAAACGTTGGCAGACACCCCCTGGAGGAGAAGGGGGGAACTGCTGTGCTAATGAAGGTGCTCGCTTTTGCCATTTGAACAATGTGAGAAAATGGTCCCTGTAACTGTCGGAAGTCACATTGAGTTTACTGACTCTCTCAACTGCCCAGGTTTGAGAGATCTTCCCGTTCCTCCATCCCGCTCTCTCTGTAACGTAAAGGTTAGTAACTTCACTTAAAAGCTGAAGGTTTACCCTTCGTGGCAGTATGGATTTACCTGCAGAACATTATGCTAAGGGGAGTAAGCCAGTCAGAGAAACACACACACAAAAAACAACTAAATGATTTCACTCATATGTGGAATCTGCTGAACAAACTGAACCAACAAGCAAACAGGGACAGACTCACAGATGGAGAGCAGGTGGCAGCTAGTGGGGGGCGGGGAGTTTGGGGCGGAGGGATCGAGCGAAAAGGAGAAAGGACTGGTGGGCACGGACAGCAGTGTGGGGGTTGCCGAGGGGTGGGGAGGAGGGTATTGGGAGGATAAATGGTAATGGAAAAAGATACAATAAAGATTAAAGTAAAAAATAAAATTAAATTAATATGGGTGATTAAGACTCCGGCAGGAACAAGAATGGCAGAGAAATATCACTGTGTATAAAAGGTAATGGAGCGCTTATTAAGAAAGAAGGAGAGGATTTCATCCTAAACTTAAGTATCTTGTTCCAAAACATGAATGAAGGTAGCGGAGGTTCAAACTTGAACAGATATACAGAACTGTAGAAGGCATACAGAAATGATTCTATTGCTTTGGTTTACAAATATACAAATAATGAATCTAAAAATAAGCAGCAATGTGTTCATACTTTGGCAAAGTTGGCTCAGTTTGATGATGTAATTCATGTTTTTAAAAAAGAAAGAATTCTGTCAATGCTTTATGGCCAAATATTATAGTAACACAAACTTAGAATTTGGCCTTCTCTGCATTAAAATTGATCTTGGAGTGTTGGGTTAGCACCGGACCTGGGGCAGAAAGGGTTAATGCGAGCTGTCTGTGTCGTCCGCCTAGATATCAGAGACACCACGCAGCAGGAAAATAACTTTCTGGGCTGTGGCTGATTTAGTGACATCCCTGATCATTTTTTAAAAAAACCTTTACTGAAGGAGCTACAGTTATGATTGCTTCTTCTGCATTTATTTTAATATATTTTATTGTCACTTTGATTAATAAGTAGTCCAGCCAAAACCATTCGTGTACTCAGGAATCCATGATTCTTTCTTAATAAATGACCCTCTTTCCTGCAGCCCTTTCGATTTTTGTCTCTCAAGATCAGATTCATACACTGAGAAAAACATCCAAGGTGTCTTTCGCACCTAAGCTTTCGCTGGGGTTTTGCAGAGGGCTCCTGAGAAAAAACAGAGATTTGGGTTCCTTTTTTAACTCAGGTCACCAAAACTCCACGGCGTGAAGCCAGCCACACGAATGCGGTCCCACACGGCTCCGGAGGCCGGCGGCCCCAGCCGAGTCTCTGAGCGCTCACAAGGGAACGCCGGCAGAGAGGTGTCCTGCCGCGGGCTCTGCAGGGGCAGTCCGCCTCCTCGCCTCTCGTAACCTCTGCTTGTCACCCACAGCCTTGGGCTCGGGGCCCCATCCGTCCGCCACCTCCAGAGCACGTCCGTCACTCCAGCCTCCGCTTCCTTCCTGCAGCACACTCTCTCCTTTGATACCTGACACAAGCCCTTAGGGTCATTCCGTGCCCACTCAGATAATCCAGAAGGATTACATTAATCCTTAACGTAATCAGGGCTGCAGAAACACCTCTAACTATGAGGGTCAAAGACCTCTGAGACACTCACAGGTGCGGGGGTCAGGGCACCTGACTCATAGACCAGGAGGTCTTTGGTGGGCCCAACATTCAGCCTACCACGCCTTAGAGAAAGAAGGGTACCAGAGGTAGCTGCACTGGCTGGGAAACTCCGTATTTCTTAAGTAGCTCCACATCGTGGTAAACACTACAGGGAAACATTGTTAAAAGGAGGAGGAGGGTGAGGAGGAGGAGGGAGAGGAGAAACTTGGCCTTCCTAAAGTTAACATTGTACAAGCACAACATTATTAATATATTTTGTAGGTCACACGCCTGACCAGGCAGATTGAAAGACTCCGGAGACTCGTCAATGCCCCTGCCACCCACGACAAGCGTTCCTGAGCCCAGGGAAACGCTGGTCAGACCGTTAGGAGAGCATGACGTGTGACATCCCAACAGGAGATTTGACTCCCCTTCACTGTGCTCATTGGTTGGTTCCTGAAGTCCATTTAACCACCTCTCTTGTCTCACCGTCAACAAGTGGTTTCTCCTTTTCCCTCTTCCTGGCCTGAAGACGTAAGGAACGACTCAAGATAGAAACTAAATCCAACAGAAACCGTCTAGAGCCTTGTGCAAAGGCCAGGACCAGCCACTGTTCCCTAGTGACACTTCAGGACACACCCTCGTGGGGGGAGGCTGTGAAGCTCAGCTCAACATTGCTTAGTCCACACGAGACTACTGGAGAACTAAGTCAGGATGCTCAAGGTGCTTTTGAGTTCAGAAGCTCGTGACTTTTAGGAAAATCACTCTGCCGAATTAAGACCCAGCAGAACAAGACTTAAGCGTGCGTAGAATGAGCTGACCTGAGATTTCAGGTGACGTTTTGAGGGGATTATCCTTGGAATTATTCTGCATGTTTGATGTTCTGACACATACATAAGAAAGCCCTTTATCCTTGTAAAATCTATCTCTAATTCTCAAATTATGCTTTTGTAAACTAAAATTTAAATACTTTTCAATGCCAGCTGGTTCTCATGATTCTAGATTTTATAATTCTGGTGTTCAGAATTCCGGCACGAATACTTTGCATCTCTTTCCTTTTTATAGCAATGTAGTTATTTGCATAAAGCCACTACAAATCAGCCTTCCTTTGTGGAGGAATAATAAACGCATTTTCACAATCAGGGCCATACCTAGAGCATCATATTTGAGAATAAATCACGTTTAATGAGCTTTTGTAACCAAACGGGTGGGTGGGGCCACCTGCTGCAATGAAAATAAAACTGGGGAGACAGGTGCTGGTGTGAAAGGAAAGGGGTTCACTCAGGTGCCCCAGAGAGGAGTGAGCTCCTGTCCCAAATATCATCCCCCCTTCCTGCTCAAGCCAGTGGATATCCTAGGGATAGGGAGCAGAGGGCTTTATTTTTCTGTCCAGCTATCTTGCTAGCTTTTGGCACACTTGAGTCCTGTCCACTCATCTTTTTAGATTTAGGGGCACAGGGTCCCTATCCATTCATCTTTCTAATCTTCAGGGCACCTGGGCTCTATCCATCTTCCTAGTTTTCGGCACACTGCGTAAGTACTTCCCCCTGCTGCCATCTGAGCCAGTGGGGGAGACCACCCCCTACCCCCAACACGTACTGACTATCCATGGTAGCACTTGGAGAAGCCCACCATTTGGGAACAACTATATGTGAGGAGCCAGTGCCCACAGATCCTTTCCAGAAAACGGTCCTGGTACCTTTCTGGAGCCTTGCAGGTTCCTAGACTTAATAGCAGCAGGCGACGTTAGGAAGTTTAGCAGATTGTGGGACTGCAAAGAGAAAGGGGTTCAACCATCTTATAGGTACTGCTGGTGGCAGCTGTGGAAATTAATTTCTCAGGTTTGTTTTCTAGCATCAGAACACAAGAACCAATAATACAGTTTGGTTTCATCTTGGCAACAACAGAGCCTCTGGAAAACGCCTCCTGAAACTCCCTATGAAACTGCTAGACGGAAGTTAATGCTCTGGCCTCGTAACTGCTCAGCGCTTTTAAGTCCAGGTTTGTAATCGTCCTCAGATAGGCACATCTCTTTAAGCGAGATTTCTAATGAATCTGTATAAGTTAATCAGGCCAAAACACGGTGATAGCCTCTCTTTTCTGTGATCAAAAGTAATCCTTGGAGACCACTTATTATCACACTTGAAAACCCAACTGCCCTGTATTAAAGGCGAGTGTATTGTGGTTTTTAAGGTAAAATCATAACCCAATTATTCAAATATAAAACAAACACTGTGTTGCAAACATTCATGGCCAGACAGGTGCACGGAATTCGGTCAGACAGAAGAATATTCATGGAGCCATGGGGATGTCTGGCATGCCTTTATTCCAGGGTAGGCAAGCTGTGTGTCCCCCCACATGTCTCTGCATGTCACCTGCCCCCTCTGTGTGGCACCCCAGTGTGGCACCCAGCAGGTAGTCCCTACCCCTTAAATACTAGAGACAGACAAAGCTGGCAGAGTGCCAACAGACCTTACGCATCAGAGCTTCATACTACAGATGCGAGCCCACTCAAGGCTACGGGAACAGTTGGTCGGACCCAGTCTCAAGGCTATGAGAACACTGCTTATCAGGCCCCTCCAAGGCCATGGGGACAGTGCGTCCCTTAGTTACTCAGACACCTGGGTGAGGAAGCCAGACTGCCTCCACTTACCCCACATCAATGATCTTATTTAATATATTCATAAAGGAGAGAGCCAGCAACATACGCCAAGTGTCAGAGGAAAATTCAAAGAACAAGACATGGAGGCAAGAAGGATGCTGCAGTTACAAATAGATGCAAATTGGCTACTTATGGGGGGGTGACAGGAAATCAATCGTTTCCCCACTAGAATGATTCATTTGCATATTTATAGAGGGAGTCATTTGCATGGCTGGTTATCTACAACTGAAAGAGCTGTCAGTAGCTCAAAGTCAGCGAAAGGCAGAGAGAGAGAGAGAGAGAGAGAGAGAGAGAGAGAGAGAGAGAGAGAGAGAGAGAGAGAGAGAGAGAGAGAGGGAGGGAGAGAGAGAGGGAGAGAGAGGGAGAGAGAGAGAGGGAGAGAGAGGGAGAGAGAACGCGCCCTGAAGGGTGCCCTAGACAGGACCCTTCATCATCATCATTTATTTTGCCCTTTTCTAAGTCTTTAACCATTTTTTTCTGACACCTACAGGCACCCCACCTCCCCACTCCCTCTCACCTTTTTGGGAAGTTCTAGGCTCATCTCATAACATTTAGATTTCTCCTCCTTTTCTCCCTAAAAGACTACCTGATCCACAGAAGCATTCACGCACTCCAAGAGGGGCACTTCCTCCCCGCTACCTTCTTCCCAGCTGAGTGCAGTCCCCGGGAACCACACTCGGGCTCTGGCTGGCTGGCTCCTCGAAAACCTCGAACCTCCAAAAAAATATCAACGTGAAATAACCAGCCCCTTAATCGGGCCAGAAAAGCAGCTCCCGTTTCTCATAATGGAAAAGAACGAAGCTCATTATTACTTGAATAACTTAGCCCCACCCAAGCGGCGGTCCGATTGGGCAAGCACTCTAAGGGCTGGACCACTCACAAGTGTCCGGTTGGCGGGCAGAGGACAAAGGGAGGCCCTGGTGCCCAGGACCCTGGCCTGCTGTCCAGGCTCTCCCCAGGAGAACCCCGCCGTAGCTCCACCCTAAGGCACGCCCTTTTGCAAAGCTATGCAAGAGCTACCTTCTACTGCAGCGCCGTTCCATTCTGAAGGCAAGGCTTGCAGTCTGCGGAAGTTATTTTAGTTAGATGACTTAAAGGCAACACACAGACGGATGCAAATGTATGCAAATAAGGCACACAATGGAGTAATTAAAATAAAATCTAGTAGCCTTAAATAGACATCAAATAATAGTCCTGGGAGAGGCAATTACTTCTATTGTTTACAACCACTCACTTTGTTAGTTGGTTTTTCCTTTTCCCACATGAAGAGGCAAAACATTTTCTGTGCTTCTCTGATAGAAAGACAAAAAACATTGCATTTATAATGTGCTTTGTTGTGGTTGGGAACAACAGCCAAAGCCAGAGGAAAAACCACTCAGAAATGGCACCGCCCCTCGGATGGCTTTCAGGGCCCGCCCACCGCTGACCGCCCCAGCGACCTCCTGTTCCACAGGAGCCTCCACCCCTCTCAGCTCCTCCTGCCCCGCACCTCCAGCGGCCCTGGCTCCCGGTCCCACGCCGGGGGCACAGGTGCCGTCCCCTCGGCCAGAAGACGAAAGGCAGCACCTGCCTCAGTGCCACGCGGCCCAGGCCCAGAGATGAGCGAGCGGGCAGTCGTGGGGCCAGGCTGCAGGGGTGGGAGTGGAGCCAGCAGGGCGGGCGTGAGCTGCCGCAGCTTCGGGAGGAAGGGGGGGCCGGAGAAGAGCCTGCGAGCCAGGCCCTGCTGGAGGGCTGGAGGAAGTCTGGCACACAGTGGAGGCAAGCCCTGGAAGAAGGGAGAACTGGAGGACACCGCTTCACCATCTGTACTGGAAGAACTACCTGGAGTCGTGGGCGTGGAACGAAGTGTAAGGCTAGAAGGGACAGGAGAATAAGGCCAAAGGGACAGGGAAACCAGAGGCTGGAGGGCTGGGCCTGCTGCTGTTAAAGGGTAAACCGAGGCATGTAAAATGGTAAGAGCTTGAGTACAGATGTACTGCCGTGGCGCAGCGCCAGTCCAGGAGGGCGGGCGGAGACGTCGGTGGAGAAGAGGTGCCGGCGAAGAAGGGACACTGTCTGACTGGCTGGGGCTGCAGGGCTGGCTGGCTGTTCGTGACTGGTCATCCTCCCATTTCTGTGTTGCGACGGGAGGTGTTTGCAGGCCTGGGTTTTGGTGTGTGTGCCCGCCGTGGCGTGAGGGCCTCCTCCTCGGTCTCACGGCCCCTTGTGCCATTAACTGGCACCGAGTTGAGGGAGCCGTCAAACAGCTCTCAGTAGGTGAGTGACGAGATGAACTGTCCTTCCAAGGTCAAGACCACCTGTCCGCATCTTCACAGGACAGACAGAGGGGCAAAGGCTAAGGGAGGAGTCCCCCCGCTCAGAGGCTGTGGCGGTCCCACGTGGGGGAGACTAAGGCAGCTTTAATGAGGGCAGCAGCCGTGGACAAGAGGGGGCCACGATGGAAAGACATGAAGGGGGAGAAGACCAACTTCCCTGGTGACTGATAGGACGGGAGGAGCTGGGATGAGAGCGGAAGGGGGTCCAAGTCCACTCCCCGTGTTTGGCGACCCTGGTGTCCTGCCCTGGGACAGGACTGGAGCCCGGCTAGGGGGCGGGGCAGAGATTGAGGGGCAGATTGGATGTATTAAGAAATAAGCGCTTGGAGCCCAGGAGACAGATGGACAGATGGGCCCCACTTGGTCGGTCATGCAGAGCATGCGTTTAAGGGGCCATGTAGTGGGGGCACGGAGACCCCATGGGAGGCTAGTCCCCAGTGCAGGAAAAAATGTAGTGGCGGCTGAGGGAGGGTGGTGACAGCAGGGATTTGGAAGTGACAGAATCCAGACAAATTCAGGAAGTAACTTGGGTTTTTTTTTTTCTCCTTCCTTTTCTAACCATGAAAACATTATTCACAAGCTCTAGGCTATGTTCATGGCTTTTATGGAAGGAGTGAGTCATCGCACCCTGGAGAACGCCGGATGGTGAGGGCTTTGGCTTGTGTCGCAGTCTCTGTCCGTTCTGATGTCCAGAGCCTTCCTGGAGTGAGTGCAAGAAATGCGTGGAAGCCGTAGGCGCTGCAGCTCTCATTCTGCGGGAGTAACGAGTGATTCACCCGAGTCTCCTGGCTGACCAGGTGGCAGAGCCAGACCTGGAATCCCTTCTGGGCTCTGATCTCGGGCCCTTCCCCCGCTCTCCACCGCTGCTCGCCTCTCCCCAACCCCCTCCCACCCCGGCAATCACTCGTCAATACTTAAAGCAGAACATCGGAGGAGCCGCACTTGAAGCGATCCATCCATCCCTATGCCCAAAGGCCCGTTAGAGCTGAAGTCTGAAATGCACAGTTCCCCACCCAGAATCAGTGTGTCCCCGGGCCAAGATGAGTGGCTGTTCGTGGCCACAACTCAAAACACCCGGAGCAGGGCGTGTGGCCCGGCAGAGTGTGGTGGGAGAGGGGCAGGGAGTGGGGGGCGCTGGGCAGGGAGGAGGCCGAGAAGCCAGCTGCCTCCAGGCCAGGTGCAGCGGGACCTCCGCGCTGGCTCGCCCCAGGGAGGGGTGGAGATGTGAGGCTGGTAACCTGAGCCCTGAAGTCCAGAACCTTGAAGTTGGAAACCTCCGAGAACCCCAGTTTCCCAGGCTGGCCCCACCCCGCCCACTCTCGGTGTCTTCTGACGTGGGAGCAACATCTCCACCCAACATGTTTTAATTCATCGACCTCATGTGCATGTCCCGAGCTGGCGATAGATAACTCCCCGAAAGACTGGCATTCTAAAAAAACAAAAACAGCCCTGGCTGGCGTAGCTCAGTGGATTGAGCACGGGCTGCTAACCAGGCATCGCAGGTTCAATTCCCAGTCAGGGCACATGCCTGGGTTGCAGGCCATGGCTCCCAGCAACCGCACATTAGTGTTTCTCTCCTCTCTCTCTCTCTCTCCCCCTTCCCTCTCTAAAAATAAAAAAATAAAATATTTTTAAAAAACAAAACACAAACAAAAAAAAACAAAACAAAAAACCCTGTAATCAAAGAGTAACATGACCTGAGTTAGGAGTGAAACTACACAATGCGTATAGGTTATAGCGAATCCCTAAAACAGGTCAGGTTTATTCAAATTATTGTATCACAGCAGGAGAAAATCAAACAGGCGTAATAACACACCAGCGAACCCCGTCTCCGTGCACTGCGCACATGCTGCCTTTTTCCCCAACGGAAGGCAAGACCCTCCCCCGGCGGACGGATCACCCCGCGCTTCGTCGTGGCGGCGTCGGCCTGGGACCGAACCCGCAGCCGCCCCGGGGCGCGCGGTACCGCGTCTACATGGGAAACGACATCGAGAACAAGCGCTCACTGAAAGCATTGCTTGTAGGAGCTGACTGCACGTGGACGGGAAACACCACGTGCGCTCACCGTTTCCATGGTAACTGTTCTATTGCTACGTGGAAAGAGCATAAGGACCATTGAAGACCTTCTACTTTATGTAATGTTCGCTTCGTGCCAAACGTTTATACGTTACGGGTAGCGTTCCCTCCTTTTCTTTTCTTGTTGTAATTAAAATTAAATGTGTTCAATGTGATGGCAATGTATAAGAAAAATGATGCAGTATATTTGTCGCTGGTGTTTATACAACAAGATATATTCCTTTAATATTTTATTTTAATCATTGTTCAGGTAGTTTTCTGTCCTTTACTTCCATTCCAGCCCACCCACCCATCCCTCCCCACCTCCCTCCCATTTCCATCCCCCCATTCCTTTAATATTTTAATTTTAAAAATATTTATTTATTTATTTTTAGAGAGGGAAGGGAGGGAGAAAAAGGGAAAGAGAGAGAGACATCAGTGTGCGGTTGCTGGGGGCCGTGGCCTGCAACCCAGGCATGTACCCTGACTGGGAATCGAACCTGCGATGCTTTGGTTCACAGTCTGCGCTCAATCCACTGAGCTATGCCAGCCAGAGCAATATTTTAATTTTTGATAGAGAAACCAACATACTTCCTTTTTTAGGGTGTTGGCAATTCAGAATCTCCTAAAAAAATAACTCAGTAAATATGTGTCTAGATGTGTGTAGTAAATGCTATAAGAAATCTGTCTGTGTTAAAAGATAAATTTCTGGAAAAAGTAAAACAGTGTCTCTCATACAAATATGCAAATAGATATGTGTTTAAATTATTATATTACTAATTATGAGAGACCTAGGTAATTAAGACTCTCCATGACCTCTGAACCCTATTCTCACCTGGGCGTCTCTGCCTCCATCGCCACCTGCTGCGGCTCCTCCTTCACATCCTTGTGCTGGGCTGTCTGTTCCGCTAGATTCCGGGGGGGTGGTTTCGGTGGCTCGGGTGTATTTTGGTGTGGCCGTGGGCGGTACCAGCACCGCTGTCCCCTAAGCCGCCATCCTGACCAGAATCTCATCATCGTGTTTGCCCGTTCTTTTCGTCATTCGGGAAAATATCCTCTGGAGCCACGGCAGAGGGTTGGCTGCTGCTGGATCCTTTGAGGAGAGGGCTCCTTGTGGGGGGTGTCAGAAAGGTGAGCCCCCCACCTTCTGGGAGTCAGGTGCAGAGCCCTGCCCTAACCCTAAACCTGCCCCTGCCCCTACCAGAAAGCATGAGGTCTATTTGAATACTACCACTGAGCTGCATGGAAGGGGCTCTCCAGTCAGAACAGAGGCTGAGCCTTGCCTGGACTGGATTCGTGTGGGGGAGCAGGTGTGAGTGTAACCGTTAGAAACCGTGCACCACGTAGGAAGTCCCTAAAGGACTGCCTGTGCCCTTGCGTCTGCGCTATCTTTCTGTCGACTAAAGCCTATTTACTAAAGCCTGTTTACTCACCTGTTATTAGAAACCACGGTGCAGTGTTTTCAGTCAGAAGGTCAGATCTCAACAAGAGCTAGAGCAGCAGGTGAAAGAAAGTGGAGCCCCCAGTAGCTCCCAGACACGCTGCCCGGCCGTGTTCAGCAGCCAGAGGTCCTCGTCAGGTTCATTGTCCTTCTAGTGGACTCTCCACACCTTTCACTCTGCAGCATGTCACTGTAAGCTCAGCCCAGCCGTGTTCAGTCGCGTGTCCTCCACGGGTAGTTTCTGTTCCAGTTCCCGCTGGACAAGGACATCCCCCTGGTAGCTGGGACAGGTGCGAAGGGGAATTTCTGTTTTCTCTGCTCACA
Organism: Phyllostomus discolor; assembly: GCF_004126475.2. Lineage (NCBI taxonomy): Eukaryota > Metazoa > Chordata > Mammalia > Chiroptera > Phyllostomidae > Phyllostomus > Phyllostomus discolor. The sequence continues at coordinate 2,316,466 of NC_040913.2, read as the reverse complement.
GCACCTCTGGCACCAGCTGCGTGGGCTTGCCCTCCCATTAAGCCTCTCCCCAGCTCTGTGGACACCAACTGGGTGTCCCACAATCCGACTGCGCCACTCGGGTCTCAGAGTTGCAGGTCTCGGTCTCGGAGGTGGCCCTCCACTTGAGACACCCGTGCACGTCCAGATTGTCACCCGTACTCCTGACCGACTGGCTACGCACAGGCTGCAGGAATCCACCCCCCTCCGCTTCCGGAGTTGGCTGCGTCGGCTCACAGGCCTCAGGAAGACACTTGCTGACATGTGCCTGTTTGTTATAAAGGGTGCAGAGGAACAGCCAGGTAGAGGTATTACCTAGGGTGAAGTCCAGAAGAATCTTGGGTGCAGGAGCTTTTGTCCTGAGAAGTTTGGGGGTGTCACCTTCCAAAGGCAGGCACTTTCAACCACCTGATGGTTCCCTGTGCCCGGTAGTTCAGGGTTCTTACGAAGGGTTCCTTTCATAGGCAATGATTGGTCAAGGCAGTGGCTACTGGTTATTTTGTCCATCTGCGGTTCCTCTGCCCTTCCCAGAGGTTGGGAGATAGGCCTGGAGGTTCCGACCTTCTGATTGGTAGTTAGTTCCTATGGCAACCAGGCCCCACCCTCCCCGAGTCACCTCATTACCATAACTTAGGTGTGGTTGCAAGGGGCTTATTGTGAATAACAAAAATGCTCCTCTCACCCCACCTCTCAGAAATTACTGGAAATTATGAGGGTTTTAGGAGCCCCGTGCCCGGGCCTGGGACAGAGACAAGGTATACACGCCACCCACGGGGAATGAAACACTGTGTAGTCAGAACAAGTGCGGGAAACACGTGCCAGGGGGCAGTTCACACAAAGGCAGGGGATGTGCCTAATGACTCACACGTGGAGGAATCGAGCCCTTCGCGTCTTTTCTGGAAGAATAACCGGTGTAAGTAACAAATGATACTGGGAGCACGAGCCACCGCTCATTAACGAGTCCCTCGTTTCCAGGGATCCGACTGCGGACTGACCGCTCCGTCTTTGGAGAGAAGGCGAGAAGCGTGACGTACACCCAGGGCGGCAGCCCAGAGCTGTGCGTGAGCCCCGGGGACCTGAAGGGCAGTGAAGCACAGACGAGCAAACACTGAACAGTGTCCCGGAGACACCCGGGCGGCGGTGGCGCTTTTCAGGAAGCAACAGGGCAAGCGTCAGAGGGTAAAGAGCACAGCCCCAGGCCGTGAAATGCTCCTCCAAGTCACCGGCTGGCTTCTTGGACTGAACCCTGGCTCCCTGGTAAAATTACCCAGACAGGGCGGGAAGACGCCGGGGTGGGCGTGCCAACCAGCACTGGGCAGCCTCAGCGCATGCTGCCGGGGCGGGGGGCGTCTGGGGGGCTCGTCTGCAGGGTAGTTACCAGAAAGTGCTCTCGGTTCACAGCCGCGTTAAAGCGCCCCTTGTCCGAGCCTGGGAGCAAACTGCGGGGTCGGAGCAATGATCACCGGGCACCTGGTTCTCCCCCGTCACCCTTAGGGAGACAATGTGCCTTCTGTCGGGGACACAGATATTCTTCTCAGCGCTTGTCACGCAGGCGGAGCGAAGCCTGCCAACTCGTGTGAATGTGTCCAGTGAACAGAAGACCTCTGACCACACTGACCCCTGACCTGTCTCCCCCTCTGGGTCCCGCTGTCTCGGAGTGTGCAAGGGAAGAGTGGCGTCCCGCTCCTCCGGCTCTGCCTCGGCGTCGGGTTTGCGGAGAGCGCCCTTGGAGAAGAGAAGGGGTTCCTTCTGGAACCCTGCAGGCCACGTGCATTGCTTCAGGGGCTCCCAGCGCTGCCAGGGGCCACGCTCACAGCCCTCCCTTCAGCCCCGCAGAGCAGACAGACGCCTTTCTCGTGTGAGCAAGGTGTGGCCGTCAAAACCTTCCCTCTGACAGGGGCAGCCCTTGTAGGTATTGTATGATGATCAAACAAATGGAAAATAAATTTGACAGATGGCCTTAAAGTCAGGAATCTACTCTGAAATTTATTGTCTCGCAGAATCTTGGTACCCAGCACACATCGGCTTCTGCACTGTTGTTCTCAGTGTTTTGGACCAGAAGAGCAAATTCAGTTCATAGGTTTTAACATTCAGCTTTTCAAACAATGGGGGAGGGTTCCTTCCTTCCTTCCTTCCTTCCTTCCTTCCTTCCTCCCTTCCTTCCTTCCTTCCTTCCTTTTTTTCTTTCTTTCTTTCCTCAAGGTATCCTTTCCAAGGCGGCCCCCATCCCTTCCCATCTGAGGGTCCTGAAGCCCCTCCCGGGCAAGGGTCACAGAGGGAGGCCCAGGTTTCCTTGCATTACAGAAAGCCTGTGGGCTCTACCCCTCCTAGACCCGCCCCACAGCCCCCCTGCCCTTTGGCAACTCTGTCTTTGAGTCTGTGTCTGTTTTGTCTCTTCGTTTCTTTTTTCTCAGACTCTACATACAGTTGAAATCACACAGTGTTCGTCTTTCTCTGACTTATTCACTTAGTATATGGGTTACCCTCGATGCTGAAGCGTCAAGGTTCATCCATGCTGTAGCGAGTGGCAAGATGGCACCCTTTTTCTGCTGAATATTGTTCCATTCTGTACGAGTTCACGGTTGTCCACCCTAATGGTGCCAATAGTTTCCCACGTGCTGTAAGCAATAACTAGAGATTAATTTGGGATTGTATATTCATGGAAGATCTGACTGAAGGGGACTCTTTCCAGATCTGTGGCTTGGAAACTTCTTGGAAACTTTCTATATTTACCTATTCTATACATAAGTTTATATGCATAGGTAAATGTTACACATTACATACATACACAATATTATGTAGCTATCACACATGCATATATGCAAAACAGAAGTATTAAAAACGTTACTCTTTCTACATGCAATACTCTGCTGTTTCCACTACTTTTCCTCTTCTAGTTCCTCTTTTTTTAAAAAAAATCCCATCACAACCACTCCATTGATTTCTCCAGCCAGTAATGGTTGCATCTATAGTTTGAAAAGCACGGCTCTAAACCAGTTAAACACGGTACTTCGCTCCAGGTTTCTCCCGTTAACTGGATTTGCCAGGACGGACCGCGTCACCGATGCAGTGGTAGCGGGAACGGACTGCATGACGTGCCGGTCGACCCACCAACCCACGCTGCTCTTCCCAGTGACCCTGCCGCCTCCCTCGGTGGATTAGTGCCCGTGATGTCCCTGTAAATCCTAGGGACCCGTTCCTTTATCTGCAGAAAGTATCTATTTCCAAGCGGAGAAAAGAGTCCCCGCCGAAAACCCAGCCCAACCCCACCGCAAATCTAAGAGAAAGTGACAAATGGGACCGGTTGTCAGCACAGCCCGCTGCCTTCCCTCAAGAAGTGTGACTAGGACTTCAAATCCGTCTTCATTAACGTGTTACCACTTAGCGTGGCGTTCCAGAGACACGCTTGCTGGTCAGTAATTAATCAGCAGTCCCTGAGAACTGCAGCGGCGGCAGCAAGGGGTGGTGGACCTCCCCTGCGGAGAGCAACATCCCCAGCGATGACGCCATCCCATCACAGTCTTAAGACATAAGAACATGCCTCTGTGAAACCTGGCCGATGGCGTAGATTTACTAAAATGCAGTCCTCTGTGGAGAAACACGTTTCAGTCTCACTACACCAACAGGGCTTGCCACCTCACAGCGCTCCCCACACCCCCTGGCTCGCAGGTCCTTGAACTGCCCGCCGCACACACGGCCAGGCCCGTCTTTAAGAGTGCCACATGCACTTCACTAACTGGTGCATCACTAGTTGTTCAGTTGTTCTATGCCGGCCACCCTGCTTAGACTCTGAGTCCACAGCGCCTGGCTCAGCTCGTGCCGCATCCACAGCGCTGGGTAAACCCTCGTTGAGTGAATGGGTGAATGGATGAACAGCAGTGCATGAATATGTTACAATGTGGCTCACAGGTGGCAAACGCAAGGCCCGTGGCCAAGTCCGGCCCTCCTACCTTGATTCCACCCAGTCAGCAGTGCCCAGCTCTCACTTAATTGTAAGAGGTAGTTCTATTTATACAGTCCTGAAGTGACATTCAGCCCTTCGAAGGCAACCACGAGGCTGATGAAAACGAGCCTGACACCCCCAATGTAGCTCATCCACGTGTTTCTGCTTGCACAGAGAGAGACAGCTGGACGGGCACCCTCTTCGCATTTACTGAGGAGCATGCGCCCTTTCCCCTCCTCCCCCAAGTCCATCCGAGCAGAGACCTTCTCAGTGGTGTTCAGCACTCCCTCATTCTGTCCCATTTCGCTGAAGGTTTATGGGGTTCCTGCCACGGGCCGGCAACCACAGTGTCTCCCGGGTCCACATGTTCCTCTCTATTTCGTGTGCCACAGATTCGCTCCTTCTCCCCGAGATGACGGCAGCAGCCTCTCAGGTCTGTCCTGCACCGAGCCTCCAATGCTGTCCCGATCAGCCCCACACACGGCTGCCCACCTGATCCCCCGAAACACGTTATTCGCCTGCTCAGGGTGCTCCCGAGCCTGGCACTGAAGTCCCCACTTCTCCCCTAGGTTCATTTACCTGACGCCGATCCTCGACCTCTCGTAGAGCAAAATCCTCGCACAGTTGCTGAATGCCCCACTGCTTTTCTTCTTCTCTTTTTAATTTAATCTTCGTCGTATGCTAGTTTCATCACTGCAACCCTTTGTACACTGTGTTCCTTCTGGAAATCATCTTCTCATTTTTTTCCACCCAGGGTGTTTCTGTTTATTCTTAATGATCCAATATATCTGACCCCTTTTCTATGTAACCTTTTCGGTCCAACGGCCCTTCTCGCCAATTGCCCTCCTGGTCCTTTGTTCCTCTTCTGTGCTCCCTTTCCGCTCTGTCACATGTTTACAGAAGCATCTACTTAAATGTGACTGTTACTGTTCATGTGCCTGCCTATGGTTGCGCCCTCCACGAGACCGCAGAGCCCTTCCGGGTGAACGCTGGTGAGCAAAGTTGAGGACTCGGGCAGTCACCCACTTTCTGCCACCTATCATACCTACCACAGATGTGGTCTGTCGAATTTCACAGTTTCTGCAAATATAGTCCAATGTTACTCGCTTAAGCAAAGAAAACGGAATCATTACAAGGTGTAAGGCAGCTGACACAGTTTCTAGGAGAGACAGGCTGGGTAGTTCAGATGTTACTCCCTCCGAAAACTGTCCCAGCTCAGATTTCTCTCCCACTGCCCCAGGGCTGCGCCACGACCAGTAGCACCTTGGTGGTCGAAGCTTCCCCAGAAGCAGCAAACTCGCACATTTACACCAACCACTCTTCTTACTTCTTCCTTCCCAGCTGCACCTTGGTGGTCCTCTGAAAACGGATGCAGTGCCCTCACATCGGGCCTGTAGACCATGTGCCCAGCACTCCATGCAGGTTATAATGCTGCAGGAAACACAGGCACCTGTGGAACCCTGGCTGCAAAGGAGTCTGGGAAATGTAGTTTTAACCTTGCTCATTAGCTCAGGAGGCCATGTCTACAAGGGCTGGAGTGGGTGAGGAACCAGCCGCTTTGCACTACCCTCTCACGTAATTGCCTAATGAATGATGAGGGAAAAATGAACAGAGAGACGGGTGAAATATAAAAATCGTAATTACCGTTTTAACTCCTCCAGATTTTGCTAAGCATGGTAATTCAAATTTAGCGTTTAATTAAAATATACCATCATTCCTTCAAAAATGTTATTTATTATCTTCTTTTCAGGCAATTATTTCCTCTGCTCTGCCTTCAGAACATTATCCGCTCCTAAATTTGTCTAACGCTCATGCTGTCTACATGTTTCTTCGAGTGTGGCTCGTGGTTGGAGATGCGCTGCACTCCTTTGTATTTGTGCAGAAACACAAGTCCTCCGATTGTAACACATATCGACTCCACAAACAACACCAAAGGCCCTTTCCAACGTGAGGCCGTAGTAATTCTAACTTACTTCTATCAGAAGAGAAAAAATTAACACAATTCTGATGTCTCTTTACTTGGTAAAAACTTCGTAGCACAGTCATAAACATAATTAAACTGTCACTCTAGGCCTTTCAGGCATGGAGCTCTTATAAAAATCCGTAAGCACAAATAAACTCGTTTTTTACTCGTGTTTGGAAGACCAGCCCCCAGATGGGCCATCCCGGGTGCATTTCTGGGGGACGGCGCTCGGGCACCAGACCGAGTTCCAACGTCAGAGACGGGTTAGTGACAGAGTTTGCTCTCTCCCACCGGCGCGGCCACTGACCGACCGAGGGGCGCAGCGAGGAGCACGAGGCGTAAGAAGGGTGAAAGGTCAAGAGGCAGAACTTCGGTGGACCAGAGCCAAGACAAGATTCCGTTGTAACAATGATAGTATGAACTCATGTTTAGGTGACGCCTTACAATGTTTTTAGAAGCGTTTCTCCGGATAAGCGGTGTTTGCCCCACTTCTGGGAAGCAGTCAAGTATCCCCTCTGTTTGGAAGACAACGCCGCCGGACCCAGGTCGGTAGGACAGCGGGTGCAGTGTACGTGAGCGCCGTGCCGGGTGCTGTGGCTGCCCGTCCGGCGGCAGAGGCCGTGGGACTAGCCAGGACGGGAGAGCGGAGAGCAGGGTAGGGCACTCGGGCGGGCCAGGCGCAAAGGGCAGCTCTTAGCTCGACTTCCGAGAAGGTTAGGGGGGCGTCTGAACCAGTGGCCCTCAGCCCTTCCCAGTGGCCGAGACGTCCTTGGTGTCACAGTCGGGGTGGGGGGCGGGGGCATGCTACTGTCCTCTAGCGGGTGGAAGCCCGGGTGCTGCGAAGCCTCTCTCAAAGCCCCGCTGCCGGACAGCCCCCTGCAGGGAGGAGGATTCGGCCCCACACGGCCACAGCGCAGCCATGGGGAACCTCAGCCTAAGCCGGCTGCCGGCGCCTGAGGGGGGTTGGCTAGACGGAGGGACAGGGGAAGGACGGGACACGGGACAATGTTCCAGGACACGGGGACCCCTTGCGTGAAAGACCTCCACACCGACTGATTCCGTGGTTTTTACTGTTAATGTGAAACACACATAACGTACACTCGACCGTTTTCAACACTTGTAAGTGCAGTTAAGTGGGTTGAGCGAGTGCTCTCACATCGTTGCACACCCATCACGCTCACCCGTGTCTGGGGCTTTTGTTCATGAACTGAGAACTGCTCCTCCCCCTCCCCAGCCCCCGGCAGCCACCATGCCGCTCTGTGTCTCCACGCTGTTTGATGACTGACTCCAGGGATGTCGTAGGGTGGAGTCACACAGTGTTTGTTCCTTTGTGTCTGGCTCATTTCACTGAGCATGACGCCCTCGAGGCTCACGCGTGTCGGAGCACATGTCAGATTGTCCTTCGTGTAAGGGGCTGAGTAATATTCCCTCATGTGTACACACCACATTTTATCCCTCCATGTACCCATCGATGGACACTGGAATTGCTGGCTACTGTCAATAACGCTGCCATGAACACGGGTGTACAAGGATCTGTTTGAGTTCCGACATTCGATTATTTGGGGTACGTACCCAGAAGGCATTCACAGGTTATCTCTAGGCACCAGCTAATGTTCTGGCCCTTGCTCTAGTGCTCAGCACGTGGGAAGAACAACACCCACAATCCTTTCCCTCCTGAAACTCACACTCAGGGACGAGACGCCTCGGAGCGTCCCACGGAGACAAGAAAAGGAGGTGGCCAGGGGCTGAACGTGACCGGCGGCTGGAGGGCGAGGGAAGGCTCGGTGTGCAGGGATGGCAGGAGCCTCACCACACAGGGGACCCCGGTCATGGCTCTCCCTTTCATTTCGCGCACAGTGACAAGTTCAGAGAAGGTGGTTACTCGCCCAAGGTCACACAGCTAATCCATTGCACCCAGGCTCGAATCCAGGACACGGCCTGGCCCTCCCGCAGGGATTTTCTCGGGAGCCGTGGAAGTGTGGACGGGCACGGGTTCCCCGAGCACAGCCGCCGGCACTCCGGCCCTTCGGCATCTGGTCCTTCCCACCTGCCGTCAGGATTCTCCTCTCCAGGATCAGCTTCGTCAGCGGCGAGAGGGCATCTTAACGTTCTACTTGAGCCACACTCATTCTGCATGCAGCTTCGCTGCCCGTGTCCACCTTATTTCAAGAGACATCCTGCACATACAGGATGCGATGGTATCGATTCCGGAAAGAAATGTCACACTTCCCCACAGCCTCGCTCTAAAATAAACAACTTCTTTTCCACTTGAAAAAATAAAAATCACACATGACCTGAGTACATTGTATCTGATAAAATAGAGAAGTGTTCTAACAATAAGAACACTGTTTTTCCTAACCCTTGCTTTCACTGAAGGTCATGGGCAGCTTACGTAAATATTGCAGGAAACCTGTTTTGCAAGGAATCGCCGTCTGTGATGATTTACGGAGCCAGAAGTCCTCCGGCAGAGGCCACCTTTTCAAGTACTACAAGCTCTTATTTCCTAGCGAGAGGAAGAAAGCGACCCTTTCTCACTGGGTAGTGAAGACATTCTTTGTACAAGATTAAGACCTTAATGCAGTTCATGTGGACAGTCATGATTATGAGAGGCTCTTTATTAAACAGTGTGTCAACCCTGGCTGGTATGGCTCAGTGGACTGAAGTACAGGCCTGTGAACCAAAGGGTCACATGTTTGATTCCCAGTCAGAGCACATGCCTGGGTTGGCAGGCCAGGTCCCCTGTAGGGGGTGCATGAGAGGCAACCTCACATTGATGTTTCTCTCCCTCTCTCCTTCCCTTCCCTTCTCTCCAAATACATAAATAAAATATTTTTAAAAACAACAGTGTATCAGGTAACAAGATGTGCTGCGATTCCCTTCAAAATCCCAACCTCACTGGCTGTACGAGCAGGAGTCAGTTATGGCACAAAGTTTCTATCAGGAAAAAGTATATGTGTTTGTATGTGCTCAGTTACTCTTCTGCTGCCAAGTGAGCTATTATAGAATTAAATAGTGAGTAGCTATGCTTGGTCTTAAAAGTGTTTTACAAAAAAAAAAAGAGACACATTTTGCTGAATGTATCTGCTCCATCAACAAATCGTCGCTGAAAAAGTGTTACGTGTGAAGCACTTTACCAGGAGCTATTAAAAGTGGCATATGTCACTCTGAAGGGAAACGCTCTTCGCCTTGCATTAACTGATTGGTCTGGAATAATAATAATAAAAAAACTACCATGTGAAAACATTCAACAGGCTGTAGAGAAGGTTCACTTTATAAAAATTTCAGCAGCGCTCCCCGGAGACCTCCCCTGTTTACCATTCAGAGTTGACCTCAGACAGAGCTCTCCCAAACACACGGCCTTGTGCAGCCCTGCAAGACGTGTGAATGCATCACGCTCGCCCTGCACGATGGGAAAGGACCTTCCCCGGCCTTAACCTTCACTGAACCTCCTCCCGCCTCTCCTGTTCTGGCCCTGAGGCCTCCTGTTTGCTTCTCGAGTGGGCGGCACAGGTTTTGTTAAGTGCCTGGCACGGTGCTTGACACCGAGGACACGACGATGAACACGAAAGACGAGACTGCTCGTCTGTGAAGGCGGGCATCTGGCTGGGGAGAGCAGCCAGTATGGAGAAGCTCACAGGCACCCGGGCAGGACAAGGAGGGGTCGCCGTTGGAAGGAGACGTGAACAGGGGGAACAGTGTGGGGAACGTGCCAGAGGGAGACTCGTTATCTCCTCACCCCAAGGACGTCCCCAAGGCCTCGTCCACACCGGAGCCTGCACCTCAGTCTGGGACCTTAGTTCTCTGTGAGAGGAGGGGTTACCACTGCAACCAAGTGCCTGAGCAGATGGAATGGGGTGAGAAGGGGGGTCCCACAGCTCAAGGGGAGAACTTGAACTTAAACAAGGGCAGGAAGAGTCCATCCGTTGTAGCAGGACTGTGGGACTGGTAGGTTTGCTTTCAGAAAGATGAAGGAGTTCTCTCGTGATGGCTCCTAGTTTCTCAGAGAAGGAAGAAGAAAATGATGGGAGGTGGAGGGGTGGCAGTCCTAGAAGGTACAGGGAACACTGCAAGCAACAGAGCCGCTCCCCTTCACTGTGGCAGACACAGCAGGTTCCACCCCTGCAGCCCGCAGGAGCGGGGTGGGGGGGGGGGGGCGGGGAGCTCTAACTTCCACATGGGACCAGGGCAACCCCCGAGACTGTGCGGGACTCCTAGGGGATGACCCTGAGCTCTCACAACGCAGGCTGGTGCAGGGCAAAGAGAGACCATCTTTTGTGGATATTATGATTCTACTTCTTTTTTATTATTATTAAATATTTTATTTATTTACTTTTGGAGAGAGGAGAAAGGAGGGAGAAAGAGAGTGGGAGAGACCTGAGGTGCAAGAGAAACAGCAACCAGTTGCCTCTCTCACGCCCCCCACTGGGGGCCTGGCCCACAACCAGGCACGTGCCCTGGCTGGGGATGGAGCCCGCGACCTTTCGGTCCCCAGGTGGGCGCTGGAGCCACGGAGCCACAGCGGCCAGGGCTTCGGTTCCGCCTCTGTATCCACCCCAGCAGACGGACTCCGGGAGAAAAGGGGTTCCATAACGTTTTTCCTCTGTCCTGCCCAGTTCAATAGCCAAGGAAGCGACGCTTCATGCTTCTTAAGACAGAGCGTGTCGGTGTTGCTCACTGCAGTAGTAGCCCGACACCTGGAATGGAAAAGAGGCTCGATGGGTTTTTTATGAGTGAGTCGGTGACGAGACAGATGACTGGACGAATAAGGAACTGATGACATGATCTGTGTAGTCCACATTCATGATTTTCCTCGCAGAATTGCCACACATGTATGGTATAGTCTCATGCGTGCCTTTTGACCAAGCTCCTACTCAGAAGCCAACGGGAGTCTCAAAGGACCTTTTCACTAAGCCAAAAAGCAAAATAAACATTGTATATTATCTGTAGATACTTACAACCACCTAAGATTCCCCAGGATATCATGATGTTTCCCTTCCTACTTGCTGGCTTAGGAGGAGAAATGTTTTATTTTATTTTATTTTTTAATGCTTTTATTTATTTTTAGAGAGAGGGAAAGAGAGGAAGTAAGAGAGGGAGGGAAACATCAGTCAGTTGCCTCTCTCACGCCCCCTACTGGGGACCCAGCCCGCCACCCAGGCGTGTGCCTTGACTGGGTATGGAACCAGTGACCTTCCAATCCACAGGCTGGCGCTCAATCCACTGAGCCACACCAGCCAGGGCAATCAGGAGGGATAATTTCACACTAAGTTCTCCAGGGAGCCAGAAATCTGCAGCGGTGACTCGAGGTTTGCTGGGTCCTTCCCTCTTTGCCTCGGGAAGTTACTCCAGCGAAGCGGGAATGCAGGTCACATGACCGCTCAGGTCCTGCTCCGTTTACCGGGCTCGACGTCTTTAACGACTACTGCTCTGCTTTGGGCCGCGAAGGCACCCCTGTACCCTTGGTTGGGCCCAAGGGGCCCGGACTTCCCTTCTGGGTGATCAGCAGCGCTCTCTGCAGAACCGGAAGCCACCGGGGCCACAAGGCGGCACATCAGTGAACGCCCTCTTTGAGTGCCCTAGCCTCTCCTTACTCCCACGCCGCCTTTGCGCACACAGACGCTCCCCCTCCGAGGAAGAGCTCGCGTCTTATCCGGTGTCCTCTCCACTCTGCACCGTCCGTGGAAGGAGGGCACACGTGCCGGGCCAGCGAGTAGACGCTGATTATTCAAACCGGCGCTCAACCTCGGCTCCCCCCTGCAGGGGGCGCACCTCGGCTCCGCCCTGCAGGGGGCGCACCTCGGCTCCGCCCTGCAGGGGGCGCAGTGGCACTGACCCTCCAGCTCCGGGTCCGCCCTGCCTTTAAAACGGAGAAGTGAGCGTTCCTCCCCGCCCCAGCCCCCTGCCAGCAAGGCACCACACTTGGCCTCCGAGCCCGTTGACTCCCACGGAGCGAGGAACCCGGACCACGTGGGGACGCGCAGCATCTGGCTCTGAGTGTCCGGCTAAGCGAGGCCACAACGCACCCAGGCCCCTCCCACACTCTGCGGCCTGGGGGCGGCTCCTTCCAGCTGGCCCGGCAGAGCTGGTCCTTACTCACGACTGTGGCATTTCCTGTGCCCGGCTCCTCTTCCTGCACTTTCCGGCACAGCCCACGTTAAGTCTGAAATGCTTTCAACTGAGCGCCCGGGGAAGTGGGTCAGGACAAGCCCCGGAAGCTGAGTCTAGCCCGGCGTCCTGTGCAGTCACATAGCTCCTTTGCTTGGGTTCAGTATCAAAGTCGAAATCAGCATTAACCAGCCATAGATTGTAAATCAATTGCAACGGTCCACTTTCCTATTTAATTTAAACATGGGCCAAATTCAATATTCTTTCTGTAGAAGCAGGAGAACCAACCAGGTTAGACGCCAAGGAAGACAGACTTTGTTCTAATATTTAATTTTCTGCGGTTTGAGGAAAAGCACATGACTCCTCCTTCAGTTTTGTCCACATGGAAAAGAAGGCATTTTCTTTCTAATTGGCGAAGAATTGAGGCAATTGTTGAGACGATGGTCGCAAGCACTTGCAGATCTTAAGAACACTGAGTACCGTGCACTTAATTAAGCAGGAGTAGCTCTTAACGACTCCCGCACACCATTCCTCTTTCCCGCATTTTCTTCAGCCCGCACGAAGAATGAGAAGCTTTGAACTAAGTGCACAGGGAAGAGAGGCAGCATTTTAAATGATTTATATAAGGGAATTAATAACAAACATTTTTAAAAACATTCATAATTAAAACAACTCATGCCCTAGGAAGAAATAGCATCCCATTCCTCTCCTGGGGAGAGAGAGAGAGACAGGCAGCGAGCCAGTTCTGAGCACGCTCCCTGCGCCGGGCCTTATCCCAGGCCCCGCCCACTGGGCTTTTCACTTTACCTCTCACAGAGCCCTTTGATGCAGTTTGAGGAGCCTCACTTGAAGGAGAGTGGGTGTCTTCGAGGCACCAGGCAGTGTGTGTTAGTGAACTCCAATGAGATGTTTTTAATACTGCTGTTTCTCAAATGCAGCATGGACACACCTCTGGACCCTCCACAACGCGAAAGCTGGCTTATCTGGCTGAATTCCATGTGACACGGTGGCCCGAATGCATGGTGGCCTGAAGGACGGTGAATTCACCTGAGGGAAGCCAGACACTGGTACAGGAGATAGTCACTGTTGAGAAGCAAGGGGGGGGCGGGGGGAAGCCCGAGCAGAGGGAGAAGAAGGAAGAGAGAGATGGAGAGAGGGGGAAACGGTCATACATGTATCAGGAGTCCCCCCTCCCCCACTGTCCCTTTATGTCACCCCAGCCCCCAACCTGAGTCCACAGCCCGGCGAGGTCCAGAGCGGGAAGCCAGAGGCACGGAGGCCGTTTCCCCTGGGCCACATGTGTCGCTCTAGAATGGAGACCCTACCTCCAGACGCCCCCCCCCACCCACCCACGTGCTGCTGCGGGCTGCACGGGAGCCGCTGTGGCCACGGGGCACAGCTGAGCTCTAAGTCCGAGCCCCTGGCCGGGAGCCCCGTGTAGAGCCAGGCGGGTGTGGGAGACCCCAGAACGTCTGTCTGGCTCAAGGTGTGGAGCTTCCTGCCACAGGGGACCTCCGGGGCTCTGGTGTCACAGGGTCACGGGAGCTGTCTGTGGGTCAGGGCAGGAGGTGACTGTGATCCAGGAGAGAGATAAAGGCCCTTTGTGTCTGTAATGCTTTACTTCTGAGGCTGGGCGGTGGGGACATAGGGTGCACTGTGTTCACTGTCCTGTTCTTTGTAGTGTGGGTGGGGGCGGCGGCGAGGACAGAAAACTGGGAGGGTAAGGACTGGACGTTCAGAGTTTGGACAAAGACTCCCTGGAGTGTGGCTGCCGTGGGGAGCACAGCGAGAGGACTCCACACCTAGAGGCATTACAGCTTCCCTGACCCTGACCCAGGTGGCCGGGACATCTGAGCCCTGGAAGAGAGGGGACTTGCAGGAGCAGCCTCCTCCAGTGCCCAGCGCGGGCGAGCCCTGCACGGGAAAGGAGGAAGCTGGCCCTAGACTGTCGCCCTTGAACTAGGAAGGCTCCATTCACGATGGAGGTGAGGTCAGAAGAAGAATGGGTTTTGTGGTGGGAAGACAGGAAGTTCCCTAATGAGTACGGCTTTTTATTTTCTCGGTGCAATGAAAAGCGAGCTGCTCCGCTGAGAGTGAGGGGGAGGAAAGTGGTTAGAGAGGTTTGAGGAGAGTGGAATCGCCGAAGAGCCCCAAGGGCGCACTTGAGGTTTGCGGTCAGAGATGCAAGACGATAGCAGCTCAGCTGTGCGCTCTCTGCCAGCCCTGAGCAGCTGCTCGGGCGCAGGCATGGGGCTGGCCCAGGGTAGGCCGCGCTGGGTTACAGCAGAGGCCTCGAGCATTACATGCAAATGCAATGAGGAGAGATGAGATGCAGGGATTGGGGGTGCAGGGAGAGGTGTGAGAGAGGTGGGTGACGGACGTGAGGAGACACTGTCACCGAACCCTCGCTCCTGCCCCCTGGGTCTCCCGTAAAACTGGAAGTCGGAGCAGAAAGCTCACTCCATCTCCGCTCAGCATTTCTGGCAGGAGCAGTCGGCAGGGATGGCGGTGGGCTCCACCTCACGTCCCACCAGGAAGCACCGATGTCTGGCTGGCCCACGGTTCGTCATGCTAAGGCCGATCTCCACGAGAGCCACAAAAACCAGAGTCGTGGCTTGCAAATTGCCCGTTTGGAATATGTGACTCTCTTAACTGGGTCCCCCAAAACACGAAAGGCTGGAAACCTGCTGTTTCAGAAGGTTACAGAATCTTCGACACTGAAGGATTCACAGGCCTGAGGGCGTTTTAGAGTTATTGTCACGGGGGTGGAAACCTCCGTGCAGGGAAAATTGTGGGGAACTGGAGAGAGTTGAGCATTATTTTATCCCCTTCCATTCTTATTCCGAGCCAGAAACTAGATGACTCTGAGACTATTGATCTTTCCCCAAAAAATCCATAGACAAGGCTAAGTATAATTTTGTAACACTGTTGCATGCTGGCAAACCGCCCAGAGACTGGCATCAAATGTTTGCAGGGGTTCTTGCTGCTTTTTGTAAAAAGGCTAGGAGGGCAGAGGTCAGAGAAAGAAACATAATTAAAACACACTTTATACAGCATGTCAGTGAGCTAATTGGGAAGGAGCGATGATTCCTTAAATGGGAAGAGTGTGGCATCGGTGTTCCCATGGCTGGCACAGAGAGCACAAATGAACTTGCACCAGGTCCTGTCTGTCGTAGAGGTTTTCTAGCTGCTGAGAGCGATTGCCTGCTTACTTTGGCACCTGCTTTTTGGGAGCAGAAGTGGGCTTTCTGATCCGAAGGGCTGCCTGTCCTGCCGGCGTCTGCGCTGTTGTCAACCGTCAAGCCAGTGAGGCTGGCGGGAGCACGAGAGAGAGATGACTACCATGGGCGCCTGGACCTAGGGCGTGTCCCGGGACTGTCCCGCCTGCCCACAGGCACAGTGCCCTTGGGGCCACTTCCGTTCTGTAGTCACTGGGCCGGACGCTACTGATGCCGGCCGCGTCGAAGGCAGGAGAACCCTCCCTGAAACCACCAGCGGTGGTTCTGAGCCCCCAGGGAGCTGATGAAAACCACAAAAGCCAAGACCTCCTCTGAGTGTGATTATACTGAAAAACGTATGGGGGTGGGCTCTACTGACCGGGAAGACCCTCCCAACAAAGAAAGGGCGGCGGGGCAGTTTAACTCTCCTTCGGTTTTCTCACCTGGAGGAACTCCGGCTACTTATCAGTTCAGCCCCTGAACTCTCGGGTCAGATTAAGAGCTCAGAACTTCCTGGGACGACTGGGGACCCAGGGCCCCTCTTCAAGTGGGGACTGTCTCCGGGGTCGCCAGTCACGGGAGTTCTACTGAGCACCGACGTGCGCGGTCTCTGCTGGATTGAAAGACAAAGAAATGTTGCGTCTCTTTTTAAAAATCAGATTTTATATTTGACCCCCCTTTGCTACTTGGATGCAGGTGGGTTCTTTAAAAACGACATACAGCTGGGTGTACTGTGTCAACCCAGTTTGTTGCTCTCCACATTTGGTGGGTGAATTGAGTTGTTGCAATTATCTCGGAAAGTAACAGAGCTCAGGGTCCTGCCTGACCGCTCCATGTTTTTACTTGTTGTAACTTTGTGATTCCTTTTCATTCACTTTGTCACTTGCTGTCCCAGCGATATCTTTTCATTCTTTTCCCTCCCCCCCGCCAGCATTAATTAGGAAATTCTCCTGTGCTTTTCATATTGGCTGATGACATATAAAATGTAATTACCATTACCTTCCTCAAGATGTATCGTTTGCCCATGCTCCCCTGGCTCCAGAAATAAAACCCGAGGTTGCTTGCACTCTCCAACCAGAGCCCCTTTGCCCAGTCCTGCCCTCAACTCCGTCCTCAATTTTGCCAGAATGGTTTGGAGTTCCAGCCCCAGGCAGCCACCTCGTGTCCCCTCGTATGTCTCTTCTGTTTTGAGGTTTCGTTAGCACTTGCATGAGCGTTGTCCAGCATTATTTTTATTACCCGGTGAGGTAGATGATAACTAGAGAGCTGGTAGATGATTGATAGATAGACAGATGGGTAGAAAGATAAGACAGATGAAAGAAGGAAAGAAAGAGAGAGAGAGGAAGAAAAAAAGAGAACGGAAGGAAGGGAGGAAGGAAGGGAGGAAGGAAGGGAGGAATGAGGAAGGCCGCAAGCGAAAAGGGCTGGATCGGGAGTTCGTGATCGTTAAGTGCATTAGTGACTGTATCCCCCGCCGCCTTGTTTTTTTCTCTTGGTTATGTACTATCCTCTCTTTCTACCTTTTTCACGAATTTCTTCTGGCTTTCTTGATCTACACTCCATCGAATGGAATCCATTCTCTTTTTCTTTTCGGCACTTCCCTTCCCCAACGGTTTTCTTCGGATAGCCTGCACGCTCCGCGTTGGGGAGGGGGGTGCGGGGAGGCCCTCGTTGGTGTTCCCTCTCCTTTGCGCCGCTTATTTCTTTGAATGTTGGACAGGCCGCAGGCAGGACGTTGTGTATGGATGGAGGCGGCGGGGATGGCACAGCTCGGCAAGCGCGAGTCCTGCTCGCCCTCACGGGGGAGGGTGGCTGGAGGCACGCCTGTCGTGGGGACTCCTGCGGCGACAGCAGCCTGTCGCCCATGCTGGGGCTGCCCCAGGCCCTCCCCGGCCGGCCCAGCCTGGGTCGCCCGGCCGAAAGGACGAGCCGTGCGCGCTTTGCGCCTGCACGGATATGCGCATCCACGGAACAGTTCAGAGTTGCACAGCGCAGCTGTCTGAGCTGGGTCCGAGGATGGACACCGGGGGCCGGGAGCTCTGTGCCCTGACGACGGAGGAAGACGGGAAGGAAACATGTGAAGGCAAGACCATGCGTCTGGGTTGCAGCCGTCCCTGCGACTCACCTGTCATTTCAACGGGGCCCTACGGAGCCTTTCTTTCCCTCTGCGCGCGGCCTCCAAGCCCGCGTGGGAGGAAGCCTTCCTCCCCGCGGGGACGCCTTCCTCCCCGCGGGGACAACCCTCCACTCCGCGCACGGGTGACAGGAGGAGCCCTCCACTCTGACTCATCCCTGAGGACAGTCCCATCGCTGGTCAGTCTCTCGGAACCCCGCCCCCACCTCGCCCGGACCTCCGCGCCCCGCCCGCGGAGACTCTGCCCGCTGCCTACACTTCAAGCAGCGCCTCCTTGGACTCTAGGGAGAGACACGTGCAAAGGTGTACTCTTCTCTTCTTAACCAGAGGCCTGAAGGATCTCCGAGAAAACAGTTACCGCTTTTAGGAGAAGAAGAAAGCATTTAACTAAAGTAGAGAAAATTGTTAAGCTTTACCTCAGTTCCTTTTTTTCCCTTTAAATTCAAGTAAAATTAAATGTAACGGGTTGAATGGTAACTGAAGGCCTTTCAGCCCCGGGGAAGAAACACGTGCCGCGTGCGCACTGGGGCCCGCAGGCGCTGTGGTTCCTGAGCCGCGCTCTCCTCGCGGGCCCGTGGCCGTCATCCCTGCCCCTTTCAGAATGATGGGTGGAAGGCGGGGGAGGTGACCGACATTAGCATGATTGCACCGCTGGTCACAAAACCTCACAGTCACCTGTCTGATGTCTCCATGTCACACAGCGGCCTATATCTGGTTTACCCCGGAATTCTTTATAAAGATTATACAAATCCTTTCCTTTAATGTGCTCTTTGTATTTGCAATACCCAGAGGACAATGGCAAAATTAATTTTTATAGCCCGCTCCGCTGTTTAAAAGCACAATGTGTTTTATCCTTGGTGGCCACTGCAGGATGATAAACTGATGGTTTTTAAACATGTGTCAAATTTCTTTTGTGGTTACCAAATGGAAGAATATTCCTACATGTGTTCCCTGGTGATAAGTAAACAGTAGTATTCGCCAGTCTTCGATTCGAGTATGTCAGCAATCTCACCGAATGCACTTCAGAACAAACGTCTTGAAGGTGAAGATTTTCTTGTATATGTGATTCCTTCTAGCAGTTCCACCGCTCCCGGTTTCCCCAGGTTAATTGTCAAGCAGAGTAACACGAGCTGATTGTGTTACGGGAGTGATACAGGCGTCTACAATGTTAGGCGCGCCCCTAGTTGCGGCCGGCACAGATCTCTTTAAAAGCGCAGCTGCTACAATGAAGGCAGGGGCTGCTGCTCTTCACTGTAACCAAAGGGAATGTAACGCTCTCCTCTCCCAGTGGCAACTTGCAGAGTTTCCTCCAGGCGTTGATCTAAATTGCGCTCACCTGAGAACCAATAAAGAAGCCACACTAGGTAACAAGTGCGCGGCTGCCAGTGTGGCTTCGTGTGAGGGCTGCCCCGGGCTCCCTCCTTCGGGGGAGTGCCGTGTCCCTTGGAAAGTGGGCCCACTCTAGGAGCCTTCGGGGAGGACCCTAGGAAATGCTGAAAATGTTCCTGGAGAGAAAAGACAGAGTTTGGAACTGGGAGAGATCCAAAATGTCTTGTGCCTGCCTGATTCGTGCCCCCAGCATTAACTGTATAAGATCCCACAATAAACTCGTTCTTGGGGTAAGGTTTATCTGTGGCCCTGGATGCAGAATCGAAACAGTGCCCCCGGGGGCCAGCGTCCCATTTCTGTCCATTCTGCTGGTGGGACAAATCCAATCTGGCCTTCGCTGTGCCCAGAAATAGGGTCAATGTCCAGAGATTCTGTGTCATACGAAAGCTCAGTCCCTTGGAGCCATGAGTCTGCTGGGAACGTGCCAACGGACACAGCAGGCTGTGGTGCGGGGGGAGGGGAGAGAGAGAGAGAACTTGGTTCCCTGGGACCGTACTATCTGGGCTTGGGAAGGACAGGCGGTCCTTCAACATGACCAGTCGACTTCCCCAGCTTCCCCGGGCCTCCTGGAGGGTCCAGCCCCATCCCCGTTTTCCAGGCTACACCGACGGCCTCTACTGGCGTCTGGCTGGGCTCCCACTGTGTATGTGCTCACCTCAGTGTACTGGTCTGTCCCTTCCCCCAGGGATCTGCGGGTGGGACCCATGGCACCCTGGGGAGTATGACAACTATATCTTCCTGGTGCAGCAGGAAGGCTTCTGCTCCCCGGGTGATTATGCTCAATGCCGTCTGATTCCCTTTGTGTCCTCCCTGCATGAACATCTGTCACCTGTTCTAACAGGTGTAGTCACCTGTGCTAACAACACCTCAGCAGACCCTTGAACAACATGGGCCTGCTTATACGTGGGTTACTTTTTCTTTTTTAAAAAAAGATTTTATTTATTTTTAGGGAGGGAAGGGAGGGAAAGAGAGAAACATCAATGTGCAGTTGCTGGGGGTTATGGCCTGCAACCCAGGAATGTACCCTGGCTGGGAATCAAACCCGGGACACTTTGGTTCCCAGCCCACGCTCAATCCACTGAGCTATGCCAGCCAGGGCTAACTTTTTCAATAAATACTGTAAATATATTTTCTCTTCCTTATTTTTCCTAATCACATTCTCTTCTACAGTATAGAAGTGTTTTCTATAGAGTATACAGTATCTTCTAGTGTGTGATATATAGGACATACAAAGTAGGTGTTGACCCACTGTTTCCGTCAGCAGCGAGGCTTCCAGTCAAGGGTAGTTCAGGTTGGGTGGTTAACTCTCAGTAGCTAAGTTTGGGGTGGGGGGGCGGGGGGTCAAAGTCGCCTGGGGATTTTTGACCCTGAAGGAGTGTGATGCCCCTAAGTCCAGCGGTGTTCAAGGGTCAAGTTATTTTGAAAAGCTAAGGATGTACGTGCAGGAGTCTAATTCAGAGCCAGGCCACGTTGTGGGCACCCAACAGATACCTGAACTGAATCCATTTCAGTCGTCACTATTTTTAAATAAACATTTTAGGTACCATCTGTGCCACAAGAAACATTTTCTCCACAACTCAAAGAACACAGATAAGCAAGCACACACACTAAACATACAATAATCGTGTTGCGTAAGTAGACAGAAAGCAGCACAAGATTGGGAGTCCGAAGGACCAAGTTCAAGTACCAATTCCACCACTTGCCAGCTGTCTGATGTCGGATACTTGTCTGAATATCCATTTTCTTACTTGTGAGCATGGGAACAATAGCATCTCACCACATATTATGTAGGCTTATTTTAAGTACAAAACAAGTGAGATAACTCATTGTTAAGAGCAATGGAAGTCTGAGACATCCCTGTCACTGCTATTACAGCAGTACGGCTGCGCCCAGCCAACACTCTGGAGAGTCCATATGGGAAATGCCAGGTAAATTCATCTGCAGCCTCATAGGAAGTTTCAACAGAGAGCTAAAAATCCATACGTGTTTATAATGTCGTTTTCCCAAGGTATGCCGTGTTGTAAGAATAATAAATCACTCCAAAGCACCTACAACCGACACATTTTGCTCCTAACTCAGTGACTGTTCCAGAGCTCACCCAGTTTTCTTCAAAGGGGTTCACGCAGGGCTCAGACCAAAGTAGCGAGTAGACAGGAATATAACCCTGACCATAAAACTATCCAGTGACTCACTGGGAAAGTTCCTCGGTTCTGGAACAGCTTTGCAAATATTTTGAAAATAACAGATACATTGGCTTAAGGCTTAAATCAGTTTGGGTAGGCTGATATAAATAATTTTGAAATGTGTGTTCCCTAATTCATCATAAAATAACTTTCCCAAAAGCATGCAGAGTCTTGCAACACAACAGGCTAAGACACGTCGAGATACCTTTGCAGTGACTGGACATTCTGTTTTTCACAGGGAAATGCTCAACCGTGCCACCCGGTCTCCTGGGAACACCAGTGACACCCGGTGAGTACAGCAGAACTCAGCTCACCACAATCAGCAACCATTCAAGCTCCTGCGAGAGGGGGGGACCACTGGGGGGCTCGCTCTTTCCTTTCCAGTGTCACAAAAATGAGCAACACAAGAACCGACTTTTACACGCAGAGTTATTTGTTCAGACTCTGAAGGGGACATGGATGTGGTGCCAGCGTCTCCCGGACGAGGAGCCTGGTCTTCTGGGCCGGCGTGTCCTTACCCCTCAGGAGGCCGGCCCGCCCAGTGAGTGGAGGAGAAAGCTTCCTACACGATGCACAGTTTGAAGGGTCCCGGCCAACCTCCTCTCTACTCACTGAGGCCTAAAATGTCACACTTAGGCCAGGCTGGTGTAGCTCGGTGGACTGAGTGTGGGCTTGTGGAGCAAGGGGTCACTGGTTCAATTCCCAGTGGGGGCACGTGCCTGGGTTGTGGGACACATAGGAGGCAACCACACATTGATGTTTCTCTCCCTTACCCCCTCTCTAAAGTAAATAAATAATTTTTTTTAGAAAAGAAATACCTCTTTAAAATGCCTTCACACTTAGAAAGCTTCTTTGGTTTTGTCTTTCTGAGGATTTGGTTTTGTTCTGTTCTTGCCTGATGTGTAAGGGTTTGTCACCCCAAATTGTAACAGTGCAGAATGCTCCAGTGTGCACCCTGTGCCCCAAGGACTGTATGAGCCCTTCGACCAAGTCAAATGCTGGACGTGTGTGAGAAAAAGCAGCAGCAGCTGAGAGATACGGGCCAATATGTGTTAATAACTCCCTTGCCTAGCTACTACTGCTGAAATACGATGGCCCTGGATGTTTATAATACCAAAAGCATTTCATGCTAAAGTCATAAAAAGTAAAATCTGTAGACATCATTTTTCCGTTTTACCTATAAACGCCCTGTAATAGCTACAGGCAGTCATCTCCCATCAATCGCTGGCAGACAACGAGATGAGAGGTAAAGAATAATCGTGGGGAAACACGGAAATAGGGTTCCGTAAACACGTTTCCATGCATTGCTTCTGACAGGCAGAGACGAGCAGGAACAGACTTTGTGCTAGAACAGTTACTGTCCCCGGGAAGGGATGACGTCACACACACGGCGTAGAAAGCACTTACAGGACGTGCGCCCTTTGCTCCGGGAACGTGAGGACCTGCCCCCTCCCCGACCCCAGCGACCTTTCCTCCCCAGCACGCGCTGGTGTGGGGTGTAGACCCCCTGACCTCCCCTCCCCCAGCATGTCCCTAGGCCTGTGGTAAGCCCCCTTGGAGGAGGAGTGAGGGGCAGGAGGGCAGCCTCCCAAGACCCCCACGCAGGCCCCGGCGCCACCCCCTTCAGCATGAACCCCCAGAGACAATCCCCTGAGACCTAGGCCTCAGCTGTGGTTCAGCCCCAGGCCCGGGAAAGCAGCAGAACCCGACCAGTGCGGCCCTGGCCGACCTCCGGACCAGCTGTGAGGACTAATGACACCTGCCCTGGAGCCGGCCAATCAGCAGACACCAGGACCCTGAGGGCACACACCTGGAGAGCTGATAACAATTCTGTTGGGATCCTCCCGTGAGGGGATCCCTGTGCTTTAAAGCCCTTGGGACTGAGGGCCCAGCTCCAGGGAGCCACCCCCCCGTTTCTCCTCCCTTGCCCCTCCCCCACTCTTTCCTCTCCCCGCACCCCCAGAGCACTTCACCTTTACCTGCCTCTCTCCTAAGCTCTAAGGCCCTTCCTTGTGCCTCTGAAACTCATTTCCTGAGCCCAGGTCATCCACAGCGCACTTCTACCTCTGTGACTCTCTCAATAAACTGTTTCTTAGGGTTTGAGTCTCGACCCCAAATTCTTCCTTAGCCAGAACTCAAGTAACCGAGGTTGCTGAACAGGGGTCTGGTTTGCCCTCTCCGGTCTAACCCCCTTCGGAGCCCCCCAGAATGAACTTAAAGAGATGATGAGTGAGGAAATTGCCACGTAGAAGCAAGGCTTCTCAGGGCAGTTCCACCGCAGCATCTGGGAGGCTACTTTCTCCCAGGGAGGCGGCCCGGCTGATCACAGATTTCATGAGGCACAGATGTGGCTTTCTCTAAACGTTTCTTATTGAGGGTGCATTTCCATTGTCATGTAACTAGAAGAATGCTGGAAGGAGATTTAGGTAAATATTTTCCTCCCCTCCGAGTGGAGAAGAATTTTCCGAGCATAGAGAAATAAAGGAATCACGAAGTAAAAGATAAACAGACTTGGCTATGTGGGAACTTTTTGTATGTTAGGAAACACTAACAGCTAAATTAAAGCAGAAGTAACATCATCCACGAAGCATTTATGTTCATAATATACAAATAGTTCATGCAAATGAATAAACATGGCTCTAGCATCCCAATAGAAATAAGGGATGCTAAAAACACACACACAAAATTGTCCTCGGTAGAAAAATAATTGAAGATTTTATACTATCCACCCTTTTATTCCGTGAACAAATAAGCAAAGGTTTTCAGATGTGTTGTTATTTTACATTGGTGAAGGTTCATTATGCCCAGGATTCTTACTACCCTCTTGGGGAAATGGTCTAATTATTCTGGAAGGCAATTTGGCCAAACAAATGACAGGCCATAAAAACGTTTTCGATTCTTGATCCAGTGAGCCCACTTCTAAGGAAACATGGAAAATTTTCTCAGGAAATAATCGTAGTCTTGGTCAAAAGGCGAGGTACAAAGCTGTTGTCCAAGGCTTCATTTGTACCAGCGAAATTTAGAGGGAACCGTGCTGAACAGCAAGGATTGAAAACACTTTTGTATGTTTTTGCAAACAACATACAGTCTTATAAAAATTTTAAGTAGTTCTTAATGATTTGAGAAAAGTAAAAATTACTGGGAAAAAATGAAGATGCAAATCAGGATTAATTAGGGGCAGCTTTGGAGGTGCCCTGGTAGTGGCCATGTGGCCGCCACATTGAGGGTTTTCTGAGGGAGGGGACAGTCTGCTGCCCCCCGCGGGACAGCAGACTGTCCTCATCACGTCTGCCACGGGCACGGGGCACGGGGCGGGGGGCAGCACACCTGCGAGATGCCTGCACCCCCAGCGGCACACGCAGTGTGGGCCCGACCGTTTGTTAGCACACGCGTGTGCCGTGGGTGTGAAATCACCACATTGTAACGCTGGGTATCTTCAGAGCGTGATACTGGGGCGATTTGGGATTTTGAAAAATCATTGAACACATGTTGGTTTTGTGTCCGTTGTTTGTTTTTTGTTTGTTTGTTTGTTTGTTTTTGATCTTCACATCGTTCCAGGGATTTTTAAAACTAGAATGTCACATTCTTCCTGAGGATGGTGGCCGGGGGGTGGGGTGGGGGATAAAGACAAAGGCAGATACATTTCGGGGAGGTCCTGTAGCTGCTCCCCTTTCCTCTCCTCTCCCGGGAGGCCAGTGTGTTACCACGGCTAGGGACATCTTGCCCAGGACAGGGCAGCTCTAACGCTGTTCAGATTTGGTTATGAATAACAATGCGGCCTTCTGTCTCCTACGGAAATCCAGCCCTTGAAAGATTCCTGTGAATGAGCTAAAAAAGAGAATCCATTTTTTTGTCATTATAAATGGCCAAAGGCTGGGGACTAATAAGCCCATAATTGAAAATGCCAATCTTAGGGTGAGGTTTGAAAATTTTTAAACAATTAATGGCCCCTTTATTTTTCACTCGTTTGTATTCTGCTGAGTCATTCCCACCGTTGCAGCTGATTTTGATTACTTTCAAAGCTCAGGTTTCTTTGTGGGTGTCACCAGGCCCAGAAGCACGCGAGTGTGGTTTCCTGGCTGATTTTCTTCCTCCCCCGGAGGCCGAGTCTCGGAGCTAAGAGCGCAGGACCGGGGCTTCGGGCGTCAGGCCCAGAGGCCCAGCTGCGGCCCTGAGGGTAATCAGCGCTGCGACGCGAGACCAGCCATTCGCCGGGTCCCCTTTCTGAGTATCCGCACTTGTACCGTGGAGAGACAGGTGTCCCCCAGGGCATGGTCTGGGGGCGGGAAGCCAGTGAAAGACCAGAAGCCACTCTTCCCACGGGCCTGTCTCGCAGAGACCCCTGTGCCGACCCCCCCGGAGGAGCCAACCGAGAATTAGGATGTTAGCTAGCAGCCGAGCAGCCCGCTGTATCGGATTCCTAAGGGCAAATGAAGCGGGGGTGTCCCAGACCGCAGAAGTGGACAGCGGTCGGCCGGACCGGCTGGTCTCAGGGAGCCTGGGAGGGGCCGTGGTCACCGCTGCCCACGCCCCCCCCCCCCCAGCCCTCTGAGGCTGAGGCCTGTTAGGCCACCGTCCTTCACCGGGCCCGGACTCGCGTGTGCCGAGAGCCGAGCACCTGTCACCGTTCGCCCGGCCGCTGCGCGCAAAGCTCTGCCCCCTCGACGCGCGCGGTCCGTTCCTGGGAAACCCAGATCCGCGCTAACAAAACACTGAGCCCCGGAGCCAGAGTGGGAACGGTGCCGGAGCACCGGTTATCGGGTAGGCGCTACTTACACAGCTGGCGTCTCCCCGTCGTTGGAGTCGAACGCCCAGAGGCGCTGTTTGCGGCGAGGGGCCCTCCGCAGGCCGCCGAGGGCCGCGACCGTGCGGATCGGATCTGCAGAGCCTGTGGCGGCCTCCGGGCAGCGGCGCCTCCTGTCCTCCGCGCACCCGCGGAGCCTCCCACTGACCCGCAGCTCCCCGCACAGTGCCCGGCTGTCCCCGCCGCTGGAGTCACCACCGCAGGGACTCCGGCCCGCCCTGCCCGACCACACCGCACGGTTCGGGCCCTCGCCGACATGAAGCGGACCCAACTGGGAACTCAGTGAGAACTTTCACTGCAAACGGCAGCTCCCCCCCACCCCCCACCATATGTTGTGGAGAGACGTCCCAACCTGCATCTCCCAGGCTGCAGCTCCTTTCTGCTGGAATACGCGGTCATCGCGCTTCCTTACAATGAGAAGTTCATTGTGGCGACAGCCCTGACCCACAGCAGGGCCTCCCTGGTCTCACTGCCCAGCCCTGCGTCTTTCCTTCCTTCCTCCTATCGCTGTGCCCGGCGCGCTTATCAAAGAGCCCCCACGGGCTGCATTACCTCACTGTCACCGGTATTGACATTTCCATACTGCGGACTGTTTCTTAAATTACCCACGTTCATGCAACCCAGGCGCGAAGAGCCTTGCTTTGCGTTTAGTTACATGTCTGAGGATATGTATAAGCTAGGTAATTTTGCATTAAACATAAAATATTATAACCTCATTAAAACCACATTCTTTTTCTCCTTATGAGATAGGAAGATTTCTTTGGAGAAATTGTTGCATTTTCATTTGCATGCCCACCAAAACCACGTGGCTATAAGGAAGCTCAGCATACAAGATGTTACGTAAACCTGAAGCTATGACAGAAGCTAGCTTCTCTGTCCCAGGCGAACTAGGACAACGGTATCACGGGGCACGGGAAAGAAAAGAAGCTTATCCAAAGTAA
Organism: Phyllostomus discolor; assembly: GCF_004126475.2. NCBI lineage: Eukaryota > Metazoa > Chordata > Mammalia > Chiroptera > Phyllostomidae > Phyllostomus > Phyllostomus discolor. The sequence goes on along the minus strand of NC_040913.2, from coordinate 2,289,768 downwards.
ATAAGCTTTTTACAAAGTAGAAATGTTATCTGTGCGTGTGTCCTAAAGAAGAAACTATTTATTTCCTTTAACATTGATGTATTAGGGTTTCACATTTTGTTTGGCAGAAGCGACATTTTTCTCAGCCGGGCAGTCTCCAGTGGACACGGTTCTCCACGCGAGGAACGGTACAATCTGAACTTCCCCCCTCTCCTCCTGTTGCTTCTCTCCGCTCCCAGCTTTCACTGTGGCCTCCTGGGGGAGAGGGGTGAATGCCCAATCTTAAATCACCTGAAGACCACGTCACCTGTGATTCAGAACCGTGTGACTTACTGGATTGCCCAAAAATTCTCTTTCGTTTCTTCTGTAAAATAGAACACACACTTTTCATTTTCACCAATAACTTTATTGATCTGGATATTGCGAGTGTGTCAGCTCTCTCCCACCTGGTGGAACATTGATTGTTCTCAATTAATGTCTTGATTTGATCCCTATCAACTTCAGCTGGTCTGCTTGACCGTGGGGCATCGGCCTGCGAGAAACCTCCAGCACGAAGCCCCGAGAACCACTTCGCCGTGTCGGCTCGGTCACAGCCTGTTCTCCCCACACCACGCACATCTCACTGGTTCGCATTTCGGTTGCGTTTCTACCTTTCTTAAAATAATAAAGCCTAATGTGCTGAAAGTGTTGCATGTTATCCTCCATCTCCAATATTAAAATGGCTGCACAAATATTCACCAATTTTGATTTTTTTTAATGCGCGCTGATGTGACAGCTGTCACAATCCAATCTGACGAAATTCTTTCCAACGAAGTTGAAGACAACTAAGTGCTCCTAGGGTGAGTGTACAGAAAAAAAAAAGACAAATGAACTCTTCGGCCCCCCCCAGTAGGCTGGTCGCACTCTCACCTGGTGACAGGGCTCCACACCTGCAGTGAGGTGGGTGACCCAGCATGAGGCCACCAAGAGAGGGGTTCAGCCCAAACCCAGGTGGCCCAGAAACTGCCACCAAGGAGGCACCGGTTAAGCTCAATGGGACAGCAGGGCAATAAGCGTGACTGGCAGCTGGCTGCTGAGCACCCAGAGGGGCAGGGATACAAACAGCATCCAGGGCGGGGATGGGGTTAGCGGCCGAGGGGCCGGGAGGGGCCGGGAGGGGCAGGCGCAGGCCGTGTGAAGTCCCCTGGGCTGCTTCATAAAGCCTCGGAGATGGGCCTTCTTTTCCTACGAGATCACAGGGCCACTCTCTATAAGGGGCCTCCTTCACAGAGCAGACCTGGGACACCAGAAAGGCAGGTTGAGGGTGTCCTCCCCTCCTCCTCCCCCTCCTCCCTCCCCATCCCATTCCCTGCTCTGATCAAGCCCAGCCATTCTGGGTGAATACAAAGGCAGGCTTAAGAATTATGTGAAGAGTACCTCCCAGAGACTCTGAGTTTGACAAGTTTGGAAAACATGGTCGATGATTTAGGGAATTGTCTCCATGGGAGTCTTTGAGGGCGGCATGGGGATAAGCCCCACGTTGCTGTTTCATTTACGGCATCTGCCTAAGCACAGTGAGAGAGCACTGGAACATCGAGAGGCATGTAGCATATCAAAAGGTGTCTATGTCTACATACATCTTTCAAAGCAAGACTTTGTGGAGCACCCGCTACGTACTGGGTTCTGTCCCAGCCTCAGAGGACAGCTGATTTGGCAGGAGAGATAGACGTGTTGACAAAAACGCGTGTCCAGAGCGTGTGACGAGTGCAACATTAGGGGCAGTGACAAGATGCAAGCAGACACACTGATGAAGGAGCGGTCAGATCGAACCAGGAGACTTGGGAAGGCTCCCGGGAAGATCCCTGACCTGAGGCTGCAACTTGGGCGCCGTGCGCGTGAGGATGAGGCAGAGGGGCTCTGGGCAGACGCAGGGGCGGGTTTGGGGGTGCCGATGAATGGAGACCGTGTGGTGGGCTCAGGGGCTCCCCGCAGTCCACCGTGGAAGACAGAGGCAATCAGGGCGGGAGGGGCGGTGGGGGCTTTTCTCGGCCAACCTCAGCCCTAGCCTCCTTCCCGTGAGCCGAGGGGGGCTGGGGAAGCGTGAACCAAGGGCCCGTCGGCAGACACAGTGAGTCGTCTGGCGGCAGGGAGGGGGGCCGCTTGGACGGGACGCAGGCGGAGGACTCGCTTAAGCAGGCATTGTCAAAGCTCCTGCGGGGTGTGCTGGTGGCCCGAGATGGCTTTAGACTGATTTTTTAAAAAGCATTAGATCTGTACGTTGCAACACGTGCTGTAGTGAAGCTGAGCATTACATGGGGTTGGGAGAAAGACCGGGATGAGCTGGGGAGGCCGGGGTGCAGCCCGCAGAAGGAGAGACGGAAGGACAGGAGGTGGAGAGGGGCGTGCGAGGAAGGGAGGGTGGTGTGAGAAGACGGTGCAGACGAGATCAGAGAGCCAGCCCATGGCAGCCCTGCACAGACACGCGGACAGACGTGCCAGGGGCCCGTGGAGTGGGGCGCACGGCTGTGGGCTCAGGAGCCTGCGGAGCAACGTGCTGCAGAGACCACACTCTTGCTCTGGCTCCCCGAGGCTTTCCCGCTGGGAGGGTGGGGCTGAGCCTTACCCGGTAGCATTGCTCTTACAAAAGGATGCTTGTCTTTTAGTCGAATGTTATCACGTTAGTTTCTTTCTTTTTCTTCTTTTGCAGGCTAAAACCAAAGGAGCAAAAGGGTTTCATCGTAGAATACAGATATGTGAAATACAGCAACCTCAATAAGAAAGAGTTTTTGCATTTTCACACTTAAAATGCGCCGAGTGAACGCTCTGTGATAACGTCAGTACCTTCTGTGTGACAGCCCTTTAAACGGGCTCTGCTGTTTCATGTCAGCCTCCGACGACTCTTCGAGGGAAGTAGGACAAGCGCCGCTCGCCCTCGTTAGAGACGCAGAAACTGGGCCGAGCCGAGGCCAGGCCACAGCCTGTCCCCGGCGGGGAGCCGGGCGGCGGGACTGGCGCCAGCCTCAGGAGCTCGTGGCTTTGTTTAGGGGCCGCCAGGGGCACATACACGCTAATTGAAGTCTCAATAGCACCTTGAGAATGGCGTTAAGTGGGAAATTATTTGGCTCCTTACTCCTGAACTTTCAGAAACGAATACATTAAGTTTCATGCAACGTATTTTTGTATCATTCCTAGAACCACTAATTTGCTGGTATCGAGTCCTTCTTTTTTTCTGAGACCCAGCAAATGTTTTCCTTAAAAGGCAGGGTACCTGGAGCAGATGAGCCTCATCACGGTACCCCTGAGGCAGGGCGTGAGCCCCCGGGAGTCAGCAAAGAGAATGACAAACTCATCCAAAAGGGACATAGCATCCAGGGAGAGGGAGGTTGGTGGAAACACCCAGAAAAGAGGCTTTTAGCAAAAGGGAACTGCAAAAGAAGGCAGGTGTCACCCCAAACCAAAACATTTCTGGCATTACTACTTCTACCACCAACAACGTCAACAGCCCTGGGAAGAAGTCCATTCTGCCACATACCAAAAAAAAAAAAAAAAAAAAGAAGAAGAAGAAGAAGAAAAAGAAGAAAGAAGGATATTTATGAATGAAAAGGTATGATTTTCAAACTAAAAAAAAAAGTCAAGTGGGAGAAATCTCTGGCAAAAAATTCAAAAGGACTAGAAGTTACACAAGAAAAAACACGAGACTTGGTGGACAGGTCCCGGGTGGGTGACGTGAGAGTGAGAGCAAATCCAGGAAACAGCTGCAGGTGGAGGAGGGGGTGATCGTGTGCACAGAAGAGAAACCCCGTCCCCGGACTGACGGAGGGGGGTGGGGTTGAAGGGCTCACTGTGCGTCACGCAGAACACACAGGTAGCACAGCCAGTCCCCGGACTTAAGAGAAGAAGGAACAAGTTAAAAGCAAAACATCAGGGAGACGTGGCTTCTCATCCACATCCAACGGAGGACGGGGGGAAGTGATGGCATACTATCGGCTGGGGTCAAGGGAACAGGACCGCCGCCAGGGGACCCAAAGCCCCCCAAGATACTGCCCACCAGCCGGGCTGAAGGAGACGTGCTTGCCAACACAGAAATTCAAGCAGCTCCCGTCGAGAAGCGTGGGGAATACACACCTGCAAACACACGGCGAGTTAAGAAGAAGGTGAGAGGAAACAGCAGTGACAATGTGACCCCGTAACATGCGTATTCACATGTAGATGGGTGATACCTGGGTGTGCGTGAGAGATATCCCACATAAGCATTCGTGTAATTAAACAGTTACGCTGCAAGTGGAAAACTGTCTCAATGAAACCGAGGGAGTGGGGTGCTGGAGCAGAGGGGTACCATCCTGTTTATACGGGGAGGCTGGGCCGAGGGCAGGAAACCCCGTCTAAAATGCCTCCTGAGGGACTGGGGTGAAAGCCTCGGGGTCACTGGGAGAAAGCCTTTCCTCCTCGCTCAGTGGGTACAGGCAGGCCCTTCGGGCCAGTGAGGCGGGCACCCCAGGGGACCCTGAATTAAGTAGGGGGTGAGGGTAAGAAGACGATTCATAGTGACATCGAATCACAACAAAAAAGGAAAAGAAGAAAAATCCTCAGAATAACATTAGTAGTTATCACAGGCAGATGAAAGAATAAAATACAATAATGGTATGATGAGATTTTTGAAAATCTACAGACAAAATATCAAACATATATTAAGATGTGCAAAGTCTTATTAAAATATTAACAAATAGGCTTCAGTATTGTATGAAGAGAAAATAATTCTCTATGATTACTACTTAGTAGTAGTAATAAAGAGATTCTCTTCAGTATTGTATGAAGAGAAAATAATTCTCTATGAGTCCTACTTAGGACTCAAAGATTTCAAGATTTTTTCCAAAATCAGGATATTTTTGAGTGTAAGTCTTTCTGTCAACAAAGGAGGAAAACAGATGACTGTATCAGTAAAAGCCTTGGCTGAATTCAGCAGCTCTTCTCAATAAAAAGTCCAAGTAAAGTACCAGTCACAGGAAACTGCTTGAATACAATTAAAAACTACTTACCAAAACTAGTAACAAATTATGAAATGATAAAGGCTTTTTCATTAAATTCACATATAAACACTCATACCAGTAGTATGATTCAACACTCTTTGAAAGTTCTAGAAGACGAAATAAGGCAAGAAAAATTAAATGATCCGTATTGGCTGGAAAAGATGAAAACTTAGCTCCTATTTGCTGAAGACACGATGGTGTATCTCAGGGATCCAAGAGGTCATAGGAAAACAGGAACCTGGTGAGACATCTAGTGAGGTGGCTGACTGCCCATAAAGGTACAGAGGCAACTGCTTTCACCTGACTGGTAGAAATCTTCTATTCACAATGATGCTGAGAACAAGATACACCTTCAGAACCAAAGGAAACAACAGCCTCGGGCCTGCACAAAGAAAGCTGGGGTGTGTTACTGAGTGACACAGACTTCTAGGCAGTTTCATGTCCTTGGACAAGAGCACTTAGTAGTGAAATGTCAAGTCTCTTCAGATTAACATGTACAGGAAATTCAATTCAAATTTTAATTCCGATTCTGAAGGAATGAAGCGTTTGAACAACAGAACATTGAAGTCAATATAGATGAATTCATGTCCAAGAATAATGAAACAATTTATAATGGCAATGAAGAGAATTTGCCTAATGGATATTAAAATGTATCATAAAGCTAATGTAATTACACAGTACACTACTGACACAGAAATGGACAAGAAAAAAACCATGAAATATGTACAGGAGAATTTATTCTATTATAAAGATAGCACTTACATTCTGTGGAATAAGTATAGCGTAAATAATGAATAATGTTGGCACACTGTACTTCACCCAATCCCAACACAAACTTCTAAATGGATGAAAGTCTTAAATGTAGAAAATCATAGAACTGCTACTTTATAAAAGGACACTCAGTTTATACCCCCAGGGGCTGGAACGGCGTTTTAAACCAGGCAGAATGCCAAGGCTCTGAAGTAGAGACGGACACATTAACTAAGTGTGGTGGTCGGTGCTCCAGCCAGCTGGGCTGGGCTGCGATGTCCAGGCAGCCGAGAGACCGTGCTCTCTGGGCACGCCTGGGGAGACGTTTCCGGAAGAGGCTGGTCCACGCAGCAGTGGACCGAGCGTGGAAGAGCACCTTCGCCAGTGGGGGAGGGCGCTGCCCAGTTCTCGGGGGTCAGAGCAGACCAGAGAGGCCAGAGATCTCCTCAAGCTGGGATGTCCCCCTCGGGCTGTCGTCCTCAGCCACTGAATCATGCCACTGGCTGACAGGAGGTCACGGGACTTCCCTGCCTCCTGTATGTCCTCCCCGCCTTTATGTACATCTAGGTACAGCCTGCTGCTCCCGTTTCTCTGCAGAGCCCTGACTCATACGATGGGTAAACACTTTAAGCTTGGGTATGGCAGAAGACACACAGACCAGGTCAACAGACCGATGAACCGATTTTTACCATTTGTGACTTGCCTATGTGACTTTTGTATCTTTATTAAGCGGAGAGCTCCTGGAAACCCACGGAAACAATGGGGACGGAATGTGAATGGGCAGGTCCCAGAAAGGCACATTCAAATCACCAGTACTCACGTGAAAGGAGGTTTAACCTCCAAAGAGGTTGGGAAGATAAAAATGGGGTAACGATCAACTGATAACATTTAAGATGTTGATGTTACCTACTGCTCTGAGGGCTGCTTTAAAAAAAAAAAAAGGTACCTTCCAACAAACTGGTGAAAGTATAAATTGTTACAGCATTTTGGGAACAGAACTGGGAAGTCTATTAAAACTTAAAATGAACATGTCTTAAGCCCAGCAAAAACACTCCTAGAAAACAAAGCTTTTCAGTATGTACAAGGATAGGGTGTTGACGCAACACTGATTCAGGGGCAAAGGAGGGAAAGGAAGACCATGTTCAAGAACAGCTGGGAAACCTGCAGTACGTTTACGACGTGCAGTGGTACGCAGTCATGAAAAGAATGAAGTGGATTGCCACTGAGCGATCTGGAGGGATTTGCTCTGTGTGTGGTTCAATGAGAGACAGTGTCTGATGGAGCTGCATACGAGGGGCTGTCTTTTCCTTAAAACAAAGGTGACTCTGCTAGAACCCTGGTCACTCTGTACACTTTGTGCGTGTTTGCAGCTCCACTTGGCCGCTGCGTGGTGTTCCCCGCTCGGAACACTCTTCCCTCCCGTTTTGGCATCCAGTCCTACGCCGGCTGCCCACGGCCACCCACCCTCAGGCCCCCTCCTTTCTCAGAAAGGCTCCCCTTCCCCCGCAGCCGAAGTCAGGGTCCCTTCGTACTTGCCCCCTTACATCACCCCTCCATCACAGCTCTTAGGGCGTGCCGTAATAATTATCTCAGCGGTGCTTCCTTCTGACCGAAGCACGCTTCGTGCAGACGGGACTATCTCGTTCCCCCTCAGCTTCTTGCGTGGCGCCTGGCATACTCAGGGGCTCAAAGCTCCCTTAGTATCGATTGAATGAACGAACGGATGAGTGATTCCATCGGAAGGTTCTCAAACACAGGGTCAGCATCATTTGCTTCCTATGGATCCTCCTCCACGCCCAGAGAGCGGGGTCTAGGGCCTGTAGTGGGGTCCACCAGGGCGTTTGTCGAGTGACTGTATGAACAGAGGGCGGGAAGGGTCAGGTCAATGGCTGTGGTCTGTGAGAGATCTCACCACTTCCTGCTGTAGATTTGGACAGTGTTCAAGACGCCAGGCCACACACAGTGTTCAAGGGCATCCGAGCTGGTGCACTGGACAGCTGGGGGCTGGCGTGTGTCTTATTTACGAGGGTCTGCCTGGGACAGGTGGACTGTATGGCCTTTCTCCCACAGACCACGCGAGTGTTCGGGGGTGAACGTACTTGCAACCAGGCAGGGCTTCCACTGAGGACGTGGGTTTACACTGCCCTGCACAGCTGTGACCACACAGTCCCGTCTGCAGTGGCCGAGACAGGGCAGGGACACCTGCCCCAAACGTGTCTAGTTTTGTCCTCTTGACTAAGTTTGAGACTGGGAAACTGAGAGACTCTGGAACCGAAAGAACATACAAAACCGGGGCCAAACCGTGCCGTGGCAGAGCAAAGCTGACGGCAGGCCTGTCTCCAGTGGACAGATGGAACCACGTGCAGCAGAGCGAAGCCGACCGGTGGGCCGCACATGGGGTGGTGGACGATCTGGTGCCACGGGAGACCAAGACGGCAGCCTCTTCTCTTCATCTGTCCGATCAAACACTCACCAGACCTGCAGGGACCCCGCATCACCTCAGGGCCGGGGATTCAAGGGCAAATGGGCTTCAGGGGGCTTGGAGTCCCGCAAGAGGACAGAGAGGGGACTGACGACGGTGACATGCCCCAGTGTCATGACAGGGGGCATTCAGGGTGCCGTGCGAATGCTCAGACTCGGGCGCCCAACCGGGTTCGTCCTTAGTACATACTTCAAGGTCCCAGCCCGTCTGTGGCCCTGCTGTGTTTTATGTCCTGTGCTTTGATATGCGTGAGGTCCCTCCTTGTTCCCCCAGGAACAAGCTCCTTCCTCATGTGAACCAGCGACTAGACGTCAGAGGCGTTGGGTCTGCCTGGCACCTTCAGATGCTGTCGTTGAAGGAACTGTCTCTTCCCTTCCTGGTGGGCGGGGGCGGGGACAGGGGCTGGGGGTTGCACACCCACTACCTGGGTGGCTTGAAGCCTGTCGCAGGGACTGATGGGACTGAAGGAGGGTCTCTGTCCTTCTGAGGTCCTGGTCTAGCACAAAGGGCCTTTCCAGGCTGGAGTGGCGGGGACCACTCTTGCTGCCACTCAGAGCAGCCTTGCCGGAGCACGCACACAGAGGGTGGTAGCGCCAGGAGAGTCAGGAAAAGACGAAGGTTCCTGTTGACTCTTTTTAGGCGTCCGGTGGATGGAAAGGGGCCACAGGCTGAGCCTGACCAGCCCAGGGGAGGCCATGTGGCAGCCCCCCCGAACTCGGAGACCGGAAGGACCCACAGAGGATGGTCCAAAGTTTAAACTCTCTAACTACAAGCAGGTCACGGCCGTCAGTCACATCCCAGCAGGAATCTCCCCTGACAACGTCAGTGTTTGCCTGACTGAGGCTGTCTGTTGTCTTTCTCCATCTCTGACAACACAGCTCTGGGATGTCAGATTTCCTTTCTCTGAACCCTCAAAGCGCGTGCACCACACTGGCGGGGGGAAACCACAGATCCCTTTACTGTTACCATCTCCGTGCTAATTGCTGGCTGGCACCCGTCCTGTGCCCGCCCGCCCCTGTGAAAGAGGCTCTTGTCTGTCATTGTACCTTTCATCCAGTCCCCGAGGTTCCCCGCTTTGCTTCCTCCCGCCTCCCCCGTCTCCCCGCAGCGGATTTCAGGGAAACTGCTGACGTCTCCCCTGTGATCCAGCGCAGGAAACCAGGTGCTGAACCGCCGTTCTCTGGAGCACATCCTCCCCCCTCTGAGGTTCTGCGTCCCGGCGGCTGGTGTCCGTCCGGCTCGAAGACACTCATGAGAATTCTCACAGGCTTGGACATGTCTTACGTCGACAATCTCTAGTTACAGGAGCCCATAAACTCATTTTTTCCTGAGGTTACATGAGTTGCTTTCAGTCACCACTCCAAGTAGCCTCATTACCACAGCTGTTCTGAATAAATTCTGTTTACGCACAAATAATCCCAAACCAAGATGTTTAGTGTGTGTGTGTGGGGGGGGGGGGGGTTGGACAAAACAGACCTGCCCCGTCTCCCCAGGTTGTAGTAACTCCCTGGAGTAAAACGTTCAGCCCCGGCCCCTCGCCTGGCTCCAGTGGCCCTCTGCCATTGCTGGGACGTGGGTGTCGTCACCCCCATTTTGCTTGGTGTTTGAAGGCTGATTTGTTACAAAGGGACCGGTCCGGCACTGGGAATGTCACTCTGAAACCAGTCCGCAGCTCTGACTCCTGACCTCCCAAACCCAGTCCCCCCGCCTCCCTGCCTCCACTGGATCAGCCTCCAGGCCCAGCCCCCGTGTCCCCAGCAGGGGAAACTGGAAAACCTCCACTGGAAAACTATCAGTCCTTTGAATTATCTTGCTTGAAGAATTTAAATCATAACGTAGATTTTATGATTTAAAATCTCAGCAAGAGTTTCATTTTCATATGCAAATTTTCAATAAGTTAATAGTAGAATCTATTATAATTTAATAGTATTTAATCTATTATAAGTTAATAGTATAATCTATAATCAGATGTTTCATAACCTTAAACCATGCCAAGATATCATTTGAATGCAGCAGATAACGCATATGTTTTTAAAAAACTTGGCAAAATATCTGGAAATAGTGACAGCAATAATCACGCATAGGTACACTCATACAACAATCACACATAGACAATAGACAGAAAGATCATTTTTATCCAGGAGTCCCGAGCAAAAACTAAAACCCAGAACATTGTGACGATTTGTTTTTTTAATGAAAAATCTCCTCTGCTGCCACGAGCTCGGTCCGTACAGCGGCAGAATTTGAGAGACAGAAATACTAGTGTGCTCCGTTGCTCCCAAGTGCCCCGAAGAAATATTAAATTTGGGTTGGAACTTATAAAATGCGACTTATTTGAAAATTTCACCGATGATTAAATGTATGTTAAAATAAAGCTCTCCACTTTATTTTCTTGACAGCCTAATAAAACCAGACCTTCTCGTTCAAACTCCATTATATTTCTAGTCCCTTAGAACCGCACTTGGATGCTGTCTTGTTATGTCTGCCTCGGCCCCTGGAGAGCGACACGGACAATTACCGACCTGTGACAACACCCTCCGCTCTGTTGCCTGCTAACATCTCCACTCAATACACTTTTACTCCGACGTGCTATCAACTGGGGCTGTGTTTTAAAATATAAGTATCGCCACTGGATCCACATCAGCACAGGCTGGGGTCATTTTATACATCTTCGTATCTGTGCTTGTGAACCCCACTTTCTTCACGAAAATATTACCTTATTTCTATATTAAGCCAAAGAAAAAACCTAAAAATTGTTTCCCCATGCTCATCCTGAAAGCCTTCTTGGTTATGATGAGATCAAGCTATGGAGAATCTTTCTGAACGTACCTTGGTCTTGTCCAGACGAGGGGAAGCGCGGAACAACGGTCAGACGCAGCGAGCGCTGAGCCACGGGACTGGGGAGGTGCCCTCCTCTCCAGGCCGCAGCCCCTCCACGCTGCCTGAGGGCAGGGACCCCCTGTGCCTCCTCGCAGCGGCAACGTAAGCAGCTAAGCCCCACCCCCGCCACAGATGAACCAATCAGATCTTCTGCCACCCTGAGTCACTAAGGGCGTGAAACAGCATCGATGCGCTTCGGTAGCAGAGCGGAGGAGAGGGAGGAAGAAAGCTCCAGGTGAGCACACGGAGCTCTGAGCATGGAGAAACCCCTGGGAGCTGGGAAGTCAAAGGGAAGGGAAGTTAAAGGACCCACGGAGAAACCCACAAGAAATTCCACCTACCCTGCATGTTAGACGGCACTAATTCCATTTAAGAACTTCTTTTTCAAAATGTAGTGTCAGTATCGTGGCACTAAACACAGACTCTAGAACTAAGGCAGGGTGGGAATTCATCCCTGCCTTAGTTGGGTTCACGGAGATAGTTGGTTGACTTGGGCAATGAAACTCAACTTATCCTTCTTCCCGTTGTCTCCTAGGCCCACTCCGCTACACCTTACTGAACACGCTGAACATTCAGCAAATAAATGCGCTCATTAATGATTTAGTAGCATCTGCAAGGAAAGGGGGGCTGCTGGAGCCCCTCCACGCACGTCCCCCACTTTGCCAAAGCAGGTGCCGCGGTGCGGGAGGGCTGGCGGGAGCCGCACCGTAGGGGGTGGGGGCTGGGGAGGTCGGCACCCCCCCAACTCTCGCAGGTTCCGCTGTCACAGCAAGGCCCCGGCCTGCCTCTCCGGCCTTCCGCTCTGCCACACCCACAGTGACAGAGAAAAGAGAAAGTTAAATGTATTCATGTAAAGGGTTTTTTCCCCCTTCTCTCCCTTCATTATGGCACCAAGAGATGTTCTGGTAAAATCTGAGACATCGGCTTAGAATATGTTAATGCTCATAAATTAAATTGCTCACAGAAGGTGATCAATTTTTAATGTTTACACTCAAGATGTTCCTTTTAATTAACACTTAGCTACATTTGTACTCTCTGTTCACTCAGAAAATGTCTAAACCGGTGAAGAACCACGAAGAGTTGTAAGACATCAGACTGGGGTAATTAGCAAAGCGGTGCCCTTCCGTGGAACAAAACGGGATTCGTTGCAGAAGCCGGGGGTCACAGAGACCCAACTTCCTCTTAGGAAGGGCTGGGGAGCCATTGTGCACACGGACGGTTTTGGAAAGTTACCTACACCCCTCACGTGCACGTGCAAATCACCCATCCTTACATGCCGAGGATGTACCCTGGGACACACAGGTGAGGATTAAAAGGGATTTCCAACTTTGATGAGCAGACACTCACTCGCTAACCAAAAACCCACTGGTTCATGATGGGTGTTGACTGATAACCGGCTACCTACCCAGGACGAGAAAACACAGGTTGTTCACTGGCCGTGTGACCTCGAGAAATGGACCCACTTCCCGTCAGTCAACGTGGGCACTCACGGCGGTGTCTCATGGCTGCTCAGCGCCACACGGGAGGCACTTCCCAGTGCCCCGCACACATTAGCTGCTAAATAAATATTAGCTCCTTTCCTGTGAGTGTGGCCACACTCAGCTGCCTTGGGCTTCTCAGTACGTTCTCTCTAAAAACAGGAGCAGAATATGTATAAATATCCCGATGTACAGTGCGGGAAGTGTGGCTTCTGCCCAGTCTGGGGCCGGCCGCCTGACAGGGACCGCTCGGGCAGCAGCCCCGGGCCTCTGACGCGTCCCACAAAGGAGCATTGCTCGCCCTCTAAGGGCAAGCCCGTCTCGGTGGAAAACCAGGTACTGACAGACCGGGAAGAGCAGAACGGCTTTCATTGGTGGTGGTGTCAGTTCTGCGGGAGAGCAGAGCAGAACAGGCAGGGGTGTCCAACCTTTTGGCGTCTCTGGGCCTCGCTGGAAGGGGGAGAGTTGTCTTGGGCCGCCCATTAAATACACAAACACTAACAAGAACTGATGAGCACAGAAAAAGAAAGGTTTTAAGTCCATGCACGATTTCGTGTCGGGATGCATTCACAGCTACCCTGGGTGGCATGCGGCCTGAGGGCCACAGGTCGGATGCCCCTGGAGAGGGAATATAAAAGAATACTTTAAAAAAAGATGATGCATTCTTCTCACCCTTAGATTCTCTCTGTCCAAACTTCATTTCTTTTTAAGAATCTGTAAGAGTGGCTCTTGCAGAGAGATTTCCAGGTTTTCCTAGTTTGATGGGAGAAGACATTTCAGGCTCAAAGAAGACGGTAATGAAGGGGACGTACTGGCACCAAGAAGGGTTGGCCGGGGCCAAGGCAAACTTTGCAGACTGATGAAGGGTGACAAAATGGATGGAAATCCATCCATTCCATCCATTTTGGCAAAATGGATGGAAATTTTCATTCCTACATATGCCCGAACTAGCTGTTAGGCTAGTAAAATATTAAATTATAAATGCATAATTTTTATTAATGGGTGTTCCAACCTGACTAGGAAGTTCTCAAGATATGTCTTTGGGATAAACATCCTGAAACATGAGTTTCTTCATCTATAAATCATTTCGGCCTATGTGTAATTCCAATAATTTACATGAGTCTTATTTTCAGATGTCTGCAGAAAATGTTGATAAATGACTTATTCAGATGATCATTCCAGCCCATAAAAGTCGATGGCGCACGGCCCAGGACAGGATGCATACCCTCATATACCAGAGCCGTGGCATTAGGGCCAGCGCTGTGAGGGGCCCCCTGACCCACTATTTCCAGGACAGTCATTATAATTTGCTACATGTTGAACTAGAAAAAAATGGCTTCTCTTTAGCCTGCCAAAATGTAATCTTCTTGTATTTTACCCAATTTCCCGAAGACTTTCTAAGTATTGGCAACGTGAACAAAGTTTCTAACAGCAGGGCAGAATATAACTATATATGGAGTTTTATGGTCTAAAGTTGTTGATTCAAGATTGTTAAGAGAGTAAGGCATCAGAAAGTTGACTTAAGTGACTTTTTTGTTAGCCTGACAGTTAGTTTTAAATCGGGAGATTTGTGGAGGAAGCTATGATACTTTGCGTATAAGAAACCCAGACCAGCAAGAAATCCATTGGCTTGGGATTTTAAGAGGGCCCACCCAGTCTGAATTAACACCTACCAGCCCTTGATTTGTTTTGTTTTGTTTTGTTAAGCTATTTCCTATTTACTTCTGTTGTATTGGAGTCGCTGTAAGTCAAACTGGATGGTTGCACCCTATACACCCTGTGGAGCAAGCAGCCGGAGTGTAAAATGTGGACCCTGGGACATGCCTCATGCTGTCAATACACGTCAGGTGCAGCTGAGCAGCTTTCAAAAACATGTGACCCCCTGTCCCCCATCGGTCACGCCCCAGTGGTAGTCGTTTCGACTCTGCCTGGTTGACTTCAAGGTGCGGATGAGATTACAAAGCACTGCTCCCAATAAAAGCCTTTTTTTCCCTTTGGATACAAAAGAGACCTTCAGAAAGCTACGTCCGTCTCAGTTCCGTGAAGGTGGGGAACGGCCAATAAATACTAGAGCCTTAACGATACATTTCCATCCCCCGGGGGTTGGCAACTCTCCTTGTAAGAGGTCAGATTTTGCGGGCCGTAAGGTCTCTGTCACAACCACTCCGTTCTGTCCTTGTAGCACAAAGCAGCCATATGGGCCAGGCTCTGTTCCAATAAAACTTTATTCACAAAAACAGGTGGCAGGCTGCAGGAGGCCCGCGGCACATGGCTGCCATTTGCCAACCCCTGCGGCGCATCACCTTTCAAATCTATTTGAGAGTTAAAAATTGCCACGGATGGAATAACTGAGTAGCTAACATACATGATAATTAAAGAAAGTGTATAAATGAGGACGATCAAAGTAATGACCTCTGCACTTTTGATGGGGTTACCATCTCTAGTGAATTGCATGAAACGTTACCTAGCCCAACTACTATCACTTTACAAACTATGCCTACTGGGTACGAAGTGATTAACGAGAAATTTCCAAGTGCTGCTACTACTAGAGGGAAGGCACTGCTTAATTGTTCTCATAGAAAGTTTCCTGGTCAATGGCAAGAAATAGTTGGTGCACACAGAGCCACTTTTCTCTCCAGGAGAGACATGGCCAGTCGGTTACAACTAAGCCTGCGTGCAGTCCCATAACAGCTCTTAATATCGCCGCAGGCGGTCACCACGCGCCAGGGCCAGCCGACCAGATGAGATCTGCGTGACAGTTTTCGCACAATGGGAGATGGTTTTCCAGCTCACACAACAAGCAGGAAACTACTCTCCTCTCCAAGGCTCTCAGCGTCCAGTCCCGTCACCTCCCCGAAGGGTGGGCAGTTCACGGGGCAGAACTGGAAGCCCGAGTCAGGCCCTCCCATTTTAATGACAACTTTCGACACTGGCATGGGCCTATCCTGTCTGTCCAGGGCAGGGGTCTGTCCTGCCCACGGTCCAGGGTTCACGAGTCCGGTTGAGCCCTTTGCAAGCTATCAGGCCTCGAGCAAACCACAACTCTCTGAAACGCAGACTCCTGGTTGTAAACAGAAAAACAGTGCTCTCATGCCGAGTGACTGTGGAGTTTAACAGAGCTGTTACGTGGGTAGCAACTGAATACACATGAGCAGAGGGTGGCTCTTAGCCACTCACCTCCTTGCTAAAGAGAGTCGTATCTTTCTCTTTCACCTCTCTCCCCTCCCCCACCTTCCAGAGAGGACTCTGCCCTTGCAGGGTCACTGTTTGAAACTGGAGGTTGCAGAATCAGCAAAGATAGAAGAAGAGGTACGAGGACTAAGGCAGGAGGACACGTTTTTCAGGACAACGTTGAGGTAGGTCCTTGCAGCCCCCAAGACAGCCAGGACGTGGGTGAGGATCAAGACGTGTGTGTCCCCTTCAGGATGTTTGGGGGTCACAAGCACAGACCGGGTAGCCTCCAACGGCTTGCTGCCCGACCGGAATCAGGGCCCCGCTGAGAACTACGATGCCGAAGGCTGCCGACGCGAGGTCTTCCTGCGTCTCCGCCGACGAGGCCGTTCCTCATCACAGGAAACAGCACGTGCTTGCGTTTGTCTCACTCCCCAGAAGTTCTTTCTCGGGGTTCCACTGGCCCTTAACTTCCACTAAGGCAATCAGAGACCCCCGAGTGTACGGCTCCTGGTGAAACTATTTTTCAGTGTGATGTCACACTCAGCAAACTCCACTCAGAACCCGATGCCGGAAGAGCCTGTCTCCCTGAAGATCCAGTGTGATGCTGCCTTTCTGTGCAGGGACGAGCACCCGGCTCAGGCGCACGGGAAGGTCAGAGTCAAACTCCTGGTCTACCGTCTGTACCGGCCTGACCAGGGGTGTCCAGCCTGCGGCCCCTGGGCCACATGTGGCCCAGGATGGGTATGAACATGGCCCAACACGAAAGGGTAAATTTCCTTAAAACATGATGAGATGTTTTATGTGATTATGTGTCACAATATATTTAACATGTGGCCCAAGGTGACTCTTCATCTTCCAGTGTGGCCCAAAGATGCCAAAAGGCTGGACACCCCTAAACCCTGGGTTCTAGTCACACTTGAACTGCCTCCTTCATCCGGTGACCTCACTCAGGTCACTAGGAGGGAAGGAGAAAAAGGTCATCCCGGCAGAAGGTTTGGAAGGTGCTGCGAGAGGACAAGGAGGCTAACAGACTTCTTTCACGTGTGAGCTGGAGAGGCTGTTGGTGAGCGCAGCCGTCAGGAGGAGGAGAATAAATCACCCCACGCTGGGCAGCGACAGCGAGCTGAGGAGCCTGCAGCGCTTTGATGGAGCTTCAAGAGTCAAGGCTCAGGGAAAGAAGCTTCTTAATGAACTTGACCCAGCTTAAAATGTCTCGGTGATGAAAACAAGGTAAGTGCTTGGGATTTAGGATCTGGGGAAAGAACGCAATTCGTGGTCAGGTGGCTGCGAAGCGTACAGTTCTCGCTTTTAAACACCAAGAGGCTGAACCTTGGGTCCCCAGCAGGGAAGGCTAAATGTGCTCATGGGCTGAGAGAGGTTTAAGCAGCTGGAGGTGAAAAAGCTTACGGCTCAACAACCTCGGCGGGTAGGTGAAGTGCTGTGCCATGCACGGCATCCGTGATTCATCTCCGTGATGGTCATACTAACCCTCGACCTTGACTGAAAACCCTCGAACCGTTATTGACTCAGGAGGTAACACCAGCCTTCGTTTGGAGGGTCTTTTTCTTAGTTTCACTGAACCAACTGTGTCCTCAATGGAACTTAGATAAATATGGAGATGTTCATGTCAGTTGAGTCAAACTAAACTTCATTTCAGTTGAGTCAAACTTAATTTAACTTTATTTTAGTCAAGCTAACCAGACACACAGAGTCACACCCCGGAAGATCATGAGAAATCATCTATCCCTACGCCTTCATTTCATGGGCTTCAAACAGAAATCACCGAGGCCGGGGCCAATGGCTCAGCTGGTGCAGAGAGACGAGGCCTTGGATTGCAGCCCGACGCCCTTGTTCCGTGAGAAAAGTGTCAGGTTTCTGTGCCCAGAACACAACCAACGCAAGCTATACATGGCAGTGAACTTGAAGCTATTTCCAGTGCAGAGACAAAGGCTCGGAGCTCTCTCATCCCTCACACCAAACAACAGTTCACACCTGCTTTTCTGTGTATAAATAAATGATCTGAACTGTAACTTTCTCGGTTTTCAAGTTCCGGTATGATTGGCTTGTTCCATCGAATTCCCACATGGCCTTACTGGCTGCGTGTGTTAGCAGTATCGCCAGGTTTCTTCTCTTTTTTTTAAAGGGAGACACAAACCCCTTTTCTTTTTTTAAAATTTTATTTATTTTTATAGAGAGGGGAAGGAAAGGAGAGAGGGAGAGAAACATCAATGTGCGATTGTGTCTTGCACATCTCCTACTGGGTACCTGGCTCACAACCCGGGCATGTGCCCTGACTGGGAATCGAACCAGCAACCCTTTGGTTTGCAGGCCCGTGCTTAATCCACTGAGCCACCCCAGCCAGGGCGCCAGGTTTCTTCTTAAGACTCGGTACTGCATGTTTTTCTTTATGAATCTCCTCTGTGGTTTTTACGACTCCAGATTCCCTTTTAAACCTCTTTGGACCAATATTTCCAGAGTTTCTCCAAATTAAAAAAATGTAATCTGCCGCTATAGATCTTTTCCTCAGCGGGATGAGCACACTTGGTTGTTCTTTGGCAACCCACGTTTCCCCTCCCGGCTTCTCCCCCACAGCACACTGGCAGCGAGCCTTCCTTGCCCAAAGTTTCTCCCCGAAGCACCCCTCTTCCTACAGAGCATCCGCGTCCCAAGTTCAAGGAAAGGTGCAGAACAGAATCGAAGTCGTATTAAGTATAGCAGGTACATTTTTATGATCCTTAGGAATCCTTGTTTTTTATAAGAAAATTTGTGCACTGTTTTAGTTTTTTAATAACACAATATCTACCATCATTTTGAGGATATATATTTTACTTTTCTACTATAATGTAGCCTATTCTTTCTTCCTAGCTTTAAAATGTGACACTTTTGCTATGTCCTGTATAATTGACATGAATAAATTCAGAAAGGATAATAAATATTTTTTTGCAACAGTTATGAAAATAGCTAATTTTCTCAAATTCTGAAACCATGGGAGACCTTCTGCAAGAATTAAATCCACAGCCCCGGCTAGTGTCGCTCAGTGGATTGAGTGCAGGTTGAGAACCAAAGGGTTGCCGGTTCGATTCCCAGTCAGGGCACGTGCCTGGGTTGTGGGCCAGGTGAGAGGCAACCACACATTGATGTTTCTCTCTCTCTCCTTCTCCCTCCCTTCCCCCTCTCTGAAAATAAATAAATAAAAACTTTAAAAAAGCATTAAGAATGAACTCCACAAAGTCATATGTGAACTCAAATCTGGAAACATTTAGCAGATAAAGTCAGAGCCGTGAGTAGAAATTCTTCAGAGTGGCTCTTATCTCTCCCATTTATTGGACCCACTGCGTGCGATTTAGCATAACATAAAAATCTGTTCAATTCCATTTTGTTTTACAATTCCCCTCTCTCCAAATTAGCCACCGATGACAACTCATCAAAGGCTGGCATTTAGATTATTGCTTTATCACCAGAACGTTCCTGAGTCTGCTGCCGCCTGCAAACCCCCTTCCCAAGCACATTCTGCAGAAAGATCACATCCACCCCCGGGGGGCTTCAAGGGTGTGTTCCGGAGTTCAGAACTTCAGAGCTCTGTGACACAGGCCTGTTCGGTGTCCTCCTACTCTGAGTGTCACCATCAGGATTATACCTGATCCAAAAAAAAGAAAAGACATAAAAAGTGCCAAGGAAAATGAAATATTACCAGAGCAGAACTATGAATGTTGTTAAAGGGTTGGTGTTTACTTGCTGTTCTAATCAGAAAGTCTCTCTTTGTGTGTGTGTGTGTGTGTGTGTGTGTGTGTGCGTGTATTTGTACACACACCCATAGGAACTAGAAACCTCTATGTAATTAAATTCCATGTTACGTTGCTATAGCCTTCTGATTATTATTGATCCACATATACATGTGCTTTTAAAACAAAGAGCTATACAAAATTTATTTTGCCAATTTAATTTGATCCTAAAACTTAATTTACATATTAATAATTAGCAAAGTGTGTAATTCTAGTGATTATTTAATGCTTATTTTTTCTTGTGTCAAAATGAGATAGTCTTCATTTGCTTTTGGGGGGTGGTCCAGTTGCACCCCACTTATTAACAAAACCCACTGCCGTCAAAATTTTCTCTCACTGCACACTGTGATTTCAAATTGCAGGAAAGAATACTTCAGGAATGTTTTTTAAAATCTTCTGCTCTAAACTTTCCATTTTCTTCAGTTTTGATTTCTTTATCTATCCACCTCCCCCCAAAAAAGGCAGCAAGCTGTGAGTCTCTGAGAAATTAAGATTCTAAAATCTCTTCTCGCTCTTGGCAATTTCTCACTGGACCCTGAGTATTCATAACCGCACCTGTAACATTGGCAGGAAAATGTGTTTAAGAAACAAGCTTGTATCAGTTAAATGAGCCACACTACATTTCTGTTGGTCTTCTTTGAATGTTTATTTTATTTTATGTCAGTAAGGCTAGCCAAACACATTTTTATTGTCTTCGGTGACATTTGCAAGAGGCCCAGCTCCTCTGGGTGTGATGCAACTCCAAGTCAAGAAAAACAAAAAGGTTAATTATTCCTCCAACCAGACTTCCTGTATCAGAGTTTTTTTAATTCCCTTGGCTCTCCATCCTACTTGGAGGCTAAATCGCCTCAAACTACTTTCTAGGCCCGTGCTCTCCCCGTGTGTTGTTAGTTACATGATTATCCGTGACGGGACCCGTGCTGATATGCTCTCCTCCGTGGGTTGGTTGCCTCTCCTTCCCGCCTCCAGAAGCATGCTGAGTTTGCCTGCAGCGTGAGCGGGTCTAGAACTGGTCTCTGTCGTCACGGCTAATGACCGCTCTGCGGTCCTTGGTTTCGCTCTCATTTCTTTTCAGGAACCGTGAGCGTCAGCTTGTCCACCGCAGAGGCCCGTCTTACCGCTGCGATGTCGCACTGCCCGTTCACCGCTCATGCCGTTGGAAAATGTCTCACTCTTTCCCCAGCTGAAATCACTGGGTTCTGTTATTTTCCTTTTTTAGCTGACTTTTTTTTTAACTGCATAAGGAAATAAGAAATAACCTGCTGTGTCCACGGCCACGCGACCCTGAACTCGCCTGATCTCGGCTGATCTCGGACGCTAGGCAGGGGCGGGGCGGGCCTGGTTCGTGCTGGGAGGGGAGAAATAACCTGACGTTAGGACATTGCTTCCTCCGTTGCATCATCTGTCCTGAATGTCACAGGCTCGTTCCGCCCGGTCTCAGGCACTTCTTTTCACAGTCACACTTGATTTTCCTCTCGTTAACCTCACGGGACAATCACTGCACAGTGGATCAAAACAGATGGGCACATCATTCCCAGTGCATTTTTCAGTCCTCTGAGGGGCCTGGCAGTTCAGGCTTGGACACTAAGTGGTAGCAACCTATAATAGAAAACAAGTCATGTTCAGAGATCTCCTCAAGCAGGGGTTCTGAGTAAATTAGAGGCATTTCCAACCGAGTCGCTTTTCTCAGGGCCCAGGACAGCACCCCCCCGCCCCCAGCCTTGGTGCAGGAGCTGTCTCGGCTGAAGTGCAGCGCCGTTCCTGAATGAGGCAGCTCACCTGTTGGGCTGCCCATGGTGCGGCCGCACCCCCAGCCACCTGGCCACGTGAACAGGACGGTTCAAATGTGTTTTCTTTTGTCACTGACTGCCTTTCCGCTCCATTAAAACCACCGAGAGCAGTCGGAGCGACTGTAAAATACAGACCCTGTCTCGGAGGTTAAAATGGGCCGACCCGTGTTTTGATTTGTTTTATGTTTCATTCCGTCTTTCACGGGAAGCGCTCCTGCCTCTCTCCTTCGGGCAGAGAGAGTGGGCCACAGCGCCCTTCACATTGACCTCCTCAAGGCAGGGCAAAGGCCTCTGACCCGCATCTCCACCTCAAGAAGCCATTCCTTCCATTTGCATACCTTAAGGATAGCTCTCTCCACAATCAAGCAACGGTGTGCTTGGAAACTGCAGGAGAATTTACACCTTCCACCTAACATTAAGTTCTTGCAGTGTTTAAGTAATGAACTTGGAGAGACTGGAGATACTGCACTCTGTCCTCCCTGCCCCGGGCTTTCTCCAGAATCCAGGGGCTCCGGGAGCCCTGACCCAGCGTCCCAGTGTCGGCGGGACCCGGTGCTGCGATGGGCCGCATCCCAGTGGGTCCGCCCCACCCAGCCACTGTCTGTGGAGTGCTCCCCCGTGCCGTCTCTGCCTGAGATGCGTCAGTAACCGACCAAGACGTAGCCTCCTCGGTGTGGCCGGTGGGAATCAGGCCCTCCCACAGGACCTCGAGGTGAGCGTTCCGAGGGCCCCCCATGGGGGAGGGTGGTGTGGCCTGGTTTACTTGTGACACAAAATCAAAGGAGTGACCCTCCTGGGTTCCCCGTGTCCCATCTCTGTCCATCCTGCCCGTGGACAAAGTCCAACCGTGTCCTCGGTGAGGCCAAAACACAGGCCAGGGCCCAGTTTGTGTCTGCTTCACATCAAAGCCCAGTCCTGTGGAGCCCACACCACCTGCTGCAGGGCCTGTAGCTGCTAGACCCACGTGGTCACGTGGCCCCCGGAGAGAGAGTGCAGGTTAGAGAGAGAGAGAGAGAGAGAGCGATCTGCTTTGTCCCTCTGGGACTATATTATCTTGAGTTTGGGAGGAACCAAGTGCTTTTTCAAATCAACTTCCCAAGCTTCTGCAGGCTTCTGATGGGTCCATGCCCCGCCCCCCCAAGTAGACTGACAGGCCTCTGCGGTCCGGCCCTTCACCCTGTGCCCCGCACAGATCCAGCACAGAAGGGTGAGCAGTGCTCCTGGGAGGTCTCCTTTGCTCTGAGGGCCAAGTCCCCTCAGCAGCAGCCTCCCCCCCAGAGTGTGGGGTGAGTCTGTCGCTTCCCTGCTAAGCTCCCTAGTTTATTAAACTCAATGCCTAATTCCCTTTGCTCTTTCTCTTATTATAACTGGTTAACTATCATTACAGCAACATCCGCTCGTCCAGCTGGTGGAAGGGACACTCACTCTGAGCACACCGAGGAAGCTGAACATGTACTTTAGGCAGCACCAAGGGCAAGCAGGTGAGATTAAAGAGGAAACGGAGAGGGGGAGGCCTGGGTAGGATAACTCGGAGACAGGACGCAAAGCCCTAGAGCAGGGGTGTCAAACTCATGTCCACCGGGGCCACAGCAGCCTCAGGGTTGCCTTCAAAGGGCCGAATGTGATTTCAGGACGGTATGAATGTAACCACTCCTTATCAGTTAAGGAGTGGAGCTCAGTGTTGCTGTGGGGTAGACACAAGGTGCGGGGCCGGATAAAACACGGTGGAGGCCTTGTGCGTGCCGCCTGTGCCCTAAAGGCAGAGAGCCGGCAAAGGGAGCGGCAGGTCCAGGCCTGGAGACCACCTGTGCCTGGAGCGTCAGAGCGGCAAGGAGGCCGCAGATGAGGACCTCGGGACGACGGCACCGACGTGTCCTCTAATATGTTGTTCCTCAAGTCAAGAAGAGTGGGATGCCAGAGTCTAGCATGAGGCTTCTCACTTTCTTAAGCTCTCTTGATTCTCGCTGCACCTGGGACCGGGGAGCTGTGTTAGGGCCCCGGGGCGCGCAGAGGGCGGGTAGAAGCTCCCTCAACTTGCCCTGCCGTTCAGGCCGGTTTATTTGAAGGGAAACCGCTTCATACCTGTTTCTCCTAAACAGCGACTATAATAAAACACCTTGGGGATCTCTGCGGGGTGTCTGCCCCCACCCCCGCACCTGCTGTGTCTTTAATTGCTCAGAGGCCGCGTCTCATCAACAGCTGCGAGCCTGCAGACCCCACGCTGGTCTCACAAAATGAGACGCTCAGCCCCTGAGGGGAGCCCAGCCAGCCGTCTGGACTGCGGCGTGAGCCAGGCACCGAGCACCGTGCGCCCTACTTGGGCTGCCGGAACCGCGGGGGAAGGAGGTGACTCACGGGAGACTCCCCCGCACGCACTCTGTGCGTCCCCACAGCTGCCCTGGCGCCGCAGAGGGGCCCTGCGGACCCCACCCCTGTGCCTCCCAGCCTGCGGCTTTGGTAAGATCCCCCAGGAAAGATGGGGGGGGTCACAGTAGGACAAGGAGGGGTGTACCTTCCAAGTCCCTCATGCAAATGAGCCAAACTGGTGCGCTTGCCTAGTTTTAGGGGGGGACCCCGTTCTCAGATGCAGCCAGCTGTGGCCACGTGCCAGCGGAAGTCCAGCGTGGCCGAGTCGGATTTTTAAAGACAGAAATCCAAGATTTTGTATCAAGTTTCCTGATCTTTTAATGTTGGCCACCAGTCATTTAAAAAAGTAAAACGCAATCACTATTGGATGAGGCCCAAGAAAAGCTGCCTGCCGCATCCTGGGTTCCGCCGCAGCCTGGGTTCTGGTCTCTTCCCTGGGGCCCCACCCTGCGACTTCTGGAAGAACGGTGCTGGGGTCGGTCAGTCATTGGCCGTCTCCAGGGATGGAGCGAGAACCGCGGCAAACGAGGTCTGAATCGCGTGCGGACTCTGATTCATGACTCGCGGCTCTCCTGAGCGCTGGACCGAGGGTTCCAGGCTATTTTCTGTGTCGGCGGAGAAAGGGCCGTGCCGCCGCATTGTCAACGTGGGATGATGGCGCGCATGGGTACGTGTGTGCCGTTGCGTGGATGGTGGTGGAATCCGCGTTTCCAGCTGTCCCCGTGCCTCCGCTCTTCCATCGGGTGTGATTTTCTCAAGGTCCCCAGAGCCCGGGAGAACGGAGACCTGACTCCCAACACACAGGAGGGCCTGCCCACGACCAGGGCCGCTTGCTCGTGACGGGTGATGCGCAAATCACACCCACACACCCAGCACTGAAGGGTCCATCTGCTCTACGGGACACCTAACAGATAATTTATTCAGGGCCCTCGCGGTGTAAAAATATCAGAGCACAGCTTCACCACGATAGACCCGTCCGGTGTCAGGTTATTAAATGTTGTTATCACTGTCAATGCTCCATCTGATTTTAATGTACCGAAATAAGTTGCGCTTGGTAATGAGAATGCTTTGGAATGCAAAGTCCAGACATTTTGTTCTGAAGAGAAACAGTTACAAAACAAAACTGGAAAGCAACCTAAAAGACACTAATTTTTAGTGTTTTAATTCTTGAGCAAGAGACCAAAACCAGGAAAGCAATTGAAAAATATTACCCTCCGGAAGGATATCTTTGAGGTGAGGGCATTTGAGTGTACTATTTTTTTTTAACATCCATCCATTTTTGTTGAACTTCAGAAACAATTTGTTTACAGAAAAAGAGTAGAAAAGCGATCAGATAGGTCCTTAATCTGTCAGTGCAATGTTTTCTAGCTGATAAATCCTCCCCCAAAGTTCTAATCAAAATAAGAGGTCTACAGATTCCTAGTCTTCAATGATGCTGACTCAGCGATCTAATAAACTCCTTGCGTAAACTGAGTAGGTGCTAGATGGCCTGTTGGGGGGACACTTTATATCCCAGAGGGTGGAGCTGGACATGAGAAAGCTTCCTCCCACAGAACTGAAGTCTCTCAGTAGCAACATGATGCCAATGCCTGAAACTCATCAGTCAGAATGCTTCTGAATACATTTTAACCATTTGTTATTATGATGTCATTTAATTTGGAGTGTAAATTTCCATGTCAGCCCTGGCTGGCATAGCTCAGTGGATTGAGCACGGGCTGCGAACCAAAGCATCGCAGGTTCGATTCCCAGTCAGGGCACATGCCTGGGTTGCAGGCCACGGCCCCCAGCAACCACACATTGATGTTTCTCTCTCTCTTTCTTCCTCCCTTCCCTCTCTAAAAATAAATAGATAAAATCTTTTTTAAAAAAGAGTGTTAACTCAGGGGAAATGTGTGTGGAGGGCTTTTAAATAAAAATAAAAAAAAATTTCCACGTCATCGAGGCAGTAAGGAGAAAACTGTGCTTCTGTAGACAATGACGCATTGCCTGGAGAGGCTCCCTGGCAGGTGTGGCTCTGGCTCTGCGGGAGGTGTTCTTCCAGCTCCCTGAGTCGCAGCCGGCGGGCGGTTCTGCCAAGTAGCTCCTGTCTGCAGACGCACAAGCGAGTGCTATACATTGGAGGGACCAGCCCTCCTGCCTACGGAAAGAGTTTTGTTTTCTTCAGTAAATTCACCTGCGTCGTCCTGACCTAGAATGTGTCTGTTCTTTGGGATTCCTCTCTGAAGTGCTTATAAGCTCATCGATCAATGAGGTATCTGAGATCTTCAACACATGTCTACATGAGAGTGATGGCTTTTCCTATCTTTAAAACATCCTTTTAATGCTGCCCACCTATCAGATCACGATGTAAATGTAGTTCTTGACATGCTCACACACCCTACACTTCGTTATAAAGTCTTCCCACGTCACTTCCTCCAGGAAGGCTTCCTGGACCCTGCACTTCCACCTGACCTGGCTTCCCCGGCGCTGGCAGAGCTCCTCGTGGGCCCACGGGCCCCAGCCCTCAGTGTCCTGCCGTGGACTTAACTACACGCGTGTCTCCCGTGCAGGGCCGTGCGCTCCTCGGTCACAGCACACAGCTGCGTGTGGCCCGACACGCCGAGCGAGGGGCCCGACAAAGGGCTGTTCGGTGAACTAGAACACTAACCACTTCTTTTCATCGGGTGCTCAGAGACCACCTTTGCTTCAGAAAAGCACCTTATTTCAAATTATTCTTATCTGATTTCCTCCTGTATTACAAATCCCAGTCTCTCAGCAGCACTATCAGCTTACTTTCAGTAATGACACTGAGCTAATCAACGGATAATTAATGACAGCTCCACGTGCTTCTAAAGGATTTTGTATTTTCAAACAAAGCGCTTGTTAAGACGGTGGAAGTAGTTTTGGGGGAGCGGACTTAAAGACCGCAGGAGCAGTGGGGGTGGGAGGACGGGGTGGGGGGAGAACGGGTTATGGGGGGCGTTCCCACCCTGTTGCAGGAACGTGAAGTCGGCGTCCACTCCCACGGGAATCTGAGGCCGCAGGCCGCTGCGGGAGGCATCCGACGGGGTGAGCTCCTTGCAGAGACCCGAGTGGTGTCGGTGAAACGTGGTGTGACTGTGTAAAAGAGCAAAGTCCTGGTACGTGTGCAGCACACTCGTGAACAAAGCCAGACACAACACCCGTGTGTTCTGTAAGCCTGTTTAATGACACGTCCGGCACAGACAAGTCCATGAAGACAGGAAATGGACTGGGCGCTGCTGGGGGCGGAGGAACGGGGGAGTTTCTTCTAATAAGAATGTTCTGGAATTAGACACTTGGTGATGGGTGCACAACCTTGAGAATACACTAAAAGCCACTGAATTGTACACTTGAGATGGGTCAGTTTTATGGTGTGTGAATTATATTGCAATAAAAATGTATGAGGAAAAAAGTGACACACCAAAAATATCACCAATAGGAACCCTCGCCTTTCATTTATCATCGCTATTAGGGTTTTCGCAAATAGAATCGCATTTTCTAAATATGAAGGATTGTGTAGCCAGCCATTTTAATAGCGGATATAAAACATCTTTAAGTTCCTTTTCCTCCAGCTTTCCAGAAGTCTTCTGCTGTCCTCTGAGTGCTCATTCATAGACTCCAGAAACTACCAGTGTCGGTTAGGGGGTGTTTTTACAATACTTCTCTTCTAAACTCCAGTTTCCTTTAAGTAAAATCTGTTGGCTCATAATGCTCAATGTAACTCACTCAATAAAAATAAAAACCTACACTCTTTTAAGTTACGTTCAAAGGTTTCTATTAACTATTAGTTGTAGGATGGACATTTTTATCTGTTCACCTTGATGCTGTGACTAGTAATATTTTATAGTTCTTGTGTTCATAATGCTATAACTTGTTATTCATTATAACTGTCAATTGTGCCAAGACATAAATTAAACCATTCTTTGGATAACAGAAAACATACTGATTTTTTAAATTGTCCTCTCTCAAAATCTTTAGATAATACCATGCTGAGAGGTCAGTGAATGAAAGTTTATCGAGTGTCCACTCTGTGAGGCTGTGGCTCTCGGGCTTCCTGAGCGGGAGAGGACACTTTGACAACCAGCTTTCTTGGGCCACAGGCTTGAAGTGATTGGATGCACCACCCAAGAGCAATGACAGCGCAACCCCAGAATAAGTGCCGTAGAGTGTCTGTAAAGGTACGCCGTCATCATCATCACCCCACGCCGGTTAGAATGCTCGTCATCAGTAAGGTAAGACACTACAATGTTCAGGATGCGGAGGCAGAGACCCCTACTGCACGGCTGGTAGACACGCAGATCGGCACGGCCACTGTGGGAAACAACATGGGGGTCCCTTAGACGGTTAAAAACTACCCTGTGATGGAGCAGTTCCACTTCTGGGTTATAAGTGAATGAAATGAAGTCACTTTCTTGAAAAGGTATCTATGCACCCATGCTCACTGCCGCACAATTGACAGTAGGCAAGACGTGAAGATGAAGCTGGATCAAGAAAATGTGGTGCAGACAAGGTCTGTGCAGAAGGTGCCCAGCCAGGTACTATGCCAAGCAGAGACATTTCCTGAAGATACAGGACACAAGCAGCACAGTGCACAGAGCAGTGACGCCTCGGTCCCCTGCAAAGGAGGCCCCTTGGGACCTCACACGGTTCTCCCAGTCGCCATCAGCTGCCCTGTCGTATTTTCCTGAATCTCACTGACGTTCTGAAATCTCTTCCCTTTCAAAGGTGATTTTAGTTTTGGGAAAAGCCAGAAGTTTCAGAGGACCAAATCTGGGGTGTAGGAGACTGAGTCACCTGGGTGATTTGATATTTCACCAGAAAACTCCTGCACGAGACATGATTCATGAGCGGGTGTGTTGTTGTGATGAAGCTGCCAGTCACCAGTTGCCCACAGCTGCAGCCTTCTGAATCATCCAAATAGTCTCTACAGAGGAATGTTCGAGCTTAATGCAAAATTTGATGAAGATTCATTGCTCTACTTGCTCAGTCATTTTGAATGCGATGGCCACACAGCACACATGCTCACTCAATAGTGTCTACCGCCCCCACTGACTAGTACAGTGACATTGTCATTGTTCACACATGCGCATTCCAGCCCAATCTCTTTGGCCGCCAGGTGACATTAATGTCATGCAAACCATTCTTGTTACATTAACAATGGCTGGACTTTTTCTGGACAAACCTTGTATCTATAGTGGAACATTAATCAGCCATAAAAAAGAAGGAAATCCTGCCATTTGTGACAACATGGACGGACCTGGAGGGCATGATGCTAAATAACATGAGTCAGACAGAGAAAGACAAATACTGTATTATCTCACTTGTATCCGGAATTTATAAAAACAAACTCACAGATACAGAGAACGAACTGGTGGTAGCCAGAGGTGGGCATGGGGCTTGGGCAAAATGGGTTAAGGTGGTCAGCAGGTAGCAGTTTCCAGTTACAAGCCCTGGGGACACAATATAAAGCATGGTCACTATAGGTAGCAATGCAGTATTGCGTATTTGAACTTCTCTGTCTTGTGCACTGCTAGATCCCTCCTGCCAAGAACAAGCGGGCCCCTAATAAGTACTTGCTGGCTCAATAAGCGAAGCAGGTCATTGCCAAGGGACAGAGAAGATGGTGCAAAGGACCTTTGCGAAAACCTCTGGGTTTGCCTACGGAGAAGCACAGACCAATGTGGTGAGTTCCCATGGCCTCGTGTTTTCTCTCTGCAGTTTCCTCGCTCTAACGACTCCTGAGGCAAAGACCCGGGCATCCTGCTGTCTTTCCTGCTCCCGGCCGACCTGCTGTGATTACATCTTCCGTGACGTTAGACTGGGTTCTCGCTAGAATCTCTTTGTTGGGGACTTCATCATATTTAGTGCTGCTCGTGAAGACGAATGGGAAACAGGTCCGCAGCTCCTGCAGGTTCGAGGACCGGCCCTTCAGGAACAGGAGGCGGAGGGAACGGCGGCAAGAAGCGCGCGCGGCGGGATCGCGGCTGCCTCCGGGAGGACGGGACCGGGCTCCGCAGCACGCCGAGTGCACAGTTTGCAAATTGCCTAGTTAAGTCTGGGCTCAAACTGTGCCACCCACTCTTAAACTGTGTTAAATTCCTTCACACTTTTCGAGTTGCTAGGGTGAGACCATTTACGGCGACAAAAGGATTCCTTTTAAGCCAGTCTTTTACTTTAAGTAAGCAGTATTTCTTCTTTAAGGACTCGAACAAAGGAGGGCTCTGGTTTATGGCCCACGGAGGGGAACTCGGGGATGCTGAGACGTGGTGGCTTCTAGGGGAGCCACCAGCAGGGTGTGTGCACTGCAGCACATGGCAGGTGCAGGGAGGCTGTGTGGAGAAGTCATCAGGGCCCCAGGTGGGTGGCTCCGTTGGTTGGAGCATCACCCCATAATCAAAAGGTTGAGGATTCGATTCCCACTCAGGGCACGTGCCTAGGTTGTGGGTTCGATGCCCAGCCTGGACATGTACAGGAGGCAACCGACTGATACTTCTCTCTTGCATCGATGTTTTTCTCTCCCTTCCTCTCTCTCTAAAGCAATGAAGAAAAAAAAATGTCCTTGGTTGAGGAGGAAAAAAAAAAAGAAATTAGAATCAGGGGCCTACAAACAGCAACCTCAGATCACAAATACATATTCAAAAGGAGATTTGAGTGCTTCGTCCAATTAAATGTGAAAATATTCTCTCCTAATTTAGCTGAGCTTAAACAGTTGTCTTTCTTTAACGACAACAACAATAATTTTTGAAATGAGTGCTTGTCATGGGGTTTGGCAGACATGACAGTAGGATTACAGGTTGATTTAAAAAAAAAATACCAAAGGAGTATTTCTTTTAAAATTGCACTCACATACGTGTTTTTAAGGTCCGCCTTCAACATGTTTCCATATTCTTTTTTGCAAAGAGTCCTGATATGCTCTTTCTCTCCTCCTCCTGTGACATTCCATTCCCGTCGTCTTCTGGAAGTTCAGTCTAGCCCGGCAGCGAGTCCCTGAATTTATCTCCACCTTTCCTATTTCTTTCCGTGAAGATCTCCTGAGACTTTTGGCTTCTACACGGCACTTAGCTCTGCTTTGGAGCCTTTAACTGGTGCTTCGGCCCCACGGGGCCCATCGGATGTCCCAGGTCTTTGCCAAAGCACAGACGTCATCGGCTTCCTCCTTGGTTTCACCGATCTCTCGGGAGGCACGTGCCCCAAAGGTGGCGTTTGATTTCCGCCAAAAACAGCCGGTGTTATGGAGAGCCCGTTCTGACTTTTAAGGCTAGCCCTAAAATCGACATTTGTCCGTTCCCTTTGTAGAAAAGATTCTACTTCTGTTCAGGGCGGAATGACTTCATTCCTCACAATAACGTCGGAGACAGTTTTGTTGTTACTTACAGTCAGTCCCCTGCCCGCAGTGAAAGAATCACTTCTAGCAGGCAGGATCTTGGAAATGAGTGTTCTGGACCCTGTAGGCCGTGACTAGGGTTTTTTTTGGAAGCCCTTTAGTTGCATCTCTGTAAGGACTCCAAGGGAAGGCGATAGGCAACTGCAGAATGATGTCATCTGGGGGGAACGAACCTTCAGTCACTGGCCTCCCTGCTCTCTGGTCCCCACAGGTGTCCGTGCCCGTGCTGACTTCTGACTTCTGGCTTCTGAATGAGCTTCCTTCCCTTCCAAGCCTCTCCGCTGTGAATTCTAGAAACCTCGCCAGGGGACATTCACGCCATGTCTCTGCTTTAATTAAGAATTCAGCTTTCTCTGTGAAGACACCGCTTCCCTTGAAATGCTTTCTGGTGGAGGCTGGGTGTTTTCCCAAAACCAGGGGCCCACGGGACTGGGAAGTGGGTGTGTGTGTTTTTGGCTTCATGGTGCCTGTTCCAGATCATGGCTCCTGTACCCAAGTAAAAAAAAAAATCTCCTTCTTTCAGTATCTTTCCATTCATCCACATCATCTTTCAACAGCAGCCTCCACATTAACTTCCAAAACTTCCTCTCCACCCAGGTCCTATTTTTGTCTCACTTGGCTTCCCCTCCGGGCCCATTTGGTGGACCTTCTGACATCTAACCTCACACATTCTTCACTGCCTCAGCCTTGACCACCTTTCCTTTTATATTCAAACTTCCACAGCCTAGACCCTGGACATTTTTAGTGTTCTCAAGTGTTCTGATTTAAAAATCCCAAGTTTCAATATCCTTATTCTCTGGTTCCTATTTTAATTGTTTAAAATGTCTTACTTCTTGTGTCTCTTTTACCTGTTTTCTGACTTCAGATTGATCCAGACCTGTTAGGTCTTTTCCAGATTCATCCGTTGTCCCTCTCTTGACTTTCTGATTTGACTAAACCCCATGATGTGTGATACGACGCAACCAACCTCAGGCTAGTATACTTGAACTTCCTTCTCATCTGACATGAGTGCCCAGGAGGCCCCAATTCTGCAGCAGCGCCACCGCAGACCTCTCCCCGCCCACGCGCAGGCTGCGGGGTAGTGCTGGAGACAGCCCAGCGAACATGAAGCCGGTGCTCCCGCAAATGTGCAGCCTCTGCTCTCAGCAGCAACCCCAGGAAGGACGATGATCGCCCCATGTGATGCCATTTTGCTTCCTCTCACACCCTCTTCTCTCTTCTCTCTCAGGCTTCCAGTTCCAGCGCATGCTCCTTGGGTCTCAGAGGACCACCTGGTCTTCCACCTTCAGGTGAAAGGAGAAGACCTCAGAACAACACGCCACAGACACAGGAAACAAAACTGCCTTCAGTTACTTGCTTCCCACCCCTACAGACACGCATCCCTCCTCTGGTTCTCTCCAACTCCTCACCTGTCACTGTCCTCCCCTTGTGTCCGAGGCTAGTCCTTTGGCTGTGCTTTGGATACCATTTCTGCCAGCCACACTTTTTGGTTGCTCCTCCTTTTCCAATACTTCAGGCTTACTCTTCTCTCTTGGTCCTTCCGTTTAGCATATACAAACAGGCTCGGGTCTTTGCCATCTTAAGGCGTGCCCACCTCTAACTTTCGCTCTTCCTTTCACAGTCAGGCGACCCTTCAGACGCTTGCCTTCCATGCTGATGGTCACCGTCTCCTCCCGACCCCATTGCTGGCGTTCACACCTTTCCTTCTGCCGAAGAGTGGCCCGCGCCTTTGCTGGGCTCAATGGAAACGTCCCAGCACCTTTTCCTGTGACTTTTCTGCAGCATGACAATGTTGACCCCTCCTCTTAAAACCACTTTTTTTCTTGACTTTGGCAACACCAGTCCCTACTGCGCTGTCCTTCCTCTGCATCCGCCTCTGCTCTCATGAGACCTGTCCGTCGTCTCCCACCTGCTCTGCCGGCCTCCGGACCCGCATCTCCCAACGCAGCTGCTCGCCGGGACCAGATGATTTTCTAAAATGAGTGTCGGAGCATACCGATTCCCTGCAAAAACAACTCAGCAGTTCTCCATTGGAATCAAGGCAAAAGTCCATGCTCTTCAACAGCATGCAGAAGCTCTTCCTAGCCCGGGTTCTTCAGCCTCCCCCGGCTTTGTATCTCAAGTCCCTCGCCAGACACGCTGTTCTTGAGCTGTGCCAGCTGCGTGGAGGTCATTGACCACGCCGTGTTCTCTCTGGACACTGCCTTCGCCCACGTGCCTTCGTCACATGGATGATACCCACTCGTTCTTCAAGACCCAGTGCAGACACCTTTTCCTTTAAGAAGACTTCCTACCCGTGTCCACCTTGGTCTGACTAGGTCTACTTATTCACGCTCCTGTAAGTCTGAGCCTGCTTCCATCAGACTATAGTATATTACTTATCACACACAGTTTTATAATGATTTATATTCGGTTTCCCCTATTGGACTGTGAGCTTCTTGATGCGAAAAGCTGGGTTGCTCACCTTTGAATCTTCAACCCCAGCACTGTGTCCTGCATACTGTAGGTGCTCAATACGGGTGACTGAATCAATGAGGAACAATACTCATGCCCACTGCTTAGAAACTAGTACTACTACACAAGCAGTTTAGATAGAATCACAGTGAGGAATTAAGAGAGCCAGAAATTACTCAAAACTTTGCAATCTCTCTCAATATCACCTCATAGGCGACCACCCCTCATTTCTATAAATCTTGTGTTGCTCCCAAAAGAATGCAACAGTGGAGAGGCAGAGAGAGCATGCGCAGGCTCTCCCTGCATGCTGAGTTCTTCGCTCCTTGATGTGCATGAGAGTCGGACTGGGCTGCTGCCCTCATTGCAGCAAGCTCAGTGAACGGGAAGGAGCGTGTCTCCACACACTTCTTTAACAATCAGGCACCCCTTGGAAAGAAGTCAGTTTTTAAAATAAACGAGCTTGTAAACTGAGAGGTAAGTGATTATGTGTTCCCGATTTCCTAGTTTTAGCCTAAATCCGGAATAATCCTTCCTCCCTGCAAGGAAAGGGAAGCTTCATCGGAGAGGTCTCTCTGCGACCGCCTTCCCAGGGACCTCTGCCACTTTCCACAGAAGGCTTCGTGCAGTCGGCCGCACCAGCTGAGACAGAGTTTCGGCCACTGTGTTAGATGTGCGCATTAAAAGTAAGTTCTCGGCATGGGAGTCAGTCTGTGTTTCACTTTAAAAGTCCAGGCTCGTGCTGCGGTTCTGCTGCACGACATCATCAGAGCACCAGGCTCCGCCTTGCGCCTCCACACGAACCCCCCCCCCCCCGCCCCTGTGACTGAGGTGTGGCCCTCACCTGGCGGCTCACCAGGACTTGCTGCCTCACCCACCAACCAGTGGGGACAGCTTGTCTTAGAAGCAATTGTCTAGTCTCTTGGCAGAGTACTCCCAAGGAGGCTCAGAAGTGCAACCTGTATTCTGAATGGCCAGGAAACACCCCCTGTCCTAAAAACCGGGGTTCAATTACGACAAAGAAAGGGGAGAATAGATAGCATCAGACACCTGGCTGTCCGTCACACCTACCCTTCCTCCTAAACACAGCACAAAATTTTAAATAAACTTTATCTTTCCAAAGATAGCTATAGGATTCCTACGTACGACAGTTTTTCAGATAAATTTTTTCAGTAGTGTATGTTTCTGCATGCTTTGAAGAATAAAACCACCAGCGAACTGTTCATTGAGCAACTGTAGTTTGGATCTGATATTATGTGTGTTTCTAAAGGAAGGCGGAAAAAGGACACCACAGTCTCCAGGGAGTTAAAAAATGTGAGCACCCCCCTGATGGACGAGTGCAAGTCTGTGTATTAGAATCTCCTTACATCTTAACTTTTGAAGTATAATTACCTTTCAAAAGTTTACTGATTTAAAAAAAGATTAATATGTACTGGTAA
Organism: Phyllostomus discolor; assembly: GCF_004126475.2. Classification (NCBI taxonomy): domain Eukaryota; kingdom Metazoa; phylum Chordata; class Mammalia; order Chiroptera; family Phyllostomidae; genus Phyllostomus; species Phyllostomus discolor. The sequence continues at coordinate 2,254,806 of NC_040913.2, read as the reverse complement.
TGAGTCCACAGCACTGGCTCGGGAAGGCCCTCCTGCACACAGATGGGGAGGGGGGCAGGAGGCCGTGGCCACGGAACTCCCGCTGTCCCCTCCTCTGCACCACCGCGTCCTTGTCCCGGGGCACACTGGCCTCGCTCGTGCTCGCCACGGTTCCAGTAAGCAGCGGGTCCCTCATTCCCGTTCTGTTGGTGAGAACACTGAGACCCCCAGGAGCCACACGGTTTACTGGATACTGAACGGTGACGATTCAATCCTTTGAAAGCTAGTTTTGAGGAAGTTAACTTCCTCAAAATTCACGTTTTAAGAAACTGAAGAGTCTTGGAATGACTGTGTTCTGATTTAAAAAGTCTTTGTTCTTCTTTTATTAGTAGTTGAGATAGGCAAATGTATTTGTATTAAATTGTTGGATGTATTATTTTTGGGGGGATGTATCAAACTGTTAAAATCTCTGCCTTTTCTTTCTTTCCGTCACCCAGACATTTATTGAGCACTAACCGGGTATCAGTCAACAATCACAGTATATCGCTGAAGAATTTATTTGTGAGAAAGACATAATTCCGCTGTCAAGGAGCTGTCTAGTGAGAAAAACTCTTGATAGATGATTACACCTCCAAATTTTTCCATAAAAGTGATTACCACGAAAACCATCACCTTCTGAAATCTTCCTGTTTACATACATTTTACAAATACATTGTCTGTGTCCTCATTAGGACATAAGTGCCATATGCCAGGCACCTTGTCTAGCTCATTGCTGTGTTTCCCGTGCCTCTATAATAGTCACAGCTTGCAGAATACACACAATGGATTCTTGTAGTGACAAAAAATGTTCATTCTCTCATAGGCTTTTTAATAACTATTAGTCATATTATGTTTCCAATGAATGAAAACTACTTACCAGATACATGAATTCAATGTACTTCCCTTCAAGTTTTGATTCTTTTAAGTTGAACTTCTTCTCTCAAGTTTTCTCTCCTTGTTAAACAGGCTATTTATGTTGTAGTATTTAACAGACATGCAATGTTTGAAGTGTAGAATTCCTTTCATTTATTTCACGTGGGGCATACGAAGGTTGCCACCTGTGTGTGGATTCCTGCGAGCCAGCTTCAAGGTTAATCACACATGCCTAACAGGTAATTTGGAAAAGTTAATTTTGTGAACGCCCACCGTTTCTTTGAAGAAGACAAGCAGGGAAAATGTCCTGTCTCGGCGTGAACTTCAGTCGGGAACTTCATTCACGACGACAGCAGTGACAGGATGAGTCAGGGGGAAAGACAAGTGGGGGCAGTCGCACACTGAGACGACAGGGCGAGGGTCTGGTCTGAACTTTCACGCACAGTAGGTTTGTAGACTTCACTTCTGTGGGTTTGAAAGTTACACGATTTCATTGTTATCATTTGCTTATTCTTTTAGCTTTTTTATTTTTGTAAAGTCTCAGGAAGAGAAAAACTCCTAGCTCATAATATGCCTTCTCTTTCTACGATTAATAAAAACCAAGGAAAGGCATAGTGCTAATTTGGTTTCATATACTTAGAAATAAAACATTTAAGTTTGAGACAGGAAAGGAAATTGTTAAGATTCTGACAAGGTAGACAAAGACAGACTGTGTATATATATAAAAAAGTGTATATATTATAAATATGGCTATTTATTTTAAAAAACTAAAGAAGAAAAAATGCTGTCTAATTTGTTCTTTGAAGAAGGGAAAGTGAGCTCAGTGAATGAAAACAAAAAAGTGGATATTAGTACCTTTAATTATAAAATGGGAAAATTCCATCAAGTTTTCTTTTTGTGTTAGTGTATAATCACAGCTTCTATCATCTATTGAATGCCTGTTACAGGAATTGCTCTAGATATTTTATATGTTAATGTCTTCAGATCTTCTAAGCAGTACATCTGAGGCACTTGTACAAGGTCCAGCAGAAGTAACACTTGCTGGAGTGTGGTTGGCAGGGTAATAACATGGGTGTGATGATTTATAGGTTTAATTTGAACATTTCACCTAAAACGTCATGTGGTATGCTTGAGTGTGATATTTTTATGTTACAGAATTGCCTGCTTGATTTTGTAATAAAAGATTTTGTAATAAAAAGGGGAGTTATTTGTGCCAGACCCTGTATTTAACAGGTGAGGAAATTGGTTTATAGGCAATATGACTGGATTTGAACCTATTCTATCTGATTTGAAAACCCTTCTTTTAGCCACTATACCATATTGAAAGGGTTATTTGAGATTCGGATGGGAATGGTAGAGCAGAAACAATGACCTGTTTGGGAGAAATGTCTTATTTTGTAATATAACCATGTGAGTTTTCTGCTGTGCTTATGAAAACAACACTATGGTGTGAAATTATGAGGGCAAATCACGTGGAAACCACCTTAATATGCTCCACTGAACACAGACAGGCCCAAAACACACTGAGTTACGTCTTCTTGCCGCTGCAACAGAAATCAGGCTGAGCCTGTTTTAGTGAAAAACAAGGAAACCACTGATAAAGCCAAGGCCGACACCTGACATCCTGTCTAATTCTCACGGCTCAGATCGCCAAACAGAGAGAAAGTTTTGTGTACATATGTGTGTGTACACATAACACACAAAAACTCCATGAGATTACACACCTTGATCCCTCACGGTTTCCTGTAACGCCTGGGTTGTCGGTGCTAGTGCATTATTTAATACTCATTTTCACCTTGACCGCTAAAAGACTGTATGGAATGCATACCTCAAAATGGGTAAGATTCCACTCTCAGTTAGGAGGCACAACACAGACACTCGCTTCTGCTCCACCTCCCCTGTCTGATCCCAGCCCTCCAGCCGGGTGAGTGCAGGGAGATGATCCACCGCGCTGGGAAGTCAAAGAGGAAACCTCAGATTGCCTCCCTGTACCACGTGCTAGCGGATCAACGAGGGGGTTATTTCAAGCCCCTTTCTGCTGGCTAACTCACGGCTGCTGGAGCCAGTAGAGGAAGGCTCTCCCAGGGGTGTCTGACCCCGGCCTGCAGGCCACACGTGACTCAGGATGGCCATGAATGTGGCCCAGCACAAAATCGCAAATGTACTTAAAATGTGAGGTTCTTTTGTGATTACGTGTCACAGTGTATTTAAGGTGTGGCCCAGAGGTGCCAAAAGGTGGGACGCCCCGCACCCAAAGCTTACGCACAGTGCGAGGCTCAGACTGCCCCCCCACACCGAGTCGGGCTACGCTTGGTGTAAGTGCTCCCTCTTACTCGGAAGAGACTCCGTTAATGAGGTAACTATTCCAAATGACGCTTGCACATCTCCTCATAACGTTCTCTTACCTTTCTTACCCAGAGTATGGGCTTTTTTATTACGATTATATAGACCTGTGATGATAATACCCTCAATAGGCACTAGATAAATGGTTAGACACATTCCAAAATATTTGCCAGAGAAGCATAATAAGGAGTGATATATTAATGGACCTATGAAATTAAATTTTGCTTAATCTTAATGAATGTAATTAAAAATAATGTATTTATTCCAGGTAATTTTTGTCTACAATTAAAATGATTCCCCAGAAACACGAAGGCTAATGGAGTTTCCGAACCCTTACGGGCACGGGGATGCAAGACCATGCTGACTCTAGAAGCCCCTCACGGTTGGCAGCTTGCACCAAAACACGGAAGACTATGCTGACAAAATGACTTTCCCAGTCTCGTTCTCTCTCGTCTGGGGTCTTTGGTGGAAACATAATAAAGGCCTTAGTCTGGGTTCCGAGGAGGCCCAGGGGGATAGTGACATAACAGGGGTCACACCCTAATTTTATCGCTTCCCGAAAGTATGACTTCCCTCAAGTCCCACAACCTCTGTTCATCTTTGCCGGCTCATCTGAAAAGTGCGAACAGTAGTGCCCTTCTTGAAGGTGCAGAGATACATGTGAGAGCGGAGGGCTGATGAGAGATACATGGGACAGCTGTAATGGTGAACAATAATCAACCTTAATCTTCCACCTGTAACAAACTCTCCTCTGTCTCACACACGTACACCAAATGCAATGGCAGTACAGTTCGGTGGGTGTCTTGTGCGGAACCCAAACACTTACTGGTCAATGAAAACGGTATTTTCATAGTCTTTTAGAAATAATTTTCAGTGACCAGAGGGGAGAGGGGAGGGAATTTCAGGGGAGAATGGGAAGGTTTACAGGAACAAATATAAAGGACACATGGACAAAAACTAGGGGCTGGTGGAAATGGGAGGGAGGTGGGTGGGCTGGAATGGAAGTAAAGGACACAAAACTGTACTTGAATAATGATTAAATAAAATTAAACAAAGAAAAAAATAATTTCCAGTGAATGAGAGTGTGACTACATATATTGTCTTGTGAATGTCTTACTGTTGGCAGATGAGGCAAAGAAGGTGAAAACTATTAATTTATTTAAGTGAAAATTTGTCAAAGTATTTTCCCTGGGAAAAAAAAAAGCCAGAACACATTTCTGTATGCTGGAAATGGGTACAAAGTGGAGATCCTGCCCGTCTAGGAGAGATGCTGTCCACAGTGTTAAAGGTGGCACTTACACTGGCAGGAACTTCACAGCGGACACGAGGGGACAGCACTATGGGAAAAGGAAGGACCCGAGAGAGGCACCCCAGCAGGAAGGCACAGGGTTTTGATGAGGAACAGAGTAGTTCAGGTTGGCAGAAGCATTATTTCCCACACTGGGGACCCCTCGATTGTTGACAGTGATTCATAAATACGTCATATACGGGGCATTTTTTCCTGTTTTATTCCTGTCAATTACACTTGGCAATCAATATGTTGTATTAGTTTCAGGTGAGAGCAGCATCGTGGTTAGACAATCATAAGCGTTACAAAGCATTTCCCGCCCCCCCAATATCTCCAGTACCCACTTGGCACTGCACATAGTTGCTACAAAATTATTGGCCATATTCCCTGTGCTGTTACTTTACATCCCTGTGACTACGCTGTAGCTGCCAATCTGTACTTCTTAACTCCTTCACCGTCCTCACCCAGCTCCCTAAGCCCCGTCCCCTCTGGCAACCATCGGTCTGTTCTCTGTATCTATGAATCTGTTTCTTTGCGGTTTGTTCGTTTATATTGTTCTTTAGATGTCACATGTAAGTGAAATCACGTGGTATTTGCCTTTCTCTGACTGACTTATTTCACTGAGCACGACACCCTGTAGGATCATCCGTGCTGTCACAAATAATAAGGTTTCGTTCTTTTTTATGGCCAAGGAACGGCCCATTGTATACATGTCCCATCGCTTTTTCACCCACCCAACTGTTCTTGGGCACTTGGGTGGCTTCCACAGCATATATTCTTTTGAATAAGCGTTTTGGCTTTCTTTGGAGATGTATCCAGGAGAGGAATCTCCAAGTCACAAGGCAGTTCAATTTTGATGTTTTGAGGGCCCTCCGCACGGCTCTCCACAGCGGCTGCCCCAGTCTGCACTCCCACCCACGGTAAACGAGGGGGCCCTCTTCTCCACGTCCTCCCCGGCGCTTGTTGATTTGTTGGCGATGGCCATTCTGGCCGGTTCAAGGTGGCGTCTCCTGTGTTTTAATCTGCATTTCTCTGATGATTAGTGACATTGAGCATTATGTGGCATGTCCTCCTTGTAGAGTGTTTACTCAGGTCCCGTGTCCATTTTTTAATGGGACTGTTTGTGTTCTTTTTTGGTGTTGAGTTCTGTGAGTTCTTCATAAACTTTGGGTACTAACTCATCCGATGTATCATTGGAGAACATGCTCTTCCACTCAGGGGACCGTGCTTTCACCTGGTTGGTTTCCTTTGCTGTGCAAACAGGGTAGCCCCACGTGGTCCCGTTTGTTCATTTCTCCCTTTGTTCCCCTTCCCCAGGGTGCCATAGCGGAAACATGTGGCCATGAGAAGTGCCCAAGATTTACTGCCTATGTTTCCTTCTAGGGTTTTTATGGTTCTGAGTCTAACATTTAATTCTTTAATCCATTTTGAGTTTATTCTTCTGTCTGGTGTAAGAAGGTGGTCTAGTTTCATCTGTTATACACTGTGTTTCCACTACTGTTGGAACGATAGTATTCCAGCACTATTTATTGAATAGACTATCTTTACCCCATTGTATGTTTTTTTTTTTTTTTGCCTCCTTTGTCAAATATTGACTGTAAAGGTGTGGGTTTATTTCTGGGCTCTGAATTCTCTTCCATTGATCTATGTGTCTCTTTATGCCAGTGCCATGCTGTTTTGATTACTATGGCCTTGTAGTGCAGTTTACTATCAGGTAGCATGATTTCTCCTCCTTTGTGCTTCTTTTTCAAGATTGCTGTGGCTATTCAGGGTCTATTGTGGTTCTGTGTAAATTTTTGGAATATTTGTTCTAGTTCTATGAAATACACCATTGGTATCTTGAGAGGAATTGCATTGAATCCATAGAATGCTTCGGGTAGTATGGACATTTTAAGGGTGTTCATGCTTCCTATTCTTGAACAGGATATATGCTTCCACTTATTTGTATCTTCTTCAATTCCTGTCTTCAGTGTCTTATAATTTTCCAAATACAAGTCTTTTATCTCCCTGGTTAAATTTATTTCTAGGCATTTTATTCTTTTTGAAGCAACTGTGAATGGGACTGTTTTCTCAGTTTCCTTTTCTGATATGTAGCTCATTATTGGTGTATAAAATGCAGTTGGTTCTCATATATTTTTGTATCCTGGTGGTTGTCAGCAATCCTGAGCACCCCTCGGCTCACCGCTGGGTAACTTGTCTGTGCCTCTGCACACGGCCCTCTTCCCCACGTGTCTTCCCACTGTCTTCCCCGTGTCCCCCTTTGCCCTCTGTAATAGGAACACCAGTCATGATTGGCCGAGGGCCCACCTAGCTTCAGTATGACCTTGTCGGAACGTGATCACATCTACACAGGCCTTGCTTTACAAGGTACCTCTGGGGACAAAATTCAACCCGCAACAGTGTATGAGCACGAAATACATGTAGGTGTTGTCATTTTTAAAAAGTCAAGATTTATTAAATGGTGTTATTGAATTCAAAATAGCTTTTCATTACTGCATTTTTTTCTCTACTAATGGATACTAAAGGAATAAATCTCTCAGGTAGGAGTCTAACAGTCTGAGGGTTTTTTTAATGATAAAAAGGGCTGTGCACACCACAAAGGCTGGGAGCCACTGGTGGAGCTCGTGTCGGGAATCCAGTGAAGGGAGACGAGCAAGGAAGGTGAACTAGAGTGTGGAGTGGTTTTGGCCGCAGCCAGGACTCCGGGACTCATGTGTCCGGCAAGGAGGATCGCTAGTGATTTCCGGAGCAGGTGACATGTATGCATGTAGACGCCATTTGTGATTAAGAAAGTCACAGCTATGGACCAACAACCCATCCATCCAGGTGGGGCCTGAGGAAAATTGCCCGGGCACGGGGTGGGCTGGGGAGGCAGGAGTGTGGGGAGGCGGCGGGGTAAGAAATGGGTCAGATGTCATGGGTGGGGCGGGGATGGTGAGAACGGAGAGGTTGGGTTTAGCACTGGACCTGGGAAGAGGGCCAGAGGGAGGACCCATCTGCTGATGAGTATCTACATGTGGGTGGATGTTTGGGGGTAGCCACGGGCACTGCGGGGTTTATATGGTGTCTGGTTCTTTTAAAACTCAGGAGTACTTTTGGTTTCATTGGATAGTTTTAATGTATTGACTTGCTGATTCACTTTCCATGTGTAAAAGCAGTAATTCTCTAAAAAGAAAATTTCAAATCAATTTTTTAAAAAAAGATTTTATTTATTTATTTTTAGAGAGATGGGAAGGGAGGGAGAAAGAGAGGGAGAGAAACGTCAATGTGTGGTTGCCTCTCCTGCACCCCCAGCTGGAGACCTGGCCAGCAACCCAGGCATGTGCCCTGACTGGGAATCAAACCAGCGACCCTTGGGTTCACAGTTGGTGCTCAATCCATGGAGCCACACCAGCCAGGGCAAAATCATTGATTTTGATTAGTCTACTTTCTTACACACAGTGGGCACTCAAATATTCCTTGACTGGTAAATATCAACATTGTAGCCATTCCAAAACTGGGTCAAATTTGTTAACACAAACTGAGTTTGTATTTCATGTCTGTGTTTTATGTTTAGAGACAAAGCAGTGTGGGGTGAAAAGGGTAGAATAGGAGGAATGGTAGTTGGAGGAAAATGAGGGTTAAGTTTGGTGGAGAAATTGTAAATAGGCACTAAGCTAGTCTAAATGATGTTAAGTCCCCAAGACAGAACGGATTGTATCTATTGCTCCTGAGAGACTCTGAAAACTGGGTCAGGGAACCACTCTCCTGGTCTTGCGGCTTCACGCAGAAGCGGAAGTGCCCAAGGGTTAAAGGCCAAAGAGGCCAGGAGATAGGTTCTTGAAAGCCCACAGTAAGTAGTGTAATGTTCCCTCTGGGTGAGATTACAGAATGTGCCACTCAATAGAAAAAGGAAGCAGAAAATCACACTATCAGATTAAACACATTTTCTTGCTTGTTCTTGGAAACAGCCATAATTCCCCTCTTTGTTTTTACTTTAATTTTGACCAGATACAGAGACAGAGTGTACCCAGACTCCAATCAATCAGTTGTCAAGGCCCCTTATTTCTGACATCCAACCGGACAAGTTAGGGAAATATGGGCTGGCTGTCAGCACCAGGTGGTAGCTCGGTAGCAGTTGAAGGGTTATACCAAACGGTGCTTATAAACAATTTCTGTGAGTGGTCTTCGAACTTTTTGACTATAGTTTGCAGTAAGACATACATTTTACAACATGGCCTGGTGAGCATACATGTACAAAGGTATGTTTGTTTATGTGTATGTATAATTACAATCACAGGTGCCCTTGGATACTTCCACTCTATGTTTTTCTAATGTATTTCATTTAAAAAATGCTGGCGGCAACCCACTACATCTATTTTATGACTCACGAATGGGTTGGGACCCACAGTTCAAAAAAATGTGAATTGATTTCAACCAGAATGTTTTTAGTGACTGCAGAATTATTTTTATTCTGTTCAATTGAATATTTAGGTGCAGGTACAACATTTCTTTCAAATTTGCAGGTAATAAGAGGAATAAGACCACTTTGCATGACATTATTAGCAGCTAAAAAGTAAATAAAAATTAGGTAGAAAATTTGAATAAAAGTAAATTAAAACACATATGTGCATTTCTGTACTTTGTATCACAAAATCTACCTGTAAAGCTGATGCCACAAACCCGTGGTTGCCGGGAGCAGCAGGTGTGGAAACGAGAGAAAGCAAGTAACAGCAGAACAAAGTTTTGGGTGTTTCAGTTGGTAAAATGTGCACATGAGAGGGGAAGAGAACCAAAATTATTTGGGAACCTACTACATGCCAAACACAAATCATTACTGTCATATTGCTGAAAAATCCTGAACCAAAGCAAAGCAAAGCAAAGCAAACGAACTCAGTTTTGCTTACATTAACAGGAGCTGTATTTCCAAAGGTTGAGGTTGAGGTTCAGACCTTCCCTCTTTTTGACTGGCCTGCCCCTACCTAGAATTTGGAGTACTCTGTTCAGGTTAAGTGTAGAGGACAGCAAGGAACCTGCTTTTTAAGTAACAGGTGAAGAGAATGGGGATGTTTAGCCTAGAGAACTGCTGTTTTCATTCATTCATTTTTGAACACGTTTCTTAGGTGTAAACTACAAGCCAGGCATGGAAGGTGCTGAACACACACACGGGACAATAACGTTGTCTCTTCCCACAGCCAGCCGAAGGGAAATGTTATTAACTGAAAGTTGCTACTGCGTTAACCACCTTTAGATCCTGTGATTCTGTGCATCTCTACTTTGGGCTGGGTAAACTAAGACTTTGGAGAGAAGTCACGTGGCCAGGAGGTCACACAGATAAGGGGTTGGTGGAACTGGAACCCAAACCCAGGTCCCAGTAAGCCTGGGGCACATCTTCTCAAACACTGCACAACGCTGTCTTCTTGAAACTCAGTTTCGTTGGCTTCTTACCTTTGAAGAATTGACCTTTGGAAGTGTGGGTATGCATCTATTAAAGTAAAAATGTATACAAAAATAATATTCACCACATAAAATATATATTTTTTAATCTGGAGAGTTAAAAAGTGAACATAGTAGGGAGTTTCTATTATGATATAGCTATCTTTTATTTAAAAATATTGTCAATGTAAACGCTAAGTTAATGGTACATTTGCAGGGAAACAGGCTTTGTAGGCTAAAGGGAAACACCTGCTTTCTTTTCCCAACTTCATGCTGTGGACGGTAGTATTGGAAACATACAACCATGCAATTACAAAGATTTGCATGCGGCTGTAATTGGTCTCACAAGTGTTTATAGGTCCTTCCACACACAATGTTCCTGCACACGAAGGGTGCACGCACACATCTGATGGATGCTGGCTGCCGAGCTGAAGTCATTTCGTTAAACTGCCACTCCCGTGAGTGCACAGGGGACTGAGCTCACTAACTGGAGCAGACCGTGCGGGGAGGAGGTAGTGACTGAGGTTCCAGAGCCGCGCACTTCCTGCAGCACCCAGCTACCTGCTACCTGCTACCTGCGAGGGGCTGACCGCGTGCTGGAGAGAGTGCTGTGCTTGTAAGCGCCTTTAAACGCCTCTGAGATTGAATTAAGTATAAGGACAGAAGTGGGGCTCCCCTACTCTAAATACTGATATCCTCTTTACACACCCCCTACGGAGACAGGAAAATAAACAAACAAGAAAACCCAAACCCAAATGCACCCAACAGACTGCTTACCAAACAAAGCAGAAAATAAAAGCAAAAATATAAAATGATGTAATGCTATTCTTTTTGAGTGAAAACAGAAAGTTCAAGGTGTCACTGTCTCTCAAAGTGCTCATGCAAGAGGTCTAAAAATAGCAAGAGACAGAACCTTACGTTATACCCAGTGGGGCAAAGGAGATTTACAGTTGTTCGTATGGAAAATAATACAATAATTAAGAAATAATACTACAAGAATGAACACCGTGTTTCAAATACTTGCAACTGTAAACCTACTTTCCTGCCCCTCCCCCCACCCTGTGTATGCTCAGGGGAGTGAAAAAATGTTAGTGTGACAACCTTTCAGTATGGATTTGCATATTTAAGATCTATATAAACACAACACTTTAAATTTAAAAATAAAAATAGCACTCATCAAAGTAGATGCTACAAATCTGGGACACGCGAGTGCCATACATGGATATATATGTCACCAGTTTTCAATTACAGCACATTTAAGTCACACTATCAAAAGTTATTGGTTCTGTAAGTTTTCCACACGGCTTCAATCACTTTTGCATTTTATAACTCAGTTGCTATTTAATTTTAATGAATGTGCCAATTATTCCTTCTTTCATAAATTATTGCTTAACTATTTCAATAACTCAGGCTCTCCAGCACAAACTTAAACAAACACGCACGCGCAAACAAAAACTAATTGTAAGCACTGGTTTGAGAAACTTTGTTAAATATGATCTATATTATAGAATTTTACCATGTTCCAAATCCTGGGAGTTAACTTGATTAGCCAGTCCAATTTAATATGTGCAAGAACAAAACAAATTATGATAGATTTGTATATTGACAGTTAAAATGATTTCAACGTTCCTCAAGATGTTTAATATTTCCAGTGGCTTTTAATATGTCTTTATTGAAAAGGGCATACCTCATTAAATATTAAAGAAAACCACGTCCTTCATTTCGAGGAAGAAAACGACGGTCATACCCGTTCAGTTTTTACTCTATACTAAAGCAAGATTACTGTGAACATTTTAATTTTTGAAACTAAAAGTATATTTGTGAAGAAACAGAAATGTACTTTTTCTTTTTAATCCTCACCCGAGGACATTTTTTGTTGCTTTTCTTTTCTTTTCTTTCTTTTTTTTTTTTTTTTTTGAGAGAGAGAGGGAGAGAGGGAGAGAGAGAGAGGGAGAGAGGGAGAGAGGGAGAGAGGGAGAGAGGGAGAGAGGGAGAGAGGGAGAGAGAGAGAGGGAGAGAGAGAGAAATTGCAACATCAGTCAGTTGCCCATCAGCTGCCTCTTGCAGGCTCCCTGACCCACATCGAACCTGCAACCCAGGCATGTGCCCTGACCAGGAATGGAACCCGCGACCTTTCCGTGTACTCCGGGGAAGCGGGGGAGGGCGCGAGGCTCCAACCAACTGAGCCACCCGACCGGGGGAGAAAAGTACTTTCATCACAGATCAAGGCTGGCAGTGAGAATTACCTATATTTGTAGATAATTTCGAAAACCTCTGACGTGCACATGCCTAAGAAAAACGGAGGCATCATCCCTAACTGGCATCATACCTGGAGGTCGATAGGGATTTTTAAAATGCAGGGCTCGGAGCTGTCACCGAGCTGCCCCGCAGTGGCACAGGGTGCAGCCTTTCGGGGCCGGGAGGCGAGCTCCCGAGCTGCCGAGAGGACGCTCTCCTGTAGGTTGAGCCCCCACGGGCAGGTGTCAGCCTCTTCCACTTCATCCGCATCGTTCCCCCAGCGGCGCAGGGTCACCCTTCTTTCTCCCCCAGGGCGTTACGTTCCCGCTTCGCCAGCCCCTTTTCCTTTGGGCAATTCCAGGGGCGCGGGCAGGGCTGCGAGGAAGGGGCGGAGGGGCAGGAGTAGGTCGTCCGCCTCTGCCCCACCTTCCCGGGCGCGTGGCGCTGCCTGGAGCAGCTGCTGCAGGCGACGCCGAGCCAAGCGATGCTCACCTCCTCCCAGCAGGAGGATGTGGAGGGAAGGAGGAGACGGCAGCCACCGCGAGGCGCACACTCGCACAGTGCCCTTCCCGCAGGGAGAAGCCACCCTCGAGGGACAAGCCGGGGGAAGCCACCGCCCACCGCCGCCCGCCGCTGCCAGCTCTCCTCGGGGCCTGGCAGCGGTCCCCGTGCACCTGCTCACCTGTCCGTCCGCTCGGGGGGGCTGGGGGAGGGGCCGGGGGTGTCGGGGCGGCCGGGTGGGCAGGGAAGGCGGGCCGGGCTGGCGAGGGGGCGCGCGAGGGCCCCGCCCCCGGAGGCGCCGCGCAGGCGCAGTGGCCGCTACCGCAGGCAGGGGGCGGCAACATGGCGGCGTGAGCGCGGCGTCGGGCTTCACGACAACGGCGGCGCCCGCAGCGGCGGCGGGAGCAGCGTCCGCAGCGTCGACCACCGCCGGGGCTCCAGCCGCGGTCGGCGCCGGGGGCCCGCGGCCCGCGCGCGCCAGGGCTTTCCGGGGCGGCGGCGGCAGCATCTCGCCGAGGGGCGGGCCGAGTCGGACCGCCCGAGAGGGGGAGCGAGAGGAGGCAGCGGCGGCTCGGCTGCTGGGCGGGCGCCGCCGCTCGCCGGGCAGCGGTTCGCGGCGCCGCCTCCGCCGGGCATCCGCCTGCGAGTCCCGCAAGGCCTGCGCCGGGGAGGGCTGCGGCCGGGCGGGCTGAGGCGCGGGCGGCGCGAGGGCCCGGCGCCTGGCGCCGGTGGATGCTGGGGCTCCGCGGCAGCGGCCGGGGGGCGGGGGCCGAGGCAGGTGTAACGGTACCGACGGCCGCCGCGCCTCCGCTCCTGCCTGCGCCTCAGGAGGGGGGTGCATGGCGAGCGAGAAGCCGGGCCCGGGCCCGGGGCTCGAGCCGCAGCCCGCGGGGCTCCTCGCCGTCGGGGCCGGAGGCGGAGGCGGCGGGGGCGGCGGGATGGCAGAGCCGAGGGGGGCGTCCGGCTCGGGCTCGGGCTGCGGCTCCGGCTCGGTGGTGCTGCCCGCGGGTATGATCAACCCTTCGGTGCCGATCCGCAACATCCGGATGAAATTCGCAGTGTTGATCGGACTCATACAGGTCGGCGAGGTCAGCAACAGGGACATCGTGGAGACTGTGCTGAACCTGGTAAGGGCCCCGGCGCGCTCGCTGCCTGCCTCCCTGCCCCCGCGGCCCCCGGCGGTCCTCGCGCCCCGGGGCCACCGCTGCGCGTCCCCGCGGGCGCGGAGCACTGGGTCCCGGGGCCCGTGGGGGAGCCGACTGTGCGCTGGCCCAGCGCGCCACCTCCTCTCGCCCCTAGGGTCCCTCCTGCCAGCTGAGCGCAGCGCCCAACTTGGTGCCTTCGGTGAGCGCCTCTCCAGACCTCGATCAGTCACCCTCTGCGTGCCGCGCAGGTTCGCGGTCGGTCCGAGAGTTCAGCTGGAAGAGCGGAGGCCCACTTTTCCCAGGGGCTCTTCCTCCCACACTGTTCCTTGTCCGTGGTGTCGCTCTCCGGGGCTGAAAGCCCTGCCCCTGGGGCACAAGCCCCTGTCCCCGGTGCTTCTGACCTGCGAGGAGCGCGTGAGCTCGAACTTGAGCCGCTGGGCTGCGATGTTTTCGAGGGAGGAGGAAAATGGTGCAGTTTTGCATCTGCTTTTAAAAATGTCCCGAAGGAAGGATGTGATGGAAAGTGTGTTGGCTGTGTCCCCCCAACCTCGTCTCTTTTTAGGCAGCCTCTCTTTCTTTGTAACGTCGCCCTGAATACGCTGACCTCTTTCGTTTGTGTGCGTGTGCGCGCGCGTTTGTGCGCCCACGAGGCGTTAAAATGTGAGGGCACCAAATCATACAGGTTGGTTTCTATGGTTGTCTTGGGCAGCGTGGCACATGGATGGAGACTAAAGGAAAGATATAGGATGCAGCCCTAGTTTTTTTCTTTTTCTTTCTTTTTTTGTTTTACTTCACGATGAGAAAGAGTTACTGCAGAACTGTGTGTGACTTAATGTTTTGCGCTGTCGACAGAGGCTAAGAGGCCTTCAGGATGTCAGGAGGAAGACATGGGAAGAAACAAGGGGAGGGGAATGATGCGTTGCGTGTAATTCAGAGTAGTTCATTTTTAACGGTTTGTACACCGCGGCTTTGGCTGCAGCAGAGCTTCCCAGCAGTGTCCTTTGCCATCGTCTCTGACATACACTGAGTTGGGTTTTGGAAGGCAAGTTTAAAATCAGGAGCAATCAGTTGACTCTTGTATTTGGTGTGGAGTCACAGCAATATAAAAATTGTGCTTACAAGGAGGTTTTGTAACACCCATGTAGCCTGATTTTTCAGCTAAGCCAGTCTTTTCATTTGACCTACTGGAAAACTAGCTGCAGCCGGAGCAGCGGCGCTGGGGGTTAGAGAACGTGGACAGTTGATGAACCTCCCAAATTCACAGCAGATTTAGAGCTGTTTCTTTTCTTTTTGCTAGTGTGCAAGTCAAAGACAGGACAATCTCCTTCTTTGTTATATTTATTACTGTTCAAACACAGAACACCTTTTCTTACCCTTTAAATATAGCAACGAAAAAGTTGT
Organism: Phyllostomus discolor; assembly: GCF_004126475.2. NCBI lineage: Eukaryota > Metazoa > Chordata > Mammalia > Chiroptera > Phyllostomidae > Phyllostomus > Phyllostomus discolor. The sequence goes on along the minus strand of NC_040913.2, from coordinate 2,239,584 downwards.
AAGTTTGGGTAACGTTACCCCATTGATATAGCCAAATTCTTTTCGAACCACTGATAGAAATATTGTTGGGGTTTTTAATTTTAACCAGCTGCAAATAGGCTGGTACTTGCTTTTTTTTTCTTTTTAAAAGAAAGAGGTGAGATCTCAAAACATGTCAACATGTTTGCAGCAGCTGTGTTCCTGTACATTGAGAAGAACACATTTCAAGTGCTTTTCCAGTTTCCATCGGACCAGGACCTATTTGACGGGAGGTGGTTCAATAACTGTTTGCAGGCTTATTTCACGCACTTCCACGTGGTCGGGGGCAGTGAGTCCTCCCAAGCTGGAAACTGACTAGCAGACGCTGAGAGCCTGCAGCGGCGTCTGCTGGGTCAGCCCTGACAGATGGAGTTCTGTGGACACACAGCAGAGTAAGAAAGGAAGTGAAGTATTTCTTTTGAGGTGAAAAAGACATTTCAGTCTCCTCAGTGGAGTGAAAATCTGGCATGCAGTCTCAGTGTGCAGCGTTGTTGTAGAGGCGGACTCCAGAGGGCTTAGAGTGATCAGCAGTAAGGCGGCGCCGAAACGGTGTGTCCCCACGTCCACTGAACACCTCGTTCACTGCATGGCCTTCTGGGAGACAAAGTTGGGGTTACGGTTTCTTTATGTGTGTTTAGAGAATGCAGTAAGTCTTCAAATGGGAACTTTTTGGGGAAACGAATAAATGACAGAAGGAGCTATTTGCGGTTGTTGTTAATCGATCACATGAAGTGTCATACTACGTGAATCACAGGCTTAGGACTTCATCCTTCCCATATACTCACGGCGTCATGTGAAAACTTAAGCTGATTCTGAAAATATTTGGAAATCTTAGGAATTTAAAGAATAATTATCAAAACTTAATTCTATTTGCTTAATAAGTAAATCCAGTAAAATCCACTTAGGACACTTAGTGACTTGTTAGAGATTGGAAACCATTAATATTGTCTCTAAAATGAGCTTTTCCCCAATTTTTAATCTTAATTTAAAACACTAAATAAAAATTTTAGGTGAAAATAGTTTAATATCTATCAAAGAAAAGAGAAAAAACTAATGAAACTTCAAAACAAAACTTTCTACCTTAAATAATGCCCTTGTCTCAGCCACCTTTGTCAAAATATTTTTCTTTCCATTTTTTTCTTGTACACCCTTTATATACAGTAAGAGAATACTAATGTGTGGTTTTGAGGTGCTGTTTCTCACATGCCATGCCCACAGAATGAAAGTTTTGCAGAGGAAGTTTAGGCGTGCAGTAAAAGTAAGGCTGCTTGAACACAGCTGTGGCCGGGATTTTCCTGCTTCTGTTTGCCAGAGGCAGAAATGCGTTTCCGTTACTCAGGTGGATTGTGGGAGTTTGTTCAAAAATCACTAATGCAGTGAGAAATAAAATGAGTAATTTCCATTGTAGATGGACATTTTGTATAATGATATTATCATTGACTTGAAACATTCAGGTGCAGGGTGGGCGGAAAGCATCAGGAAGATGAGAATGCTGGTGTGTAAATAACCTTCCAAGAGCCTGTTGTCAAGGGTTTTGCATTGTAGCTTCATCAGTGAAAGAAACTGATCATCAACAAACTTTGGCTCATGGAGGAATTAACTAATGTGGCATTATAAAAGCATTCAATGTAGAAAAATTTTTGTTGACTGAGTTATAGAACGGCGTACTCAATCCGTTGCTTCCTTCGAATGTTTGTACAAGGGTTTTCTTTCCTTGAAGTAAATGCTATGTAAATATCATGTGTTCTTTGTGACATGGAAGTTTTTTTTATCAGAAAGTTTCAAATAAACATTTTTAGAAAAGAGAAAGGATTGTTTACTTGATGAAAGAGTGCAGAACAGGGGTTTTTTGAATAGCTGTCTGTAATTCTGTAGTGTTTAATTTATAGATTTTTCCCCATGAATTACTAGGTAATGATATATTAGTGTATCTTTAGTTGTAGAAAATGATAGTTCCTCTGATTTTTTACACGTGTAACTGATTCATTGTAGACTGTATAGAAAGCATAATGAGATACTTTGAGGGGATTTTGTGGGCTAACTTCCTCTCTCTTGGCTCATTGAATGTAGTATTTTGGTTAAAAGGAGATTTTTAGGTTATTCTTCTATACTTGCATGTGACAGTAACTTTTATTCCTTGGAGTTTTGTTTTTTTTTTTTTTCTTAAAACTTGATAATCAGAATAACTTTCAATTTAAAGATAGTTAAAATTTCATAAAGAAAAGGTATGTTCCACATTTGAACTAAATTTGCTTTAAAAATATGAAGTTATATTTTATAATCATATAAGCCCTTAATATTAATAAAACAACATTTATTTATGTTAAAAGAGAATTTCTTGCATTTTAATTTATGTTGATACGTAAGCTTTTCATTTTAACTTACATTTTACTCTTGCTATGGGGCCCTGAAAATTAAATTAGAATGCATATGCAAATAGTGAAGTTTCAGAATCTTGAGTTCTGAGGCTTTCCACAGAAATACTAACTTAGTCATAATGACACCAAAGCACCAAATATTCTATAGTCAGTGTGTAATCGAGTTACATGAATTTTAAATAATTATTTTGTACATTGCTAATTAGTTTTTGGCAACTGCTTTCATGCTAATTAAATGTATCTCAAGGATCTCTCGCCTTCTGTGTACTTTCTCCAGCCTAATGTAAGGAGATTCATTGGTCCCAGCAGGCCCGACCCCTATATTGGTTCGTTGATGGAGCTGTGTTGTACAGTCAGTCATCCACATTTTTGACTATGGAAATATTATTTTGTACAGGTTTCAAAAATATGAAGTTATATTTTATAATCATATAAGCCCTTAATATTAATAAAATAGGTGTTTTTTCATTTCTCTTCTGTACTTCTCCTGTGTTACGCACGGTCACGTGTCTCCTCCTGTGCGGGGATGCCTTTCACCCTCTGGTGCTGTGGCTCATGGGCAGCTCCCTCCTGCACTGAGCACTTCAAGAAGCACGGAGCCTGTCTTAGATTTACTCTTCACTTTGTGGCTCTAGGATAAGTTAGTGCATTTTGCGTATGCAGGATAACGTTATTAGGCAGGAGACCAGTTTCTTAAGTTCTGTTCCATAGTAGGGACCAGACCTAAGATCCTGAAATAGACCAGACTCCTGTGAAATTAATGTATTGTCTATTCCTGTGACTACAAATGTGTGTTGAGTATGTATGATATTATCTAGGTAGCCATTATTATATATGTATTATTTTGGTCTCGCATCCTGCAGTAAACGTCTGATAGAAACTTTTTAGTAAACGTTATGTGTACGTCAAATATATAAGCACATAACGAAGATTGTGTTACTATTAACGAAGTATGTGTAATGCACTGACTAGAAATTAAAAGGTGATTGTTAGCACTTGCCCTACCTCTGGGCCTAGTGGGTAGCTCTCGTGTTGGTCGGCCTTGCAGGAGCTCCCCCTCAGGTGATGCAACGGGCAGCCGTGGGCTCAGTCACAGGGCCCGGGCTGGAGCCCTCTCCGCTGGCGATGCCGAGCCTGAGTTAGACGTGGACCAAGTAGGAACCCAAGAGCAAGAAACATGTATCCGTGATTCTGCTGGAGAGCCTGGAGTTTTCTGTGCACACAGTAACCTTCCAGCCATCAGACTCCCCTTTGAAAGCCTGCTGCCGTTAGCCTCATGTCCATCCCAGCTGGGTTCTTGTCCCGCGTGCGTGGAAAGGACCCTTATAAACAGCCAGGAGACACTGGAAGTGGGACGTTGTAAGGAACAGGCCTTACATGTTGAAATGATGTGCAAGGCAGGGAGGACCCTGTTTTCCATCCTGATTTCTTTGAAGGGATCACAGACTGGCCGTTGTAGGTTGTCACCTTTGTTATCTTTGCCCGTGAAACAACTGAGGCTGGAACTTGAGCGACACGAGAGTGTTTTGGGCATTTCTTGGGGCCTTTGATACTGCCTTTCAGAGAGGGGTTCGCTTTGGTCCAGGCTGGTGTGCTTGGAATCATAGAGGGAGGAGAATGTTGTCTCTCCAAGCAAGAGAAGCCCTTTCCGCCTAAGTTCTCTGCCGTCTTCCGTCATCCAGGACAGCAGAGAACTGAGTACATACCATGAACCTCCAAGGCTGGAAGGCCACGTCATTTTTGTGCACCCCAAGCTGAGGTTGGTAAGAGGAAAGATAGGCGTTCGAACCAGAACCAGGTGAAGTTCTGTGTTGTCACCTCCTCCCAAGCCCCTCACGTGCATTCCCAGATCCCCGGTCAGAGGCGCGGTCCAGCCACTACAGGCTGTATAAGCGAGGACCAGCCGGAGCAAGGGCCGGGCTGCTGCGCCTCCTCCCTCGGCTGTCCTTGCCTGTTGCTCAAGGAAAGGCACTGAGCTGAGGTTAAGGGGGTGAGTCTGCCTCTCCCAGGGGGACCGGGCAGGGCTGTGAACCGGGAAGGCGGAGATCCAGGTGGCGAACGAACTATGTCCTGACAAGATCTGTGGCTTTGGCTGCTGGGCCAGCCACTTGCCAGAAGTAAATTGACCAGAGGCTTACTGAGCTTTTCGGGAAACTTCCAGGGTAAGCTCGAGCCTGCTAAACAGGCCTGTGTTCTTGTGTTTCCGAGGCAGGCCCGAGTAAGGGAAGTGGGCTGCGGAAGTGGTAGGAAGAAGGAAAACCTCGGCACGCAGGACAGTGGACAGGAGAGGGCTTCTGAGAGGTCGTGCGGACTGCTTCCGGCTGGCTGCCCGAGGCGGGTCCCCGCCAGGGCAGGTGCTGCTGCTCTGACTGCCGGGGTGCCGTCTGTGCTCCAAATAAGGGACCCTGGTCTGCCTTACCTTCTCCGTAAGTCCACTGTGTCGCTCTGTGGTCAGATTATGAGGCGCCGCCCAGAAGAATGCCCTTTAGTTCTGGCCAGGTGTTCATCGCTCAGAGGTGTCAGGTTGCTCGCCAGGTGCAGTGACCTGACGTTGTCTCGGCCCGTCCTGGCTGCCCGTGGCAAGGTGGTGGGTGCGCTCCTGCGGTGCCTGCCGTGGCAGTGGTGTTAGCTGGGGGGACTGGCAGTGGTGTGTGTAGGGAAGGAAGCGCGTGGATAGAGCGGATGGGTGGCCTGGGGCTGGAGCGTCCTGGATTGCTGGTGGTTTCCACTGCCTAGAATCCATTGTTTCTGCCGCCAGCGGGCCTAGGTTTTTGATATTCCTTTGGGGACTCGTTCCTTCTTGGTTCCTGTGGCTTGGGGTTTCCACGGATGCTTCTGCTCTCCAGAAACAGCAGTTATTGGTTAAAAATTTAACTGCACATCTGAGGCACCTAGATAACTTTCATTCTGGGGGAGAGAACAGACGCTCATCACTGGAGCTGCCTAGGGGTTCGCATGGAAGCTGCGATCTGACCGGCAGTGCACCCCCATTAGGCCGGAGTACTCTGGAGGTCGGGGCTAGAGGCGCCCAGAACCCGGGCGTGGGCTGCGGATGCATCCACAGAGCCCTTCGTGTCGGCCTCCTCCCAGGTTCTCAGAGCAGCGCGCTGCACATTTCCGGTTTCGCTCAAGGCAGTGTGGCGTGGGTGTCTATCCACTTCATCCCCGTGATTCCTGACTAATGTTGTACATTAAAACATTTAAAGCCCTGGCTGGTGTAGCTCAGTGGATTGAGCATGGGCTGAGAACCAAAGTGTCGCAGGTTCGATTCCCAGTCAGGGTACATGCCTGGGTTGCAGGCCATGACCCCCAGCAACTGCACATTGATGTATCTCTAGCTCTATCTCTATCTCTATCTCCCTCCCCTCTCTAAAAATAAATAAATAAAATCTTAAAAAAAAATTCAAAAACATTGGGTATTAAGTATATTGCACAAATCATAAGACAATATTAACTTGGCAAAGGACTTGATATATTTCAAGAAGGAAGAAATATTTATTGCTAGTTAATACAAAATTAATCTTCACTAAGTGATAGTGAGGCATCATAAATAATAAGAAAATTATCATAAACTAAAAAGAAACTCACCTTGTTCTCCAGGTGTGCTAAAATAACCCTGAATGATGGTGTTGGACACGCAGTGTGTCGTAGCTGTTCCAAACGCCGTCCAGCGCCACGGAGCAGGAGCGCTTTGACACTAGTCCGTGGTTCTTTGGGCTGAGGAGAGAGATCTGTGGGCAAGTTTGAGGGTTACATGTAATTTTATGATACAAGAATTGGCAAAAACCTAAATCTTCAACAATAGGAAAGGTTAAATAAATTATTTTATATTCATGTAACGGAATACTATACAGTCACTAAAACTGTATGTGCCTCAGTTTCCTTATGTGTGAAAAGGGATATTTACCTTAAGGTTGTTGCACAGATTAAATGAATTAATACCCGTGAGGTGCCTGGTGCAAAGTTAACTGTATTTAGTACTTACTATTGATATTTCTATTGGTATCCTGAGTCCAAGGATCATCTGGTCCTAGGAAAAAAACAATGATCTAAGTAAGTGGAGCTGTTCCGCGTTAGCTTGGAGCACCTGAGCCAGGTGAGCCAGCAGAGGAGGGCCCCAGGGGCCTGCAGGGCCCGTCTGCTGGCGGCACACCAGGCTCTGCTCCCCTGAGCCTGGCACGGTCTCCAGCAGCGCCTGGGGCCGAGTTTGCTGATCAACCGCCTGGAGTGAGGCCGATGGAAAACTGGGGAAAGAACAGACATGAGGTTACGCCGGTTTCTTTGCCCAGGATCCCTTCCATCTGTCTCCTCCCCCGGGCGAGCTCCCGCGTGGATCCAGTAGGACGTGAGCGATGATCCTGGGGAAGTTGTGCCGTCCTCTGGGGGCCTTAGCGGGTGTAGTTAGAGATCTGCTTGAGCGTCAAGCCTGAGGGACCAGTTAGAGGGGTAGAAACTGTGACTGTCTGTTTTAGAAAAAAGTTAGCCTGCCTCTTAGTAGCTACAGTGCGCATGTGAAGGCGCTCTGCGTTAACCGGTTCTCAGCTGGCCCTCTTCCCAGGAGCCTTTCCTCCTCTGCAGAGCTGGAAACGGGCTGCTGCGGGAGATGCGACGGGTTCGACAGGGCTGTCTCGGTGTGAGGCAGCGGAGGGGCAGAAGCCGGAGTCTTCTCCGTCGCTCACTGAAATGGGGCTTGCTGGAAAGTAGCCCAAAGGCCAGCCTCCTGGGCAGAGGTGACAGTGGAAGCTGCGGCCAGCAGTGCTGCCCGTGGCGGACTTAGGACCGGTGCCCCCAGAAGTGGAGGGCAGGCCGCGAGGGGTCTGTGCACAGCAGTAGCTTAGCAAGCGCCGTTCCGTGAACACCTTAGGGTTCCGGGAGCACTTGGTTATGTACGCGGCGTTGTAAGTGGTGACTGCCCGTGACTTGTGTGCCTTTGCACCAGGCAGGGAGTGGGTGCTTTAGGTAGTCTGTGAGCCAGAATAGTGGTTAGTATGCATCACCATTTTTGTTTTACGTATAAAGAGTAGGTTTATTATATATTAGCATTAATCATATGAACTACCGCATATACTGTATTTGCTTGGATAAGACAAATGAGTTAGAGATGGAATTATGCTCTAGTCTAGGTAATACAATTCCTAATAACTGCGATTCCTCTCTGTTTACTGAATTACAGCAAACATTGATTAACAGCAAAATTTATGAAAATGTGAACATCTAGGTTTATTTCTGCTTAGCAAATACTTTCATTTTCTGAGAGCAGTAAACTGCAGCTGACCTAAAAATGGCATATGAATACTCTGTTGAAAAGTTGTTTGCGCGTGGGGAGGAGTGGGCCTGTGCGGACTGGGCCCAGTGTCACGCCTCCTGTTCCCGAGTCCTCGCCCAGCCTCTCCGGGGGGTGCGGCCTCACTCCCCGCGGTGAGCACACTGTGGCCGAGGTTGGGAGGCTTGTGCGGGCTTGGAAAGCAGTGCAGTTGCAGAAATGAGGCTCAGAGTTAGATATTTCTGGTCTGTTGTTCTTCCAAATGTGCTGTCACCTTTGATGATGATGATGACGAAGGCGACAGCACGTGCTCCACACTCAGCTGAATCCTCGCCAGGCGCTGTGCTGAGCGTAGGACGTGCGTTTCTTCATTTTTGTCTTCCTGACCTGGAATGTAACATCTCCAGTGAAGCAAAAATAGTCATTGTCTTTCTAAGTTAGACTAAGCCTGGTGTCTTAATAGAGAAGCGTTTTCAGTTCTAATTGTATAAGCAACATTTTATTATAAAATGTCCTAGAATTATTTTATTTGATTTGTACTAATTCTCTATAACTTGATTACCCTTTCAAAGTCCTTGAATTTAAATTAAGTATTTAGGTTATTTTTAACATTTTTGAGATGTGAGTCAGCAATGGAAGAGTATTTTTTATACTCTGACTGTTATTTGCTCAATAATCACAGCATTTTTGAAATTACCATGTTCTTCCATCGTTTGTCTGAAGAATTGTTTAGGTTTCAAGATTTACCTCCTGTCACTACGTGAGTGACTCTTCCCAAGTCAGCCCTGGAAGCTCTGTCCTCTCCCCCGCCCGCCCGCCCGCTCCCCCACAGCGTTGGGGCACACCTTGTGTTAGCCCTGTGCTCTCTGTCTTAATCATTTGTTTACTTCTCAGCCTCCCCTGGAGACGGGGCCTTTGAGATCAGCACAGTAGCTTATTCAACTTGGTATATGAGTGCTTAACAGAGTCTGAAATTTTGTGCTATTCAGTGACATTTTTTTGAGTGAAGATTTTTTTCACCTTTGATTTAGTTTGCTTGTTTTGGTCACTTCTGGTTTCGAAGACAAATCTTGTCTGTTTTAGCTGCTCTGATTCTTTTAATTTATGTTTGCCTCTTCTTTTAACATTTCAGTTTATGTATTTATTCATGTTGAGGGTGGAGGATAGACATCTTGAGGTGTATAGAAGCATGGGTAGTGTTTAAAAGAAGGTGTTCTGGGTACCTGAGATGGGCGAGGGTCCTCGCGTCTTCCCGCCTGGTGAGCAGCCCTGCTGGGTCACTTGCTGGATCAAGGCAGGAGAGAGGCCCAGCGAGTGCGAGGGTCCCGCAGGCTGTCGCAGGCCAGGAGTTGGCACCGGGGCTTCCTGGCCCCCAGTCCAGTGCTTTTCAATCTCCTCCTGGTGCCTGCTGTTCCACTGTCATTTCACCTGGGCTTACAGTGTATAGCTTTCCTATAAAAGCATGCCATCCTCCCACCCCCTGGTTTTTCAGACTCGGGCAGGCTCAGAATACTTGAAGTGGTGGTTGACTCAAGTACTGAGTAACCCTAACCCAGCGTTCTGTTGCCGGAGTTAAGAGACTCGTTGGGCATATAAAAATTCGCATAATCCCCACCCTAAGGAGCTCGTGGTTCTGAGAGTAGGGTTCTGGAGCGGGCGCCAGGGGGGCGTTGTCACGCATTTTCCCAAAGCCCTTTGTCCCTGTTATTCCTGAATGGCCCCGTTTCTCTACTCTGTGCATCTCCAAAACAGCACAAATGATTGTCAGGGGGCAAAACACCATGGAGTTTACTACACGAAGCTGTAACATTTCAAATGTTCTATAAATCCAACTAAGAATGGGTGTAAGCACTGCCATTGGCAAGTGAGTGATTCCAAGTGAGCTGTCTGAATGCTAACATTTAAAGACTATTTTCAGTATGTTATATTAATTTAGATACTATATTAATTGCTATTTCAGTTGTTTTTAAGTAATTTTATATACCCAGCATACTTATTTTCAACAAACAGGTACGGGCATTTTAATAAACAAACTGTGTTTTTAAAAAATATTTTATCCATTCATTTTTTTAGAGAGGAGGGAAGGGAGGGAGAAGGTGAGGGAGAGAAACATTGATGTGCGAAAGAAACATTGATTGTTGTCTCTTGTACATGCCCTGACCGGGCACCAAATGCAACCCAGGCATGTGCCCTGACTGGGAATCGAACCCATGACCCTTAGCTTTGCAGGACCATGCCCAACTAACTGAGCCATACAGGTCAGGGCTAAATAGTTGTACTTTTAACGTTGCTGATAAATGTGTCTCCAGAAGTAAGAGTTTTTGTTTTTTTAATTTTAGTTTTTTCAGATGTCATTGCTGCTAGGTGTATTTCCAGGTAGCCCAGCTCGAAGTCCTTATGCCTTTCTTTTTTTATATCGTAGTGAACTATAGATAACACAAGTTACCAGCTTAACCTTTCTGAAATGCTCAGTTTGGTGGCACTGGTTAAACATACAGGCATTATTGTGCAGCCGTCAGCACGGCTCCCTCCGGAAGCTGTTCCCGTCCCCAGAGTGGAGCTCTGTCCCGGGTGTGCAGTGGCCGCACCCTCCCCCTGGCCCTGGTGGTCACTTCCTCCCGGAGTTGGGCCGCCCTGGGCCCCTCGTGTCGGTGCAGTCGCAGGCAATTTGTCGGCCTCGGTCTGGCCTAGTGCACTCGGCATTTGTCTTCCAAGAGTAGGTGAGGGGTTCTGGTTCGAACCGGCCCCCACTGGCAGCAGCATGGGTGAGACGCTCTGAGGCTGTATTTGCATGTTGCCTTGACACGTTCGGGTCCGCGTGGACCGGCCTCTGTGTTTGTGGACCGAGAAGGAGAGCCCCCAGTGAGCGAAGTGCTTCCGGTGAGACTCGGGTTCTTCACTCCTGTTTCTTGGGTACTGTGGGGTAAAAACTCTGCACCCAGCTAGGACCCTGCACATCCCTAGTGCTCGTCCTTGCTCTCCCTGCCTTGCAAAGCCTGGCACGGTCTCCCGTGGACCGCAGGACCGGTCGGAGGGCGGAGTTCCCTTGGGGAGACGCGGGGAAGAGCGAGCAGGGGCGCTGTCACGTGAAGAATTTTTGTCTTGTCACCAAAAAATTAATTGTTTATGGAGGACAGCAGCTCATTTGTTACCGGGGACTCCATCGCTTATGGAATAGTCAGCGGTGGTTTCACCCCAACCTCCTGGTTAGAAGCGGGCACCTTCAGTCCGTTGTTCCGGAGGAGCCTGCCAGCGCGCCTGCGCAAACCCTCCCGTCTAGCATCCGTCTCCCGCCCTACCCGTCCGCTCCGCGGTGTCTGGGGGAGCGCGCCCGGACCCGTGTGGACTCGTTCACGTAGCACAGTGCGTACGGTGCTTTCGTTTTAACACTTTATTTTTGTATTCTTTTAAAAAATTATTGGGGCGACACTGGCTACTGACATGAGCTTCAAGGGCGCAGCTCTGTAATCATCTATATATATTGCATTGTTTTTGTGTTTACATTATTACATTATTTTGTATTGCATTATTTTTGTGTTATTTTTGTATGTACAATTTATCTCCTCTTATACCACTGCAGTATAATCCTTGATTGTCTTAATGTTAAAGATTTATCAATCATGGCTATATTTATGCCCCTCTTAGGTCTGTGAAAAGGTTTTTCTCATAATAGGTTTGTCTTTTTACATATATACTCCTTGTTCTAAAGTACCGCTTCCGTTTGCTTGTCTGTAGCCGCCCCACCCAGAGTGGACACCGGTGTGCCCCGAGGCTGCCGGGCGCTTGCCGTGTGGCTACTAAGAACGGGGGTGTGCCTGGGGATGTGCTGAGTGTCAAAGACTTAGTTTGAAAAAGTGAATGTAAAATCTCTCATTAACAATTTCATATTGGTTACATGTTGAAATAACAACATCCTGACTGTATTGCCTCAAGGTATTTCATTACAGTAGAATATATGTGTTAATATGAACTTGCCCTGTTTGTTTTTATTTCTTTTAATGTGGCTATCAGTGAACTTTAAACTGTCCATGTGGCTCAGATTATGTTTGGTCTTTTACTTTGGTTATGTGGCTCTTTTCGGTCTACAGCTAACTTAGTTATTAGTGTACAGCTAATTCAGTTATCAGGTCGTGTATCGAAAACTTTGGGGAACCGATCCTACTTTGTGTGATTTTCTAAATATCATAGACTCCTCTACCCGTTATCCGTGGAGTAAAAAGATACACACTAAAATAGAGGGTGTTCATTACGAAGAAGGAGGTCTCGGATTCAAATGTTTACACTGTGGTTGGGGGTGGGGACCGGGGCGCTGAGCCTGGTACATAGTGAGCGCTCGGGAATGCCAACTTTCTCCGACGAGCTCGTGTGGTAGGGCGCGCCAGCTGACTGCAGTCGAGTGGGGTTGCCGTGGAAATGCGTGCGCGCGCGTGCTCGCGTGGCTTCGGCGTTCGGCTGCGTCCTGGCTCTCGCTGTGTGCGAGGGTGCGGCGCCGACCCCCGGGCGGCGTGAGGAGTGAGGGGGAAGGCGGAGGGGGGAGGTGAGAGGACGGGAGCTGAGGGCGCTGGGAGCTGTTTCTACTTTTGTCAGCCTCGTAAAATCAGAATTCTGAAAACTGTCGCGTTTTACAAAGTGGAGTCACGAGTGTCAAGAAGGAGACGGAGGCAGTCCGATTCGGGGCCAGGACCCCGCCCGCCCTCCCGGCAGGGCCGCTGCAGCCCCTCCTTGCAGACGGGCGGGAAACGGGCGGGGTCCCAGGTTTCTGTCCACCGGGGTGTGTGGGGGGGGGGGGGGGGCCTGTGAGCCGGAAACCGCAGAGGAAGACGCTAGACGCCGCCGGGTCAGGGTCAGACGGTGTTCCGGTCCTAACGCAGCAGCGCCTGTTGGTAGCGCACGTGCATTCGCTTGTGGTGGTGTTTAAAGTCGGGATTTAATGCGTCCCCTTACCAAAGCGTGGGTTTTCACACTGCAGGCTTCTTTGGGGTGTCTCTTCGTGTGAGTAAAATGGGGTGCGGCCTGGGTGTTTTCAGGCGGTGGTGCCTTTCCCAAGTCTGCCTGTTGCCCTGCGGTCGCGGTGACCCCTGCAGACGGAGGCCCCGACTCTGGGCTGTGCGGGGTTCGCACTCCCAGGGAGCACGGCCGCGCCCTCGGCCTCCCTGCGCCGCCCGAGCCCACCGCCCCGAGCCGCCCCTCTGCCCGAGCTGCGGGCGCTGCCCCGAGCTGCTCGCCTTCCCGCTGGGCCTCTGGGTCGGGCTGCCTCTGCGGGGGTGAGACCGACCTGCTTGATTTAAGGGTGCGTGGAGTAGCTGGGAAGAACCATTTTTTCTCTGTGAAACACTCATTTAGGTACTTTTATGAGAAGGATGTTGAGCAAATAAACTTGAGTGAGTTGCCGATGTTTCTCATTAATTACACTGAACTTTATTATTGTTGAAATAATATTTATCCTTGTTAGTGATCTGTACTCTGAAAGGTAAACTAATGTATTTTAGTTCCTGCATGACAGACTGTCATTCAGAATGACAGCTGGACCCAATTACACTGAAAGGTTTAGCTGTCAAACTCTGACATGAGTCGAAGATGACCTGCTAGGAACACACAGATCTAGACATTGACAACAGAGGTGCAGGTTCCCGCGAGAGTGGCTGGGCCTGGGTCACCTCGGTGACACGCTGTGCGTCAGTCTTGACTGACTGTCTTTCCACGTGCAGGGACGCAGAGGTGCAGCGGGAGGGAGCCTGTGGCAGCAGCGTAATTCAACGTGTCACGTTTGTAGCGGGTGCTCCTAGTTTTTAAAGAGGAACGCCGATATACACAGTTACTGAGTTGACTTATTTTCTAGTTGATTGTTTCAAGTAGACTACTATATTTAATTTGCAGATGATTTAATTCTTTGTTCATGGCTACTTCTTACGGCTCCCTGCCCTTTTTGAATGCTCATTTATTGCGTCTGAATATACTCATTGCAGCCTAACTGCATCTCTGACCACATGCCGGCTTTATTCAACACGTAGTTATCGAATCCTTAGCATATGTGATGTGACGCCAGGCACTGAGGATGAGGACGGTTCCGTGCCCCGGATTTTACCATGCTGTAGGGGTGACAAATGTGAGCAATGAAATGCATGAATTCTGCACTAGAACTGAGTTAGGGCATGGGGGCCGCCCCCAGGGAGGAGGGTGCCCGTGGGGTCAAGGGGCGGTCTCTCCCGGGAGTGGTGGTGCCTGGGCTGAGGTCTGGACGGCGGCTCCCCGTCGGGCACTGGACCGCGGTGCTGCGGCCACCAGCCCCCGTCGCGGTGGGGGCACACGCGAGGTATTCTGAAACATAACGTGCACACTGGGCTTGGGAGACTTGGTATAAAAAGTGTAAACAATCTCATTAATCATTAATAATATTTATTACATGTTGTCAAAGAACATGTATAAAGGGCCCATGGACAAAGCCAAAGGGGGGTAGGATTGAGGGTAGGAGGTTGGGGTGGGTGGGTCTGGGGGGAGTGGTGGTGGGAAAATGGAGACGACTGTATTCAAATGTTAATAAAAATGATAAAAAATATTTATGATGTCAAAATGATATTTTAGATATATTGTGTTAAAGTATAAATTTCTCCTGTTTTGTTTTACATTTTTCTTTTAATGTGTCTGGCAGAGTATTTGAAATGATGTATGTGGCTTGCATTATATTCATATTGGATAGTTCTGGTTTAGAGGTGACATCTCAGAAGTAGATGAACCACAGGAAGAAACTAAGAGGTAGTTTAGCACGCTTCCTTTTTTATGTGTGTGCATTATGTGTGTGTGTGTGTGTGTGTGTGTGTGTGCATGTACAGTATATACTTACAAATGCAGACACGCATCTGTGTCACCATCGTGTCGTGGGAGCCACTCACATTTTGAGTGCTTCTGTTAGGGGCTGTAAACCTGTGCTAAGTAATGCATTGACTTAATAGCAAAGATGTCACAACCATGTGTCATGGGGAAACTTGTTCTTCCTGCTGTGGTAGAAGTTGCCTCAATAATTCATGGAAATCAATATGGCAACAAATTAAATGTGATTTATTGTCAGCAAATACTTTGGAAGGCAAATCGTAAATGTTGCTACAGAGTTGAAGAAACAATTACAATCAGATATAGAAGTTGGATAAAAGTAGTTATTTCTAACATGCTTTGCTTATTTGCTAGACTTTTTCTTAATGAAATAACTGCTTTTTTGAGTTACTATTAAAATTTATGTGAAAATATGCTTTCTTGAAATCCATGTGTTGAATATATCCTGTTTACCAAAACCTGAAATCCAGAAGTAGCTTCACCTGGAAAACAGGGTATATACTGGGTGAAGATTTACCTGATTTATCAGAGTAAGAGTAATGCCCTATTGTATTTCGATTGCAATTTCTGTAGTATCAGGAGTACCACCATGTTTTAAAGAAGGCTTTACGTTGAATGGTAGAATACTGGAACGCTAGTGCTTTCTGAGAGTTCAGAGGTTTTCCGGGTTTTAAGATTTGGAGATGCAGGCACCGAGCAGTCCCGACCCGGTCTGCTACTCAGCTCTGAGGTTGTTCTACTGCGGGACTGGGCTTCCGTCGCTGCGCTCCTAGTCCAGCAAGTGTCCCTTCTGTTACAGTAACTGGAGCTGCTGGGGTCTGGCTGGGATCTCTGTCAGTTTGCTAGGGCTGCCGTAACAAACTCTACAGACCGGGCAGCATGAGCAGCAGAAATTCTGGGGGTGAGAAGTCCAAGGCCAAGGTGTAGCGGAGGTGGTTTCTTGTGAACCTCTTCCCTTGGCTCACAGATGTCCCCCCTCCCCCGTGTCGTCATACAGCCTTTCTTCTGTGTGTGTGTCCTGATGTCCACTTCCTGGAAGGACATCGGTCCTGTTGGGTCAGGGCCCCCCCACGTGGTCTCATTTCACCTTCGTTGCCTCTGCGAAGGCCCCGCCCGGCACGCTCACGTTCCGAGGTTCTGAGAGCTGGCACTCTAATGTGCATTTTGGAGGGGCACAGCTGGTCTTCAGGGAAAGTAAGGATGAAACAAGCGATGTAATAAAACTTTAGGATCTGTGTATAGTGTTTCACATGAATTCCCTTTGAAATTTACGCAATTTTTTCATTATACAGACCCCTGACTTTCTATACTTTGAATTATTTTATTCTTTTCCTTTCTTCTGCTTTTTCCTTCTTTCTCCCTCATGCTTTTACTCCCTGATGTCATCATCTGTGCATCCACAGGCACCAGTGGTTTCCTGGTGTCATTAAGCCCAAACAGTTTGGACTCTTTTCTAGTGACAAGTGTTACTTTTCTGTCTGCTGCAGCATCTGTGGAAAGTCGAGGTCCCCCTCTCCCTCAGTGATAGTGACAATGACAATCGTGATGGACCTCTGCTGAGTTCACGGAATGCCAGGCAAGTGTTGGGTCAAGTCGGCCGTGTCTGGCCTCCTCCTTCCTCACGCACGCTGACGCTGCTCACTGTAGTTCCGTGGCACACCGAAAAATACGTATTTTGCTGATCTGACCAAAAAAAGGTATAGTTTTAATTGATTTACAAAAATAATAATAGGAACAACCTACTCTTTTTGCTCCAGAGCGATTTTTTAAAAAGTCAGATGCCTGTACTTGCATAGAAAGATTTCTGGTGCCGATAGTTAACCAAAGAGACACGACCTTGCCACGCAGCGTGACCGGCGAGGTGCAGCTCTGTGACAGGACCCACACGTTCGCGACTCAAGACAGGGCGCCCCCACCAGACGGCTCCTGCCAGGCTGGCTGCTGTCTTTTTCTTACTCGACAGCCTGAGGGCACAGAGGTCCGTGCCCCCACCCCGTAGTCAGGCGCTGCCTGTTTTTAAACAGTTCCTGTGGCGCGCTGGCCGAGGGTCGCCGTGCTGAGTGCTGTGCGAGCACGCAGCCTCTCCTGAGAGCTCCCCGAGGGTAGGTAGTGATGAGGAAACTAAGGGTTAAAGATAAGAAGTGATGCTTTGAAGACTTCTTGGGTAATGGGTGTTCTCAGGTTTCAGGCAGAGGCGGTACTTGCTGTGCTTGCTGCCTGTGTTTTAGAAACCCCGCAGAATTCAGTTTGCTGCTATCTTAAATTCCAGCTGCAGTGTCATTGCGGTGACGATCTGGACATAGCGCCAGGTGTTCCTAGCTTGGGCTGGTGCTATGGCAAGCATTCAGCACGCTCACGAGTGGCTGTTTACGCTTCCTGAGGTTTTGGTTCCTAAGCCTCAGAGCGCTGTCTGCATGCCCTAGGGTTGGTGACATCTGCTGTCCGCTCAGCGCATGGGTGCCCAGTCTGGAGGTCTGCCTTCTGTTGCGCAGCATGGCCTGCCCCTGCCTTCTTCATGTCTCCGTGGGCTCGGTGGGCTTTCGCTGTGGCCAGCTACCCCTGTGCTTGTGCTTTCAGGAAGTCAGCACACTCTTGCTGCTCCATGGTGGTGCACATGTTCTCAGCTGTGTTTGGGACTATTTTATAGGTCACCGGCTGAGACCTCTTTAACATGCGTTTTTGTCTTTGCTGCTGTCGAGAGTGATGATGAGGCCCAGAGGATAACACCTGCATATGGACCGAAAGGGATATTCCAGGCTGCCGGGGGCTGCTTGGAGAAAATCTGTACATACCCACTTGTGTTCAAGCAACTGTATTTTACAGGAGAGGAGGCAAGTGGAGGGGGGCAGCATTGCGCAGGAGGAGCGAGGAAGGACCATTAACTAGGTCACCAGGCGGACAGACACTCGATCCCACCTGGGTCAGGTTAATACTGGAACAGGGTAGAGACGGGACTGGGAGAAGGACCATTGCGAGTTGCTGCGGAGTGCTCCTGGAGGCAGGGGACCCGTCCCCGCTGTGTTCCAGGGGTGACTTGCCCGCGCATCTTGCGCTGTGTACTTGGAGAGCTGTTTAATGTTTGAGGGCTGGTGGCACCTGTCACGGTCGTCCATTAACATTTTGGAGTGTATTTCTGTAACATTCTCGGGTGATCTCAAATGCTGAAGGAATTCTAAATGCCCGGTGAAGAGGAGAAGGAGATTAACCTGCACCTGCATTTATTTCTAGGCGGTGGTTGTGAGCTCAGGCGCCGGACTGGTGATGGTGCGCTGGAACCTGGGGCCACGCGGCACTGGAAAGATGGTTCTTTTCTAAGGACTTCAGGGTCTTAGGAGAACACGTGTAAATTCAAACGTACTGAACATTGCGGTGAGGCCTTTGTCATTTGACTAATTTGAACTCAAACCCTGGCCCTACCTTTTCTTTCCTTTGTGATCTTGAGGAAAAATAGGTATTAGGATCCAGTGCCGCAGAGGAGAAAGTGATAAGCAGCCTGCAGGGGTCAGAAAAGGATTTAACATAGGGGATCCTGGAGATTGGCTGCCGGGGAGCGAAGCTCTTTGAGGGGCAGGGAGGAGCGGGGCACCCAGAGCTGGAAGTCTGAGCCGGCACAGCGTGTTCAGAGTGTGGACCACCTTCCAGGGGTGCCTCTGTTCCCAGCACACTGGTGCTCAGTGCTTCAGGACTTAGCTTGGGCTTCCGTCTCTACTGGGGGTGCTCTCTAACGCAGAGAGGGGTTCAAGGCAGTTAAGTGTTTCCAGTTTTGGCGTTCCATTAGCACCTTGTAAATACATTAATTCTCAGCAATCTCAGGAGTTACATTCTTCAAATGTAATGTAGTAACCAAGGCCTCTACACTCCAAGGGGTAGGGAGAAGTGGAGAAATAAAAATAATGAAGTAATTTATTTTATTAAAATAAAGAGAACCAACTGTATGGGAAAACATATTTGCCAATGATACCTCAGACAAGAGTTTAATCTCCAAAATATATAAAGAACTTACACAACTCCACTCTAAGAAGACAAGCAACCCAGTTAAAAAATGGGCAAAGGACCTGAACAGACACTTCTCCAAGGAGGACACACAGAGGGCCCAGAGACATATGAAAGGATGCTGAGCATCACTAGCCATCAGAGAGATGCAAATTAAAACCACAATGAGATACCACTTCACGCCAGACAGAATGGCCATCATAAACAAAGCAACAAACAACAAGTGTTGGAGAGGTTGCGGAGAAAAGGGGACCCTAGTGCACTGCTGGTGGGACTGCAGACTGGTGCAGCCACTATGGAAAGCGGTATGGAACTTCCTCAGAAAACTAAAAATGAATCTGCCTTTTGACCCTGCGATTCCACTGCTGGGACTCTAGGCTAGGAATACTGAAACTTGAATCCAAAAGAACCTATGCACCCCAATGTTCACAGCAGCACAGTTCACAATAGCCAAGTGCTGGAAGCAACCTAAGTGCCCATCAGTCAATGAATGGATCAAAAACCTGTGGTACATTTACACAATGGAATCCTATGCAGCAGAAAGAAAGAAGGAGCTCCTACCCTTTGCAACAGTGTGGATGGAGCTGGAGAGCATTGTGCTCAGTGAAACAAGCCAGGTGGTGAGGGACAAACACCATATGATCTCACCTTTAACAGGAACCTAAACAACAAAACAAACAAATGAGCAAAATATAGTCAAAGACACTGAAATAGGGGACAGACTGACAGTGACCAAAGGGGAGAGAAGAGAGAATTTCAGGGGAGAAGGGGAAGGGTTTACAGGAACGAGTATAAAGGACACGTGGACAAAAACTGGGGAGGCGGGGGGCCTGGGATGGGAGTAAAGGACAGAAAATTGTACTTGAACAATGATTAAAATAAAAATAGAAAAAAAAAACAAAATAAAATCAAGCATCAAATAAAAAGCTAAAAATAGAAAAAACAAACACAAAAAAACAACGAAGTAAACGTGTATATTTGTATATGAACACATAAAGAAAAGTTCTGGGAAGAGCTGTTTCCAGAATAGACCAGAATCGTCTGTTGTGTGTTTGCACGATATGTGATAAAACAACAGTAGTTACAGGTTTTGGTTAGGTATGCCTGCTAGGCTGTGGACCGTGACTCATTTAGTAACAGGTCTTGGTGGGGAGAGAAGCCACGACTACATTAAACGCACACATCAGTTTTGAGCTACATGTCGATTTCAGAAGTGTGAAGACGTGGAAGATACTTTTAGAGCGAAGGGAATAATACAGTGTTCTCAGTTAATATACCGACTCCGCGGCACAAGGGCTGCCGTCTCCCTGTGCACGTGTGTGAGGGAGGAGGGAGGGCCTCGGCGCGGGAGCCAGTGTTGACTTGAGTGACACGGCCGTTGGCCCCGGGGAAGCCACTCTGGCAGGCCGACCAGGGTCCCCCTACTCTGATCTCCGTGTTGCTCGGGTTTCCCTCTGGAGGCAACAGGGTCCGCGGGGAAGCTTGCCCCTGCTGCTTTCAGGCCTCTTACCGCCGGCCATGCTCGCCGTCCTGGGCTCTCCTTGTTCAGAGCCAGGCGTCTGTGTGCGAGTGCTCTTGGAGTCAGGTCCGCTTTGGGTCCGCGGTGTGGGAGGAGCTGGCCTCTCTGGTCTGCCTGACCGGAGTTCAAATCCGAGCTCGCCCTTGGCCTCGTGCTGTGACCTCCAGCCAGCCGTCACGTCTGTGAGCCTTGGTCTCTCTCTCTCTCTCTCTAGATCTTTCTCTACCTCTGTACTTTCATGTACGTATGAGTAGATAGTCATGTATCAATAGATACTTGGAAGCAAAATAAAGGATGTTACTTTTTTGTTTTATTCTTCGAATGGGAACTGTATGAGTTGCGTGTATGGCAGATCGCTGTGTTACTCACTGTTTCTGCTGCTACGCTCCCTGTTCACGCGGCCCATCGCCGTTCAGGATGTGGCCCTCAGGTCGGCGGGCACATCTGTGACGTGTCTGCTGGTCTGGGATGAGGTGAGGAGCTTGTGCCAGGCTGTAAAACAGCTTTGCTATAAGCACACTTTTTATTGCAAGTGACTTTTTATTTTCCTGAACAGAACCTTCCTGAGGAAGGAAGCCCTGTGTTGATTCATGCTGTGATTCAGTCTCCTTATCAGCTGGCACCCCGAGGAGCGTGATGCACCCTGAGTGCTTTGGGGTACAGTCTGAACAGAGCTTAGTTTTAATTTCTGCTAATTTTTTCACTTGAGGTGTTAAAAAGATTTACTATTGTTAGTGAAAAGAATACTGATTTTGGACTTGGGTTCTAATCTAATTGTGTTGGTTACGAATTAGTTGGGCAGCACACTGAAGTCTTTGGGGCCTGACTGTGCCCGACCGAGAATGAACATTGGGTCAGATCATGTCTGTGGTCCATTTAGGCTTCAACATGTGAATAATTTGTGATTTTTTAAAAGATTCTTAAATTTATTTTTATTTTTAGAGAGGGAAGGGAGGGAGAAAGCGAGAGAGAGAGAAACATCAATGTGTGGTTGCTGGGGGCTGTGGCCTGCAACCCAGGCATGTATCCTGACTGGGAATCGAACCTGCGACACTTTGGTTCACAGCCCACGCACAATCCACTGAGCTACGCCAGCCAGGGCCTAATTTGTGATTTTTAAGTAGTATTTTTTTCTTCTCTTTTGAACCAGAACATAGGCTGATATTAAAGTAGATGGAACTTCCAGCCAAGATGGAGGCATAGGTAGACACACTGTGCCTACTTGCACAACCAAAAGAAGGACATCAACAGTTTAAAAACAAAAAACAATCAGACCCAACAGAAAAGCAAACTGTATGGAAGTCCAACAACCAAGGAGTTAAAGAAGAAACACTCACCCAGACTGGTAGGAGGGGTGGAGACGGGCAGCTGGGCGGAGAGGCCTCGCAGCAAGGCTGTGGCTGGAGGACTGGGGTGGCCAAGGCTGCAGCTGGCGGACCCGGCAAGATGGTGACTGGAGGAGCAGGGGTCCCACATTCTCACAGATAAACCGGGAAGAACAGCTGGGGAGCGAGACAGACTGCGCAACCTAGGGCCTCAGGGCAGAGACGTAAAGCCTCAAACCTCTGAAAACACCTGTGGGCGTTGAGGCAGCAGCAGGAGAAACTCCCAGCCTCACAGGAGAGTTCTTTGGAGAGACCCACAGGATGTTAGAGTGTACTCAAGCCCATCCACATGGGAATCAGCACCAGAAGGGCTCAATTTGATTGTGGGTAGCTGGGGAAGTGACTGAAAATGGGCAGACAGTGGAGCAAGTGCCATTGTTCCGACTGGGACCCCTCCCCCACACAGCATCACAACCCAAAGCTCTGCCCCTTATTACGTAACAGGTGCACTGAGAAGAAAAAATGTCCCAAATGAAAGAACAGATTGAAGCTCCAGAAAAAAATACAACTAAGCAATGAAGAGATAGCCAACCTATCAGATGCAGTTCAAAAACATTGGTAATCAGGATGCTCACAGAATTGGTTGAATTTGGTTACAAATTACATGAAAAAATGAAGGGTATGCTAAGTGAAATAAAGGAAAATGTATAGGAAACCAATAGTGATGGGAAGGAAACTGGGACTCATCAATGGAGTGGACCAGAAGGCTGAAAGAAACAACCAAACAGAACAGAATGAAGAAACAAGAATTGAGAAAAATGAGGAGAGGCTTAGGAACCTCCAGGACATCCTGAAATGTTCCAACATCTGAATTATAGGGGTACCAGAAGGAGAAGAAGAAGATCAACAAGTGGAAAAGTTATTTGAACAAATAATAAAGGAGAACTTCCCCAATCTGGCAAAGGAAACAGACTTCCAGGAAGTCCAGGAAGCTCAGAGTCCCAAAGAAGTTGGACCCAAGGAGGAACACACCAAGGCACATCAT
The DNA here is from genome assembly GCF_004126475.2 of Phyllostomus discolor. Lineage (NCBI taxonomy): Eukaryota > Metazoa > Chordata > Mammalia > Chiroptera > Phyllostomidae > Phyllostomus > Phyllostomus discolor. Next base: position 2,217,215 of record NC_040913.2, on the reverse strand, counting down.
AGTTACATTACCCACGATTAAAATGAAGGAGAGAATCCTAGAAGCAGCAAGAGATAAGGAAATAGTCACCTACAAAGGAGTTCCCATCAGACTGTTGGCTGATTTCTAAGAAGAGACCTTATAAGGCAAGAAGGAGCTGGAAAGAAATACTCCAAGTTATGAAAGGCAAGGACGTACATCCTAGATTGTTCTACCCAGCAAAGCTCTCATTTAGCATGGAAGGGCAGATAAAGCACTTCTCAGATAAGGTCAAGTTAAAGGAGTTCATCATCACCAAACTCTTACTATATGAAATGTTAAAGGGACTTATCTAGGAAAAAGAAGATAAAAAACTGTACAGTAAAATGACAGCAAACTCATTAATAAGCACACCTAAAAAAACAAAAACAAACTAAGCAACCAACTAGAACAGGAACAGAACCACAGAAATGGACATCACATGGAAGGTTAGCAACAGGGGAGTGGGAGGAGGAGAGGGGGGAAAAGGTACAGAGAATAAATAGCATAGATAGTAGGTAGAAAATAGACGGGGGAGGGCAAGAATAGTGTGGGAAATGTAGAAGCTAAAGAACTTACAAGTATGACACATGTACACGACTAAAGGGGGGAATGTGGGTGGGAGAGGGTGTGCAGGGTGGAGGGGAGCAAAGGGGGGAAATGGGATAACTGTAATAGCATAATCAGTAAAAATATATATAAAAATAGAGTGGATGATTAGATACACTGGGGTAGAAACATGGTTTAAGAAGCTTTTTTGGTGGGAATGATTTCTTTAAGTCTTTTATCAACCACGTGCCAAGAAGTTGGTTCTAAGGCTGTAATGATGAATGAAACTGGTTTCTGTTCATAAGTGGTAATCTCTAGGGGCAGAGAAAGAGATGGAGGTTTAAATATTTTTTTAAGTACAGGGTGGGACAAAAGTAGGTTTAGTTGTTTGTGTGGAAAATGATACGGTAATTAGCAGATAATGACACAGGTATATACTCGGTTTTGTGTGCTCCCCGCCATACACCCAGTTTGTGGACAGCTGTGTGAAGGGAACAGGTGCCGTGTTAGAGACACGGACACACACGTGGAGACAGGAGGCCGTGAGAAGCTGGCGCTCCAGGACAGCGCCAGGCACTCGTCACCCTGGAAGACCCCGGCTGAAGACGCTGTGGGCCCGTGCTGTCTGTTGTGGCCCCTCAGCTGTGCAGCTGCCACTGCAAGGCAGCCATACCCATATTTAAATAAAACGCTTTGTTCTTGGACACTAATTCTGTGGCACCCAGTAGGTATCCTAGAATTTGGTTCCCTTCTGACACTGTCGGGAGCCAGTGCAAACCCCAAAGGTTGAGGGCTCAGTCCAGTCCTACGGGGCCACCTGGGGGGTGTGTGGGGGGGGGCTGCTGCCTTGCCGCCTGCCTGAGGGCAGCCCGCCCTCCGGTGTGACAATCTGGCGGATGGCTCACAGCACCCGGGGAAGCCCCCTGCTTACAGTTGGTTTTATTAAGAAGGACACACTCGGAAGCAGTGCAATGGAATAGGTGTTAAGGGGCGAGGCCCTGGAGGTGGGGGGCGGGCACACAGAGCCCCACACCCTTTCTGGGCCCCACCCTGACACCTCGGGGTGAGCACTGACTGGGAAGTCCCCTGAGCTCCTTGTCTAGCGTTCTCACGGAGCCTTCATCATGCAGGGGCACCAGGGCTCACCACTCGCCACACGGCCGAGCTGGCGCCAGCACCGTGGGCGCACGCTGGTCTCCTAGCCAGACCCTGTCCTGACCACTGGCCATGAGCTGCCTGGTTAGTGTCACCCGAGGTGTCATCCAAGGGGGCTGACTGGGAGGCACTCCTGTCCCTCAGGAAACCCTGGGGATTTCTTCTGCTAGGAGCTGGGAGCAAAGACCCCACCACGTTTACATCACACTGTGGGCGTGCACCCGGTGTGTAAGTGAGCGAGCAGGACCGTGCCCCTCCACAGAAGACAGCTCTTCACAGTAAGGCAGCGATCTAGAACTGACATGCGGGCAGCAGTTGTAGACCTTGGCTTTAAAAAAGCGGGGGGGGGGGGCTTCTCCAAGAAGGTGACATTGAACTGTGTCTTCTGTTTCTTTAAAAGTTTTTGTTACACTATTTTACAGAATTCAGAAATGATGTAACCTTGAAGATGTAATTTTAGGAAACATTTCTGCATTTCATTGGCACTGCCTATAGGGTGAGATACACACGTATTTGCAGGTGCTTGGTGGGTGAGCAAGGACGTTTCCCCACACAGGCGCCCTCACTGCTGGCGCTTTAGCGCCGGCTGGGAAAGACCTGGGTCCTCAGGCGTCAGTTCTTCTCCGGCCCTGTGGCCAGGGGGTCTGGGGTGTTGCCGGGCAGGTGGCTGCTGCTCGCTGCTGCTGTGCTGGACGGCCACAGTCTTTGTCCTGTTCTTAATTCATGACAGTGTGTCTAGTTCGTTGCCATTCGAGTGCCGTTTTCCTTATGTCATTTTTATTTTGAGTCTCACTCTCGTGTTCAGTGAAAGGAGTTAGAGCTCTGGGCTGGGGTTTGACCCTTTCGGCCGAGGTAGCCGGGCGAGTGGCCCAGTGAGAGAACAGAAATTTGGCACTTAAAAAATTGCTCTGTAATGGAGATCAAGGCATAACATTTACAACTTTTGGCTTTTGCCACTTACTTTTCCTTTGTGCTGAAGTATAAATCGTCTCCTGTTCTTGCCTAGAGATTCCACTGTGGAATAAATAATCATGCTGATAACAGTTTCCCAACTTACCTTGTTAAGTTTAGGTCTTAGTGTACCTGAAGTTTCAAATGCCAATAAAGATGAACATTTGGAAGGCTTCTAGACAAGGAGCAGGCTTCTAAACTCGGGAGCAGCCAGAAGCCTCGTTCCAGGGATGGGGCGGGTGTGGGTTCGCTGTTGCCAGCGCTCGTGCCTGCAGACTCGGGGTAGGGAGTGAAGATGGCCGGCCTGCCGAGCGCACGCAGCGACAGTGCTGGGATCGGGGTGGTGGCGACGCAGTCTAGCCCTGTGGGGCCAGCGTGCCAGCATACTGCAGAGCACCCGAAGTGGAGCTCTTTCCTTTTTGTCGGTAATCACAGACCAGTTAGTACTGTCGCCTTTAATCACGCCAGGCAGTTATTTGAATGTTTATCTGTGTGGACCGCAGCAGTATTCGGTCAGTCAGCAATACATGGATGGTGTCGTCACTTGCTCTTCCAGTGGGAGTGTTCAGTTGAGTGCCTGTGAAATGTTGGTATGAGTCAGGCTCGTGTGGAGGTAATAATAGAATAATAATTGTTCTTATCCAATGATTGACGTAGGAGGCTAGGTATAATAATTCCCACAACAGCCCTGTGAGGTCAAGTCCTGTTACCCACAGTTTACATAGGAGACTACAAGATTAGGTAATTTAGGTTAGGTCAGGCAGGTGCAGTTGGCCCAAGCCTTTTAACAGCCTTCCTTCTGCTGAACACACATTTGTAAAGCTGTGCAAGAGAAATACAACGAATTACGAACTTTCTGAGGAGCGTAGATGACACTTGTTTGGAGAGTGGAGCCTCAGAGTTGTCTTCACAGAGGAGAGACAGGCAGGGCTCAGTGCAAGGTGGGGGGGGGGGGGGCAGGGGCCGGGCTGGGAGGCCACACCTGGAGAGGCAGCGGTCAGATGCTCCTTGTGGCCGGTGGTAGGGGAGTCCACACTGCTGCTTCTCTGGGAAAAGCGCCCAGCATCTGGGGTTTGTGGCGGTGGGTGGGGTTGCTCCGGAGGCCTCCCGCAGGCCTCCTGTTGGCCTCTGTACCCTGCAGGCCAGAGCTTCCTGGGAGTGTGGCCACTCGAGGGGTGGACCACTCGGGAGTGCTGCACACGCAGTTGATGCTGACGTTGTCAGTGCCGGAAGACGTGGTCCGCCTGGACAGTGGGGGTCCTTTCCCTTCCCCAGGGAGGTGCGTGGGGTCAGGATGGGGTCTCCCCTTGCCTGCCCTGCCCTGCTGTACACCGTCACCGGGGAAGAAGGGTCGGGAGTGTGGAGGGGAATCTGCAGCCCATCTCTTCTCTGTCGGATGGGCCTGTTACGGGCCACGCTGAAGGAAAAGTGAGTGGCACTGGGCTGGGAGTATTCGGAAACTCTGGATGGGTCCCGTTGGTTAATGCCAAGTTTCAGTGCTGGCTCACAGGCCTCTGGTAGTCGGTATTTCCTGGTAGGAAGAGTTGGGGAGTTTCAGTTGGCGCGTAAGTGCCTGGGTTCTACAGTTTGCATTTCACGAGAGGAGCTTTATCACACACGCATCCATCTTAGGGTTTTTTTGCTGTTTTGGGGGATATAATTAAAGCGAGGTTGCAGCCGTGCACATCTGCTCATTCAGTGTTCAGAGAGGGCCCCCCCCCCCCCCCCCCCGCAGCCTCCTTTTTGTACAGTTCCCTACGATGGAACACCTGTCTTAAGTACTTAAGTACAGCGCTCTCTGTGCGGGCCCTGACACAGAAGGAGCGTCCGGGCCACTGCGGAGTCCCCTGCACCCACCCCGTCGGTCCGAGCCCACGGCCCTGGAAGCCAGACCCGGCTGGCCGCGCAAGTCGTGCGGCTGGAATCTGACAGGTGTGAGCGACCTCTAGAGTAAAGCTCCTCTGTGGGGCCTCGAGCTTGTGTGGTTTGTTCCTCTCGCGTGGATCAGCATCTGCCCCCTTTGGTTGCCGAGGAGACCGTCACGACTGTGCAGTACCGTTGCCCCGTTGGCGGAACTTTGGGTGTTGGCGGGTTTTGGCCATCATGAATAGAGCCTCCTTGAACTTGCGTGCAGCAGCCGTGTCGAGGTCTAGTTTTATTTCTTCGGGATGGCTGCCTAAGCACGCGTTGGTGACTGCCGGGCCACGGTGGTGTGTGCCGCTTTAAGAGGGACCGCCAGAGCGTCCTCTGAGCCGGCGGAACGTGGCGTGCTTGTGAGCGGGCCCCCCCACGCCGTCACGTACGTGTGAGCGTACCCCCCCGCCCCGTCATGTACGTGTGAGCGTACCCCCCCGCCCCGTCACGTACGTGTGAGCGTGCCCCCCCGCCGCGTCACGTACGGGTGAGCGTGCCCCCCCACCGCGTCACGTACGGGTGAGCGTACCCCCCCGCCCCGTCACGTACGGATGAGCGTACCCCTTCCACCCCGTCATGTACGGGTGAGCGTACCCCCCCCGCCCCGTCACGTACGGGTGAGCGTACCCCCCCCCCGCCCCGTCACGTACGGGTGAGCGTACCCCCCCCCGCCCCGTCACGTACGTGTGAGCGTACCCCTTCCACCCCGTCACATATGTGTGAGCGTGCCCCCCCGCCGCGTCACGTACGGGTGAGCGTACCCCCCCCCCCGCCCCGTCACGTACGGGTGAGCGTAGCCCCACCCCGACGGCAGTTAAGTGGGTGGGTGCCGGGCGCCCCCAGACGGGGTGCAGCGGCGCTCGGCCGTGCGGGCGCTCCCGGACGCCCGCGGGGGGCGGGGGGCACCTCCTCCTGCCCCGGGCCCTTGGGCCGCGGGCACGCGCTGTGCGAGGCGCGCGTCCAGGGCCTGTGCCCCTTGTGCGGTGGGAGGCCCTCGGGGGGTTTCGGAGTGTGCCCGAGGCTCTGCCCCTCGGTCGGCTCCGGCCGCTCGGGCGTCGCCGTCGCCGTGTTCGCCGTGTTGGCCCGCAGCTGGCTCCCCGCGGAGAGACGCCTTCAGGTTTTGGTGAGACCCGGTCACCGAGTGTCTTCTCCTGGGGCTGCGGTCCCGGAGTCTCCGCCAAACGGGTCCCGTGGCGGCGGGGCTCGGCCGCTCTGTGGAAAGCGGCCGCGGGCCAGCTGGAGCCCTGGCCGCGCGCGTGGGCGGAGTGCGCGTGGGCGCCGCGGGGGTGGGGGGAGGGGGCCTTCCTGGCGGGTCGCGAGGCTGGGCGGGCGCGCGCTCCGGGGTCTGTCCCGGGACGGCGAGGGGCCTGGTTGTGGCTGGCTGTGCGGCGGCGTCAGCCGGCCTGCGCCCCGAGGCCTGGCGGGTTGTCGGCCGGCTTGTGTGAACGTGCAGGTTAGTGTTTTTTGGGGGGGCGGGGGTGACTTGTTGAAAGTGGCGAGTCTTCCAGCCCCGGGACGTGGAAGGCCTCTAACTGCGCCTTGGGAAACTTCCTCGCGGCGGGGTTTCGTGGTTTGTGGTCGCGCGGCGCGGCCCACGTTCCCCTTACACTTCCTGGGAGGCGTCCCGGTGCTGTCGTAAGTCGGGCCGCACCGCTTCGTCTTCTAGTCGGTGGGCGCTCCGCCTGAAGTCGGTGTTCGTCTGTGGCTCTCGCGCCCTCCCGCCTCGCTGGCGGCCCTGGCCCTCGCGCGAGGGGCTGTTCCGTGACGTGACGCTCGGCGCCCGCCGCGCCCGCCGCGGTCCTGCGCTCAGGGCCCCAGGGGGACGGGGTCAGCCTCCTGCCGCCTCGCGGCCGGTTCTGGAGGGGCCAGGGTGCACCCTGCCGTGCTGGCCGCGCGCGTGGGGAACGTGGGCGCCCTGGGCTTCACCAGGTGCGGGGGAGGGGGGGGCGCGGTGGGAGGGGAGTGGTCCTCATCTGACCGGGGAGTCGGCTCGCCCTCCCCACGTCCCCACGTCCCCCACGTTGGTGACAGGCTTCCCCGAGCACCGCTTTCCGCGTGAAGGACCTTCCTTCTGCTTCTGGTGGCCGGAAAGCTGTTTATCGCCAAGGGTGAATTTTGTCACGTGGCATTTTTATAGTGATTGAAACACTTACATTAATGTGATAATTGTTTTTAAAAGTTGGTTGAGGTATTTACAGTCCATAAAATCTACCTCCTTTTAACATGCAAGTCAGAGTTCTAGTATTTTTGCACAGTCATCCAACTCTGAGAATACTCTGTTTTTCGAGCACTTCCAGCCCCCCGCCCCAGAGGGAGGCCACACCCACTCGTGGTCCTCCCCTGACCCGTCTCCCCCACAGCGGGGTCTGGCGGGCGCTCTCTGGAGTAGCCTTCTCTGCATCTCCCGTGTAAGCGGAGCCACACGACGTGTGGTGGTGCAGGTGCAGGTCTGGCCTCGGCCCCTCGGCACACCGTGCTGCAGGTTCACCGATCTCCCACTTCATGGCCCAGGAGCGTCCCGTTGTGCGGGTACACCGCCGTTTCGTGACTTCTTCAGTGTGTGGGCATTGGAGTTGTTTCCAGTGTTTGGCTTTTAATAATAGTGCTTTATGAGCGTGTGACTGTAAGTGTGCGTGGCCACATATTTTTATAGATACCCAGGTGTGGAATTCTCGGTCACACAGCAAGTCTGTGTCTAACTTTCTGAGCAGCTGCCAGCTTGTCCTCCAGAGGGACTGTGCCGTGCCACGTTCTTACTGGCGAGGCGACGTTGGTTTCTGAGTGTCAGAGCACAGCCTTGCACTCTTACTGTACTTGTGTGATGCATTTTGCGTCATATGCACTGCTGGATTTGGTTTTGTTACCGTTTTCAGGGGTTCCTGTGCCTGCACTCCCGGGAGACTGGTTTGCAGTCTCCTTTTCCTGCGAGGTCCCTGTTGGGTCCGGTCGAGGGCGGCTGGGAAGCGGGCCGGGAGCCCCTGCCTCCTCTCGGGTGGTTTCAGGAGCTCGCTGGTGGAGACACCTGAGTCCACCCTGTTCTTTGTTGGAGGGTTTTTTGATAATAGGTTTAACTTTTTAATAAATATAGGCTATTTAGATTTTCACTTGTCTGTGTCCATGTAGAAAATTGTGTTTTGCAAGGGATTTCTGTTTTATTTAAGTAATCGAATTTGTTGGCATAACGTTCATAAACATTTCTGCAATATACTTATAATGCTTGTAGGATTTATGGTGATAATCCATTCCAGATATTAATAATTTGTACTTTTCTTTCTCTTTTTTATTTAGTTTATCTAGTGGTTTATCAGTCATTTCAAGGAAAAAAATTTGGCTCTGTTAATTTTTTCTCTTTGTTTTTATTTCATTGCTTTATGCTTTTATTTCATTTCTCCTACTTGGTTTGTTCTTTGCTTTAGCTTTATAAAATGGAATCTTAGGTCAGTGAGAGCCTTTTCTTTTTCAGCACTCGATAGTTTTTTGAAGCAATGCTTTAAGCTCATCATTACAACTGAACAACCAAGATTTATGACAACTGCTTTTAGAGCTGTGTCGCCTCATCGTTTGGGTGTGACCCCTGGTCAGGACAGCGTGAGCGGTGTCTGCCAGGCTGCAGGTCTTGTGCTGGCGGTGCCCGGAGCGCCCACCGAGCCGAACCACAGTGGGGAGCACGCGTGGCTCTCTCCCACCCAGTCTGTCACAGCCGCGCCACATGGAAGGACCTGAGTTTTCTACACTCCACTAGCATTTTAGATTTCTCTAAGCGTCTAAGCCCAGTACTTTTAATTTTTACTTTTTAAAAGATTTTATTTATTTTTAGAGACAGGAAAGGAAGGCAAAAGAGAGGGAGAGAAACATAGATGTGTGGTTGCCTCTCACGTGCTCCATACTGGGGACCTGGCCCACAACCCAGGCCTGTGCCCTGACTGGGAATCGAACTGGTGACCTTTTAGTTCGCAGTCTGGCACTCAGTCCACTGAGCCACACCAGCTGGGGTGAGCCCAGTTTTGACAATGATTTTTTTGAAAAGATAAGTAAAAACCAGGAAAAGGTCACATGGTTAACGTTACAAGAAAAAGGTTGAAGGAAGTTCGATGACTTCTCTGAAATAATTTAAAGGGTTGGCCTGTATTAATGTAAATGATGTAAAAGAGGTTTATACCAGTCATTTATTATTTACTTTAATGAAGGTATGAGAAAAAAAAAGAAAACTATACCTTTCAACTGGAGAAATATATTTCAGATGAAAGGAAACACATTTTGAAGGTGAAGAGTGAAAAAGACACATGCATATGTGTTTAGGAAGGGAAGATGTTGACAGTCTATCCTTGAAGACCATTTAAGAAGAAATTAGGAAAACACTAGTTGGACAAGCCTCTCAGCTATTTCCAGCCTTGATTGTGTGGTTGCCTTGGCTTATGTAATGCACTCCCTAGTTTCAGTGTGTCGAATAGAATTGTTGGCTCATGTCTGTATTTTCACATTGTGTGTTTTTCAGTCCCCGAGGGGAGGGGGTGTGAGTCCGTGTGGGTCACTTTGTGTGTGTGAACGTCGCACTTTGTTTTCCTTTAGTTGTAGTGCTTGGAGTAAGGGGTTTACTTTTTAAAAGTAAGATTTGCTTTTTAACAGTGAGATTTGATCTTATGTGAGATTTAAGATAAAACTTATTTTACCTGGACTCTGTAAAACTTCCCCTTGACTCGTTACTCTCCTTAGAGAGTCAGCGAGAGGAACCCTTGCCTTTGGCACTTCCATCCTGGAGAGGGGCCTCTGCCCATGGTGCCAGTGGTGGGGGGGGCAGACTCGGCTCCGAGGCTGGTGTGGGCCCCATGCTCTCGTCAGGCACTTTTCCACTTTAAAAATGGGTTCCCTTCAGGAAAAATTCAGGGTCTCAGGAAGTGATGATCACTCACAGTGCTGTTGTTGAGAGTCAGTATTTGTAACTTGGTAGAGGGTGTTTGCTTTGCTTTTTCTTTCTTGCCTTGGATAGGCGTTGGGCAGAACGAAGGGCATCCTCACCCGCACCTCTCATTTGCTGACTTTTTGGTGATAGCCATTCTGACAGGTGTGAGGCAGTATCTTGTTGTGGTTTTGATTTGCACAACCTACTAAATGGGAGAAGATACAGATGATATATCAGGTAAGAGATTAACATCTGCAAATATGTAAGGAACTCATACAGCTCTGTGTTGAAAAAATAACAGCAAAACAACTCACAGTCTGATTAAAAAATTGGGCCAAAATTTCTCCAAAGAACATAGACAGTAACTTTTATACTTTTACAGGGTAAATAACAGTATTTCATATAGAAGTGGGGAGTAAATGTTTTCCTGATCTTGTAATGAGTTTCAGAAGCATTAGCCACAGGAACAGTATGTATTAGAAGCGATAATACTGGTTAAAAAGGCTGTCAGAAAATGTAAGCCTACTCTGCATTATCTACTATGAATATTTTTACTGCTTCTGGCAATGAAACCAGAGAGCCATAACCCAAACTCTTTTGTAATTAAATAATGTATCTGAAAGGTCATTGTTCTTTTTAACTGTGAAAGATGGAACCTTAGGCTTCACATAACAGAGCCTGATTGTTAGAACTACACATATTAATTGTTAATTCCTTTGAAAGCATACTATTTATTTTCTTGCAGCTGAGCCCATCTCTGTTACTTACACATTTCATAATGGTTCTTGGTTACACCAGATTCCATTAGAGGCCTAGAACTCATTTAGGAAATTAGTCTAAAATATTCTTCATTATTCTTCCTCTTTATTGTATACTGTCTTGACTAAAGTGTTACACAAGTTTATTCAAGACTCATAGGCTTAAATCTTGGCATCTGCTTCTTATTCCAGTTAGTACACATCCGTGGCATGGTGTTTCACACCTGTTTCTTTCTGTGTGTGTGTTAGTAACCCCGCTCTACAAGGTTCAGCTGAGGTTCGAAGCCACTGAGCGTGTAACAGTGAGTAAGCAAGTGCTTCTTCGGTGAGACTGGTGCGGTGAAAATGGTGGTTGAGTTGTTTGTCATCGATCTGCAAGCCGACCTCGACTGAACGCTGACTCCATGGCCCACTTTGCTCCCGGGTGCTGATAACCCAGTCACTTCCCCTGTTCCGAAGGAACTTCTTCTCCCGTGCTATTGATGGGGTGCTGGGGCTCAGGCAGGCGGTGGTCACTGCGAGCGACTGACGCAGCTGGAGTCTGAGTCCAGAGAGGCTGGATTCAGAGCCAGACTCTCAGCCACTCTCGTAGCGGTTATCAGTAATAACCAGAACCAGCGAGAGCAGTTGAAGTTGTTTCCCTAGAAGTAAATGAGCCTCTAACCAGGGAGGATGTCTAGGTCATTTAAAGGTCAGAAGTTAACAGAAAGCCTAATTTCTTACAAAGTTGAATTTTGGAGCTGTTAGAAAAATGTATACAGGGTATATGGTATGATAAAATTTGAGAATATTTTGCTTTTAAACTTTAGAAGACTTATTTCTTAAACGAAATTTTATTGCTTGTATGGACTTGTATGAAGGGAGATTTTCTGGGTTTTGATCTTGGGTCTTCTACCTACAGGTTTTGTGACCCTTTACAAGTTAATTCAACCCCTGTGCCTGTGATTACTTACTTGTGAAGGGAAGAAAATACAGCTTCTTTCTCATACGTCGTAATGAGAATTAAGTTACTTAAAATGTGTGGGGTACTTAGGATGGCTCTACCTGGCACGTAGGGTTGGGCAGTAGTGTTGTTATTACTGCTGCGCATTTGTATCGCATTATGCCTTCTTTTGTGCTTCGCGTAACTTGTAAGCCAGCTGCAACCTTTTTTGGATTAAGGTAGAGTATACATGCTGTACAGGTGTACATCTTTATTCTTGGAATTTAGCACTGTTAGGGCTTGGGTTTTTGCTTGTCCAAGGAAATGCCCCTACTTCCTACAACAGTGAGTCCTACTCTTTTATAAATAAAATATTTGTTGAATGAATGAATGCATAACTCAAAATTTTTAGACATTTTGCATATGGCTATTTTTCCCCCTAAATCTTTCATTCTCTTGACCAAAAAGATGTCCAGTGTGTCAGTGCTGCTCTTTAAGAATAGGGGTTTACTGGCTGGCGTAACTCAGTGGATTGAGCGCGAGCTGGGAACCAAAGTGTCCCAGGTTCGATTCCCAGCCAGGGTACATGCCTGGGTTGCAGGCCATAACCCCCAGCAACCGCACATTGATGTTTCTCTCTCTCTATCTCCCTCCCTTCCCTCTCTAAAAATAGGTAAATAAAATCTTTAAAAAAAATAGGGGTTTAAAGAAGGGGAAGGGCCCTAGTTAAAGAACAAGCATGAATGACCCATGGTCATGAACAGCAGGGGTGGGCGGGGCAGGGGAGAGCAGCAGTGGTGGCGGGGGCGGTGGGGGGATTGGGACAACTGTACTAGAACAACAGTGAAAGAATCGCACTGTTACTGAACGTAACAGTTGATGTGTGACTGGTCCGTAGGGAACAAGAGCATTGTTACAGCACATCTTTGAGTTCAGGTGTGTTTGAGAGGCACAGTAGCACTTTTGACTCATTTGGCTACAAGTCAGATATGTTGCTATTAATCACACATACCAGTTCATGTATTTTTCAAAGTATTACAAGATATTAGGGAGTTCTCTTTTAAACTTATTTTAAACATTGATTCTATCATTTCAACATGTACATTTTATGTCTTAAAATTTATGCTTACACTTCATCCTCTAGTGAGTATTGCTCTTAAGAGCCAAGCCTCTTTTTTGTAGAAATTTGTCCTGAATCCTGCCACCTGACACCCCCCACCCCAGAGTCATATGCTCTATTTCGCTGTTGTTCCAGATTTGAAATCACCTTTTTCCATTAAAAAATTAGATTTCTCTTTGCAAATTGTGTTCACTTACCTATAGGGTACTAATTTTTATCCAACTTAGTTTTAGGCCAGAAGACTTGAAGTGTTTTAAAGTTGTTATGCTTTCTTTCAGATTGAATATTTGGTATTACTGTATTGTTATAAATGCCTCCCACCTTATTAGTCCTCTCGTGTGTTTCTGCTCCTGTCCAGCTGGTTGGCGGAGAATTCGACCTGGAGATGAACTTCATCATCCAGGACGCCGAGAGCATCACCTGCATGATGGAGCTGCTGGAGCACTGCGACGTCACCTGCCAGGCCGAGGTCTGGAGCATGTTCACTGCCGTCCTGCGGAAGAGTGTCCGCAACTTACAGACCAGCACGGAGGTCGGGCTCATCGAGCAGGTGCTGCTGAAGATGAGCGCTGTGGACGACATGATCGCAGGTAGGGGGCCGTCTGGCAGGGCACTGGGAGTGCTTATGCAGATTTGTGTGCTGCTTCTAATAGTCTGCATGTAGTACAGTGGTTCCTTGGTACTGGTCGGCTTCGGAACGCGGCAGACCCGACCTCCTCGCATTTTGACGAGAAAAAGTGTTTCAGCACGTGGCGTTGGTTGGTGGGTCTCAGTGCCCTCACTGTAACTTGAACGAGTTACGAGTTACGACACCGCCCCTCAAGGGGGAGTGCTTTGTTGTTTGGTGCTCGAGTTCCAGGAAGGGTTAGTGACAAGTACCGAGCTACCACTTCATAGATTTTGTTGGAGCTGCCTTGATTTAAAATAGATGAATAGAACTATATGGGAAAAATCGCTTTTTTGTTCAGGGAAAACCTGACAAATGGAGGATGGCTTCTTTTGTGTTAGACAGTTACTAATTTTGCTTTTCCGGGTTTAGAAAGTCTTAATAGTGAATAAGTGAAATGAGTACTATAAAATCTACCAGAAATGGAACCGTTCTTTCTGTGTAGTATTTAATTAAACTTATGTATTGTATTTTTAACTTTGTGCTTTTTAGATTCAAACAATATGTAAACATTATTATTTCTCTTGAAGAGTATATTAAAACCATTTCTGATGGCCTTCAAAGTGGCATCTGTCTACTTGGGGTGATGCAGCGTCCCCCGTGTTGGGTCCCAGGGGCTCACCTCAGGAGGAGTCAGGCTCAGACAGAACGTCTTCCTAACGCAGATGCGCCGCACCTCCCGGTGCTCGTAGCCTGTCCGATAGGGGTTCGTGTGTGTGAGCCTCTGGGTGCACACGTTCCACTTACGTTCATGCAGCCTTTGGACACTTTGAACTTAGGCTTGCCTTTATTTATTTATTCATTTATTTATTTATGTACATAATAAAGTAGCTGCCACTTTATCGAGTGCATTTTGCAGAATGAGCCACAAGTACATACATAGTGGTGGTAGCTGCATCACTGGTGAGCATTGCCATGTAGGCAGTGAGTGTGAGATGCCACCGCAGAAGTGCCCGTCTTTACAGCTTTCTCTCACAGAAAGCTTCCCAACTCTTGCATCCTTTGTTCTCTAGAATTAATACTGGTAACATAAAACTTCCACTTTTTACTATTTTAAGCACTGAATAAGTGTCAGAAAAAATCTGTACCTTACTTTGCAGTAGAGAAATTAAAATTTAGATAACATACTAATGAAGCACCAGTAACCACCAAAATAATATGTTTTCACCCTGAATATTTAACAATGTGAAGGTATCACTAGCAGATGGGGTAAATTGGTAAGAAAATTTCATAGTTTCAGTATTTTTTTCCTCTCTTAAAAATCTGGTATAGAGAAGAACTGTTGTAAAATTAAACTGAGCTGCTTGGTTATGTTCTTTGTATAATAAATAAAAAATTGTAATATTATGTAATTAAATGCAATTACATAGGAGATTAAATAAGGGTTGGAAAATAGAAATTACATGTTTCAAACAAGTATTTATAGTTGAGTGAACCTATAAGAAATCTCTGAAGATTACCATCAAAGCTGATTGATGAAAACTTCTTTATATTAATGGAGGGTTTTAAGATGCTTGATTTTTATCCAGAATTCTTTCTTAGAAACATGTTCTGATTAATATATAGTAACTATGAATATTTATGTTATTTGAATGATGAGACATTTTATTTCACTAAAAGATCTGTCTCAAATGGCATATCCACTGTGACAATTTTATATAGATTGCTTATGTATTGTGACATTGAGAATTATTCAGTTTATTGATGAAAATAACCAATTAAATTTCTATTTTAAATACATGATATTTTTAAAGTCTCAAATTCAGCTGTTAGTCTGTGATATTGGATTATATATATATTATATTCTAATAGCTAATTATTTCATCTTACCTTAATCTAATCTTTTTATTAATTGATGACTAATGTTTTAGAACATCTGTTGACTATAATAACTTGTATAGTATCTTTAATTTTTAGGAAGTGTTTTAGGAATCGAGAAAATAAAATAAAAATATTTAGATGTTTAATTTCTTGCAAAAAAACAATTGGTAGAGGTATGACTCACAATATGTGGAGACGGGAGAGGAACCAGGAACAGGGATTAGATGCACATATTTTTTCTTATTTGGTGAGCTGCTTGGTTCTCAGATGTGCGCGCGCGCACACACACACACACACACACACACACAGACACCCTGGGCATTGCTGGCAGCACGTTGACGTCACTGGTAGCGTGTTGGCGTGGTGTTCTGTTGAGAGACTGGTGGGTGAGAGGGAGGTGCCCCAAGCCACACTGCCTGCCACTGCCACTGCCACTGCCACTGGCTGAGTCAGGTGTGCTCTCCGGGAGAGGGTGAAGCGGCCCCGCCTCCCTTCCTCAGTTGTAGGGGCGGGGCGGGGCGGGGCTTCCCTCCCAGGCTTGTTAGGGGCATCTGTGACGCTCACACGTGCCAGACCAGGAGCACGTGCTCAGAATTGTTACTGATGTCTCAAGAAATACTTCAGAAACATTTTGTGAAAGAAAGTGTGGTGGGCTATCATGTTTTCCTATGAAAATAGCTAATTTAGAATGTTAAGTCATTATACCTGAGCATATTTTTGCCTGTCTTTCTCTGCACACAGCATTGCTCTGTGTGTGTGTGTGTTCTGAGGACTTACAGACATCTGTTTTATGCATTTGCTAAGAAAACTTAATTGTAATGTTATACCTGACGCAGAAAAATTCTAAAACTTACAGATACTTTTTGGGTTTTCTGATAACTTAACAATTAATTGGAATAACTATTCATGAGGATGTTTAGCTATATATTTTATGTATATGTTGAAATTAGACTTGATAACTTCCATTCTTTTAAAAAGTCTATTATCTTGACAGATGGCAGCTTATGACTAGAGTTCAGAATAACTTTATTTTCCTTTGAAGATCTTCTAGTTGATATGTTGGGGGTTCTTGCCAGCTACAGCATCACTGTCAAGGAGCTGAAGCTTCTGTTCAGCATGCTGCGAGGGGAGAGTGGAGTCTGGGTAAGCTGTGGTCAGGGGGAGGCTCCGTCTCATGCATGAATACTTAATGTTCGACAGCTTGTCTCTCGGGAGCTATGCACTTGAGTTAGTAATGGAAGTTGTTCCTCTTAAAGAGTTACGTAAATCATTTAAAATTAATTTCCTCTCTCGTTAGAAAGATAGTCCAGTGGTTAATGTGATATGGTAGGTGTTTTTGCTAAGCCTGTACCAATGGCGTTTCTTTTTCTGGTTTCCTCAGCCGAGACATGCAGTAAAGTTACTATCAGTTCTTAATCAGATGCCACAGAGACACGGTCCTGACACCTTTTTCAATTTTCCTGGCTGCAGTGCTGCGGTGAGTTTAAAGCGCATGTGCGTTTTCATCTGTGCGTGTTTAAGTCAGCTCTATTAAAGTGCAGTGTGCACAGTAAAGTTCACTGATTTAAGAAGTTTAATGTGATGACTTTTGAATAGTATGGTAACCTGAACCATGACCTCGATTTAGAACAGTTCTTTTGTTCCCCTGGATTCCCTGTTTGTTTTTGAAGCTGATCCCCTCGCCCCAGCCTCTGATTGCTTTTGTGGTTAATTTGCCTTTTCTAGAATTTCATGTAATTAAAATCACACATTATGCAGTCTTTTTGTCAGGCATCTTTCATTTACCATATGCGTTTGAAGTTATTCATGTTGTAGCTTGCCAGTCATTTATTCGTGTCCTTTTTATTCTCTGTAGCGTCACACTTATGGGTGTACCCCAGCTTACTTACCTGTTGACTAGTTGGTGGGCATTTGAGTCACAGTGTGTGGTGGCTGTGAGCGCCGCTGCAGTGCACATTAGAAAGGAGGCCTGTGGGGGTGCTCTCCTGCCTCTGGTTGCTGGTGTCAGTTTCATTTCCTGAGAACGGGCAGGCTGCTTCCCACAGTGAGAGCCTCGGCTTCCCCATCAGCATAGGGGAGAGTCCTGGGCACCGTCCGCCCGTTCAGTCTGAGTCCTCTCAGTGCGCACTCAGTGGCGCCTCCTGGGGTTGTAGCGGTGTATTGCTTCATGATGAGTGTGCTGAGTGTTTTCTCCTGTGCTCATGGGCCATCCTCTATCTTTTGTGCTGCTGTGTTCTGTTTATTTTTTTAAATGGTTGTCTTATTATTGTAAGAATTAATTGTATATTTGGGGTAGAAGTTTGTCAACTGTGTATTTGTCAAATAATTTCTCCCAATCTGTAGCATGTCTTTTTATTTTCTTAACATGTTTCTTTTATGCATTTATTTACTTATTTATATTTTTAGTTCATTTATTGGGGTGACACTGGTTACTGGGATCATATAGGTTTCAAGTGTTAGCAACTGATACTTTTGTATTTTTTCTCATTGCCTTGTAGGCAATTGCACTGCCTCCCATAGCGAAGTGGCCTTACCAGAATGGCTTCACCCTGAACACTTGGTTTCGTATGGATCCGTTAAATAACATTAATGTTGATAAGGATAAACCTTATCTTTATTGGTAAGTGATATATTTAATTTTATTACTCTTAAGTATTTCAATTTTGTAAATGTTAGTACAGTATCCAAACAACATATTAAGTTAAATGTGACATTAATGTATGTGTTAAAAATATATGTTAAGTTCTTAAAGACTCGGTTAAGTCAGTGAAATTTATTCATCTGTTTTGGGCTGTCACCTCACTGGTCTTGCCCCAGTCACGGAGTTTCAGAGTCAGGGGCAGACCTCCCCCATGGTGCCTGCCTGCCGGTCATGGCAGCCTGGCGCCCCGGGATGGGGCGGCTCCTGGCCGAGGAGGGAGAGCCCCTCCCGCCTGATTCCATTCGCTTGGCCTATTCCCTCCCTTTGCTCTGTGAGCATAATCAGGATGTGCTTTACAGCATTAACAGCACTAGCCATGTCAGAATTATGACAACAATAAAAAAGTATAATCTGGAAGATGAACTCTTTGGTAGGTAGCTAACAGAATGGGCTGCTCCACCCGGTGATGGCGACGGGTTGACCTGTAAGGACGGAGAGCTTGGGGGTTGTAGTTCACCAGCCGCGCCCAGTGGTGCCATCAGCCTCGCACCGACGCGCCGAGGAACAGGCCTTGTGAGTGCTCACGAGTGTTGGCCCCGCACCCCTGCCGTGCTCTGCGCTTAAGGCTGCCTCCACCGCTCCTGTCTGTCCTGAGCGTTGGTGTCTTCAGCTGTAAGAGGAAGGCAGTAGCAGCACCTGTCACGTAGGCTTTAATGCAAGGGTAATATTTAAAGTGCCTTTTCTCCAATGACTGGCTCTGAAATGTGTGAAATGTGCTCTACTAATCG
This sequence comes from Phyllostomus discolor, assembly GCF_004126475.2. Taxonomy (NCBI): domain Eukaryota; kingdom Metazoa; phylum Chordata; class Mammalia; order Chiroptera; family Phyllostomidae; genus Phyllostomus; species Phyllostomus discolor. The sequence continues at coordinate 2,199,032 of NC_040913.2, read as the reverse complement.
CTCGTGAACTCTGGTACAAGATTGTACACATCTGAACTTCCAAACATAAATGGGGGTGGACTTCCAAGATGGTCATTTTGGGGAAGCACACGTTCACTATTTCAATAATAGTTATCTTTCAAAACATATGCACTATTTTTTACATAGGGATTGAATGCACAGCTAGGAAGACTGCTCCTCTAGAAGAAAATAACTATTTCATAGTCACATACTTTTTTTGACTAGAAATAAAAATGTACTCTTGCTTGATTACCCATTATTTTTCAGAGTTGGCTGTGAAATTTTTTTAAATTTGTAAGTTATTTTTAGAGATACATTAGAACTAGGGAACAAGCTGTCTTTGGAAACATTGACTGTATAAATGACTTTGGTGTTTGCTGATTTTAGATGGTCCTTGAAGGCCGATGTAAGCGACTTGGTAGGGTTTCATGGGCCCTTGATTTTTGTTATGTATTTGTGATATTTTAAATTGGAATTTTAAATGGTTCTGTTGTCTTCTTCTTTTTCAATTTAAATTCCTTCTTTTAGTTTTCTAAATCTTTTATGTTTAGCCTTTATTTGGTACACGTAGTACCCCTCTGCCCTGCAGAGAAAGAAGTCTTATTTTTGTAATGTTTTGTTATCTGTATAATAAGCCTTCGATGCAGGGTTGTTGTATCGGAGGGCGTCACACTGCGGCTGGTTTCCTTCACAGTTTCCGCACCAGCAAGGGAGTTGGCTACTCCGCCCATTTCGTTGGGAACTGTCTGATCGTCACCTCGCTGAAGTCCAAAGGAAAAGGCTTTCAGCACTGCGTCAAGTACGACTTCCAGCCGCGCAAGGTAGGCAGGGCGAGTGTGGCTCCCGAAGGTGAGGCGGCCTGTGTCCTGGCTGTCTCCAGACTCGCCTGTCCCGACTCCCTGCCTCCCTTCGTCCTGGCTGTCTCCAGACTGCTTTTCCCGACTCCCTGCCTCCCGTGTTCGCCAGCCTTCCCCCACCGCGCCTTCTCTCCACTGGGCTTGGCTGTACCCCCTTTCTGCTTCCCGCCGGGTGCCTGGCACGGAGCCCGCGGGTTCCCACCCTGTGCCCCGTCTTTCCAGTGGCACTTGCAGTGGCTTCCCCTCACCTGCGGTCAGCCAGGCTCCAAGACTATTAAACGGGGAGGTCCAGATGTAGAGAGCTCAGGCGCCACGCCGCACAGGGTGACCGGGTCGTATGTCCTGGTGCCTTGCGTGGCCTCTGCCACGTGAGGGGCAGCCTGGTTCCTTGTTGGGTTGGCAGGGGCTGCGTTCACAAGGCTTTACTAGCGTGGGCTGTGTCAGTGTTGTGTTCTGTTAGGGGTTGCTATTGCTAACCTCTCGCTGTGTGTGATTTATAAATAAAGCTTCGTCCCAGATATGCGTGCAGGACAAACCATAGATCAGACAAAGCACAGCATGTAGATGGCCCCGTCCAAGCCAGGCATTTCCGGGGTCTTGGAGCGTGTCCCTGTTGGAGGAGGGGCTCCCTGCCCAGCGGTCCATCGCTGAGTACCAGAGCCACCAGAGCCGCCGGTGTGGGCGCCAGGGCCCGCAGCCATGGGCTGCCCATGCACCCCGACCTTTCACAGGGCTTTGGTTGTGTGGTGTTGTGCACTGTGGACTTGGAGATATGAGCTTTTTCATAGGGCAGCAGTTAACCTTCCAGATTTGATGACACAGACTTGGGGGAGACTGAGCTAGTCCTGGTAGCCCGCCTCTCGTGTCCTGCGGTGGAAGGGTTCACCGATTCTGCCTCGCTGGTAGTGATGGCTTTGAGGAGAGGGATTGTCCTACTATCCATGTTTTGGTGGTGAAATACACCTTTGCTTAATGTCCACAAGAACGTGGCTGCTCATGGCAGAGACCAGGGAGAAGCATATTTAAAAGTTTTCTTGAGCTAGAAAATAACGAGAAAATGCAGAGAAGTGTCCAGCTACATGGTCAGACTTACAGGCTGTGGTTCACTCATCGTCAGCTGGAGTCTTGAAGAGAGCTGTTTCTGCCCGTTCCTGGACTCCATCTTTGTGCCCACAGCCAACCGGGGGAAGTCCACAGTCCACAGTCCACAGAAACGAGGGGCGGAAGGACAGGAGCTCACTTCTTCCCTCATTCCTCCGTGCCTGAGGCTGACCCTCATCCAGGCTCCAAGCCTGTCTCACGGCGGTGAGATGCGCCACCTTGTCCCTGGCGTCCTCTGCACCTGATCCATGGGCAGATGCATCCGCCAGAGCATCCGCGAGAGGCGTGATGAGCCCGCACAGGGTGGAGGAGTGCCTGCGTTGCTTCCTCTTTTTTGTTTGTTTATGGTCTCATGTCTGTTTTGCTACATATGAAGGAAATATCTTGCATAGAGTTTGAATGAGTCTTGCTTTAGGTTTAAGGGGGTAATACTCCTTTCTATTAAAGGATATCAATTAGCAGTCATTTATTACCATATACATGGAAAATAGCTTAAAAGCCAGTGATTCTAAATTACTGTGAACATTAGCAGGGGCATTATTTTTTGCCTGATGTGAATCCCAGGTGTTCTATGAACCTCATCACCTCTCCTCCAGAAATTCTGACTCGTCGTCAGGTCTGGGATGAGACCCAGGCAGGGTTTGCCGAATGCGCCAGACTACTTTGAATTTCAGTGGGAACTTGGTAGAAATACAGATTTTTGGAATTACAGTTTTCATGTTAGGATTGTATGTTTTAAATAAATATTGTAGGTGATTTTTATTGTCAGAGAAGTTTAGAAAACAGTGGCTTAAAGAGTATAAATAAAAAACATGGGAAGTTAACCAAATAAAATTGTTGTTAAGGCAAAGCACCTTAACCTATTTGTTCTCTTTACTCTTTATACAATCTTTTAATAAGAAATACATTCCCATTTGTAAAAGCTCTGTATTCTGAGGAGCCTTGGTAGGAGAAGAACTGGGAGTGATTTGGGTTTTAAAAAGGCTTCTGCAGAGATTCTTATACACCTTGGAAATCATAAGTATTTGATTATACTGTTGCATTATTTAAGATAAATTTATTCTCTTAATTTTTTCCTTTCTTTAGTCTTCCAGAAGATGCACTGGCTTAGTTGTTATTCTGTCTAATAAGTTTAACCAGCCTTTTAAAAAAGAAACCTTTATATTACAACTATTAAATATTACTTTCCTAGCTATTCCACTTACCAGATGTTAGGCCTGTGAAAATGGATATAAACTGTTAGCATATTACCTGATACATAATAAGTGTTCAGTACACGTTAGCTACTATTGATATTTGTATAAATATGTTACATTTTTCTTATGAATTCTTAATACAGGACTGGTTTTTGTCATTATTGCTGGTGGCGTCCTTATTTTATAGATCTACTTTTGGGCCATAAACTAAGTGCAGGCCTGACTATGCATACATAGTTTCCAAGTTGACTTCCGTTTTGTTTAGTCAGAACTACCAGGTCGAGAGCTGTGGTACATCTGCACAATGGAATACTAGTTGGCCACACAAAGGGAGGAGATTTTATACTTTGCCATGGCATGGATGAACGTAGAGATTATTATGCTAAGTGAAATAAGCCAGTCAAAGACAGGCAGATACCGTCTGATCTCCCTCATGTGGAGTCTCATGGACAGACTGAATTGACAAAGTGAAAACAGACTCATTAATAGAGATCAGACTGACAGATCTCAGAGGCAGTGGGGGTTGAGGGGCTGGGTGAAAAAGGTGAAGGGATCAAGTAAAAAAAAACCTTGTGGACACAGACAATAGCACTGCGATTACAGGGGGAAAGGGGGTGGGGGGGGGCAGGTGGGGAGGGGAGGGTAAAGGGGGGTAAATGGTGGTGGAAGACTTGGCTTGGGGTGTGCACACTCAGTACGATATACAGACGATGTTGTATAGATTGTGCACCTGAAACCTGTATAATTAATTTTATTAACCATCGTTACCCCAATGAACTCAATTAAAAAGTGAATGTGTACATTCGTAGAAAATATAAATGTATGTCAAGTCAGAAGCTGGGCTCCCGGGATCAGACAGCCCCCTTGGGTGCTGTCTGTAGAGTACCAAGTAGCGAAGGGACTCCATGGCCGCCGCGTCCTTCACTCAGCAGTGCATTCGCGTGCTCGTTCGTTCAATTTTACCGTGTGTTAGTTATGACTAACACCAGACTGTTTCTGGGTAACTCCAGTCCTGTGTATCTGGCTAATTAGCTGGCTAACTGTACTAATTACCGTGAGTTACAATGGCACCCACTTAAGTGAGAAATGGAGCACCATCTTAGACCCCCTTTTTCTGCGTCAGCACTTCTGGTAAGTTCTGTTACTGAGCTCCTTGTCCTGCCCCCTCGCTTGTAAGTGAGGAATGCCTCCTGTCCCTTAGCGTCTTGTGGCCCTTTCCCCCTGAACCTCTGCAGTTGTCAGGGTCACCTTCATGCATGTTTGCCTGCCTGTCCCACTTCCTCACTCCTGCCAGTTATTTCTTAAACTACAGAGAAGATCATTTCACTTTCCTGCTGAAAATGCTGCAGTGATCCCACATTATGCAAAAAAACAAAGGCTGATGGCTGCAGTTGTACAACAGATCTCTTTAGAATCGGGCCTTTGTCTCTCTTTCCCTCTAAACCTAAGCGCTGGGAAGCATTCGGTCAAGTGTCCGTGCTATACGGACCATATTAAGATACCTCTGCGTGGAATGGTTTTCTGCCCTTTGTTTACTTAGTAATTGGTATTCATCCGTCAGGTTTTTTTCTTCTTTAATTTTAAATACTTACTTTGAGAGAGAGGGGAAGAGAGGGAGAAAGAGGGGGAGAGAAACATTGATGGGCTGCCTCTTGAATGCACCCTGACTGGGGACCAAACCCACAACGCTGGCACATGCCCTGACTGGGAAGAGAACTGGGGACCTTACGCTTTGCAGTGTGATGCCCAACCCGCTGAGCCACACTGGTCAGGGCTAGTTGTCCTTTAAGTGTGGTCTTAAGTTTTGTTTACTGTTTCAGAGAAGTCTTCTGTTAATCCTTCCTTTTCCTTTTATCTTTTCTTTCTCAATTTGTCATGAATTTTTTTGCTCCCATATCTATATTTTTGGTGTACTGTATTGTTTTTTAATGGTTTTCATGTTTATTTTCTTCTACTGAAACCTCCTTTTCTTTATACACTCACAATCTAGCGTATATTTGGCAAGAAGTAGGTTCTTAGTAAATTTTTCAATGAGTGAATGACTCTGAGGAGTAAATAGTGTCAATTTTAGCAGAAACATTTTTATCATGAGGAAAAGCAGAGAAAAAATAGAAATTTAATTAATGGTAGCTGACTTAGAGGTGCCAAGTATGTATTAGGAGCTGTTCTCCATAGTTTTAATACGTTGTCCATTATGTGTAATATTTATAGTCACTACAAAAAGTAGGCATTGTCATTATCCCCTTTATTACAGATGGAAATAGGTTCAGAGAGACTAAATAATTTGCCAGAAGTCATAGGTCTTGTAAACTGGGAACTTCATTTATGTCCATATGAATTGAAAGTTCAGTCTGCCCAATACACTGAATTATCTGGTCATAGTAGTAAGAACTCAATACATATTAGTTGACTGAGTGCCTTTTTACATTAGGTGTGTCAATAAGTATAATAATGCAGCTAATAGTATTTATCTTAAACGTCTTTCAGTAGCAGAAAATTGCTTTGTATTTATAGATATTTATATCTAGTCTATTTAGAAATTTTAATTAGTAAAAATTTTACTAAAAAATGTAAGGATTGTATCTACTGTTTTGCATTCTGGTTGAAAAATTTCAAACTCAATGGAGACAATGTAGATAAAATTTGTTTCTTATATATGTAAACTTTTATGAGATTTTTCTGAAATTTATTTGATGCTCAGTTTTTAATTAAAGTTTGTAATGTTTAGAAACATGATCTGTTAAATGACTAACTTTAAAGACTCAGTTTGCAAAAACTTGTCATTAAAGATTACCTAGAATGAAACAATTTAAAAAAAAGACATGTAAAGGAGTTAAGTGGTTTGACCTGATGTATTTTTCTGTAGTTGAGAAACAGTGTTGAGTATTACCATATTACTGTTTTCTATGAGTTCAGTTTTTACATTCCAAGTCAAAATAAGTGAAATTAAATTTTGTGCTAGGTATTTAGGACACCTTGGAATGACATATTTCAGTGGTTGAGAATTCTTATTAAAGCTCTATACTTTGCCAATATATATGAAATAATTGAATAGTGCTTTTAATTAATTGGAGAATAAGGTCTGTACTTTGTATTTTTATTTATTTTTTTTAGGAAAACTAGTTAACCCCCCCCCCCCCCGCCAACTGCTGAAAGTATACTTGATCAAGTATCTATAAATCATTTGTGTTTTTCTATATTTTAGAGAATACTTTTATATTTTTTTTGCTTTAGACTCTTAAATTTAAAGAAACTAAGGTTTGGATCCACAAATTATTAGAGAACTTAAACCATCCCATATCAAAATAAACACTAAAAATGCTTTTTGTTGGCCCTAGTAACCATAAAATGAGAACTCTATGAAATTTATTTTTATTTAATGAATATTCACAGATTAAGCTTAGAATATGTCATTATTCCTGGATTTAGTGTTCAGTGTTAAAATGTTCCTTTGACTCGTCTCTCTTGACTGTGCTGTCCAAAGTAGAGTCTAGGTTGTTCTTTCCCACCTGCACTGGTCTCTCTTCCCTGTAGCGAGCATCATGGTTTGTAGTTCTGTCTGTGTTTGTCTGATGTGCGTCTGTTTCCTTGTACCATGCATTTCAGAAGAGTTGGGACTGTGGTCGGTCCTCTCAGATCTGGGTATTTGCAATGCCTGGCACAACGTGAATGTTACTAAGTGAATGAACACAAGTATTGCATTCCTCCCGTTTTTGGATCTTGTTTTAAGGAAGATGTACCGAGACTTAAGGGGTTCTGGCTCTGTCTCAGTCACAGTTTATTCCTTGTGCGTTGCACCTTTCATCTGATAAATGGGGAAAGGGAGGGGAAGGGAAGTGGTAGAGGGCGACGGCTGCTTCCTCCGAGCACGTTTGCTGTGTATTATGAATGCTAGGGTTGCTTTTTGTACAGTACAAATGAAACATTACCTGTTGACATCTTTGTTTTCTTCCCTTTAAGTGGTACATGATCAGCATTGTCCACATTTACAACCGATGGAGGAACAGCGAGATCCGGTGTTATGTTAATGGACAACTGGTATCCTATGGTGACATGGCTTGGCATGTTAACACAAATGATGTAAGTTTTCTTCAAGATTCATGTTTTAATGTATTTGAGCATATGAGATAGCACTGTTTATAACACAAATTGAATAATAAAATAGTTTGTTAGAAATGTAATAGTTTTACTTTGAAAATTTTTCTATTAATTGAATATTCAGGTCTTAAATTTAATATAATTGCTGCCAGACCTGAATAGTGGTACAAAAAAGGAAAATTGCTTGGCTAACTTAATCAAGGATGAGGTCAAAAACATCATGGCAGTATTCTATTCTTTCTAGAATCTCAGGCATTAAAAAATGTGTCTTTCATCTTATTTGGATCTGCAAGGAAGACCTTAAACAGAATGAATAAATACTGCATTGGCCAAAAAGTTTTTATGTATATATAAAGACCTGGCCTGCAGCCCAGGCATGTGCCCTAACTGGGAATTGAACTGGCAACCCTTTGGTTCACAGGCCAGCATTCAATCCACTGAGCCACACCAGCCAAGGCAGATTATATGCTTTTTTTTCCTCAAGATAAAAGAATCATTTTTCATTTTCACCAGTAACTTTATTGACTTGGATATTTTGAGTATGTCGGATATCTCCTACATGGTATAACATTGATTGTTCTTAATGCCTTGATTTCATCACTATCAACTTCAACTGACTGCGGAGCACTATCCAGTGAGAAATCTCCAGCATGAAACTTCATAGACCACTTTTTTAAAAAAGACTTTGCTTATTTATCTTTAGAGCGAGGGAAAGGGAGGTAGGGGGGAGAGAGACATAAATGCGTGGTTGCCTCGAGCGCAGCCACACACTGTATTCTCTGATTCAGATGAGTCTCTGTATAGAGATAATTGTAATTCACTAGAGTTTTAAATGTAGTTTTATCATTGTAAATAAACTACTATAAGCCTTTTTGCCTTTGACTATAAAGTTTGGAAAGGGGTCAAGTGATTACTGAGTAAATGGTTACTTGTGTAGCTTGCCCATATGTATAAAATATTTAACAGATTTATTTTTCTCAAAAATCCTTAGCTGGCTTTTACTACTTATATACCCCATAAAGTCTTAACTGATTCTTTTTTCTGTTATTATTGTTATGATAGTGAAAAAAGGCATCCTTCAGTATTTTGTCATTACAAAATAACACGTTTATTTTTTGTGACTTTTTAAAAACAGAGCTATGACAAGTGCTTTCTTGGATCTTCCGAAACTGCTGACGCCAACAGGGTCTTCTGTGGGCAGCTCGGCGCTGTGTACGTGTTCAGTGAAGCCCTCAACCCCGCCCAGATATTCGCCATCCATCAGCTAGGGCCTGGCTATAAGGTAGTGGGAGCGGTCTCACTGGGATGCTCTGTGGAGTGGGGTGTAACAGGCGATGGTAGTCCTCTGTGGGGTTTGAAAGCTGTTTCTGTATTTTGGAACTCAGCTTTAATATTTATTTTGTTTCAAAGGTGGGTTTTTTTTAACATTTACCTTTCATGAACTGTTTTTATTTCATATGTTTTCTAATGTGGAAGCCATGGCTTTTCTTGATATAATTTGAAGTGTTACATTTTATAAAACCATAATGCTTCATGTGGTATTTGAAATCTCAGGTTTTGAAATATATAAAATAATGAACAAATGCAATGACTTTTTTCCAAATTAGAGGTAACTTAGAATAAAGATTTAGAAGGAAAATGGTATAAAATATTACATGTTCCTGAAATTACTCAGTTTTAGCCTCCCCTTTTGCTTGTCCTTTGCTGTAGGGAGGGCAGTGGGTATAGAGTGAGGATCCTAGATTCCCAGAACCAATGATTTAATATGATTTATCATGTGCTTCGTGCTTTTCAACTTTTAAAATGAAAACTTATTTAGGTAAGACATTGCATTCATATATACGAATTATTTTTTAATGTGCAGAACACCTGGCTAGAAAATATATGAGTTTTATTAAAGTCTCATTGGGAGTGGTGAAATACCAAACTGTTGGGAGATGGAAAAGAATTACATAGTGCACATGAAGGTGTTTATAATGCTGAAGAAGTGTGTGTCTTGCATGGAAGAGGCGGGGTTTTATTACGTGTAATGTTTGGATAACTAGTGTGAAGATTGGGTAGTAGAAAAGGATTACTAACATTAAAAGCATTCATCTTTGTATTTTTGCATTAGTATTTCTGTTTATATTTTTATGTTCCATGTCAGACATAGAAGTGACAGTTTGACTCTGCTCTTCTGAAAATGTATTTCTATTTCAGTGATTTTAATAATCAGAAATTGAATGACAGTGGTGCCATTGTTTGTATGTCAAGGTGGGAGTACCTGCTAACATCTTTTTTCTTTATCGAGTCCTTTGTTTTACTGCCCCAAATAACATGTCTGTGCTCGTGCAGGCACGTGTGCCTGTCTGCGGACCTCTCAGTGCAGCTGGGCCCGAGGCCCACTGCCAGTGCTGTGCGTGGGGATGTGTGCATGGGGACGTGTCCGTGACTGCGGTGGGTCACTCTCACCTGCTGCTTCTTCACCTTGTTGCGTAAACTGTGGGAAGTGGCTTCCTTCAAGCACAAACAGAATGGTATCGGTTAGAGTGACAGTCAAACAAGCCCAGTATAAATATAGTTAGGGAGTCCAGTACATAGTCCCGGCCGGTGTGGCTCAGTGGGTTGGGCATCGTCCTCCAAAGCAAAAGTTCGCTGGTTTGATGCCTGGTCGGGGCACAGACCTGGGTGGTGGGTTTGTCTCTGGTTGAGGCACATGTGAAGGGCAACTGATTGATGTTTCTCACCCTCTGTGCATCCCTTCGCCTGTCTCCAAGGATAAATAAAATCTTTAAAAAGAAAGAGTCAAGTAAACATAGATAGCAAACCTTGAGTTTGGTACTGTTTGCACAGGGAAATTTGAGAAGTGATGGTTCTTCCTGACCGCAGAGAGGAGCTGGGGCCGGTATGGTCAGTCACGCAAGCAGACATCCTCCCGGCTGCTCTGCAAGCCCAGTCACTTCTCGTACGGCGCTTTCTCGGTCATGTGCTTTCTCTCCTCACGTCCTTCTCTGCCAGCAGTGACAGTGACTGCCCCCCGCCACCCCGTCAGTGGGTTCTGTGCTCAGGCACCCGTGTGGCACAGAATGTGCTCCGAGCATCCTGACGTAAGCACAGAGCACCTCTGTCAGAGTCAGAACTTTTAAAAGGAAATGTCTTCAGTTTGGGGCATTACATGAAAAAGTGTGACGTTTTCAAAGTGACCAGCATTTCAAAGATTCCTTGTTAATAGAAGTTGACTGTAAATTTATGGGTGCATGTGTATTTTCTCAATTTTAAATACCAACAGTACAATTACTATCAGGAAAGATATCTGTAGAAATTTTTGAAGTAAAAAAGTATTTTTCTAGAAGTGTAGAGAGTGAAGGGCAGGCAGGCAGGCCCGGTTGCGCTCTGACTGGAATGGAAGTGGAGGTGGCCTACCACCCCCTGGACTCAGTGTCCTGGGGGATCGGACGGGCCTCGTGGTCCCTGCCTGCGGGGATGGGCTGGGGGCTGTGGCGGGCTTGCCTGGATGTGGAGGACATAGCAGCTGGCCGAAATGTTATTTAAACCACACATGAAGCTTAAATTATTCATGGTTGTGTAATAGCAGGATTTATTAATTGCTCTGATTGTGACCACTTCTTTAGTGTGTGAGGGACTGAGAGAGAGTAGTTTAAACTAGAACATGTGTCAAACCCAGTTGTTAACCTCTAGCATGGGAAGTGTGAATCAGCGAGTCAAAAAAGGTTGAAGTTTGAAATTGTGAGGTGAGAGAACATTCTGCATCTTCTTTAACTGAGAGAGGGAACGGTCCGACCCAGAGAACCGCTGTCCCGTTGGCTGGTTTGTGATGCTGGCGTGTGTGAGCGCCCTCTCGCTTCAGAGACGAGTGCCACCCACAGCCGCAGACGGGCAGGCCTAACTGTCCGCACCGCTCTTGTCTGGCTTGGCGGGCGCCTGGAATCTGGGTTTGCAGCGCGGCGCAAGTCAGAGAGGCCCTCTGGATACTAGTCCACCCGGAGAGAACTGTTTACGTTTGGCCTGACGTGTTTGGTCTGCACAGTGTTTTGGAATGTTTAGATTAATTTACAAGTTAGATGACTTTATTAAAAAATCCTGGTGTTACATGTTTCTCTTGAAAATCTGGGGGAACTGGCAACATGGCCTGGGAATTGACCTGAGCTGAGGAGCAGGGTCCGCCGTGGACGAGACATGCCGTGCCCTCTCCAGTGTGAAGAGGTCCGCCTGGCCCCCTTCACTTACGTGCACGTCTGTGTGCCTCCCGTAGCAGTGAGAGTTCCTCTCCTTGTAAGGCCAGGGTAAGGAAGCTGGAGCTGCATCAGTTACATTGCCTTTGGACCTTAAGTACGGGTCAAGGGACGGTCAGTGGCGGAGCCTGGATTGTGGCCCAGTCCACTTCACTGTCGGTCATTAACGCTGACTACAAGACCAGGGGCTGGGCCTGCTGTCCTGGCTCTTCTGCTTGGCTCTTCAGGTCCCTGACACTTGGTTTGTATCATTGTCAATTGGAAATTGTAATAGTGATACCATATGATTGTTGCCCAGGTCAAATGTCATGTCACTGTGAGGTTTGCATCTACAGGCAAATCCTAGCCATTCCTAACCATTCCTTTCTCATTACAGCTGATGTGTTTTCTCTTCTTTTATTTAAAGTGGTAATGTGTTTTAATGAACTTCTTGTTTTGGGTTAGCATTTCTGTTATGATACTTTTGTGGAGTAGCAGTGGTATTAGGTATATCGATGTACTTTTTATAGTAAAGAGAAATATTTTTACATTAAAACATTTTTTGTAGTCAGTGATAGTTTTTTCATGTGCCAGGCACTGTGTACGGTTGTGTGTATATAGTTTTGAAAGTATTACAAAGAAAAGTTTATGTTAGGCAGTATTCAAGTGAAATTCATTTTGCATTTACCTTATATTTTCTCTAATAAAATCATTTTATAAATAGTCAAAGGCAATAAAGAAGAGAAAATAAAGTTCTGTGTGTTTATTAGCATAATAACATTTAAATCTCATAGAACCGAAGTGAGAATAACGAAGTACTATAATATCACTGATTATTAAAAACTTCAGAGTTTTATTGTGTGACTGTTCAGATGAGAGTCTAACTCAGTTTTATTTTTCCAGAGCACCTTCAAGTTTAAATCCGAGAGTGACATTCATCTGGCCGAGCACCACAAGCAGGTTCTGTATGATGGGAAGCTTGCCAGCAGCATCGCGTTCACGTACAACGCCAAGGCCACAGATGCGCAGCTTTGCCTGGAGTCCTCGCCCAAGGAGAACGCGTCCATTTTCGTGCACTCCCCGCACGCCCTCATGCTCCAGGTGGGGCCCCAGTTGGGTTCTGAGGTCCCGTCCTTGTTCACGGCATCTTCACCTCCCAGACTCGGCGGTGCTCGCCTCTGAGTCTGCAGCTGCTGCTGGTCTGTCTGTGTGGGCTTCTAGTTCTCTACGTGACTTGTTTGCCTTCTCTCCTTCGGGGTGCTTTGCCTTGGACTTGTCTCTGTAGCAAGCTATCCGTCATTTCTGACATCTTTCATGTTCTCTAGCCTTTGAAATAAAACTGCTTGATTAGCTGGACAGGTAGTTAATATAAAAATATACTTTGGTTAAAGAACAGTTTTATATATCTCACTAACATAAAATTACCTGAGTATCTGTAAACCCATTGATAGTATTTCTTTTTATAAAATATTTCTTGATTTATAGCTTACATTTCCAGTGTAAAAATCTAACATTTCAAATTTTTATTTTACATATGAATCAAAAATTTATAATTACAGGTTTTTAAAATGTCTGCTGTTAATTTGATTCGCTTACAAAGTTATGTGGAACAGGAGATAGTGATAATGTATTTCAGAAATGTAATCAACATCTTTGTTTTTCAACATAGGACGTGAAAGCTATAGTAACACATTCAATTCATAGTGCAATTCATTCAATTGGAGGGATTCAAGTTCTTTTCCCACTTTTTGCCCAACTGGACAATAGGCAGCTCAATGACAGTCAAGTGGAAACAACTGTCTGGTAAGTTTCCTTTGAATGCATAACTTCTTGTATTTTCTGCACATTTTGATTACACCTGGCGTACTTGGTGTTGTATAAATGTACTGTAATTTGGGGCTTTTATTCTAAAGTCTAATAAAAGTTTCTTTGGGGGTAAGGCAGATACATATTTATACAATATAAAAATAACCTGACACTGAGATCCTTACAACCGTAAAGGAGTGGCCGCCTTCGTAGCAAGTAAAAAGTCCTTACCAGATGCAGCACGGTGGCTATAACGCGCACTGAGAAAAACGTCAGTCTCAGCCTCGTCCTTCACACATGCTCATGGTTTGGGGGTTCCACGAAGTTCTGTCAGGGTAATTAAAATGACTAGGGTAAAGTTCATTCTGAAGGATAAGATTTAATAACAGTGACATAATTTGCAGCTTAAATATTGTATTCCATGATGCTGTCATCATAAGACGAGCACAGCGCTAGTTGATGTTCACTGCTCCCTGTGTGTAAGTCACGTTGGAGAGCCCGTGTCCAACCAGAGCGTGTCTGTGTCTGTAAAAAAGTCCAACTTCTTCTAAGAAGAAGTTGATTTTGGTATGGGTAGCTTACCTCCTTTTCATTAAAAAATATCTCACATCAAACTCATTTAATCTTATATCTTAGAATCATATGTAAGAAGTTACATGTGAATTTTCACAGCTAATTTGTGTACATTGCTATGTTTAGAGAATTTAAAGGGAAAGTTTTATAGGTAAACAGTAATTTCTACTTTAGCATCAGTATTGGAAGGCTACATTAATATGTACGCACACGAAACCCTTCATGTTTGCATTGATGAGAAATGAATGGATGACGCGAAGATGGGAAAATGTAAAGTCCATTGAAGTGTAACATGATTTTCTCATGTTTATTTAAATTAGCTATTAACACACTTCTGTTGTATGATTACTGTTATCGTCCCTGTGTTGGGGCGGTCTTCATGTCAAGTAAAATTGTGAATATAGCTGTGACCTGCACATTTACAAAATTCCGCTCCCACGCACGTGTCACGCTTTCTCCCATGTCCGTGGAGCAGGGAGGCTGGCGTTTGGAGGTGAAGTGGGACCCTGGGTCAGGCCCAGTTGCTATGAGGCCTTAAATACTTGCATAGGGAGGCAGGCCAGCCTGTTGGAAAATGAAACTTCAGGTTCCAGTCCTGATTTAAATAAAAAACGTGTCTTTATCATCTGAATGACCTAGTACACGTTATGATAAATGATGAACAGCCTAGTAAGCACTGTAAAAAGAAGTTGGAGACGGAGCAGCCAGTAGGAGGATCCATGTGTGATTTAAATATTAAGCCCATAATTATTTTAATTTCAAGTGTAACTTTTTGCTTTGAGAAAGAAAAATTAGATGATACAGTTTGAAATGCTATAACTAAAATCATTCACAATAATTTATAGCTTTATGAATAGTTCTTATAAAATTTTAGTGCTAAAATTATATTTAACAGGTTATCTGGTCCATTCATCCAAGACACATGGTTATTTTTCATTGCCTGTCTTTTAAAACTCATTTTAATGTTTATATTATATTTTGGTATTTAAATGTATTTATTTTATCATGGAGCTAAAAGACAGTCTAACAGTTCAGCATTCTGATTTTCATTTTGATTTGTTTGAGTTCTTGTATATCATTCATTTTAATTGTTCTCTGTGGTAAATAACTTCAGCTTTCCCAGTGACATGTGTGTTCTTAGTTTATGGCCAGTAGAGAGAACAGAGAGAAAGAAGGAAGGGGTCCCTTTCCCCTCTGATGGTGACACGTGCCCATTCCAGGCTCCCCTGGGGCTCAGTTGTGTGCCATTTTGAGTTCTTATTTACTGCCTCTGTGTGATCGCGTCCAAGTCCTGGCTGTCTCAGGCTCACTTCTTCGTAGACAGTTGTGCGCATCAGTAGTACCGTCTTCGGTCAGTTAGATTTTTGGTGGTGAACATTATAGACAAGCGTGTGCATCAGTGGTACGGTTTTTCTTTTTTTTTAAATATTAAAGGCAAGCTGTTGAATGGGATCGCCCCTCTCTGAAGGACAGATTCTTCACTGCAGGCTAGGGCGGGGGTGGACCGAGCTTCCTGTTTTCGGGGGTATCATTGAACTCATGTCGATGACTCAGACCTTGAGATAGGCTGTATCTTGTTTGCTTTAGTCACAATAATGGTTGTAGAAGGACGAGAGTGCATTTGAAGTTTTTGCATCTTCTAAGAAAATTCAGTATGTTCTTTTTTTTGAAAATCTCTGCCTAAGAAATATGTGCCAAAAATTACAATATAACCTAATTTTTAATTATTTTTTGAAGAAATTGACCTAAGCTCTAAAATAAGTTAATTTCCTCTGCCATCTGCGTTTCGAGCTAACGCACTTTAGGTTCCATGTACTTTCCTCCACTCAGTAGTGTCTTCGTGTGAAGTTTTCTGCTGCTCCCGCGAGATGGAACCTTTGTTGGCACCACAGTACCATTGCTGCGGATTTCGGTGACTTCGGCTCTGTGTAGGGGTCTTAGCATTAAAATAACTTGTTGAAAGAATGGTCTTATTTTCTGGACCCTTTAAAACTAGGCTTTATTTGTGTAAGAGAATTTTTGTGGCTTGTTTTATCACGAAGGCTGTGTACTAGAGCTGTTCTGTGTGTGCCAGACTTGGTGGGTTCAATCCCAAGTTTACTATTCATTGTTAGTGCATCTCCAAGTGCATTATTCCCTGTTCTGTGCTTTAGTTCCGGCCATTGTAAAGTGGAGACAGTAGTAGCTAACTGGATTCTTTGGACTCAGTAGGGTGGAACTCGTAGCTCAGTCCCCTCAGCTCTCAGTGCCTATAGGCTCTGTTTGCATGTGACCGTGAGTTAGGAGATGTACAGGTTATCTCTGATACCGCCATGCTCAACAGTATTCAGATGTTAGATATCCTTTATCTTCTTTTTTTTTGAGAGTTTTTTTTAAAGATTTTATTTATTTATTTTTAGAGAGGGAAGGGAGGGAAAAAGAGAGAGAGAAACATCAATGTGTGGTTGCTGGGGGCCATGGCCTGCAACCGAGGCATGTGCCCTGACTGGGAATCGAACTTGCGATGCTTTGGTTCGCAGCCCATGCTCAATCAATCCACTGAGCTACGCCAGCCAGGGCAGATATCCTGTATCTTAAGAATTGGTTGTTACAGTAGCAGCCAGCTTACTTTCTGTTTGAACTTCTTTTACCAATGATGTTACTTACATTTGAGAGTTACTTAAGTCGGATTTTTTATTTTGAATATTAGTTGTAGCGATAAAAACTGATTTTGAACTATCCATTTTTAGGTAGAGTGGTTTAAAAGTGAGGAATTTGTTAGCTCAAGTTTTGAACAATGTCAGACAAACCACATAAAGTCACAGCAAGCGTTGGCCGATTTAAGATGGTTTTTTAAACCTGGTTTTTGGATTTTGTATAGCTATCCCCTTACACTAAGTCTCTTAAGAATAACATTTCCCATAGCCTCTTCTTTTAATAACATGTAGTTACCCTAATCATGGCACAGAAAATTAAGCAACAAAGGAGTAGCTAAGTACTATTGAACTGATTTAACAAGCATGTGGCAACACATGCAGTAGTTTTGATGTGATCAGTTTTTGGATAAGTAAAAGAGGCCATGTATCGTTACTGTTGTGGTTTTATCCTGGTCATGGTGGTTCTGCTGGGTGCCTTCAGCTGCCCGGCTGTTCCGCCAATCCCCGGGGGCTCATGCCACGTTGCACTGGGCTGGCGATCTCTCTGAGGCCAGCGGACGCTGCGAGCAGGAACCACACTCGCTGTCTCTCCCTGGACAGTGAATAAACGCAAGAGGGAGCCAGTGGTAATGACTCATCTCAGGAAGCATAGCTCCCGTCTCCGAGTGGCCAGTGTTTCGTGTTTGTGTCTGGGAGTGGCTCAGGAAATTAGAAATACCCTTTTCCTTTGATTTAGGTGATCACGTACATTAATGCAAACGAGTTACCCTTCTCCACTTCGACCTACCCCTTCTTTTTAAGAACATTTGTTATCACATTCTAGGGGTGATACGAAACAGTAAGTCTTCCTCGTTGTGTGACCTAAGAAGACTTTGCTTTGAAGAAACATGTTTCTGGCGCAAGGTACAAATGGGCTTCGGTGCCCTCAACAGCTAAGAGCACGAGAAGGCAGTCGTTCTCCTCAGATGCCTGAGGTGCAGGGGGCAGGCATTCGTGGGCACCGGACGGGTGCGACTCGGGCCGACGTCCTGTTGGGTGTGGTCTGACCCTGGGGGCGGGGTCTGGGGCAGCTCGAGGTGGTCACCCCCAGCTTGCTGTGGGCAGGTCCCCGTGTTCTTGTGTGGTCTTTGCCGGTCCTCTTCTGGGGATGTGGGAGGGGAGCTTGAGTGGCCTCGTGGGGGCCTCGAGCATGGGCGCTGCCCGCTGCGGGGCTCCGTTCTGCACGCGCGAGACTGATCTCAGCCTGGGTGACGGCAGGTAGCGTGGGCCAAGTACTGAGGTGCCTGGCACAGTGGGCGCTGTAGGGGCTCCTGTCTTTCCTCAGGGAGCGTCGGTAGTTCACTGATGGGACCCAGTTTCGTTTTGCCAACCAGAGTTTACTCGGATGCTGATAAATTATATACACCAAAAATGAATTTCAGCTGGCAAGTTCATTAAATTCTTGGGAGTATAGAGAGGTTTTTCTCAGAAAAGTTTTTTTTGTTATTATGATATAGGTGGTTTGATAGACTGCCCAATGGAATACATGACATAAAAAAATTTAGAGAATCTCATAATGCATTGATCTTAATGGTTCTATCATTAATACTCATAATATGAATATTAATGACTCATTAATTTGTTTAGCGAACTTAAATCAAGATTTTTCTTCAAAACTATCCTGCTAACCAAAGTTGTTACAGTAATTATCTTGAATTTTATAACCTCCTCAATAATTAAGCAGCCCCCTTGATAATGAGAAGTTTCATCGTAAAGTTCTAATGAGCACTAGTCATACAGAAATCAAAAAGTTACCCCCAGTTTCCACCCCTCAGTGTCTAGCTGTCCAACATGGATTTCTCTTATACTTCTGAGGGACATCATTTTTTTTGTCTGACCATTTTTACTGAATTTTTATCCAAGGAAAAGTGCCTGTTATATACATCAAATGTCAAAATTTTGTTTTATGCTTTAGCCCACCTGGCACAGAGGAGGAGGTGCTGCTGTCTTCCCGTCCGCGAGGAGGCGGGCTCGCGCTTGCTGCAGTGACTGAGCGTCTCCTGGAGGGCGCCAGTCACATGTAGGGAAGATAATTACTGTTTCCGTTTCCAAAGGTGGTCAGGTATTTTTGAATGGACACCTATCAAATCATAGTGCTTTTATTTTTTAAATATTTTTCAGAAGCGTATGTGTCACTTCTTAACAAGCATATTTGCTACTTAGCCTTTTTTGTGAGGATTACTAAGTTAGTGATGAAGATGTTCTTTGAAACAGATACAAAGAGTACCTTTAAGTACATGGCGATGCTACCTATTATTACTAGAGGAGAAAAACAAGTAACAATATGTGTAGTGAGATGTAACGAGAGCAAAATGGAACTTACATTGAATTTACTGTGCAAATTAATTTGTAAGGAGTAACAAATGAAATACATTGTTTTCTGCCTGAAACAGAGAAATTTTAATGTGATGTTCAAATTGTTTTCTCTTTTTCGTCAGGCAAGACTTCTTTTCTTTACTCCAGGAAGTCTGCACGGAAGATATCAAATAATGAAGTTTATAGTACATCTATAATTTAAAATGTTTTTATAAGTAGTTGCTTTTTTACAATAATTCTTCCATGAAAAGTTTTCTTTAAATTGATTGCAATCCATTTTGATGCTGTATCACTTTGTGCTCTTTTGATCAGCACGGGAGTTTTGGCCTGCTCCGTTTCCGACCTGGCGGGTTCACCCCTCCTTAGGCAGCCTGGTGACCCCCGCTCCCGGGAAGTCCCCATGTTGATGCCGAACTCTGTGCGGACACCCCATCACATAGCGCACTGTGGCCCGGAACTCCTGGGCTCCAGCGGTCCCCTTGCCTCAGCCTCCCGAGCAGTGGGACTGCCGGCGGCGCCACTGCGCCTGGCTACTCTGTGCTCTTTCGTTTACAGCTCATAACCTTTAATGTGTTGCCTTCATTTTCCTCTAGTTTTTACATACCCACACATTATCCTTCAATATTTCAATCGTATCTGTTACATAAAATGTTGTTACTTTATTTATGGAGTAATATTCCTTTTTGCTTTTCTATGTTTTTGTATTTCCTTTGAAAATAACAAAGGCAAATTGCTGTATTACTTTAGTGTTATAATAGTCATACAGGCTAAAACTGAAGACAGTATTATTTGTTTTTACAAAGAATATTGGCATTTGCCTGAACATTCACAACCCAACCGCAGAAGCCCAGGACGTTCGGAGTGGAACGTGGGTGGGACGTGTGTGAGGCTCTCCCAGGCACCCCGGCTCTGGAGGCGGTGGCTGGGTGTGCGGCGAGGGTGTGTGCGGGCGGGAGGAGCAGGGCACTCCGCAGGTCAGGTCACGGTGAGTGTGTGCTGTGACTACAGCGGCTTTGATTTCCCCCTGCCTCTGGGTTCGTGGTCTTGCTGCTTAGGGTGGCCGCGCCCTCGGCTCTTCTGCTGGCTGCCTTCCACTGAGGCTTACCTGTCCGACCGTGTGGGGAGTGTCTCAGCTCAGAACGCCCTACGTGAGAACCCAGAGTCTCCCCATCTGCACAGTTTTACTGTTTTTATCTTCTTTTTGCTTTTACATTTAAAGTTATTTTTATTTTTTAACAGACCTTATTTTTATAGCAGTTTTGTGCTTACAATAAAATTTTACAGGGATCGCTCATATATTCTCCCCCCACACATGCATACCATCTCCCATTGTCAGCATCACTCACCGGAATCATACTCCTTAACCAAGGGTGAACCTACATTGACACCTACGTCAATAATCACTTAAAGTGTCCTTTTGTATCCTTTTTTTGTCAACTGTGCATCTTCTTTGGTGAGATATTTGTTAAGGTCTCTAGCACATTTCCAAATTGGGTTGTTAGTTCTCCTGTTATTGAACTTTAAGAATTCTTTGTATATTTTGGATAACAGTCCTTTATCAGATGTATCTTTTGCAAATATTTTCTCCCAGTGTATGGCTTGTCTTCTAAGCCTCTTGGCACTGTCTTTCTCAGAGCACAACCATTGCATTTTAATGAAGTCTAGCTTGTCAATTATTTTATGGGTTGTGATTTTGGTATTTTTTCTATAAAGTCATCAGCATATCCAAAGTCAAAGGTTTTCTCTTATGTTATTGCATTTTACATTTGGGTCTGTGATCCATTTTAAGTAAACTTTTGTTAAAGGTGTAAGGTCTATTTCTAGATTCACTTGTTATATGGTGGTTCAGTTCTTTCACACCATAACTGGAACGTAACTGCAGACAGCTTCATTGCTCTCGTCACTTAGAAAGTCTCAAGAACTTGAGGAGCTCTGTCCCAGAAGTTGGGAAGAAGAGCACATGTATATATGCTGTAAGTCAGTATCATAGCACAGCATTTGGAGTTGTAAATTTCTGTATATGCATTGCTTTAATTTCATTCTACACATTTGATAAGTTGTGGTTTCATTTTTGTTTTGTTCAAAACATTTTTAATAGCTCAAGATTTTTTTGACCTATGTGTATTTAGAAGTATGCTGTTTACTCTCTACATATTACGAGATTTTCTAGTTATCTTTATGTTATTTTTAGTAAATTCCATTGTGATCTAGGAGTAGATAGTGTACGGTAGCTACTTTTTAGATGTGTAAGTTTTGGTCTGTGACTCAGCATGTGGCCTATCTCAGTGAGTGTCTCCTCTGAGCTTGAGTGGAGGTAGGTATCACTGATGCTGGACGGAGCGTGTGCGCATGGCAGTTGACACCGGGGGTTTGCTGCTGGTGTGGAGCCCAGGTGGACTCTGATCTTCTGCCTGATCCATTGGTCTGTTTCTTAGAGAGGCATGTGGGGGTCTCCGGCTCTCACAGTGGACTGTCTGTCTCTCCTCACAGTTGTAGAGAGAGGTTTTGCATCATCTAGTTTGATGTTCTTCTTTTAGAAGGGCACCTTAAGAATTCCTTGTCTTTCTGGAAAATTGAACCTTTTATCATTATGTAGTGCTCTTCTTAGTCTTTGTTAACTTTCTTTGATTTGAAGATTGCTCTGTCTGAAAGTAATATGGATACTCCTACTTTCCTTTTTGATTGGTGTTATCATGGTACATTTCTCTCCATCCATTTACATGTAGTCCATGTGAGCCTTTATATTTAAAGTGGGTTTCTTATAGATAGCATTGGTGGGTGGTGGTTTTGGGTTCACTCTGTTTCTGTCTTTTAATCGGTGTACTTAGACATTGACATTCAAACCAGTTACTGATGTAGTTGGATTAATAGTTACTATATTTGTAACTTATCTATTTGTTGATCTTTGTTTCTGTTTTTGTATCTGTATTGTATTGTTTCTGTTTTTGCTATTTTTCTGCTTGTGATTTAAGTTGAACATTTTATACATTTCAGTTTTCTTATTTTTTAGCATATCAGTTATGCTTAATTTTTAAAAAGGATTTTATTTATTTTTAGAGAGGGAGAAAGGGGGAGAGAAACATCGATGCTAGAGAGAAGTATTAACCGATTGCCTCTCGCACTGACCAGGCACTGAACACACAACTCAGGCATGTGCCCTGTCTGGGAGTCGAACCTGCAACTTTTAGCTTTGCAGGACAATGCCCAACCAACTCAGCCCCACTGATCAGGGCTATTATGGTTAATGTTTTTACTTTTTTAGTGGTTGCTGTACGGTTTGCAGCTAATTCAAGTCTACTATCAAATATCACTACCACTTTGTGAGCAGTTTGAGTACTTTATGATAATAAAATAATTTTAATTTCTATGTTTTGTCCCTGGTGTCGCTGCTGTCACTCATTTTACATGTATAAGCATACATAAGTATGTGAACGTGTGTTATTATTTTGAACGGTTACCTGTTAGATTAGGTTAAAAAATAAAAGTTTTTATTATTTCTTCTTCAGTGTTCTGCTTTTATTTATGTAGATCCAAGTTTCTGACATATTATTTTTCTTCTCTTTAAAGAAATTCTGTTAACGTTTTTCAACAAGATAGTTCTGGAAACAAATTTCCTTAATTTTTGTTTGAGAGTCTTTATTTCTCTTTCACTTTTGATGGACAATTTTGCAGGGTATAGAAGTTGAGGGTGGTGTTTTTTTTCCCGTCAAAGCTTTAAACATTTCACTCCATTCTGTTCTTGAATGGCTTCTGAGGAGAAGTTGGATGTCATTCTTACTTTCGCTGTATGTAGGGTGTTTTTCTCTTCCAGCATCTTTCAGGGATTGTTCTTCACCTTTGATTTCTGTAATTTGAAAATGATAACGTATAAGTGCAGTTTTTTTGTTTTTCTTTTTTAAAAAAATTATGCTTGGTGTTCTCTGACTTTTCTGGATCTGTGGTTCATATTCTGACATTAATTGGGGGGAAAATTTGTAGTCATTTCTGTTCAAGTACTTCTGTTCCTTTCTTCTCCTTCTGCTGTTTCCATTATGTGTTTGGTGTTGTAGTTGTTCCATACTCTTTGGTATTCTGTTCTTTTTTTCAGTCATTGTTCTTTTTGGTTTTGGGATTTTGAGGATTCTATCAGTGTATTCTCGAGCTCAAAAGTGTATCCCTAAGCCATGTTCAGTCTACTCATGAGCCCATCAGAAAACGTTCATTTCTGTGACATTGCTCTTTATTGTTGGCATTTCTTTTTGCTTTTTTATGAGGATTTCCATCTCTCTGCTTCCATTGCCCATTTGTTCTTTCATGCTATCTATTTTATCCATCCGACTCTTAGCATATTAATTACAGTTGTCTTAAATTCCAAGTCTGCTAATTCTAACATCCATGGCGTGTCTGGGTCTTATCCTCGATTCATCTTTTTAAGTGGCAGTTTTGCATGTTGTTATGCCTGGTAATTTTTTCGTGGTAGACATGATGCACCTGGAAAAGGAGCTGCTGTTAAGAGGTCTTTAGAAACACGGTGAGCAGGGACCACTTGGTGGTCCCGCCAGCAGGTTCCGTCTTTTAGTGTCTCCGCACCTGAGGACGTGAACTTCCAAGCCGTCTCAGCTGTCTGAGCCCCGTGGGCCAGAGAAGACGGCTGCGGCTGGCTGGGGCTGGCTGCCTCCCTGCCCAGGTCAGCGAGGCTCTGACGGTAGGACCTTGGCGGCGAGGCCTGGTCACCTGCTTGCTCCTGAGAATGGGCCGGTTCAGAAACAGCACGTTTCACAGTGTTCCTTTCCCTTCTGTCCTCTGGAAGCCCAGGAGGGTTTCCCTCGAGTATCAGCTGTGAAAACCCGGTCGAGTTTCTGAAGATAGATTTGACAGTGAACGCAGGGCCCCACCGTGGTTGGGGAGTGGTCAGCGCGTGGCTCCCAGCCGTTTGCCAGCTGCAGTTCAGGGCTTCCTCGTGGGCGCCGGCCCCAGGGGTGTCCTCGTGCATGTCCCTGCTCCGGTTCCCCTGTGCCCTGGCGTCCTTTGTCTCTCTCCAGTCTAGGGAGCGCGCTGTGTCCTGCTCCCCTCTCTTTGTGGGTCCTGGAGGAGCTGTTGATTGTTCAGTCAGTTCAGCGCTTTCCCTGAGGGGATCGAGAGGTGGCTTGCGGGCTCCCTGTTTGGAGCCAGAAGCCGCTCTCCATTGCTTTTTGTTTTTAGTTGCTTTTTAAAAAAATCTCTCTTTGCCGCTGGTTTGCCCTGGATGTGAGAGCAGTTGCAGAAGTGCACAGTAGGGTGAGGGTCACGGAGCTCTTTCATTTTGACCCCAGAGCTGGACGTTGTCAGAGAAGCACGTGTGAAAAGTAACTCCGTGGAGTTGTGTGTGAGCTCGGCCCTGACTGGTGCGCGTGGGGGTCTGGTCCCAGCCCGAGGTCGGAGCCACTACCGCAAGGGGAGACCGCGGGGCAGAGGTCCCAGAGGTTGGGAAGGAGAGGCTGGAACTACCCCTTTTGACAGATGACATGAGTAACTACATACATAAAACTTACGGAATTAACACAAAATTCTCACACCAGTGAGCTAGTTTAGAAAGTTTGCAAGATACAAGGTTCTTACATAAAAATAAATTATATTTCTCTGTGTTAATGTGTAGTAGGAAACCAAATTAAAAATACCTTTAATAATAGCTTCAAAAATGTATTTTAAATGTAAGTGTCTAAAACATGTAGGATCTGTGTGCTGAAGTCTACACGCTGCTGAGGAAAGAAGTCAAAGCTCTAAATAAGTGAGGAAGCGTGTCCATGTGTAGGGAGTTTCAGCACAGCGCAGGTCTCGTTAAACTGACCGAACCGTGGTGATGGGTGAGAGAGAAGCAGCTACCCAAGACCGTGGGCAGGGAGCGTGCGACCCTGAAGACGGAGAGGGACAGGACGAGTGGGTGTTTCCGATGTGCTGTGACTGGCCCCTGTCCTGGCTGTTGGGGGGTTGTAGGGGTCTGTGTCTCTGACGTTCTTGGCATTGCGCACCTGTGCGCGCGCGAGCACACACACACACACAAGAAAAGAAATAAAGTCAGTTTTACTTCATTCATAGACCATTTAAAAAAGAAAATTAATTATAAGAGAATTAGAAAATTCCTGGACATACAGGGTGAGGAAAAAGTAGGTTTATAGTTGTTCATATGGAAAATAATACTACAAGAATAAACTGTTTTGTGTACTCACCACTGCACACCTACTTTTACCACACCTTGGTGTGTAAAGACCAAGTGTCGAATAATTATTTCAGCTTTCTGTGCAATCAGCTGTTTAAACATTCATTTTCTTACTTTGGCAGTGTCAGCACTCCCGGGCTGTACTTGTAGCCCCGCCGCTGTTCGGCGGCCTGTGCGGTAGGAGGCGGCGCCTGAGCAGGCCCCGGCCCCTGGCACTGAGGCCTGGAGGGCGCGCTGGTGTGCCTGTACCATTGAGGTTGTGCACGTGGGGTTACCGACTGTCTCTGTTTTTTCTTTGAAACTTTGTATTTCTTCAGTGGTAGGAAGTTATGCCGCCAGGTTTCTAAGTGTTCAGGTGCCCCTGGGTTATCTGTGGTCACTTTGGCGGGGCAGCCACTCCGGCACGTCCAGAGGAGCTTCCGTCAAGGGACTGGGCAGTCGGAGCCCTGCAGGTCGTCTTTGGTCCTTTGGGCTAGACTGCGGGCTGGTAGGCTGTGAGCATTATTCTTTGACAGTAGCGGCTTTTGTCTGAAATGAATGTAAAAGGAAGGGCAGAATGTGCACTAGCTTGACAGACGTTCAGTAGGTCCTTTGAAGCCCACTGTCAGGTAGCTGCGGCTGCCGGGCTCCTCGCCCGGCGGGAAGGAGAGGTAGGGCTCACCGATCAGAGACTTCACGTGCTCCCGAGTGTACCCATCTGTCCTCGCATCGTGCTGTGTGCATTTCACTGTTTCCCCATCTGACTCTGCCAGTGAACGCATTTTCCTTATTTTGGCACATATCTCCACTTGGTGTCTGAACTGATGAATGCGACAGTTGGTGCCAGGCTTCCTTGCACGCGGAGGCAGGTAGGCAGTGGTCTTCCAAGAGAGCACCCTCAGGAACGGGTTGTCCACCAGTGCTCAATGGACCGGGGCTGGAGCCCTTTGGGTCAGGCCTTTCTCCAGTAACTTTGAACTCTGAAGGAGTTGAACTCTCCTAACTTACAGTGAGACTTTTCTGTGTGGGTCGCTGGAAATTGTGTGGAGCGTGACATTATCTTGAGTATGGACTGGAGTTGATTCCTTGTACAGTTTTATTCCTGCTCTGGTCACTCTCATCTCTGAAAAGTTTTGCAGTGAAAGAAATAGCATGAAACTATGGTATTAGATACTTTGTATACTTGAAATCCTCTTGTGCAAGATTTCAGTGTGTCTCAACACTAAATTCGGTTACCTAAGAGATAAAACTTGATGAAAAAGTCAAAAGATTTTTTCCCCCTTGCTGGTTCCTTAAATCTTATTAGGACTTAATCTAGTTCTGAATTCTGAAAATTAATTTGCTTATAGCATTTTTAAATATTAAAAACATCCTTTAATAAGGGGAGTTGTTGAATCTCCAGGCAAATATTTAATTTTAACATTATTAATTCCATTTATCTTAATATATTGAAACAGCTCACCTAGCTGAGGTGTGTGCTTGTTTCAGTACCAAGTAAACTGAAAGGCCTGCTTCTGATCTGAACATGGGTTGTGTGTTCAGTATTAATCATTCAGTTATCAGTTAGGTCTGTTTATGATGGATTTCATCTTTAAATAATGAAGTACCTCAAATAAAACGTTTGTTGTGAAATCACATGACTTATCTACATAGTTATTTTAAAAAACAAATAATGGACAGATTAGAGTGGATAAAGTAATATTAAAATCAAGTAAGTGTAGTATGCATTTTTATTAGAAACAGAATTTAGTCATATTCATATGTAGGTTTTACAATTCTCAGGTATTTGTGGGCCAAGACTGATGTGGTTTTCTTTAATAATACAGACCAGAAAGTTTGGAGGTACTGATAAATATACTAAGTCATTAAGGTATTATTATACTCTTTTCTTCAGTTTTCCTAAGATCTAGACCTTTATAAGTATGACACTTAAATATTATTTCCTAGTTTAATTGAAGCTTATTAAGCATTGGAAGATGGTAATTATTTTAAAGAAATAACCCTATAGATTATTAGTGTCATTTTCCTCAAAAGGAGACAGAATTAAAAACCCATAACTGTTTCTGAAGCAGAATTGCTACTTATGGAACATATGTTACAATGTCTATTGAAAAGTTTAGCGATCTTACTTCGCTGAGTGAAAAATCAGCACACGTTCTGTCAAGTAAACATTCCTGTGAACGTTTGTTTCTAGGTATTGCTATACTTTTCAAGAGCATGTATTATGTTGTGTATGCTAGTTTTGGCTGACACAGATACTTGCTTTTGATTTATCCTCTATAGTTAGATCCTCTGCAGAATAACTGATGTGTCTAGACAGGAAGTGGTATGTAGGAGATATAGGAATGGGCTGAAGTATCCTTTATATTTGCCTTTGTATCTAGGGGAGTTGGAAATAGGCAAGAATGGAGAGAAATTTTGTATGGCAGTGCACAGAATTTTGCAAGTATATTGTGAGCCCTGCAGCAATCCGATGCATTTTAGTTACTGGTAAGTTTGTTAAATTATGTTTGAAAATGTACTTCTTCGAAGATAGCCATCTATTCACTATTACGTCTGCCATGTCAAACATACCTATTTTAAAGATTTTAAAAAGATATGGTATTACTGTTGCATTGGGTTTTAGGTATAAATTAATAATACCTTTGTTAGTGAATGAATTTGACTTTTCAATGGTCACAGTTAAAATTGAAGTGAAATTAATAATTATATGGGTAGCATAGTCATGTGTTAAGATTTTGGAGTGATAAAATTAATATTTCTGATTTTGTAATGAAATTCCACTGTGTTTAGAAGTCTGAGTTAATTCATTAGGTGTTTGAGAAGGAGTTGTCTTTCTGCCAAAAAAAAAAATAAGAAAATCTATGGCATCTAGTAATTTCACGTGGCTCTACAGAGGAGGGTGATTGTAACACTTTTTGAATTTTCCATGGACCATAGGGACCATAGTGATGCTTTTCTAGACTTTTTGGCAGTACCGATGTTTAGGAATCGAAGTCTTCTTTCTTCCTAAATTACTGACTCAAGCGTAGGTCAAAATTCCATTCAGATCAGGAAAGTACGTAAGCTCTGTATAGTAGTTGTCTTTATTCTCTTCAAACATTTAGGCAGAAGTATAATGTATAATAGTATTTAAACAATTATTTATGACATGGCTTTGACTATTGATACTATTCATTTAAAATGGATTAGATTGCTTTTAATAGCTTTTCTTTTTTATAGAAACTGTTTAAAAAATCCCAAGAAATTCCTTGGTATTTGTGCTTTTCCTATAAATGTCTGCCTGTGATTTTTAGGACAAAGTAGAAGAATATCATTGATTTGTAATACTTGTTTTTACTTGTTTTTGTGGTTTAAAGATAATAGGGCCAGATAATGTAATCGAATTTTAATTTCCTATAATGAGTACTTTATTTCCAGATACAGTATTTATTTTTTCTAGCTGAAATGTAATTTATTAAACCATTGATTTTTATGACAATGATAATTTGGCTGCTAATTATTTTATAAGACTATTTCTGATTAGAACAAGAATAGCCACATTGTCAGAGAAATGTGTTATCATTTTTATTGAAACCAGAAGAGCTAGAATAATTTTAGATTATTTGGGGGGCTTAATAATTTAAAAGTTTTTCTCATTAGCAAATTTTCTTCATTTCTTGTAAAAATGAATATGTGTATATTAAAGTATATTTAGAAATTTGAGGTTTTACCCATTCTTGTGAATATAAATAGGCAATTTAGGGTACCTTGTAAAGCACTGTAAATAGATATTATTTTAATTGCTGGTAAAGTCTGGCTTATAGTTATTTCTTGTTAGAAACTATGGCAAGGGTATAATTAAGAGTGCTACCATGTAGCAGTGCTGCTGGTTGAAAATTGTTCTGTGTCACTTCGCGAAGCACAGTGTTATCAAAGCTTGATCCAGTGCAGCCGTTCAGTTTTCTTTGTTTCTTCCTTCATGCAGCCGCCCTGTCGGGTGTTTGATTTTTGTCCGGCACATACCCTTGTGTGCTTCTCTGTGTTTCCGCTTTTGTGTCGCTGTGTTACTGTCACTTTTCATTTTAACATTACATCAATCATTTATTTTCTCTGCTCTCATGAATTGGTCCTGAGGGCATGTGTGGACATAACTAACATGTTGCATATTTCTCTGGATATTTTAAAAAATAGGTCTAAATGAAAAGTTTAAAAAATTGCTGTGTTCTTCTGACGCAATCTTGTGTACATATTTAAAATTCTCTTAGATAGCGTGTTCTTCCAAGAAATAGCATGATAGTCTTTATTATGATGAAGCGACACATTTGTGGGTGTGTTTATGATGTTAGGTTTACTTGAAGCAGGGAATATTTATGTGTATAAGTAATCTTAGATGTTTTGCCTTGGAATATAAAAAAATCCACATAGTAATATATTGATATATGATACTTTTAAATAGATAAAAGTAGTTTTCCTCATGCTTGTGAGTAAACATATATTGCATAGTATAAGGTATAATAGTTGCCAGCAAAATAGAGATTAGATTTGGATGTGGTTTTTATCTTTTGGAATAATAAAATGCTGAAATTGAACATTTGATGATTACATAATAAAATTATCTGTACTTTACACGCAGTGCTACTCTTTTGGCATTCCTGGTTGAACTACTTAAAAGTTCAGTAGCCATGCAAGAACAGATGCTGGGTGGAAAAGGCTTTTTAGTCATTGGCTACTTACTCGAAAAGGTAAGTGATCCGAATGGTGGTGTTATTGTGTAGCAAATAAAGAAAATTTGTAGCAGTCACAAATTCTACTTTTCTATAGTTTCCCTTTCCATTGACTGTACAGACTCTATTTTGGGATAATTCACAAACATTTTTATATTCACCTAGCAATAAGTGTAGACATTGAACTAAATTGGGTGTTAGACTTTCTATAATTAGGAAATTCTGAGTGAAAATTGAAACTAAAAATTATTTCATCTGCTTTTATTCAAAGTTATGTTTCTCACTAATTGTTTTTTAATCATAGGAAACTTTTCGCATGTCCAGAGTATTAAGAATTGCTTAGAAAACTGGTGTAGATTTGCATGCTGTGCAAAACGCCTTAACTGCGTTGCTGCGCGTGACTTGCTCACGCTCACAGCTCCCTTCAGTGCTGGCTGTCTGTCTGCTGATGGGCGATCAGCAGAATTCTGAAGTGAGCCTTTTTTGCACTTAAAACTTAGCTCAAAACTCAAAATACTATGAAAGGACTTCAAATACAATAAATGGACTTACTCAGTTTGTCCTTTTTCAGGATCAGTGAGTGTCCTTGTTATTATTATGCTGTCAATTTAGTGGGTATAAATATTTTCTTATTGTGGTGTTAAGTTGCATTTTTTAGATGTCTGAGTAAGATTGGATATTGTTATATCTGTCTGCCGGACATGTGTTGTTTCTCTTGTGAAGTGCTTGTGTCCTTTGCCAGCTCTCCTGCTCCCTCCAAGACCTGCAGTCCTAGGCAGACAGCAGTCCCCTTTGGTCTCTGCCATCTCGTGTGCTCCAGAGGCTGCACGTCGGAGGCTTCATGCACTAGTTGTCCTTTGGTAGCTGGCCTGTTTCACTGGCGCAGTGTTTACAGGGCTCATTCGTGTAGCGTGTGTCAGAGCTCTGTTCCTTCTCAGTGACCGAACGACAGCCCACTGTTTGTGTTTACCACTCCTGCTTTTCGGTCCATCTTTCAGCGGACATGCGTGTTGCTGCTGTGAGTACGGCTGCTGTGAGGGGCCACGTGCAAGTTTATGTGCAGACGTAGGTTCTTACTTCTCTTGGATAGATACCTAAGAGCTGATTTGCCGGGTCCTCTTGTTCCTTTTTGCTTAATCATTTAAGAACCTGCCAGGCTGTTCTCCAAAGTAGCTCTAACATTTTACATGCACGTCTTTGCTGACACTTGCTACTGCTTGTCTTTCTTATTCTAACCATCCCAGTGGGTGTGAAATGGCATATGACTTTTTATTTGCATTTATATGATGTCTACTGGTATGAGCGTCTTTTCATGTGCATGTTGCCTATTTGTATATTTTTTGAAAAATTGTCTATTTAGCACTTTGGCCAGTTGTAAATGATTGGAGTTATTTTGTCTTTATTACTGGGTTGTAGGGGCTTCTCACTCTGTACATTGGTTCTGTGTTAGATACATGATGGGCAGCGCTCATCGTTCACTTGCCGGATTGCACTGGGAAGCGCTTGCACTTCCCTGATGATAAACTAAGTTGAGCATTTTCATAGATTCATTGTCCTTTTGGTTATCTTCTTTCATCAGAACCTGTAGTGTTTGCTCTTTTACATTTGGATTGTCTGTTATTTCCCTATTCATTTGTGGAACTTATGTGTATCTGCTGGATATGAATTCTTTCTTGGACATGTATCACAAATGGCTTTTCCTCTGTGGCTTGCCTTGTCATTCTCTTCATGATGTTTTTCAATGAACAAAAAGCCCTTAATTTTAATACAGGTCATGTTTTCGTTTTCTTGTATGGTTAGACTATTTTGGATTCTTATGTATGCCAAAGCCATGAGACTCAAAATTGTGTTTTACTTTTCACATTTAGATTTATATTTCAACACCAATTGAATTTTGTGTATGGCATGAGGTATAAAGGTCAAAATTTATTTTTCCTCTCTCTCTCTATAACTGTGCTACCACGTGGAACCATTTCCAGAGTCTCATCTGTTGTTTTCTTCTCCCTGTCTTCGAGGCAACACCACACTGTTGTGAAACGTCGCAGTGTGCTCTCTGGCTGTGCTCTCCTTCCAAACCGCCCTGGCTGTTCTTGGGTCTCTGTGCGACATGCACATCAGCTTTCTGATTTTCTCCAAGAACAGTCCTAGGATTTGTATTGTATTATATTGACATTTTATATTGAATCTTTCAATTCATGCACTTAGTAAGTCATTCTGCTTATTTCGGTCTCTAGAAGTTTTCTGTGTAGAAAACCTTTTTTGCTGTTGTTTCCCTAGATATTTGAGGTTTTATAAATTTAATTTTTTATGTCATTGGTATGTAGAAATATAATTGGTATTTACTTTGATATTTTACATACTGATCTTGCTATTCCTCTCTTAAATCTAGTAATTCGTAGATTTTTCAAAATATTTTCTGTTAAAAATGTGTCTGAGAATGACAGTTTTTTTCTTTCCAGTACTTAATTTTCCATGTCTCCTCCCATTGCTCTGAGACGCTCAGGGTCTTAGTATCAAGCGGAAGCCATGATGTTGGGTGCCCTGTCTTCAGATCCCATGGGCAAAGTCTCGGCGATGGTCTGCTAAGTGAGACGTGTGCCGCAGGTTATACGGGGTGGACTTTCAGTCAAAACCGTTCCAAGCTTCCTGAGTTCACTCTGTTGTGACAGGCGTTGAACTTTGTCCAGTGCTTTTTCTGCATTATTTGAGATACAGTAGTTATGATGATTCTACATTTTTGATTAGTTAGTGAATTACAACACTGCTTTTTAACGTGAAGCCATTCTTGTATCCTGGAATCTGTCCCTGCCCACTCCAGCCAGGCTGCCACGCCCCCTCTTCCCTGAGATGCCTGGGAGTCCCTGGGAGCCTGCCTCTCGTCTGACCTTTTCACAGCATTTCAGTGTGCTGTTCCTTCTGGGAAACTCTTTCTTCAGTTGGGTTTTGTTTCTTTTCTTCTGCTTCCTTCCCTTCTGTCTCGGTGCTGAATCCTGGGTGCCTTTTTACTTTTTGTTTACAGTTTAGTTGAGTTTACCGTTACCCAGCTTTCATTATTCTGTAGATACCAGATATTCTCAAATGTTTATCTCCAACCACAGACGTTCCTTTGACTTCTAGACCCTCATGTTGAGCTCCAGTTGGGTGTCTTCGAAGCTTCATAAATCCTACATTATCCAGATTGCTACTTTGTATTTTTCTCTCTAACCTTTTATTGTTCAGTCTTTAGTTGATGGTACTATCACCATTCAACATCAGTCCTTTCTGACTCTCGTTTCGCACAGAGTAAATTCATACTCTCAGCACATTTTATTGCTTCCTCTCAGAACATGCTCAGAACCAGCGACTTTCTCATACTCACCACTCCTCTGCTTCCCATGCCCACTGACAGCACCTGGGGCCCGGGGTCACCGGCCGCCACCGGGCGCCCACCGGGCCTTCCTCACGTGCGCTCTGGTGGGTGCCCCTGCGGTGCTCTGCCTGTTACTGCCTGGCCTCTCTCCAGCGAAGCCAGGACTCTGACCCTCATGTCAGCTCTTCGCCGTTCTCTCTTGCCTTCTCTTCGGCAGCCACACTGGGTCACAAAAAGGCCTGTTTGCCTTTCTTGTCAAAGCTAAAAAGGTGGCCGTGTGCCCCTCTCAGGACTGGTGTGCTCTTTCCCCACCACTCTGACGGCTCTGCCCATGGAGCCCCTGTGAGCAAACCCACGGCGCCGAGCCCCTTCTCGGAGACGGCCTCCCGCCGGCTCTCGGCACAGCAGCCCCCACCCCGCGGCGCCTGCCCTGCCATGCGGTGCGGCGCCCTTCTGGCGTTTTAAAGGGCTGTGTGTTCCTGCCCCCTTTCACTAGAACGGAGGCCTCCGATTCATGAGAGCAGGGACAGTGTCTTTCTTCTTACCTCACTGCTGCATCTGCAGCCCCAGAAGAGTGCTTGGCTGACTCCACAGGTGTTTGTCGACTGCAGTGAATGAAGTGCGCTTGCATGCTTGTCTGATTACCGACAAAGACTGTGCTTTTTGGCCTTCTCAGGTGAATCCTTACGCTGCTTTTTGAAAAGTGACCAGGTGAGTAGTGTAGAGAATAAAGATTCTGCTTCTGGTTTATTGTCAACAAGGAACAGGTTAGTGGCTAACTGTCGAGCTTCATCTCCTTGTTGGAGACGTTGTTAGTTTGTTATCAAGGAGGGCAGCCTGATGAGAAGCTTCCTTAAGTCATCACATTTAGACTGTTCCATGAAAAACTTGTAAGGTATTTTGTTTTATTTTATTTTACCAAAACATGAATGTTCTGGGAACTATTATTACTGAATAAAAACAGAATATATAAGGTAAGCTATGGGAAATTAGTGAAGGGGTGGCTGAAGCTTTAAATAACCCGTGATTTCTTATCTAATGATACTCCTCTATCCATGAATGATATTTTAGAATTAAAAGTGCACTAATATTTTCACTAAAGTTTCTTTAACATGGGCGCCCAGTCTTTGCTGTCTTGTTCCCATGCAAACATTTATCTCTTCTCTCGCTCTCCCCTTTCGTAACTCAGCTGTTTGTTTGGACCGTGTCTCTGTCTTCTTAAAAACCCTCATGCAGAGCTGTGCTCTGGGGCTTGTGCTGGGCTGTGCAGGGCCGCTGCTCGTCTGCAGACCGCCGGCGTGTCGTCAGACACGCGAGCCCACAGACGCAAAGTCGCTCTGGCGTCGCCGTGCTTCGGACCAGTGAGATGCCGCCTTCGCAGCAGCGCCTTCCTGTGAAGGAGACCCTGCTGCAGACATCCCGGCCGCGCCTTGTTCACGCCCTCGCAGGCAGTTGCCGTGCTCCATGCTCACCTCCGTGTTCATTTGTTCATACCTCGCTGCCTCTTCCCTTAGAGTGAAAGTTCTGTAAGGGCAGGGGTTTTTGTTTTTTAAACTATGTTCACTGTTTTTTCCGAAGTGCTGAGGAGAGAGCCTAGAAAATAGTAAATATTCAACATGTATTTTTTCTGAATGGCTAAGTGTAAAGTATTGCATTCTACTTTTATGGTAAAGAAAATGGATGTAGGGTTTTGCACATTGAGGGAGCGTGACAGAAAGCAGGTGAAACAAATTGGTGTTAGTGAAATTGGGCCAGAGAAATTTTTGTTTGGCTCAATGAAGTGTGTTTAGTTTTGAATTTTATTTCCGTTAGACACCTGGAGCAGTCTTCACTGCTCCTTACCGTCTCCTTCCCTCGCTCGTACACGGCGGCCGACTCCTTAGAGCCGTCACTGTGAGCCTTGGAGCCTGTGCCCCCGTGTGCGGAGGCGCAACGGCGGGCGGCGTGCCCGAGTCCGGCCTGAGCTCTCCTCGTCTTGCGCATGAGGAGTGGAGGGAGCCTTACACCTTACGATCACAGGCCCGTAGGTGGACTTGAGTCAGTGGGTGGTGGAGGTCGAGGCGCCGTGTGGCTGGTGCCGGAGGGTGGAGGGGTAGGTGGCTCTTCACCCTGGGGAGCCTGCAGGACTACAGACAGGAGCGCCGGGTGAGGAAGGGGAGGAGATTTGTGTAGGGAGATAGAATTTTTGACATTTCACTTCAAATTATTAGCTTGAACGAACACTTTTCTTGTATAATATTTTTTACAGAAATCATTACTGGGGAGGCATTGTCCTTTTAAAACATAAGCTTCATAGCTGTTAAAAATTTTCCTGTAAAATGTAACTGGTGAAACCAATTTTAGTACTATATTTTATTTAACCTGGTATATATACAATATTACCACTTCAACACATACTCGGTAACAAAAAGAATAATAGGTATTGTGCGTTATCTTTCCCATTCGGAACCTTCAAAATCAGGGTGCACACACAGCACCTGTCACTTGGGACCACACCATTTCAAGGGCTCGGCAGCCACGAATGGCTCGTGGCGGCTCTGCTGCTCACTGGGGCTTCAAGCTTTGGTTTGAATTTGGGAAAACCATTTATCTGAACACGTTAGCAGTGGGGTCCGTAACGGTGATGGCAGTTGGGAATTGGTGGGAGCACTGGGCGCAGAGACGGCGAGCTGTGTGCCGGTGGGAGCCGGTGGGAGCCGGTGGGAGCGCTTGGCCCAGAGGCCCGTTCCACGAAGCTGGTGAGGTCTCAGGGAGGCTTTTCACGGCAGACAGACTGGCTGAGTCGTCTGCAGTGACTGCCTGTGTCCAGAAGTAGACCCTGAGGAGGATCCCAGGGTCGGGTCGCCGGAGGAGGACAGTGTTTTCAAGAAGCAAGACCTGCTTTTCTGTGTGGTGTGGATAGGTCAACAAAGTTTATGCAAAGGAAGCAAGGCGCGCTGCACCTGCCCCCGTGCGCCCGATTGGAACTTTGTGAAGGGAGGCGCCCGTGGAGGGGCAGGGTCTGTGTGTTTTGCCTGTGGTTCGGAGCAGAAGCTCTTTGTCCTTTTGTGTGTGTGTGTGTGTGTGTGTTCATATTAATTTTAATTCATTTTAACCCTGTCTGAGGTCTTTTTTCCTTCATCGGTTTGTGCCAAAATGGGATAAAACCGTTTCATTACTTGTATCATTATTTTTAGCTTGAGTTACCGGAGGCACTTCTGGAACAGCTGTGTCTCTGCAGTAAAGAGCTCCGGATAGCAAACTGTCATTCAGAGAAGTATCTGAAAATTCGAAGTGTCTAAATCTAAACTTAATAGCAAAGGAAGTTAAAAGGTTTTTATTTTACATTTAAAGGACTAGGGGTTGCATAAGAACGATTCACTTGTGGGTCTGTGAGGTCAGCAGACTTCCCTCGGGTCTTCGCCTAGTGAGCAGGAATGTCTCTCTCCCCCCAGTCCTCCCGTGTGCACATAACTCGAGCCGTGCTGGAGCAGTTTCTGTCCTTCGCCAAGTACCTGGACGGGCTGGCCCACGGGGCCCCGTTGCTGAAGCAGCTCTGCGACCACATTTTGTTCAACCCGGCCATCTGGATACACACCCCGGCGAAGGTGAGCCCGCGTGTGCGCTGACTGTGTTGTGGTCGGTGCCACACAAGTAGTTCCTGGGTCTGAACGGTCCAGTAGAAAACATAAGGGGTTTTCGGCTTCTTTCATAGTCAACATGAAGCTGTGTGTTAAGCAGGTCCAGAAATCAAAGTGTTAAATGTGGGAATACTAAAATAAATGAAATTATAGTTCAAGTTAAGCTCGATGTAGTAACTGCATTCTGAAGTCATTAGATGGGATTCACACTTTTCCAAGGACGAGAATTGGTGAGCTAATCGTTCACGGACTAAGAAAAGGGAGAGTAACCGGTTGTGCACTGTGCTCATGGCAGTTGTGATCACGGTGACTGAAGGATGGCTTGTGTTGTACGTGTGGAATCTATATCATGACATGTAAATGTTTTTGTTTTAAAATAAATGTATACATATATTTTCTCTAGATATCAACAAAACTTAGTATTTCCCATGCCTGAATTTAGCGCTGTTACACAGTCTAGTGAAAACTAATGAGGGACATTTTTCTTGAATTTAAGCTTCCTTCTGCAATTTTCAAACCTTTCACATAACTTTGTTTAAATAATGTTTAAGTTCCGACTTTTATTACAGTTTACCATGTTCATTATAGTGCTAATCTCAAACCTGAAGTTTGATCACTATTTCAACAAGGTGTTTGAGTAGTCATTTCTCTATTGCCATGGTTAGATTCTGATAGTGTTGCAATGGGTTAAGAAATTTTGAAATAATGTGAATTTTTAAGGTAGACAACAACATTTTGTATTTTTGCAAATCCGGTGTAGCTGTCCGACGTTACTTCTGTTCCTTTGAGCTGCTGAAATGTGCTGGGCTAAGGGCTTTGGACTTTTTAAACAATTTGATCATCCTTCCAGATACTTTCAATGAAATTACTGAGTTATTTAAATTTATTTCATGGTTAGTAGCTATTAAAATACCTTTATTAAAATAAATGTTAGAATGTGTTCATTGCAGAATATTTTTAATATAAATAATAATTGATAATAGTTATTTTAACCTCATACTATATGTACTTTCTTGGCCTTCACTAATTTTTACTTAAGTTAGAGCAGAACGTGTAATGTGTAATAGAAACACTTGAAACCTTTTAAATTCATTTTAACGCGCTGTTAACACTTTATGTTAGGTTCAGCTTTCTCTGTACACTTACTTGTCTGCTGAGTTTATCGGAACGGCCACCATCTACACCACCATACGCAGAGTGGGGACAGTGCTACAGCTGATGCACACGCTGAAATACTACTACTGGGCCATCAACCCTGCCGACAGCAGCGGCATCGCCCCCAAGGGGCTCGGTGAGTGAGCTGCTTCCCGGCACTGTGCCCCTGTGCTGGGGCTGCTCTGGGTCCTGAGCGCGTCTGTGGTCCTGGAGACGCGCAAGTGGTTACGAGAGCATCCCTGGGCGGTGGCCTTGCCTAGGTAGTAAACTGGGATCGTGACAATTCTCTGTGGTAAAGAAGTGTTTAGCTTTGCAGTGTTAAATTATTTTTGGAATAAAGGCAGGTAAATTAAGTAATATTCTGCCTTTTAGCCTTTATCTTGTGATTCAGGAAGATATATTCATTTATTAAAAACAGATGAAGGATATTGGTCACGACTTGTGAGTTCTGCTACAGTTGTTTCAACATTTTGAAGTTGTTACCTTTTTTAAAATTTGTTTCCCATACTTCACCCTTTGTTCCGTATATAGTAGAAGCTAATTTTTCATGGCATTGTGTGGTTTAAAATATATTGCCAGTTTTCCTAAATATATAAAAATACATGCTCATCATAGAAAATAAAATAATATAAAAGGAAAAAATTGTTTCTAACCCAAACCTCAGGAATTACCTGTTACCAGTTTGTTGTGTGTTCTTCCACTGTTTCTCATTGCATAAATATGTGGAATATTTAAACTCTTACAGAATTGGGACTACCTGGATATTTTCGTGTTTTTTTCCTTGACTCTACATAGTGTTCCAAGAGGATGTACAATTTACATATTTCTAAAGTTTTGATTCTATGAATAATCAAATTTACAAATAAGTCATTGATCAGTTTCATTATATATAATCATTTACTTCCATCTTTGATTTGTTTAGAGTTACTAGGGAAGGGGTCCTGTGGTAAACATCGTCAGTTTTTTCCGGAAATGTGGTACCAGTGTACAGTTTCACCGGTAGTATGTTAGAGTGCTTTTCCCAGCACATTCGTGCTAGCATTCAGATGACTGTTGCATAAAATCTTTTGGATAGGGGAAAATAGCATTTCACTACTTTAATATTCATTTGCTTACTTTACTGTCTTTTATTGATGGGACTTTAAAATTGTGTTATTTGCACTCGTGTACTTTTCTGTCATTTATGGCTTTGTTTATTGCTTTTGAACTTAATACCTAAAATTTACTGAATGTTCATTATGAGTTAGAATCTATGCTAAGCATTCTGTTGTACATGTTACTTTTGTTGAATCATTTATGGAATATAATTACATATACATAGACATACATATACATGTAGGGTTATACCTAAATATAACTATTTTGGTAATAATCACTCCCATTTTGCAGACTGGAAAAAAAAGTGGCTGAGCTAAAATTTGAATCATGTTTATGTGATTCAGAGCCCCTGTTCTTAAATACTACCTCAGATAGCTTTTTTTCTTTTTTACTTTAGGTAAATCATATATTTACACATATTTACTTACACTTCCAAAAATTTCTAACTTAGAGAAAATTTGTAAGAATTGTACAAGTAATTTCTAATACCCTTCTACCCTATTTCCTAGTATTTTATATTTTACCACATAGACTTTATCACCTACTTTTATGTAAACATACACGTACCTATACATATGCACATTTTTCTGAATCACTTGAGAATAAATTGTATATGTGATGCCCTATTATCCCTATATACCCTCCTGTTTATTTTTTAAAACATAAGGTCGTTCTCTGAGACACAACCATAAAATCAGGTAACTGACATTAACACCACACCGTCATCTAATCCAAGACCCCTTTGAAACTTCATCAAGTATCTCAGTAATATCCCTTCTGGGGAAAAACAGTCATTTTCCCTGATTTCCAGTTGAGGATCTTTTATTGTTGTTAGTTGCCTTGCTATTTTAATATTCTGTAATTTGGCATAGTTGTTTTACTGTTTCCTTGACTTTTTAGAAGAATACAGGCAAGTTACTTTTTAGAACATCCTTTAATTAGGGTCTCTTTGATATCTGCTTGTGAAGGTTCAGGCCTTTCATTCTGGGAAAGAGTCACACGGAAGTTGTACCATTCTTTCTCACGTATCATGCAGGAGGCACATGATGTTGAGCTGTCTTACTACTGATATTAATTATGATCATTTGGTTAAGTGGTGTCTACCAGGGATCTTTTTTTAAATTTTTTTATTGAATTTACTGGGGTGGCATTAGCTAATAAAATAAACCAATTTATATAGGTTTCAGGGGTACAGTCCTATGACACATCATCTCTGTAGTGTCTTGTGTGTTCACCACCCAGAGTCAAGTTTCCTTCCATCACCGTCTGTCCCCCCTTTACCTTCTTCTGCCTCCACCCTCCCATCCCCTCTGATAATGACCATAACATTGTCTGTGTCTCTGAGTTGTTTTCTTAATCCCTTCACCTTTTTCACCTGGGCCTGCAACCCCTCCCCTCTGACAGCTGCCAGTCTGTTCTGTGTCTGTGAGTCTGTTTCTATTTTATTAGTTTCTTAATTGTAAAATTACTACTTTCTCTTCTGTAATAATAGGTGTTTGTTGGGAAAAATACATTGAGATATGTAAATACCTTGTTTTTTAAAAATTAATTTTTTAATTTAAAAAAACAATTTTCCTTTTTAAAAATACTTGAATTTTTTAATTTTTAAAAATATTTCCATTACTGATTCATCAGTAACTCTTGTCAGAAATGATTTTTACTGTGAATGCTGCTAAGCAGTGATATTTTCTAACATTTATTACTTTAAATTCTACTATGGAAATAACTCATTTTTCTCCTCCATTCGTTTGTTCATTTTTAATATTGGTGTAGATTTCATGGGCTTCTGTTTTACTTAGTGTGTTAAGTCAGCTGTTGGTAGGCTTTCCCTGGGAAGGGTCAGAGGGAATGTCTTAGGCCCAGGGCCTCAAGGTCTCTGTTGCAGATAGTTACGTCTGCCATCATTGCTAAAAAACCCCAGGCCCCCAAGTCCTAAAGAACTACAGATAGTATGCAAATGAGTGGTTTGGTTCATGAAACTTAAACAAATTGGTTTGATGTAGCCCAGAGGCTATCCTTTGAGTTGTCTCCTTATTTATTTTTATGTCAGTTTGTCTCAGATTTGGCCAGTAGTAGCCCCTTCACATGGGTACTGGTGTTTTCATAACCAGTGTTCACAACTCTTGATTTTTTAGTGCTTCTTGCTTTCTGGCACAAGACCTCCTTGGTTCTCCATGTGCTTTCCTTATTTATCCCACTCCTTGAATCACCAGTTTTTTCAAGGCTCCTGGGATTGTCTGGGCAGATGTGGATTTTACAACCAGGATCTGGGTGTTCAGTGTGCTCATTGTGCTTACTCCTCTGTGCCATCAGTGCCTGTGGGCATCCTCAGTGACACGGATCTCGGTGCGCGTG
This sequence comes from Phyllostomus discolor, assembly GCF_004126475.2. Classification (NCBI taxonomy): domain Eukaryota; kingdom Metazoa; phylum Chordata; class Mammalia; order Chiroptera; family Phyllostomidae; genus Phyllostomus; species Phyllostomus discolor. The sequence continues at coordinate 2,157,762 of NC_040913.2, read as the reverse complement.
TGTGTATGTGTGTGTGTGTGTGTGTGTGTGTGCTTCTGCCTCTTTTCTTTCTGCTCATGCATGTACATTGGGGGTTCACAGTTTAGGAGTTTTAAGTGTTTTGAATATATCCTGAACACAAAGTGGTATTGCACACGCACGTATAAAATGAATCTCACCAGTTACGCTCCACATAAGGAACAGAGCGTTCCCAGAAGCCTGTGGAAGCACGCACATCTCCCCCGTGTCCAGCCACTGCTGTAACCCTGTCCTTAGTGCTGTGTCTGTGGTGCTGTCACTTTGCTTGGGTGCGTTTTACTTTTTACTGTGCCTGACGCCTTTGCTACTTATGTATGTGTCCCTAAATAATGGCTTCGCTTCCGTATTTTACATAAATAGTATTTTCTCACATGTGATTTGTTTTGTCATTCAAATTCATATTTGTAAGATAAATTTATTTATATTTCATTTTGTAAAATATGAATTCATACTATATGCATACACATAATATATCCATGCCTATGTATTTCCCTGCAGCCTGCTCTTTACATTGTATGATCTATGACAGTAGTAATTGCATGTAACATTTACTGAGTGTTTACAATTAAATGGACCAGGCACTGTTCTAATTTTTTTACATATGTTGAGCCATATAATCCTCACAAAATATCCTATGATGTAAGCACTATTAATTTTCTTCATCCTAACAAAAAAATGATGCATTAAGGTAATATAGAACTTGTCCAGTTTCATTAAGTACTGGCAAAGTTAGAATTAAAATAAGAGTTTCACTAAGATAGTGGCTCTCTGGACCGGGAAGGAAGAGAAGCCCTGACCGGGAAGGGACTGTGGCCAGAGCTGAGGGCCGAGGTGAGGGAGGGCTGGGTGAGCCAGTGCCGCAGCCAGGGAGTGCGTGGTGTGCAGGGGTCTGGCCCACTGGCCGTCGCACTACCGGGAGCTTGAAATGGGAATCAGTCCTGAGGGGGGCACGCTCATCCCAGGAGTCAGAGACCCATCTGCACGTGCGGTGGGCCAGGACCTCACCCTCCCTGCGGCGCGCCACCCGGTGCCTGTGTAACGGGCTGGTTCAGGCATTCGTCTCGTGATGCTTCCTTGTACGCGCCTGTCTTCTGTAGGTGTGCTGTTGCTCACAGCGAAAAAGGTTTTTAAGGAAAAGTACTACCAAGGGCTGGAGAGGAGGGGGAGGGCGTGGTCCTAGTCCAGGAGTGGGGCACAGTGCAGAGAGCGGTCTGGGGGCTGGGAGCCGGGGTGCCTCTCTGGGGGGAGGGGTGGGTTCATTGTTGATTTGCTCTGACATGCAGTGATCTCCTGGTCAGTTTTGGGGGAGAAAATAAGAGATGTTAGAAATTGTATGTGAAGGGATTGTAGTTTTGAAACATAGAGAAGCTATAGAAATCCTGGCTGCATAAACGGAAGTTTGGTTGTTTAAGCACTTCCACTGTTCCAGCTGTATACCTTAAAGATATAATTTAATTATTGTATATATTACATATATTGTTGCATATTCTCATTTTTTGGTAATTAAATACTCCCAATTAATTACTTTGAAATTTATGATGAAATTGCCATGCATGTATTTTAATTGTTCTTGTCATTTTCATTTGACTCATAAGCATTGGTTGTCCAGTATAGTGTGTATTTGGTACATACACCTGACATGGAAGGAAAAAGCTGCAGAACAGATAATTATAATAGTGTGTCACTTTCTCTGAGCCATGTTTTTTTTTTAAAGATTTTATTTATTTATTTTTAGAGAGGGAAGGGAGGGAAAGAGAGAGAGAGAGAGAGAGAGAAACACCAATGTGCGGTTGTTGGGGGTTATGGCCTGCAACCCAGGAATGTGCCCTGGCTGGGAATCAAACCTGGGACACTTTGGTTCCCAGCCCGCGCTCAATCCACTGAGCTATGCCAGCCAGGGCTTGAGCCATGTTTTATAACATATGGGGTAAAAATAGAGACAGTGTTGCCCTGGCTGGTGTAGCTCAGTGGATTGAGTGCGGGCTGGGAACCAAAGTGTCCGAGGTTCGATTCCCAGCCAGGGTACATGCCTGGGTTGCAGGCCATAACCCCCAGCAACCGCACAGTGATGTTTCTCTCTCTCTCTCTCTCTCTCTTTCCCTCCCTTCTCTCTCTAAAAATAAATAAATAAATCTTAAAAAATTAAAAAAAAAATAGAGACAGTGTTTAAATGAAGACAGGCTTGAGGGTGGAAGAAGGAATTGTGAAAACTTGGATTTGAAGGGGAAAGGGAACCAACATATTAAGTAATGAAATTTGGAAAAAGTATCCATGCAGCTACTTGATAATCATGCACTTATCAATATATAGTAACATAATTTTTAAATAGCAATTTTCCCCCAAATCTGACATTTAGTGAATAATTTGAACTTGTCAAAAATCTGAAAATGTTCACATTCTCTGATATCATTGAAATTATACAGTGTTAATACTAATAAATATAATAGTAATAATGATAATAAATACAGCTGTTAAAGAATTCTGTAGTATCCTAACATTATTATATTAAGCTCATTTAATATTGCGATTTTTGTTTTCTGTTTCTTTTTTCCTCTTTGTGTTTTGTTTTATTCTAGATGGTCCCCGGCCATCACAAAAAGAAATTATATCACTGCGGGCATTTATGCTACTTTTTCTGAAACAGCTCATATTAAAGGTAAAATAATTCTGTGAAATTCAGAATTGTAATATATTAGGTGAAAGGAATTTTTGGCATTTTTTAATCATTATTGTAAAGTTAGCACAAACTGTTTAATTCATGAATTGTTTTTAAAATTCTGTAAACTGTAGTATTAACTTGTATTGAATTTCACCTTTGTTAAATATTCTGAGATCCTCTAATTAAGGGATGTAGTAGAAATAGCAAGGAACATAAATAAGCATAAAGATTTTATTCTAGAAAATGGTCTTTGTCCCTTTTTTGAGAAGGCTTATGTTATATATTTTATTACAGTAGGATATTTTAAAAACTAAGATTAAAAAATGGAAAGTAAAGATAAAATACATAATTAATATTATACAGTTTGGCATTCATTTGGATTATTTTAAGAGAAGAGTACATGGTTAAAATAGTGATATTTATTAATACAGTTAGATGATGAAAATATATTAACTCTATATAGGGGAGGTTAATAAAATATTAGCAACTTGAAAAAATAGATACTAATTTCTAAATGCTTATTTAACCTGAAGTAATATAGTTGTTTGATTATGAAGCATCTACCTATTTTAATTAAACATTGCTACTCTTGTTTTTCTTTTCTTTTGAAATGATCATTTTGATGCCTGTCTTTAATTGACATTTTAATTTTAGATTTAAATTAAGTAATATTTTTTTAAACATTAGGATCGAGGGGTCAAAGAAGATGAACTTCAGAGTATATTAAATTACCTACTTACAATGCACGAGGTAGGGTATGGTTTGGGTCTTCTTTTTGAATTGTTTTTAGTCAAAGTGTTAGCATAAAGTTTTAACTGAAGAAATATTGGTCCTTCTTATTTATTACTCAGGATGAAAATATTCATGATGTGTTACAGTTACTAGTGGCTTTGATGTCAGAACACCCAGCCTCGATGATACCAGCATTTGATCAAAGAAATGGAATAAGGTATGAGGAGAATGCCACTATTTTTAGTAGACTCGAGTACAGTTGTGCTTCCTAGAATAGTCCCTACTCCATGGACTTTTGAATAAATACAGCAAAATCTTACACGTGAGAAGGGAATACAGGGAGAGGGCCGCTGTGAGTCCTCTAGTACTCAGCCGAGGAAGCGCGAAGAAAATGGCTCTCGGGCCTCGAGAAGAGTAGTGAAATTGTTGCTACGGTGAACACATTTCTAGGAGCGGGCCGAGCCGGCCTTACTTGGCGGGAAGATTCGATGGGGGAGGTAGAACGCAGCAGGAGGGAGCACGGGAAAGGGAGTTTTCAGGCTCGAGAGCTTGACAGGATTGGAAGGTCCGTGGACCGGTAAGTTCAGCTTTGGTTCTGTTGACGACACAATTCAAGAACTGCTCAGATGTCCACTTCGTGAGACACCGTGTGGAAAAGGAGGTGGGGAGGGACCCAGAGTTTGGGCGGCGACCGTCACGCAGGTGAGGGCGATGCAGAGCTGGGGGCGGGACGGAAGACAGGGAAGATGCTCTGCCCTTCGGCACACGGTGGTGAGCTGATTACGGTCTGTAGACAAGTGGTGCACGCTTTCTTGATTAGTATTCTTAGGGAGTTAAACTTACATCCCTGTCCCTTAGGGATGCTCCCTTTTTATTTTTCTGGAGTCTGAGTTACTGGAATGAAGAAGAAATCTAGGTTACTTGATGTGCAACTCAATGGAAAAATAAATCAGTATCGGTAATTAAGACTAACAACCTGAGCAAATGAATTAGGAATCACCTGTCTTCTGTACAAGTAGACAGTCGTTAACCGATTTGACAGTCAGTTTCCTAATAATACTGTATTGCAGTCTATCTTGTTTTGTAAGAGACATTTGTCTATTGTGGAGAAAATCCTAGATGTCTTCATGAGTCAGATACTGATCATGATTTCTGTTGGTCCTTGTTTTCCCTTCAATCCCAAGTTCATCCTAGACAGTGGGAATTCACTGGGGTCACTGATTCTGTGTCTGAGGAAAGTCACATGTTTAGGCTGAGCTTTTCCTTTGGATCTCAGAGTTATTTTTTCTGTTGGCTGTTTTTTGTTATGATTTCCTGAACATTTCTCATTGGACATGTGTAACTTCCCTATTCTCATCTGTTCTTTATAAATTACTGATCTTGGTTCTTAAAAGTTCTGAAAATAGATTCCGGTATAAATACATTTAGGAACTTGGAAAAAAATCTTCCAAGGGAAATAATCACTTGTAGTTTATCTTGACTCACTGTCTGTTCTTTAGTAGAGTAACGCCAAAAAAAGTACCAACACTATTTAATTTTTGAATGATATGCCACTGACTTTAAGTTTTGTTCCACTTTGTCAGTGCTGTTGTGATGATAGGAAAATTGTGCTGCCTCTTCTGTTACCAGCCTCCTTGCTGGGCCCAGCTTACTGCCCCTGCACAGTTTAACATGTCTGCTGGTCGGGCAGAAGCAGGGCGGCCACCCTCCTGAGAAGGGGCCTTCAGACCCACACACAGAGCAGGCCTCTCCAGAGGAAAGGACAGAAGCTGACGCGGGCTGCGTGACTGGCAGGAAAACTGGGTCGGAGCGGGAGGGTGGGGCCACTGTGGTCATCTGTGGGGCGTGGTCCTGGCCGTGACTGACAGGCGTCCACTGCCTGGCTGCACGTGAGGAATGCGGACGGTCACTAAATGGAAAGCGCAGCTATGCTCGCTGAGCACAGTGAGGTTGGTCGGAGGGCCGCGTGTGGAAGGACACAGAGATAGAGGTGGTTTTTCTTCACGTCTGCACTTGTGCAACGTTCTACTTAAAAAAGATACTTAAAATAATAAAGCATATCCTGTTTTCATAGAGTCACCCCTGCCATCCCAAAGGACCGGCTTAAATTCTAGAATTCGTTTTAGAAGAATATAGTTATTATTGCTCCTCTATCTTTTCAAAATATTTTTTTAAGTAAAATATGGGATAAAATCTCTTTCATAGTATTTGAAGTGACCGTATAGGTTGGGTAAGGTTACGTGTTACTAGAGACTTTTTTGCTCCAAGTAACAGAAGACTTCTCAAACTCATGTAGTGGAAGAGACTAATGTGTGTGCGGTGGAGACCTTGTCCAGGCGGGGACCGGGGCCTGGAGAGTGGCAGGGAGATGACTTTGACTCCACTGCTGTTTCCTGCCAGAGGCTCGTGCTCTGTCGCTCCTGCTTCAAGTTGCTTCCTCCTTCTAGAGCCCAGCATAGATGCGGTGCTGTGTCTTGATCTGACCCCGCATCCTGAGAAAAGAGAAATAATTGGGGGGTGCATGGCGCAAAGGCCATTGAGTGCTGATGTCAGGGGCAGCTCCAACATAAGCGGAAAGTGGCTGCTCTAGGCCCGGGCCCTAACGTGGAACGCTGGCGCTGTGCTGGCGCTCTCACACTCTCGGGGGCGGCCGCACCGCCCCGCCTCGTGCTGTCCGAAGGCCATGCGAGAGGAAACACCAGCACAGTGTCCTTGTGGTTTTCCTTTACGGTGGATTTGAAGTTCAGAAAGTTACTTTGTATCTTATGTGTGTTGTGATTTAATTGTAAAATATACAGTGCTTACATTTTTAGTACTTGTAGGAGTTTAAATGATCATTAATTTTTATATTTTTTAGGGTAATCTACAAATTACTGGCTTCCAAAAGTGAGAGTATTTGGGTTCAGGCCCTGAAGGTTCTGGGATACTTTCTGAAACATTTAGGTCACAAGTAAGTTGATGTTTTATTTAAACAATGACTTGTAGAAATATCTACTAAAATAATTTTTACTAATTTTGTATCTAATATACAAAATTTGACTGCAATAATTTTACAGCAGACAATAATAGCTTTCTGTGGTAAAGTTGCAAAAATAATTTACAAAAGAATGTTAGTAGTAGATTATAGAGCAAAATCAAAATTTCAGTGATATAGTTTACGCCTATTTACTTGCTGAAAAGGAAGTGTTGTTTATCTTAAGGATGTAATAAGGTATTTCATCAAATAAGGTTAAGGACACGTGGATGTGGTTTCAGTAGAAACTGACTTGACCCGGGGAGCACCACGTGTATGGAGGTCTCCCTCCGCTGAGCTGTGTCTGCTCACACACCAAGTTGGCGTTTTCTCGTTCGCTGTGTTCTTTTCCGACCTCGGCGCACGTTGGTTCCTTTTGTAACTTGAAAATCCTAGCATGTCTTTTTCCCTTGAAGTCTAGAAGTCAGATACTTTCAAAAATCACCTGTTGATGTAATGAGTACTTTTGATGCTGTTTCGTCCAGTGCACGATTACTGTCTTTAAAACCCATGTTCTGTACAAACGAGTCCAAGACATCAGTGCTGTTACTGGAGCGTTGCTAGGTGGGGTTCCTCGCAGAATCGTACTGTTGCCAGTTCTCCTTGGTGTTTAAATGTACCAAGAGCTCGCTAATAAGGCTGGTGACAGCTGCGCAGAGTCCAGATGAATGACCCTGACATGCTAACAGTCCACAAGAACAGGCACTGTTTTCATTTCGGTTCCCAGTCGCTGGCCAGGCGAGGGAGAGCAGAGGCACTGCCGACACAGGGACGGACTCGCCGCAGCCGGGGTTGTAGAGGTTCCCCCTTACGACTGAGAGTGGGGAACACATGTGCTCTGTGGTGTTGAGAGGGAAGGATTGCTCATTTGGAGAAACTGATTAGGAGATATTAATAAAGAATTCTCGCCTGGGTGCATTGTCTTAAAACTTGTCAATAAAGCACGTTTAAAAGTATAGAAATATGAAAAATATTGCTATGGAGTACATAATTGTGATTAAAAATTTTATCGTAAAGTAAAAAAAAGAAATTATTTGCCTCTGAAGAAGGACAGCTACTAAGCAGAATTTCAGGAAGCTGGAGGAAATGGTAGGATAGCAAGGAAGTGTTGGGTCGTAAGCCACCACGACTCCGGGGGACAGCAAGTGGAGGAAACACACTTGTACACGGACAAAGGGAAACCGGAAGCGCTCAGAGGAAGAGTGCCCGTGTGGACAGCGTTGTGGGGTGCGCAGACACGGGACTGGAGACGGCGTGGACGGCGCCTGTGTGTGAGACTGAACGTGTGGCGTTCCCGTGTCGCCCGCAGGAGGAAGGTGGAGATCATGCACACCCACAGCCTCTTCACGCTGCTTGGGGAGCGGCTGATGCTGCACACGAACACCGTGACCGTCACCACGTACAACGCGCTGTACGAGGTAGAGCTTTGCAGAATACACCGTGCAGTTTTATGTTTGTTTTTTTATTGTTGTTCAAGTACAGTTGTCTCCGTTTTCCCACCACCACGTCCCCTCCTGTGTCTGTAGTCATTCTTCCCTTTGGCTGTGTTCGGGGGTCCTGGGTACATGTTCCTTGACGGCCCTCCCCCATTTTCTCGCATTATCCCTCTCCCCCTGCCCCCCCATTACTGTCTGTCTGCTCTTTATGTCAGTGTCCCTGGTTCTGTTTTGCTTGCTTGTTTGTTTTGTTGATTAGGTTCCACTTACAGGTGAGATCATACGGTACTTGTCTTTCACTGCCTGGCTCAGCAAAATGCTCACACGTGCACGGTGGATAAGGACTGTGTCAGTGTGATCTTTAAAGTCCCCCGTGGGATAGGAGGCCCATGACAGAGGAGACAGGGGATGTTAAAGGCCTGAGCTGGACTCTGAGCAGGACGCGTCAGACAGTATCGCTTGAGTTGTGAAACTGTTAGACGCTGTCTTCATCGTTCCTAAAACTAAAAAACTATTAAGAAAACATCCCCGTCTCAGTTTTCTGAGGAGAATTTATTCTTGTACCTCATATACTAAGAAGTGAGTTAATTTTAATGGACTCCTTTTTGAAATTTTACAAAGCTATTTCTATATAAATATTTTTTGAAAATTATCTTTGCAAAATGTTTTTTTTAAGGTTTTATTTATTTATTTATTTTTAGAGAGGGAAGGGAGGGAGATATAGAGAGAGCGAGAGAAAATCAATGTGCAGTTGCTGGGGGTTATGGCCTGCAACCCAGGCATGTACCCTGGTTGGGAATCGAACCTGCAACCCTTTGGTTCGCTCAGTCCACTGAGCTATGCCAGCTAGGGCAAAATGTTTTAAATTTTGTTTTATATTTACATTGTTACTCCATCTATAAATTACAGATCATTATATTTTCTCTACTTAATGATTTGTAGCACATTTAAGAATTATTTGTTGCATTGTCAATCTGTCTTCTAAAGGCAAAACTAGATTTTTCTGTGTACTGCACTGGCAGGTCTCACTCACGCCCGCCCACGGTGCGTTGTGAGGAAAGACTTCTCTTGCGGTCTGTTCTGCCATTGCACCCTACAGCGCCCGGGCCTCCGATGGGGCGGCTGGAAGAGCTCCATTTCTTCTAGAGATGATTAACTGATCGTTTAAATGTGTACTTCTAGTGACTTTGTCTTTTTCTATGAGGGTGTAGTAGTTTCTGAACACACATCTTTTACAACACGCATTCAGCTTTAGATACTAAGTACCTTATAATAAAATTCTTATCTCCAAATTACAGACCCCCCAAGGGGGACAGGGTGGGAGGCATCGTGGTGTGTGAGTTCTTTTCACAGACGAAGAAGCTGAGAGTCACTCAGCGATACACATGTCCACCCTGTAAAGATGGACCCTCTCTGACCCCAGGCGCCCGTGGCAGGAGGGGGGCGGTTAAGTGGAGCGGTGGGGTCCGGGCTGTGCCCCTTTGCCAAGGAGCCACCCCGCTCCTGAGTCCCCCGAGCAGAGGCCAGTCGTGTGTGGTGAGGCTGTGGGGCGAGGTGTCAGAGCAGCGCTGGGAGCCCTGCATCAGCCTGGACTCTGTGAGTCACGGGTCAGGAGGTGATTCCCTTTGTAAAGGAGCGTGGAGAAGGGGAGGTGCTGCGCTCCACCCGGGCTGACCACAGCACATTTGTGGGGCTGCCTCGGTGCTTGCCGATCTTTGTTCCCCAGCTTGCTCCACTGTGACAGTCACTAGCCACCTGGAGCTGCGGGCTCCCACCGAGTGGCTGGTGTGAGTTGAGGTGTGCAGTGAGTGTGCAGCGCACCTGGGCTGTCTGGTCCACCCCTGGCTCTGAGCCGCTCTGCTTTGGTGGGGCAGGGGCTCACGTCCTGGGCACGCCCTGCTGCCTCGGGCCCTTCCGTTTTGTTGGAATGTCTACTGCCTCTGACTTCTGTCCTACTGCTTCCTCCCCCCACCACACCCACCCACCCTGGGTCGAAACTCCCATGGGTTCGTAGTGACAGTCTGTCACATTTTATTATGGAACGGCATGGTTTTATGCTTGTCTCCAGAATTTTAATTAAGTTGTTGATTCTAGAAACAACATTTCCACCTCGCAACTGTTTCCCATCCCAGATGTGTAGCAGAGTGCAGACACATAGCCACGTCTTAATAAATATAGGCTGAGTTGAGTTTCTCAATATATTTTTGTCATTAAAAACCTTATATTAGAATATGTTAGTTTTCAAAGCACTTTCACACACAGAGTCTTATTTGATCTTCCTAGCAACTTCATTAGGTGGATACCACGGTCATTACCCTCATTGTTAAATGACCACATAGGGACTCAAAAAAAGACAAGAGTATGCAGCTGGAGATTCTCTGAGATGAATTTTGTTTTTTGTGCAGTGAGATTTCTTCTTTGGGGGATGAGGAAGCTTTGACTGTTCTTATGAAGACTATGGCTTTGTCTTTTCCGAGCTTGTCTGTTGTGATTTTGAATCTCTTTGTAACCAGAATTATTGGGACCTCGTCCACTGGCCTGTAGGTTCACACCAAGTCTTTCTGGGTAAATTGGTATGAAGTTTTTCGTAAGCATAGGCCAACTACTGCCTGTTCCGTGGTATTTGGTTTCCGGAGAAACTTTCACCCCCCCCCCCATCTGACCGGCGGTGCGTGTCCGGGGGCCCTGTTCACACTCTCCCGAGTGCCGTCCGTCTCAGCAGACATGTGGGATGGTGGGGCAAACGGCCCTCATGCCCTCTGTTGACCACCCCGGGACGAGGGGAGGTTTCTGTTTCACGTCAGTGCCGTTCTGGTCCACATTCCTAACATGCTTAAGCAAACTTCCTCTCTTTCTCTCTTGAAAACAAAAGTCTGAGCAGAAAGGTGAGAAAAATGCCACTTTGGGTGTCATGGTCCTTCTGCAGTCACGGGACCATCCGTGTCTCTCTGATTTTCTTTCTTCATCTCCAGTTCTTACCATGTGGTGGTGGACAGCCAGGCTTCCCGCAGGCTGCCGGAGTTTCCCCAGAGTCTTTGTCCTTCACTGTAGGTTGAGCTGTTTGAAAAGTTCATGCAGAACTTAGCAGAACAGGAAATTAAATCACTAATATAAAATGTCTTTATTAAGTATAATCTCATTGGATTTTTTTATACGTGCAAGAATTGGGTAAACACAGGCTAAGGCTAAAAGTTCAGTCAGTGGTCAGGTATCCGCTTTATACATTGTTGTACATTTTAAACTCATTATTTATCGAGTACTGGCAGTATGTCAGGCACTGTGCTTCCTGTTGGGACTGTAACAGTGGAGGAGATGGATGCGAGTTCTGTGCTCACTAAGACTGTTTTAGTGGGAGGATTAGTAAATGTTTTATAATTGTCTTCACTTGGTCAACTTCTGTCATTTCTCCTTGTTGTTATTGTGGTTTGAATGAAGGTTTTAAAAACACTCTTAGTAAATGCTAACGAGCCACACGGTCTGTAGAGACTGTCCCCGTGAAACTTCACTTTGGGTTGGAGCCCAGACTTCTGGCTTTGTTTATTTATTTATTTTCTGAGTGTTTAAAACCAACTTGACATTGAGTCAAATGTTGACAGTTCACAGCATACATGTATTAAGGATGTATGCTGAAAAGGTATTTCAAACAAAACAAGTTTTTGCCTTTCCTAATTAATCTCTTTTTCTAAAAATACTGGTCTTGGTTCTCGCTATAATAAGAAAATTTTTTGAAGATTCTGGAGTTTAGAAATATACGGAATTCACCGGAAGACCCTTTAGAAGAGATATCTTTTGATTTGAACACAGTTGAAATATTTTTGAAGTTCTTTGTGTGTGTATATATATTTAGCAGTTATATTTTAAATCATTTTGTAATGAAATTCAGAACCTTCGTTTTTCAGATACTGACGGAGCAAGTGTGCACCCAGGTCGTGCACAAGCCGCACCCGGAGCCGGACTCCACGGTGAAGATCCAGAACCCCAGTGAGCGCACAGCACCTGGTCGAGGCAGCGCAGCAGCACGTGGTGCCGAGTCCGGCTGGGCCGCCTGGTCACCCCTTGTTCGCGTGGCTCAGGACACGGGCAGCTCGCTCACCGTGCTGCTGAGCCTGCAGTGAAAAAATCGGTAAATATTTTTTGAGTGGAAGATAGGATGCAGTTATAATTCTATACCTTTTCTTATTATTACTTTACAGTGATTCTTAAGGTGGTGGCAACTTTGTTAAAAAACTCGACACCGAGTGCAGAACTGATGGAAGTTCGTCGTTTGTTTTTATCTGACATGATAAAACTTTTCAGTAACAGCCGTGAAAACAGAAGGTGAGCAATTTGAATACTATAACAAAACTTTATTCCGTAATCTTACTTTTCTTTTCTTATTTTCAATCTGTTTCATAGAAAAAATTTTGTCTTTCCCACATTGCTAAATACTTTTAATCATCAGAAGGCATTGTGTGTTTCTATGATGTAATCTGCATTTCTTATACTTTTTGTTTTTATGTTTTTACTTGTATGAGTATTGTATTTTAATTGAGTATATGAATATATACCCACAAACCATTACTTAAAATGCACTGACCCTTTTGGCGCTACCCGTTTATCACCAGTAGTGCTTTCAATGGTGAGTGCGTTGCATTTGCCCATATTCACTTGCGCTTCACTGCGCTTGTCTGATAACGGGTTGAGGCCATGTGTTTGAGGTCGGTTACCTAGCAAGTGGGGTCGAGTGTGAAGCCACGGTGGCTGCCTGAGCCAGCACCTTAACAAGCGTCGACTGAGTGTCCGGTGTGTGCAAAGCACCTTGCTCCGCGGGTGGTCTTAGTGCACAGTCTGAGTGCCGTCTCCTGGGGACCATGACATCACAGCAGTGGCCACCGTGTAGCGTGTCAGGTTTGTTGTGAGTACTGTATGTGATGAGGGAGCAGAAGAATAATCGGTAAGCGTGACTGGGAGAATTAGGAAAGCAATTTTGAGTGACACTGCGGATTTCTCCAGGTAGAAAAATGTAACGTCACGGCAGGTATGGTATGTAGATGGTGCAGAATGACTGCCCCTCGGTTTACCTGGGTCAGACCACGGTTTTACTCTTTATGTATATTTCGGGATTGTAAATTCTAAGGCAATTCCAGTATTTTTAATGAATGCTTTTCCCTACTAGATGCTTATTGCAGTGTTCAGTGTGGCAGGACTGGATGTTTTCTCTTGGCTACATCAACCCTAAAAATTCTGAAGAGCAGAAGATCACCGAGATGGTGTATAACATCTTCCGGATTCTGTTGTATCACGCCATCAAATACGAGTGGGGAGGCTGGCGAGTGTGGGTGGACACCCTCTCCATAGCCCATTCCAAGGTAGCCGGCTCAGCAGCTTCTGTCCCCATACCCCTCCCAGGCCCACAGGCTGCAGATGCTCCTCTGGCGCCCTCTGGTGGGCACCTGCCCGCACGCTGACTTCTTTTCTGGGTTCTTCCACTGTTCTACCACAGGATAGAAACCTCTGGGTCAGCAGGGATTAGACTCCAGAGGTGACGCCCACACAGGTTTTATAGCAGGTCCGAGAACTTGAGCCTGAGCCAGGTGCTCTTTTAAAAACTAAAACATTCCTACTGATTCTTACAAGAATATTTTATGAAATAGACCCTGAAATACAATTTTTAGGACTTTTAAAAAGTAGTCAAATTTTATTTTCAAGTGAATCATAAATACCTTTAAAGTGTTTCAGTTTATTGGTATTCTTGATGGCATTATCTTTTCTTTATTCTTAATCCTATAAATCTATATATTTGTATTTCAAATATTGTCCAATCTTTAGTAGAAGGAGGACATAGTTTGCTAAACCCTGCTGTTGGCACTTAATTTCATCTTCCATAAATTGAAGGGGCTTTTGTGTTGCGGTAATCTCCAAAGGAAGGCCCATCACACACAAATTGTGTTATCCTGTGACTTAAGTAACAATTAATACCATATGTGCCTCCCAGGAAAACTTTTGAACTTAATTTTAGAAGAGTGTTTATTCCTGTTAAAAATTTGAATCTTATAATGTACAGGCACTTTTTATTATTAACAAATTTGAAAATGGTGTTTTGTAGGAAAAGACGTTGCATTATTTGTTACACATACACTCGCACCCTGATTATTTTAAAACAAGCCTATATAAAAAGTAACAAATTAACCTATGTAAAGGTAAAATGGTGATGTTTTAACAGTCTGTAAGTATATATATTTACAAACGTGTGGGTTTTTAAAACCAGCTGTTGAAACAGGCACATGTGAGCAGTGGGTGGTGAAACTGACCTAGTGATAGGACTTGGGGGCTGTGTCTCAGCCACGTCTCCATTTCAGCTCAGTTACCGCAAACAGGCAGGTGTCTGGCTGGCATGTTGGGTTAGGGTGACACTGGCATACCTAACCTGAAAGAGCAGCTCCCTTGTTTATAAGTTTAATGTTGTCAGTTCACTCAACTGTATGTCTTTGGACTTGTAAGAAGTCAAACTGTTTTTGATGATCATCTCCAAGCACTTGGTGAAACCAAGCATTTGTCTTAGTATTAATACAAACTGGGTTTGAAACCTTAATTTTTGGTTCCTTTTTTTTTTTTAAACTTGTTCCTTAGGTCACTTATGAAGCGCACAAGGAGTACCTGGCCAAGATGTACGAAGAGTACCAGCGACAGGAGGAGGAGAACATGAAGAAGGGGAAGAAAGGGAGTGTGAGCACCATCTCCGGGCTGTCCTCGCAGGCCACAGGCGCCAAAGGCGGGATGGAGATGCGCGAGATCGAGGACCTGTCCCAGAGCCAGAGCCCAGAGAGCGAGACGGACTACCCCGTCAGCGCCGACACGCGAGACCTGCTCATGTCGGCGAAGGTGTCCGATGACATCCTCGGGCACTCGGGCAGACCGGGGGGCGGCGTGCACGTGGAAGTGCACGACCTTCTCGTCGACATAAAAGCAGAGAAGGTGGAGGCCACCGAGGTGAAGCTGGACGACATGGACTTGTCCCCGGAGACCCTGGTGGGCGGAGAGAACGGGGCGCTGGTGGAGGTGGAGTCCCTGCTGGACAACGTGTACAGCGCTGCTGTCGAGAAGCTCCAGAGCAACGTGCACGGGAGCGTCGGCATCATCAAGAAAAGCGAAGAGAAGGATAACGGCCCGCTGATAACGCTAGCAGATGAGAAAGATGCACTTCCCAACAGTGCGTCATTCCTCTTTGATAAAATACCCAAACAGGAGGAGAAACTGCTTCCCGAACTTGCTAGCAATCACATTATTCCCAATATTCAGGACACGCAAGTGCATCTCGGTGTTGGCGATGACCTTGGGCTGCTTGCTCACATGACCGGTAGTGTAGACTTAACCTGTGCAACTATCATAGAGGAAAAAGAGTTCAAAATCCATACCACCTCAGACGGCATGAGCGGTACTTCCGAAAGGGACTCGGCCTCGGCCTCGAAAGGGCTAGCGTACGCCGAGGTGACAGCCGCCGCTCTGGAGACGGAGCCTTCCGGGAGCAGGCCCGCGCCGAATGCCGACGCAGGAAGCATGGTTTCGGACACCGAGAGGTCCGACGACGGCAAAGAATTGGGAAAAGAAATCCGAAAAATTCAGACCACTGCTACCACCCAAGTGAGTGAGTTCCAAAACTGTATCGAATAAGGGGTTAGTTGTTTTATCAAAGCCAAGTAATTTCATACCAGTCACAGCAGGCTTATCTTTAAATATGGTACTGGGTTGGCCACAAAGTCTGTATGGTTTTTCCATAAAATAAAAGACATTTTATTGATCTGGATATTTTGAGTATGTTGGCTATCTCTTCCCGAGTGGTAGAACATTCATTGTTTGCAGTTAATGTCTCAATATGATCACGGTCAACTTCAGCTGGTCTGCCCGACTGCGGAGCATTGTCCAGCGGGAAGTCCCCAGCACAGGACTTCACAGACCGCTTCCGACGTGTTCAGCCACTCAGAGCCCCTTCTCCTTTCACCGCCCACACCCTTTTCTGTGCTTCAGTGGCGTTTCTACCTTTCTTGAAATAATAGAGCACATAATTGGCCAAAAATGTTACATATTCCCGTACATATTCAATATTAAAATGGCTATACAAAATTCATGGATTTTGATAATTTTTTAATGCATGCTGATATGACAGCTGTCACAATCTAACAAAATTGTTTCAAATGAAGTTAAAGACAACTAAGCACGACTAGAACCATCCTATGGGAAAAAACCAGATGAACTTTTTGGCCAACACAACGTAAGACTATTTTGCAGAATTGAGTTGTATGGTCGTACATATAAAAGAGGTCTAAAATATCTGAATTACATCCCTGGTTCTACCCCATTCTGCCTGTGTAACTGCTCTGCCTCTTGAGGCAGGCCTGAACTTTCTTCAGCAGAGCAGCAGGTTGTGCTGAAGCGCAGCTCCGAAGGGTCTGCCTGTTTCCATTATTTTATGGCTCTGTGACTCATTTACACATTTTGTACTTGAGATCTTCATTCTGAATACGTGGCTAATTGTAACGTTTTACGCTTCAGGCCCAACCCTGTTGCATGGCTGTAGAACAGAGGCCTTTGGAGCCCTGAATGAGCTGGTGGTGACGGAAGGGGATGGGAGCGGCACTCACCAGGGGCCAGCCTGCCTGGAGCCGGCCCCTGTGCTCTCAGCCCACGTGGCCCGGGGAGGGGCGAGGCGGCCGGCTTGCCTTAGCAGCGAGCTTTTGCTCTTGGACCGTGGGCTGGAGTGCAGGACCAGGAGAGGAAGGCTCTGAGGCCCAGGAGTGAGGGCACACCAGGGCCCTGGCTCTGGCCTCACCTGACTGAAGCTCACAGTGGTTGATGTTTTCTGATACGGATCTGAGTTGTTGAGCTTCGAGTTTTAAGACTACTTCCTCATTTTCTAGGCTACATAATTCCACTCTTACAATTAAGAGTGGAAGAAAACTTAAATTTACCCCTACTGCTTGTTTTGTTCTCTGGGTTTTCTGCTCACCTTTTAATGTCATCAAAAAGGTTTAATGTGTCCTCGTGTAGAAAGGAAACCGTATGCGTAACCGGTGTCTGCGCCCTAGCTGAGACTCCTTCACAGCGGAGTCCGTGTGTGCAGGGTGCCCTGCGGTGACGGTGGTCGGGGCGAGAGCACGGAGCGAGGCGTGGACTCGAAACCGAGGAACGCGCAGTGCGTCCCTGTGGAGCACGGCCCCGGGCTCGTCTGGGTTCAGTCAGACGCACGGGCACGTTTCTGGCTTCCTGACTGTCCAGTGCATTCGTTTTTCTAGAGGGAAGTGTTGGGAGGGAAATAGAGTTCGAAGTTGCCTTGACTCCGATCAAGTGCCATTTATTTTGATCTGGTGTCTTTAATCACAGATTGTTGGTGATGTGTGTCTGTCTCCGTCACTTTGAGTCCACGCTGGCTTCTGACGGAGGAAGCCTGGTCCTGTGTGAAGGCTCCGGGAGCAGGGTGGAGGGGCCTGGTTTTCAGTGCGCGAGGTTTTCTCGCCCGGTCTCCGAAACTGCCCAGGAGCAGTCGTCACCGCAGCCGTCTCCGCTCGGGCTCCTGGTCGGGGGTTGCCGGGCGGACAGGACCTCGGGCGAGCTGGCCTGCCTCAGTCCCATGCGCCAGCATGCCTCCCTCCCTCCTCTTTTGATGGCTGTCACTTTGAAATCAAGAGTTTCTTGGCGGCCTACAGATGCTCACCATGTGTTTCTCCAGGCTGTTCAGGGTCGGTCGGTGGCACCAGAGAGAGACCTCCGAGTGGACTTGGGGTTCCGGGGAATGCCGATGACGGAGGAGCAGCGGCGGCAGTTCAGCCCCGGCCCGCGCACCACGATGTTCCGCATCCCCGAGTTCAAGTGGTCTCCCATGCACCAGCGGCTGCTCACCGACCTGCTGTTCGCCCTGGAGACGGACGTGCACGTGTGGCGGAGGTAGGCGGCGGCGTCTCCGTGGGGCGGCGCGGGCGTCTGACGCGGCGCGCACTCCACGTCACTGGCAGCAGCTGATTCAGGAGGGGATTTTATCATTGCATAAGTCTCACAGGTTAAGTTTATTAAAAATAAACGAAGTTTTTTACGGAATCGTAAGTGTTTTTGTAAAGGCTGTAAGGCCTGGGCCTTATAGCAAAAGGTATCCAAGAATTTTGGCTTGAGTCAAATAAAAAGCAAAATTTTGAAATCTTGCATTGCCTATTCTGTGTAAAATAGATTTAACAACAAAAGTTGACTTTTGGTTCAAAGAAATTTCCACAGTTTTATCTTTTCTTTTTACATTTAATAGCACATACTAACTTTATTCTTGTTAATAAGCTTGTATACATACATATACTGTTAAAGTAAAATTTAAAATCATCTTATGATGTCTGTTTTTAGAGACTATATCATTTAGGTTAGTGGGTATCTATTCAAATAGACTCATTTAAAGAAAACCAAGTCTATGTAAATTAAATCATTACCTCGCATCACTTTTAATTTAATCCTCTAATGGCAGATACACAGCCGGTCAGGTAATTATGAGAGTACATCGCCTGTGCGGTGAGCACGTAGATTAGGAGGTGGACGGCTCTCTGTGACAGCGTCCGCCACGCCCGCGGGGCTCACGTGGCTTCCCTGCTGCCCGGGATTCTGCCTCTAAGGGGCAGGGTGGCTGCGGCAGGTCCCAGCCTGGGTCGGCGCAGGACTCGTGCCCAACGGGAAGGCAGGCCTCTTCCCTCCTCTTCCTTCTCCTCCTCCCTTTCTCTTCCTCTCCCCCCACCCCCGTTCTCTCTCCTCTTCCTCCTTCACTCTTCACTCACCTTTTTTTTTCTTTTCTGTTCTGTTTTAATACAAGCTCCTCAGGAAACTCCCCCCTTACATTTCACATGCCAGCAGCAGCCTGTGCTCTTCTGTAAGTCAGTCACCAGCAGAAGGCGGTGGGGTCATAGTGACCGGTCTACACAGAGCAACTCTGCCAATAACCTAGCAGCCCGGGCGAGGCCAGCCTTCCGTGTACCCGCTCGAGTTCAGTGGCAGGACGAGACGTCGGTTGTGCTGGTCAGGAAGCAGTCCCCGCCTGCCCGGGTGTTCTCACTTCTGAGGCTGCTGCACACTGCGTCCTCAGTCTGCCACGTGCAGAGACCGGGTCTCTCTGTCCCCGTGTCGAGCAGGCCGTGTTGCCCAGGGACACAAACAGGGAGCCTGGAGCGCCTGAGACACGTCGCTGTTACCGCGACTGTGGGCGCGTGGGGACGTGCAGTGCAGTCTCCTGAGCGTGACGTCCGCGGCTTCTCCGCGGGGCGTCCTCAGTGTCCTTCCCTTCAACGTACTGCGTGTCTGTTTCCTTTCAAGGGCTCTCACAAAGGTTCCCAAGTACTGTTTTATGTAGTTTACCATTTTTAAGATGGCACTTTATATTAGAACAGGGGAAAACGTGCTAAGATGTAAGATACTTTAAAATTATAAGAAGTTGAGACTCATTGACCTAAATCTGGTCATGGAAGAGTACCCGCCCCCCTCCATTAGAAAATAGCTCCTGTTCTGGACTGACAGTGAACTACAGCGCTGCGTTTCTCCGAGTGTCTGCGTGGCACGTTTGTGTGGGACGCTGCACTGCGACCCTTCGAGGTCTTTCCTCTTTTTTATTGAGTGAGTCCTTGGAGTTCTGATCCGTCTGCACTCACTGCCATGTCCCTTTGGTGGTGAGCGATGGGCAGGTGCAGTGTGGCTGGTCGGTCAGAGGCCCGGGTGCTGCAGAGCGGGGTGGAGTCTCCAGTTCACTAGCCCGGTCTGCTTTCAACACGGCGTGAGTAGCTCTGCCTAGTGACCATCCCAGCCGAATTCATGGACTCAGGCACATGTCTTTGAGTCGAGCTAACACACTGTATTTCTTAAGGAGAAACAAAATCCTAGGTTAGCACACTCACACATGCAGTAACTGTGTAGAGATGAATGCTGCACTTTCAGTAATATAGTATGCCAATCATACATTACACTGTTTTCCAATAACTCCTTCTTAAATTTGCCTAGCTCTTCATTATTTGTCACTTAGAAATACTACAGATGTCTAAATTTCTTATTGTTGAGCTGAGGAAGTGTTCATTTGTATTTTGTTTTTCTGCCGTTTTAGCCATTCCACAAAGTCTGTAATGGATTTTGTCAACAGCAATGAAAACATCATCTTTGTACACAACACCATTCACCTCATTTCCCAAATGGTAGACAATATCATCATCGCTTGTGGAGGGATCCTGCCTTTGCTCTCGGCAGCCACGTCTCCCACTGTAAGTACTTGGCTGCCACCTAGTGGGTATTTGCATGATCGCATGACGGGGCCCGGCCAAGGGGTCCCCTTCTGTGGCAGGTCCCCAAGGCCTGGGCTGCAGGGACAGGGTCCCAGAACTTGGACTCTGTCCGGGGTGGGCTTTAACAAAGCATGTTCATCCACGGGGCCTTGGTCATGTAAAGCTGTATTTATAAATACATATTTATCTTAATTTATCAGTGCTAGGTTCCAGCTGTGTGTATTTGTAGAAATATTTCACTGGCAATTCTGATGTGTACGTCTTAGAAAGAGTCACAACTGTAAATGATTTGCTTTATTTTGTATATATTATTTATCCCTTCAAATGTATTACCAGAAACTGTTAAAATCCTTGTTTTGTAAATCTTGAAGCTCTGGATACAAGTATATGGTTATTGTCTAGTAATTAGAGTCATGAATCTAAATTTAGAAAAAAATCATTATATATGCAGTTTCATGTGATTTACTTGAAATACTATTTCTAAACTTACTATTTTCAATGTCATCTAGGAGTTTAAGCCATCCTGTTCTCTGAGATTTGATCTTGAAGCCAGCAACTTTGCTTCCAAGAGAACCAAATTAATTAATTAATTCTGGGAGCATTTATTTAAAACTTAGGCATTTTTATAGAAAAAGTGCAAAATATATCATTTTATGCTATCCTGAAAATTTCACAATTAACAAAAACATCAAAACTTTATGCCACTCACATGGCATTTAATAGCATTTTTATCTGGTTTTATTTACTGCCTCAGTATTTTAAAAAATGTATATCTTTGTCTTTATATAAAACACCGAAATATATTAATATAATAAGGTTGAAAAGCATTTAATGCTAATTACTTGTCATTTAAAGTATAGTAGGTCAGTGCTAACTTTATATTTTAGTTATCACTTTAAAATATATCTCTGATCCATATCAAAAAATTGGACTGCACAGCTGCTTACTGAGCTGGGAGAGAAGAAAGCACTATGCTTGTTCTCTTACCTGTGCTCTGGCCATGATATTGGAAGCTCACCTGTAAGCCCCCAAATTAGCGTATTTCCAGAGAGACACCTATCTTGTTAGTATGTGTTTTACTTGGTGAGGCAGTTTTCCAAATTGGTCTCTGGCTTCATTTCATCATTAACAAGCTTTTTCTACATGACTCTCTTTCTCACTTCACTTTTGTCATTGCAAACCACTCCCAAAACAACTCTGAAACCTAAACATTAGCAGCAGAAGATTGTGTCTCCAAACTCCTTCCTTCCTCTTGCAGGCACTTGCACTTCGGTTTCATCTGTGGATCAGTTCAGGAGGTTTATTACAGAGACAAGCATGGGTGTGCGTCAGGGCCGATGCTTAGGGCTGGGACGGAGTCACGGCTCGCCGAGGACGTGGAGGCGGGGAAGGAATGGTGCATGGTTGTGTGCGATTTCAAAGCTGCGGTCTGCTGCGGCAGGGAGTGGGGTTCTGTTGGTCGCGCTTTCCCGTGCATCAGAAACTGCACAAATGAGTGTTTTCCTCCAGGCACTCTTTTCACCATGTACATTTTGTTTTATATCTCACACTCGTAAATGATCATTTGTTGACGAGAAATTTTTAAAGCTTGTATTAAATTTCCCATTAAGTATATTGTTTTAAAATTTCTGTAGAAAAAAAATTGACTTCATATAAAGGTAGTAGGTAATAAAATTTGCATAGATTTCAGATACTCATATTCCTAAATAGTCTTCCAAATTTTAAAGCTGAAAGATTTCTGTAGATAGGGAACATATTAAATTAATGAAGTGTGTTATCAGTAAACATTATAATGTACATACCATTTTATTGCCCAGATTTGGTTATTTTTATTTTGTAAGGAAAATACAGTAAAGATACTGACATTTCGAGGTTTGATTTCCAAACTTATTACCTGTGCAGTTTGAGCAGTATATTTTGGGATTCGAAATTACTTACTGCCTAAACTGTTCTGAAAAGACTTGAGAATTCATGCAGCCATAGGAACTTTTCTTCTTCGTCTCTGTCTCTGTATGTTTGTTACTTTGGCCCACAGTGTGGCTGTGGCTGTGGCTGTGCCTGGGCGTCCCACGCGGCTCATTCTCTGCCCTTGGAATACACGGCCCTTGGGAGCAGCGGCCCGACTGTCCTCCCTCTCGACCCGGGGCCCCGGGACTCGGGCTAGTGCCGGGTTTGTTCCCCGTCACTTGGTTGGGTAATGCTCTTGCTAAAATGGTAGCATGGTCACGGGAACACGCTAGGAAGAGGGAGGCAGGATAAAGAAGGAAAGACTGAAATGGTGTAATCTTTCTGCCGACTCTTTCTGGGGTTGCGTAGTGTCAGCCTGTCTCCCCCCCGGGGCCCTCTGGGAGCACAGGGACCCCCCGAGGGTGATGTCTCTGCTGCTGCTGCTGCTGCTGCTGCAGCCTGCCACGACCCCTGCGTCACAAACCCTGCGCTGCTCGCTCAGGCCCATCTTACTTGTAAGGAAGTGTCTTGATGAAGACCCGAGGGGAAAAGAGAAGAGTTAGATGACGTTTATGTCACAGTGAGCATCTCGAGCTTAATATTCCTGGAAGAACAGGACTTGATTGGAGTTTCAGTTTTGCCTGTGTTCTTTAAAATCACACGAGGCATAGAAAATAAATTACGAAATTAGTGTCAAGTCTCTAAGTAAGACCAGTGGTTTTAACTTTAGTATCTGGGGGAAAATGTAGGCCTCTTAGTATGTATTTGACCAGTCGTTGTTTTAAGGAAGGAACATTATTTTTGTTGTCGTTGTGGGCTTTCTGGAGTTAGTCTTCGAATGAGCAGCTAGTTGAGTCCTCCCGTCCTCCCTCCCTGGTGCACGCCGGCCACAGGCGGGAGCAGGGCGTTGGAAGAGAAAGCAAACTGAAGCGAGGCACGCGGGTCAGCTGTGGCTTGCGGAGTCCCTTCCTGGCTTCAGGTTGGCTGTTGGACCAGCCGTCTGGACCTGGGGAGTGTTCAGAGTTGAATCCAGTGTCACCGGTTTCCTCTTCGCTGTGTTAGGAGAATAATGGCGACTGCCATTTCTGGCTTTCCCAACAGTTTCGGAGTCTTAAGAAAGAACAACTTTTTCTGTTAAAAAGTTACGACAAAGTCTTCATTGTAATTTGTGATTTCTTACTATATATTTAGTTAATAGACTTGGGAACATTATTAATTTCTTTGTTTTATCTCACGACACTGATCAGACTTTCGCGTTCCCAGGAAGTTTTCGTGCATGTTTCTTTACAGTGCATCACACACGTACATGGTGTCTTTCGGAGCTTACTCTCACACATACTGGTTTCAAAACCCGGAGGTTATGGGCAGTCAGTGATTTTATTGTGAACCTTATTCTATCCAAGTTTTTGAATATGTTGAATGTAATTCTTACAAGATCCTGAAACTGAGTAAAATACCCACGTGATTAGGCGAGTTTATATGCAGACCTCAGTCAGTATATCAGCAGATTATTTCCCAGCAGTGGAACGTGGTCTTTAGCTTAAATCACTCAAGTATTTCACTCTTTAACTCCTGGGAGTTTTCGTCTACACAATGGGCTCCAAAATAAAACATGATTCCTTAAATAAAATTCTAGAAGTTTGGTATAGTTTATTTTCCTAAGTCATTTCTGCCTATATCAGTACAGAGTTAGGGCTTTTATAGAAACATTATATTAGTTTCTTTATTAAATGTTTCCTTACTCATCTGCTAGGAAAAGACACTTATTTTACAAAACAGAATATGCATAGTTTCTAATACATAAACTATATTAATGTGTGTGTTATTTGGTCAGAGTTATTCTAATGAAGACAATAAATGGAAGTCTGAATATTTGATATTTAATCTTAACCATTATAATATATAAAATGAATACATCTTCTGAGAATTTTTGCTTTCAATAAAATAATCAAATATAATTTTAAGTATATTATTTTGTGTTTCAATTTTACATTGCATTTTTATTTAATTTTAATAATTTTCTTTTCTTCTACTTTTTTGGTCTGTTGTCTGTTTTGTCTGATGCATGTCCAGGGTTCTAAGGTTAGTATTACTTCATTAATTTTCAGGGTTTTATTTTTAAATTTTATTTTTACTTTATGAAATTTTTGACTTGGTTATATTTTGTGTTTCCATACCATCTTTAACATTAGGCATGTCTTAGTTATATTTCAAAAGGTTCCTTTAAATGATTATTGCTTTTAGTTCATTGATGAACTACTATTTTATTACCCACAACAATGAAGTATTGTCATGTAGTGAAAACAGCAGTATTTCAGTCACATGTACAGTCAGATATGAGCTGGTTCCAGTGAAAGAAAGTTGGACGCAGTACGTTATTTTAAGAATGGGAATAATGATATGTGAACGCTATTTGTTAAGACTTTTATGTTTGTTATAACATTTCATCAAAATTACATATTTTATATATAATGTAGGAAGATCTCTTTTAGGTTATGCTTTGTGTTAAGAATGCTTTTTATTTTAAAATATTTTTTGTTTAGTCAACAATAACAGTTTGACAAATTATATGGACAGCTAATAATTCAGTTTATAATTTCTGTATATAATTCACTCATTTAAATATTAAAGCATATTTTGAAGGTTAAGTCTTGTAGATCCCAAGATGCAAAGACTGTTAACAAAGTGAGTTAGAGTTCTAATAATTTCAGGAATTCAGAATTACGGGGAATTTATTTGAGAACATATCTGTGGATATCCTAATATTCTAAATTCTTCAAAAGTTACTCAGAATATTTAGTAGGTCTAAGCAATGACCAGATCTTCCATTCTATTATAAAAACTCACATTGATAACTGTGATTTAAAGGTGGTTTTATATAAAATGAGTTTCTTTGCTTTTTATTATAATCTATTGTGTTGTGGTCACAGATTTTAAATCATGCTATGAAATGGCATTGTATGTGAATGCAGTGCTAGGAAGCAAGCCTGCATTTTGAAAATGGTAGTAATGAATTAGTCATTCCTTTAGGTCATAGATACTGCATTGGCATAATGTAAACCAACATTGAGAACAAAGTTTTGAATATTTTCAAGCTCATTTTAGAAAGAACCTGCCACGGACTTGATGTTAGCTGGGAGGAAGACAGGTGCTCATTCTCCACGCAGAAGGAAGCTGCCGCCCCTTGCTGACGCCCGTCTGGGCACAGGGCACGCTGAAGCTGCCGCTAAAGAATAGCCTTGCTTTGTGCTGACATTGTCACGTCCAAGTGAGAAGCACACGTTTAAGTGGAGGAGGGCACACGCAATGTCAGAACAACTCGTGAAATTGCAGCTGAGACCTAGCATATATCCTTACTTCGTAGTTTAATTTATTGTTGGAAGAACTACCGCCAATCAGTATGGCTAGCAGGCCTTTTTTTAGAAAGTTGAAACAGCAAGCAGTATTTCTTATTTTTAAGCATTCCTTACGTTACTCTGCTCTTTGACACATCGAGAAGACGAGGCCTAGTCACAGTGAACCAGAATAATGAAAATGTTATGTAGTCAGCAGTGCAAACTAAAATAAGATATGTTGCTATTGCTTGTAACATCCAGTTTTGCATCTTAAGAAACAGAACACTTGGTAACTTTCCCCTTGAAAGCAGGGAAGTGTGTCACCACAATGTTTTAGTGAGAGTGTGGCTCCATGAAGCTGGGTTTCTGCTGATTCTAATTTTTGCTAGTGCTTACAGCTGTAGGAGAAAATGCTCTTTCTCATATTTTTATCTTAGATTTTTACTGTACTTTTGAGATGCCTAGCAGTTTTAGTTTGTTCTGAAAGGGGTAAGGAACTGCTGTGCACTCGCAGTTGCCACCGGTCTCGGTTCGATGCCAGTGGGCGGTGTCCCATCGTCCCCCCTGTTGCTCACCACACATCTGTGGAAAAGGAAAATCGACACATACTTCTTTATAAACAAGGGCGAGGATTTTAGGCAAGAAGTATGAATTTTATATTTCTTAACTAATAAAACACAGAAAACTAGTATAAATATGTATGTGCTGTTATTTCTAAGTATTTTTGCAAAGTGATCTTCAGTTTGGAATGTAGTTTTTACAAGTAATGACATTGAAATCTAACATTGGTTTAAAAAATAGATTTTTCCTTTATTCAAAGATAATTCATAGGTAGACTAATTCAGTTTGGTATCCAGCTCTTACGATATATTAAATTGGGTGACACTTTATAATTTACGTGTTTACGAAGTACACTAATTGCACTGAACTGCTCTTCACCTGTGCGTGCACGTATTGCATTTCCCAACGTGAGCGAGCCTTCAACATTCTCTTTAAAGACCGAGTTGGAGAACATCGAAGTGACACAAGGCATGTCTGCGGAGACAGCGGTGACCTTCCTCAGCCGGCTGATGGCCATGGTGGACGTGCTGGTCTTCGCCAGCTCTCTGAATTTCAGCGAGATCGAGGCCGAGAAGAACATGTCTTCCGGAGGGCTGATGCGGCAGTGCCTGCGGCTCGGTGAGTCTGCGCCCGCACAGGAGCCCCTGCGGGCGGCTTCGCTTTCTGCCCCGCTGGGGTCCCGGTGAGGACCGCGTGAGGGAGAGGCGGATCCAGTGACCCCCGGGAAAGCACACTGTCTTCACGTGAGACGTGTATAGAGTTGGTCATCTCAGATGGACTATAGTTTGAAGAAGTAAATGCAGTTTGAATCGTTTAAAAATCTGTAGGACTGTAACACTTTTTATTGAAGTGACTGTAGTGTCAATCATCTGTTAACTCTTTTTGGGTGAGCTGATACAGAAGGCAGCTGTCCTGGGCCCACGCACACGTCCCGGCCCTGAGCACGAGTTCTGTGCGCAGAGCGCTGGCAGGCGACTCCACGGCCAGCCT
Organism: Phyllostomus discolor; assembly: GCF_004126475.2. NCBI lineage: Eukaryota > Metazoa > Chordata > Mammalia > Chiroptera > Phyllostomidae > Phyllostomus > Phyllostomus discolor. The sequence goes on along the minus strand of NC_040913.2, from coordinate 2,130,805 downwards.
CGCCCTGCCGCTCTGAGCAGCCAGTGTCCTCGGAGCAGCACCTGCGCGCCTGTGCCGGTGCCTTCCGTTGTGTGGTGAAGGAGCGGGGACTCAGACTGGGGGCGCCTCCGAGATCGGGCCGTCCACTGCTGCGCCTCGCAGCTGTTCACAAAGAGGAGCTGGCTCTGCCCCACGGAGGCACAGACCCTCCGCCGCCGTGGGGACGTGGCTGTTGGGATCTGCGGCCGCTGCCGCCGGGGTAGTCAGCGTGGAGGGAGAAGCCTCGCTACTCCAAAGCGTTTGTCAGATGCGCTGTGCTCCTGAACAGGTCCTTGGTTCGGGGAGTCCAGAATCGGGAGCGCTGCGGGGTGGGCTGTGGGAGAGCGTGATGGGGGCCTCGAGGCCCTGGCAGCATTCTGTTTCTTTAGCGCAGCAAAGCGAAGGGGGCATTTTGTTTTAATTTTTAACTTCACATACGTTTTATATGTACTTGTCATTACTCTATTGCATCATTATAAAGTATTTGTTGATCTAGTTGATTTTTAAAATCATAGTGGGATGGAGGACGGGGACAGAAAGACAAAAAGAACCTAGCAACTTTTGTCAGCTTGTGGGAGCCAACTGTTCGCATGAGTAATAGGCTTGTGCTTTTGGGCAGTTTGCTGTGTCGCCGTGAGGAACTGTTTAGAGTGTCGGCAGAGACAGCGGGACCGCGGGGGCAAGCCCGCCCACGGGGGCAGCAAGCCTGCCGACGCTCCCCAGGGGGGTACAGCTGCAGCTGCAGCCAAGGTAAGTCAGTGCTGCCTGCGTGCGATACAGTACGGTCTACTGTAGGTTTGCTTGCGTTTGCGGCCACACGGCTCCTGGCGCTGCCTGGTTAAAGACCGAGGGCTCTGAAGTCAGGTGGCCCCGGGCACCAGGGCTAGTTCTGCCCTTCAGGGTTGCGTTACCAGGATTACTCAGCCTCTCCAAGGCTCGAGGCTTTGGTTTTTAAATGGAGATACTAAGAACTTCTACTTCATAGGGTTCTTAACACACATAGATAAGGAGAGATGGTACAGGCATTTTTTATTAAAAAAATCTTCACAAGACTCACATTATGGGTATAGAAACACTTTATACAGTGGTGTAATTTTAATTATAAAATGGTACAAATATAATTTTTTTGTTTATGCTATAAAGTTTGTATGTTTCATTTATGCTGTCAGTGTGTCATTTTCTTTAATCACTCTGGGATAAATATAGCTGGACTCTTCAGATAACCGCACTGAGGTTTGTAGGGTGTTTGGAATTGCAGTGGAAACCGAGTACCTGTCAGCCTTCCAACACCCGCGGCGTTGCTGTCCTGCGCCACAGCGCAGCCTGGCGCCTCGCTCGGGGAGTGGCGGATGGCCGCGGCGGTCCGTGGAGAACTGGGAGGAGGCCTAGGAGGCCTGCTCACTTTCAGTGAGAGGAGCAGCAAGTCAGTCTCCTGGCGGGGGTTGTGTTCGCACATCACACACCTTGATCTCGTTTGATTCATGCAACCCTGAATACACTGTGTCCACACGGTTCTTAACGTGTTCTGTGAGTGAGTAAGTGCTAGATTCCGTTTCAGGGAACTTGACCCTGTTACTGGTTTGCTGTGTGACACAGTACATAAAATTGGCCAAAGTGTTGTATCTTCGACTATATAGAGATTTTTTATGGTAATAATCTTTAATGTCTTTTGGCTTTAATATTAAAGATGTGTTTGAATTTTTTTAAGTTTACCTTTTCTAACTTTTTGTAGCTTATGAAATACACATAAAATCTCATACAGTAATTTAAAATAACAATCTCATATGATGAAAGCATGCCGGCTAAATGAAACCCAGTGACTCAGAGAGATGTATTGACTAGAGGTGGGGAGAGTGAGGCTCGGCACGGTTTAGGAATAAGCCCAGGTCACACGGCAGCGGTCAGAGCCCAGATTGTCTGAAGCCCACACTGCATCTGTTTTCTCCCACTGAAAAGCCGTCTCCCCTGCTTTTCTGAGTCTGTGGTGGTCGCTCTGAGGCTGCAGAACAGGAACACTGGCACCAGAAGTTGACCGGAGTGTAGGAGAGCTGAGAAAGCATCTGATGACAGAGTGCTGTTGTTGTTAACTGTTACCTGGGGGTGAGGAGGCAAAGACAGTGGGCGATTAAATGCCCAGATTAGGAACATTAGAAATGACAGCACTGTGTACGTTTATGCATTATGCTGGCTTTTTATTTTTAATTTATTTTTCAGACTCCTTTAGAAAATGTTCCAGGCAACCTTTCTCCTATCAAGGACCCCGACCGACTCCTTCAGGACGTGGACATCAATCGCCTCCGTGCCGTCGTCTTCCGGGATGTGGTAGGTGGTGCCCGCGTGACTTCCCAGGAAGGACCTTCCGCTGCTGTTTGTGTAAAATAATATAAATTTTGTAAGAAAGCGGGACAGTAAAACTGAAGGTCCCAGAGTCGGGAACTGTGGGGTTTATAATGTAATTCTGTTTATAAAACGGTTGAGTCCCGGCTTTCTCTGAGAGCTTATTGACATGTTATTGTTTAAATTTGTGAAATTTTGAAGTAAGTTGTATACATACCAAGCAAAATTGTAATTCATTTTATCCTGATTCACCTACTCCTCTTTTTTAGTATCACTTGCTGCATGGGTAGGTACTGAATAGTTGTTGTTGTAATTATTCCTTGTGTTATGGGTAAAAGGGATTGATTCATTATGGTATTACTGGCACTCGTTTTTTAGGGGATGCAGTTGCTTTTGAAAGAAGGATATGCATTTAAAACACATAGGTACCTTCGGAAATTGAGTTAGAAGGGGAGCTTAATAAGGCTGAAGAGCGAGGCAGCCCGAGGAGCCGGTCTCACCGAGCACGTGGATCACAGGAGGGCGGGGTCGGGGCGAGCGTGTGGGCGGGGCTCTGCGCACCTGGGTGGCAGCACAGCACGGGTGGCTCCGCGGAGCAGATGCAGCACACACAGCGCTCCTTAACGTTGTTGTTACGGGCCAGCCCCTCGGGGCTCTTTTTTCTTTTTTTTAATTTTTATTAAAATTATTTTCTGTTACAGTTTTCATTCAGTATTCATTCAGGTATACAGCATTATTTTAGTTAATGATTCATGAAACAAGAAAGTTTATGTTGTGAATTTACACGTGATTAATTGGATAGAGTACTTTGTACTTTACAAAGTGGCTAAAAAGTCATACAGCATCCTACTACATGGTACAATATACAGTAGAAAAATCATCACTTTAGTATGTAGTAGTTCTTGTAAGTCACTAGGAAAATTATAAACATACCAACACAAAAATAGGCAGTGGACATAAAATATGAGAGAGGAGGTAATATGATAAAAATTCAGTATTACCAGTAATCAAAAGAACGCAAATTAACAACACAAGTCAGATAATTTTACTATTAGACATAAGAAATGTAAAACGAAGCGTACCGGCATCGCCAGGGCCCTCTGAGTGGGCTCTGTTGTGCAGCGCTGGGAGGACTCCCCGCCGGACAGCCTTCTGGAAGAGCTGTCTCCCGGAATGCGTCAGCTGTCTCCGTGGATGGTGGCGCCCTGTGACCCTTTCCCCAGGAAGAACTCGGAACCTCCCGTGCTCACCGGAGGTTCCTGCAGGAAGTTTGACAGCGTCACACATATGCAACAGGAGAGTTTCAGTCCGATACATTCTAGTATATCCATTCAGCAGGAAGCTGTGCAGCTGTTAGAATCATATTTTTGAGGGGAATTTGGTGACATGGAAAAACACTCTTGACACATTTTAAGGGAAAGCAGCAGTGTGCCACGGTGCTTCTATTTCACAAGTGTTACGTCTGCGTGCTGCGTGTGTGTGCACACATCTCAATTTAAAAATACCAGCCTAACCAGTGATTGTCTCTAGGCTAATAGTTTTTATTTTGCACTTAATCCTCTTATACTTTTTTGTGCTGTCAAGGTGTCTATATTAAACCCATACTGCTTTGTAATTAATCAATGATAAAGGAACTTTCAAAAAATAGGAGATAAAACATGGTAGCCTAAAAACTGTGATGCAAGAATCTCACCATAATCTGATTTGTAATCTAGACTTGGGAAAAATCACTAACAATGGAACCATTTAGAAGTGGAAATTATTCCTCCTGAAAAAAAGATTTTGTGGAAAGAATGTTTTTTAAAATGAGGGATGATTAAAACGAGGGGCATATCTTTATTTCTAAGAGGCACCATCAGACCCAGCAGGTGTGACTCTGTGTTTAGATTGTTAGTGAGCTCTGTGTCAGTCTGTTGCGGTAGGTTGGGGTAACTTTGCCAGCAACTGCAGGTGTTCTCTGCAAATGTGGTGGGTGCTACGCCACGGTGCTTCGAGCTCTCCCTGGGGGCAGGTACCCCATGGCCCCGGGGGTCCCTGGCGGAGCCCTCAGGACACCGCAGCTGTGCTTCTCAAGCGGACGTGTGTGGCAGACACCTCCATGCCTCAGACACCGCCGTCTGTCCTCCTCGGCTCCCAGGGAGGGCGGAGAGGTCGCTGAGGGTCACACAGAATCCCGAGATTGATCCTTCCACAACATTCTCCTTTTCCATCACTGTATTTCCTAGGTTCCATGGCACACTTTTTCTCACTTTTCTATAATCTCAAATTTGAAAATGTTTTACAAATGATATGTTTTAGAGTTAACCACAGATATTATGCTAAAAATTTGACTTGTAAAGTTTTTTGAATCAATAGTCATTTTAGTTGCCTTCATTTAAAAAACAAATCAGATAAAAATAGGTTTTCAAGGAAAAGTATGTGTAATACACATACACCATGTATATATATGGGTATAGAGCAGATGACTAAGTGATAGAACATAACCTTGGGGCCAGAAAACTGTTCCTTCGCCAGTTGTTTTGCTTTGTGAGTGTGTGAGTGTCTTAGTAAGACCACACATGCACACGCACATACTCTTAATCAGAGATTAAGGATTCTCATGTTTTTCAAGGATTTCTGAGTGTTGTTAACCCTGAGAGAAAGTGAGTACCAGCTGTACTGGCAGGAGAGAAATTTGTCCAAGAATAAATGTCCAAGAATAAATTTCTTCCTTGTTCTCATTTGTTTTCTGTGGTGAAGACATTGCTAATTTAGTCACATGAGCTGTTTAAATCCAAGGAAAAGATTTGTGTGACAAAATTTGCTATGTGGTAAAAAAAAATACAGCTTAAAAAAAACTTTGTTTTCAGTGTTTCCCAGTAAGCTAAAAATGAAGGAAATTTATTATCCTAATTTGCCTGTACCCAAAATTATATAAAGTAATTTTAATCCTTAGAAATTGAATTGCAAGTTTCCCAACGTCGTGGTTGAAGCATTACAACTTTTCAGGGATTTCAGAGTTAATTGTATAACTGACACAATATTGAATAGTGGAGAACCCCATTTCTGAAGCAGATGGGAGGGACATCATGAAGTTCATGTCTTCATAACAGTAAAATGCCTAAGAGAGTCAATTAATCTGTGTAAAACTTGAGTTCTCCAGATGTTCGACCTCTAAGTAAATTGTTACTCTTTTTCAAAGACAGCTGGGAATAAGCGGCGCAGCCAGTTTGCAGATCTGGGCTTGCAGAGCAGAGGTGGCGCCTGTGTGCCGCGCGTGAGGGAGGGGCTTGAGGTCGGCCGGGCGCAGCAGCCGCGGTCTGCAGCTCTGCAGCTTGGCCGTCGGCAGTCCTTCCTTGCACGTGTGCTTGTTCAATCCTTTCGGGTACCTGCCTGGCCCTGCGTTTCCAGAGGTGGAGCTAGAAGTGTTGGGAGAGCCTTCTGGTCTGCCACAGCTTGGGCTGCATTTGCATTTGTTCTTGGTCGACATCTTTTGTTTTCTGATTGTACTCATATCCTTTATAATAACCATGTAAGCTTTGATTGTCCCCCTTTTCTGTATATTTGTTCCATTAGCATTGCAATGCAAGGAGTATGCAGTTTAAATACTTCATAAGAAACTGTATCTCCAGAAAAGCTGTCACCCGTGGAGTGCAAAATACTAAATTCCTATTTCAGAACAAATTTATCTATTTTGGCCATTTTTTCCATTAACTGTACTAATTTTGCTTCATGGCATTAAACCATCAGTAAATATTTTTTGTTTACACTCTGTTCTGACAAAAGCACATCATTTATTTTTATTCTTTAATCTTTGTTTTTGTTGTTGACAGTATTGCAGCCGTCCTCGTTTTTCCCCCTCTGCCCCCCCGCAGCCCCTCTCCATCTGGCTGCCACCACACTGCTGTGTTCGTGGGGCATGCACTGTTCTTTGGCTGGTCCCCTCACATTCACATACATTTTGGATTGTGTTTACGTTGCACTTAAACGAAGTAATAAATATGACGTGCCCATTAACAGTTACTAGACTTTAGTGCATGTTTGTTTTTCATCTGTGGGGCACAGCAATGCAGTTTTGGTTTGAAGTATCACTTTTGCCTTGCTTAGAATAAAGCTTGATAACCATTTATGTGCAACTCTTTAGATATGGCCTACTTTGGACGTGGGCTTAGAGACCATATAAACCTGCCTGCTGGGTGGTTTTGCCCTGATAGAGGGCTATCTAGGCTCGTGGGACACATCTTTGAAGGTAGCACGCAGCTCCCGGCCCAGTGGCCGCCTTCCCCACGGGCCCGCAGGCTGCGTGGGGAGCCACTGCCTCCACACCAAGGACGCCGGCCTCCTCCAGGCCTGGCAGGGCTTTGCTGGTCCCCTCCGGGCGGGCCCCGCGTGTTCCCCAGCTCCTGCAGCTGCTGCCGTGGGTGCTGGTGGCGTTTCCCTGGTGACTTCTCCAGAGCAGGCCAGTGGGATTACGACGACTTTGTGAATGTCTGCACAGGCGGGGAGGGCCTCCGCCCTTCCTGAAGCTGCCTGGTGCCCCTTCTGGCTGCTGCTGAGCTCCGTGAAATCTGGCTGCTGCTCCCCAGCCCTGTGTCCCCCATGTGTGTTCAGCCTCCTGCGCAGACAGTAACAGCTCAGAATTGCACGGGTCCCAAGGACCATTTTACTCTATTAATATTTTAGAGCGTTGGAAGCTGCTTGTGTAATTGAGATGTTAAATTACTCTTTTCAGCTTTGTGCCATCTGCCTAATTTTTCATGTGTACACTTTTTTGGAAGTAATGGATAATGATAGTGAAAAGCACAAAGAGTAAAATTTTGTGACATATTGAACAAAATTTTAACATTTTCATTTTTTGGAATTATCTTTCAACCTATAACTCAGATGGTATATTCCTGGAGTTTTATGCAATATTTATACTTAAGTGATAATGAGTAACAATGTATACTTAGCAAGTTTTAATGAAAGTTAAATGTCATAGTTTGCCTTTGTAAAGAAAGTGGAATAGGTACAGTTTCGTGCATTTGAAGAAGTTTTACTTTAAAATTTTTGAACGTTAAGTCTGCTTTTCATTCTGCCCAGGACGACAGCAAGCAGGCGCAGTTCTTAGCTCTGGCTGTGGTCTACTTCATCTCGGTTCTGATGGTCTCCAAGTACCGCGACATTCTGGAGCCCCAGCGCGAGACGGCGCGGGGAGGCCCGCCGGGCAGAAACATCAGGCAGGAAATCAATTCGCCCACTAGTACAGGTACTTACCATTGCCTTAGTCACCATTGGATTTCCATTATCGTTTACCTTCTTTTTATTTCATTTTTACATCCAGACTTAAACTGATTCTGTTCATAGTTCCAAGTAAGTGGTACACAAAGGCTAGTTTAATATTCTTTAATCCCTCAAAAATGTATGAATGGTATTTCCATGATATTTGCTATATTCTCATTCTTCAGTGCATTTTTGGTTTTAGTGTTTTACATTTATTAATACAAATGTATACTATTTAACATGCAAGTAACTCATGCAGTTTGAATTTATTACTTTTTAGCTTTATAACCATCAAACTAGGAGGCCCTTGTAGAGCAGTGTAAGACTAACACTAAGCCAAAACACAGATCTTTATAGCCAAGTTCAAAGCTAGCATCCCTCTTGCTTGCTCGCTTTTGCTGTGTAGTTAGTTCAGTATTTAAACATCCCTATTGTATAATTAATATATTCTATATAAAGTATTTTATTTTCAATATCAGTATTGTATCAGAGACTCGTAATAAGCGAACATACATTCTAAACTTTATACCAAAGTAGCTTCAGCTAAAATCAAAGACGTACCTTCAACAGCGACCTGTCCCAGCTCAGGTTGCCCTTCCTGTCCACAGAAGACACTCACGGTGGAGGAGTTCCTGCGTTTTCAGATCTGTCTGCTCTGTTTGAAAACGATACACACATTTTCCGGCAGCCCATAGCCTAACATCGTGGGGTGGCTTCCATTAACGGCACCTCAGGCCAGGTGTTGGTGCCAGGGTTGTTTCTCTGTTGGGTTCAGTGCGACCCTGGCAGCCCCGTGGTGGTTTCATGTACCGTGGGCTATCTTGTAGTTGAAATTGTCTTTCTTACATACATGTTTACGGTGTATAAATAAAATGGATGTTCTAAAAAGCAAGTATAAATTAGTGGTCAAATCTCTGCATCTGATTTTTCATAGCACATCATACCTCATTTACCTTTTATCGTTGTCGTGGGAATACGGGCTGTGTTGATACTATAATACTTTGCTGCTGCATGCCACGTTACCTTTAAACTCCTAAGCATGGTATTTCATTGTAGTATACTCTTACTTTTAACTTTGGACTTCAAATTAAACATTATTCTACCATTGCAGTTTATGTCTTTTGACCATTTAATACATGAAGACTTTATTATCTTAATCAACTTTTTCTGTATTTTAATGCATTCATATCAGTCATATGTAGAGAGAGAATGAGCAATATATTAGTGAATAACCAGTTCACTAAAAGCACTTCTGATTTTCTTACGTATTTGTCTCTGTGTCTGTTGCTGAAATAGTTACAAGTGTATTACCTCCTTTCTCTTAATACAAAGCACTTTTGTGCCCCCAGAGACGTGGCCTTTCTTGCTAGCTCTTTGCATGCTGCAGTAACGTAAAACTGTCGTGCGCCGTTGGTGGACCGTGTTGCAGGTTGTTACATGTTGGCTCAAATCTGATTCCGTGATTTTCTCCACAGTTGTGGTCATACCATCTCTCCCTCATCCAAGTTTGAACCATGGATTCCTTGCCAAGTTAATTCCTGAGCAGAGCTTTGCCCACTCATTTTACAAAGGTAATACTGACCTCATCTCCTGACCTGTTCGGGTATTCTTATTTTCTCATGTCGTATACTGAATATCCATAGTGCTGTTGTTTATGAGCAAGTGTACGCCTCAGGTTTCATGGAGATACCCCCCGTTGCATTTGTACCTGGCCAGTGAGCAACATAGAGCTTTCGTGTGCACACCCATTACCCTTCTAAGTGCCGTCCGAGAACGAAAGGTGCCCGACGCCGTGTCTGACAGCCCACCCCGTGGCGGCGTTCCCAGGAGACTGCGGCAGAGGCACGGCCCTGTCCGGCGCTGCCTGAGCCCTGAGATGAAGGCTGCTCCAGACTCCTCGCAGGAAGGAAGCTTAAAGGAGCCCGGACGCCTCAGTTCCTCCAGAACTGGGAGTGGCTCTCTGCGCTCCAGCAAGCCGTGGGGGCGCACGTCCACGAGAAGGGTGTGGGCCGTGCAAAGAAACAGGAAAACGTGATGCAGAAGCGGGAGGAAAACTCAGTCAACAGCAATGGTTTCAGAAAGGACAGAGTTGGCGGAACTACTAGATGTGGACATTCCAACAGCTTTCATAAGTGTGTACAAAGTGTTTTTCAATCTAAAGGAAAAAGTGAACACGGTGAGAAAAATGGAAGAGTTTTTAAAAGAGGAACCACTTGAAGTTTCAGAGATAAAGAATGATGTCTGGGTAAGATTAACACGAAAAGTGTTTCAGCAGAGCAAAACAGCAGGCTGCCCTCTGCATCCCCCGCCTCCCCCGCAGGGCCTCCCGGGCACAGGCCCACATTGTCCCCGGACACCAGTGTGAAGGGCTCTGCCCCCGAGACTAGGCGTGGTCTGCAGGACAGCCGCTCCCAAGGGGAGAGCCTTACCTGGGAGTCCGGTGAAGGCAGAGCTCTCCCCGGCTGGCTGTGAACAGAAAGGCAGAGAGGCTGCGGCCTCTGAGGAGTTTGACCCTGACGGAGAGGGCGAAGAGCTGGGGACAGAGGTGTGACGTCACCTGCAGGAGCAGAGGCTCCGCTCAGCCCAAGTCAGCAGGAAGGGGGACCTCTTTCTTGGACCAGAGGATCGTGAGTGTGCCCGGGGTGACTCCCGACAGGCCGCAGTGCTGTGTACCCCTCCGTTGGCTGCGGGCGCGGCAGCCCCATCGGTAGAACCGGTGGCAGCTGGGTCTTTTTGTTACAGCGCGGGGAATGCACAGGTGTGTTTTATACATACACCACCTTCGAACATCCTGGGGAAGCAAAGGAGACATCTTCTTAGCTTTATTCCTCACAAACATGTGGCTGCGAGTTGTGTAAGAAGGGTCAGAGGAGGTCAGATTCAGTGTCCCCTGGAGTCCGTGTCCTGTGGATGCAGGTGCCGAAGCCTCAGCTGCCGGGACCGGGAGGCGTCCCGCTTAGGCTGCCTGCATTGGAGCCTTAGTCACGACTTTCTTACCGCGGAAGGGCTGCTGCGAGGACAGTGGAGCCGGGCTGCACAGTGGCCTTCGTGGTGCGGTGACGTCCCGAAGTGCTCGCAGGGCGGCGACAAGGAGGCTCCCTGCGCTCTCCCTTGTGTGCGGACCTGGGCCCCGACAACGAGGGTGGCGCGTGGGGGTGCCGCCTCTGATGCTGCTAACCTGCAGTGTCACCCCCCCGTGTGGCACCCCCCCTGTGTGGCACCCCCGTGTCCCACAGGGTCGGCCCCTGGAGGAGTCTGCTCTTCAAAGACTGACAGGAGTGGCTTCTTCGTCAGACACGTAAAATATTTTCAACGAACATAGTGCTTCTAGCAAAGAAGGGTTGCCGTGTGTGTTTTACCGGCAGCAAGTGTCAGAGGACAAAGATCGAAGTCAAAATCTTGGAAGTACTCAGTTTTCATGGCATATTTCATCATTTAATAATAATTATCAGTGAACTATGTCTATATGAATAACCTTGATTTCGTTCACCCTTGAAAAGTTGTCTCGTCATTTTACGTATTTAATGAATGCTTTGTGTTTTATTTTCCTTTAAAAAAGATTCATGCGTAGGAAATTCAGGGAACGGGAACTCTTTCTGTCAGTGAAATGACTTGTACCTGATCATAACTGCAGGACGAGTGACTGGAGCTGGGTGCAGCACACCGACGGTGTGTTCGGAAGGCACAGCGTTTCCAGTGTCGTTGTGGGTGAAAGTTTAAAGTAAGCGTTCTGAGCGCCTGAGTTTTCATTCCGTCAGCGTGTCTCCGCGACGCCGCTTCCTCCATTCTGTGTGACGTTGAAATAAAAGCAGGTCAGCTGCGTGTCATTCCCGAGGGGCATTATTGCAGGGTCAGCTTGGATCAGATTAAGTTAACAAGAAAAATGCTCAGGATCAGATTATAAACTTTAAATATTTATATTCTCAGTGTTTGTTCAAAATGTTTACGTAGTCATTTGGTTTGGGAAATAACTCATTGCTTAAAACTTTTTATTCAGTTCTGAGAAAAGTTACAAGTGTAAAAATTTTTGTGTACATATACTTATAGTGCAACATGGACAGTTTTTGTGATTATTTTTTTTCCAGTGTTTGTTCACATTATATTTATTGAGATACAGTTTTGTGTCTTTAGAGTCAACGAATAAAAACATTTGTGCTTTTATTCTGTGTACTTTAGAACATTTTTGTCCTCACAGACAGTTTGGAAAGCTTTGCCTCCTTCGTACTTCCCTCCCTTCTAGCAGCTCCGTATTGAGCCTTTTGGGGATCCCCGAACTGGCCCTCTGGCCTCCCTCCTTTCTGGTCTTTGACTACGCTCACTCGCAGGCCCCAGCCCTTCTTCGAGCACGGCCCGCCTCTGTGCTGGACTGGTCTCCAGCCGTTTGGTGTTTCAGCTGGTGAGCGATGTTAGCACAACACTGACAGTGTAACTTAAACAGTAATGCAGTGAAATGCAGTTTGGGTTTAACATGTTCACATGATAAGTATTTTCTAGTATGTAGTGTTAACAAATATAATGAAATAATTTTTCTTTCTAAAGGATTTCTATAACTGTGGGACAAGGTTGCAATGTCCAAACTTGCAGTAGCAAGATTATTTTAGTGCTAATTTATTTGGATTACGGTAATTCTTTTCAAAATGGTTTTCTTACCTCTTCTTTTATTGCTTTTTATTGTAGTGGGTTTTGGTTGTTTTTTTTTTTTTTTGGTTTTGCTACATTTTGTTTTAAACTAGGAATGAAATTATGTCCCATTCTGACTTGAATTTTTCTAGTAGCATTTAGAGTAAAATATCACATGGGTCCTGGATAATCCGATGGCTGACCACCTTTCCACCTTTATCTGAGGTTATCCCTCCATCCGCTCATGGTGTTGCAGCCAGGTTGTCTTTCTGCTCTTCCATCACTCCAGGACTTGCCCGCCCCATATATTGCTCCTGTGGTCGGCTCTCTCTTTCCTCTGTGTTTTCATGACTGCTGCTCACACGTCTTTCAGCTGTTAGTGGTCACCTCTTCACAGCATCTTTCCTGACTCAGGGCACCCCTGGCTTCCCCCCAACCACCCTGTTGTCTCTAACGGCACCCTCCTTTTTTCTCGTCTTGTGGTTATGCAGTCTACGTATTTGTCAAATGGTGTATTCGGATGTGTACTTCCAGAAGTGGGCCTTTTCACCTTGCCTGGCACAGGGAAGTAGGCCAACTAAATATTGTTAAGCTAACGAAATGAGTAAGCGAGAGAGACGGACATTTTTTTAAAAAGCTAAGGATTGATGGTAGCCATAAAATGCATGTAAGAAACTTTTATTGATAGCTTGTCCTGGAAACTGTTAAAGCTTTGTGTTAATTATTTCACTTTAGGTTTAACAAGAAGAAAGTTAAGTGTAGATGAACTTACAAGTAAATGCCATATTTTTCATCTAACAATTTATAATCAGGGAAAAGGATTAACAGAGAAAATAAAATAAGAGAATGTGGTACTGTTACAATAATAGACATAGGTCATAGACAGTCTTTAAATAGACTAGAATTTGTGTATGTCATTTTAAGTACAACTTTTCCAATCAAATGGAATGGGAGGTTATTTGAAAAATGGTTTGGGGATTACCACATGGGGCAACCACTTGAAAAAAAATTCATGTCCCTGTTTTCTAGTATGCCAAGTAAATTTCACATGTGTTAAAGTTTATAGATAAAAATGAAACATAATTTAAGAAAAATAAAATTAATATTTATATACAAATATTTTTACCCTGGCCGGCGTAGCTCAGTGGATTGAGTGCAGGCTGCAAACCAAAGTGTCGCAGGTTCAATTCCCAGTCAGGGCACATGCCTGGGTTGCAGGCCATGACCCCCAGCAACCGCACATTGATGTTTCTCTCTCTCTCTTTCTCCCCCCTTCTCTATCTAAGAAAATAAATAAAATCTTTTAAAAAAATATTTTTAAATCGTAACATCATAGGCTGAAGCTGTAAAGTACATGATTAAATGAAGGTTTTACAAGTTGTATGTTGGCCACATTAACAAAATGAAAGGATAAATGAAAATAGGAAGAATTTTACACTTACATGATAAAAGTACATAATAGCCTTAATGAATAAAAAACTTACAGATCAATTAAAATAATACATCACAGTAATGGAAAAATGTAGAAAAATACCAAAAAACTAACAACAGAAATGCAGCATACAGTACAAATGAGATAAATTTATTTAAATCTACCAGTAATCAAGTAAGTTTATATTTAAACAAAAATATAATTTACAATTTGGGCAAAATTTTGAAAAATAAGTATAAATATGTGTACTTTACATAGCATAAAAATATCCATAACCCTTGATCTATTTTATTTTCTGAATTGCATCTTATTGGGGAAAAAAGACCAATAATTTATATACAATTATTTTTACTGCTTAGTTTTTATTGGATATGTAGAAATAAAATTAATATTTATTTATTTAATTTTTAAAAGATTTTGTTTGTTTATATTTAGTGAGGGGAAGGGAGGGAGAAAGACAGGGAGAGAAACATCACTGTGTGGTTGCCTCTCATGTGCTCCCTACTGGAGACCTAGCCCGCAACCCGGGCATGTGCCCTGACTGGGAATCGAACCAGCAACGTTTTGGTTCACAGGCCAGCACTCAGTCCACTGAGTCATGCCAGCCAGAGCTAAAGTTAATATTTATTAAATAAGTTTTTATATTCTTATAAACTAGCATTAATGTTTTTAATGTTACAAATTTGTTATTTTCTCTAGCTTTTGGAATTATTTTTAACAGATCCATTGTAATATATCATGTGGGTGCATTATAATTTACTTTAGCATAGTAAATTACGGAGTATTACTCCGTAGTACTATCATTAATAAAATATAGTAGTTTTATTGGATAGTGATATTGAATATGTTATATATTTCAGTTATTTACTGGTGAAAATCATGGTCAGTTATTCATAACAAATATTTTTTTAAACTTTAACACTTAAATGTCTGCTTTTAATATTACTGAAGGTACCAAGTGTGGGGGAGCGTGGAGGTGGAAGTGGATATAAGGGGGATACATAGTAATGGAGAAAAGTATAATGAAAATAAACTTAAAAAAAGAAAACCTCTTATTTTCCTTCCTTCTTTCCTTCCCGCTTCTCTCTGTCTCTGTCTGTTTTTCATCTTCTAATCTACCTTCCTTTCAGTTTATTTCACCATTCCTTTCGTACGTATTTGCTGATAAGCGAAAGGCGGCCCGTCCCACCCCGGGCACTGGGGGTGCAGGGAGAGTGCAGCGTGCGAGGAGCCTCTGTCCTGGCGCGGCTGGCGCTGTAGCGTGCGAGATGCACTTTCAGAAGCTGCGCACTTAAATCTGTAACCGCTGGTTATGTAGCGCTCTGAGGAATAGGATTACAGAGTGTGTGTCCCAGGAAAGCGCAAGCGGAGCCCTCACATCGCTGAGGGTTGGGGAAGGCCTTGTGGAAGGGGTAGGTAGTGGGGCACCAGAGGGTGATGTCAGTCAGTTTGGGAGGAGTGTGGGGACAGTCGAAGCACGTTCCTGAAAAGGTGAACACAGGTTCTGAGAAATCCCTTGGCCTACTTTGGGAACATATGTGGGTGAACAAAGTCAAGAGAACGAGAAGCATCCATGAGTTTAGATGGGGAAGCAGGCCCACAGGGCCTTGTAACTGTATTAAAGATCTGGTTTTCAAACTAAGTGGAGTATTGTATGAGTGTCTCTTTGCTGCCATATCTAGTTACCCAGACATGCTGGCCTAAAGGTTTAGTGTCTTCCAGTTCTGTAGGTCATAGCTCTAACGTGGGTTTTGCTGCTGGTACGAGCAGAAAGGTTCGAGAGGTGACAAAGTGCTGGGGATGGTTTGAGGACAAGATGTGTCTCCCGTGTGAGGCTTCTCCAACACTGGAGCGGAGGCGGTGGTTTTACATGCTGTATAGAAACCAGCACAGAGAGTGAGGCAAGGTGAAGAAAGGAAGGAATAGGTTCTAAATGAAAGAACAAGATAAAACCTCCGGGAGTCAAGTCTTTAATGAAACGGAGAGAAGTAACATACCTGGTAAAGGTGCTCACTGAACGGGGGAGAAGAGTGGGTGGACACAGTGGGAAATTCAGCAGGGAAAAGGAGCTGTAAGGAAGGAGGACCGCAGAGGGACGGCAGAGCTGGAACTGCGGTGATCGAACCGAAAAGCACGCTGCAGAGGCCCAGCGGCACGGCCCACAAAGCCGACGGGGGGCGAGTCACCTGGGAGACGAGGCGGTGGAACTGACCCGATACAACAGCCTCAGGAAAGTGAATTTTAAAATAAAGTGGAAACAGCTTTTGGGGGGAGAACATTGAGCAGCATAACATTTCTATTACAGGCCTCCCAGAAGGAAAGAGAAAGAGAAAGAAAGGGGTAGAAAGGATTGAAGAAATAACAGCTGAGAACTTTACTGACCTCCGGGAGGAAGTAGTAATCTGGGTGTGTTCCTCCTGAGGTGTCTCGGGGAAAGTCAGTCTTCGGAAAGCTGAATCCAGCAAGGACGACACAGGTGATAGCAGACAGGTTTCTTGGTCTCGCGGCGTACAAGAGCCACATTTTTCAGGGGCAAAACCACAACCGATCTGTCCATGCAAAATGGAAAACCCGTAAGCTGTGGAGCCCAAACTGGAACTTGCACATGATATTTCCATTCCGTCACATTCCCTTCAGAAAGGAAGAAGTACCCAAGTAGCTTAGGGGTTAGACTTACAGGGGAGGTAAGGGTGAGAAGCCGTTTTTGCAGGATGGGGTGCACTGGTATGGTGGTGTGGAGGGGTTAAAGCCAGGGAGAGGAGGCGAATTAAAGATGAGCAGAGAGAGTGCCTGGGAGTGGTTGAGCTCCGTCTTTTCCTACAGGGTGTCGTTAGGGTGACAATAATGGTGATGATAGTGACAGTGAGCTCCGTGGCAGCAACAGCTCCAAAAACTAGAGCAGCACGACTTCGTGCCACTTGTACTCTTCTCGAATCGTGTAATCTCATTGTCACTCCAACTCTGTAGTATACATGCTGTTGCTTCGCTCATTTGACAGACTGCAGAGTGAGGCTGAGAACAGCAGCTCAGTGGTTCATCCCACATCACAAAGCATGGATGAGCCTCGATCGAGAGAGAAACAGCCTCAGTTTTAACACAGACTCGTCATCACACATAGGAAGCAATCTGCGGCTTATTTAATTGATACCAACTGTGTTAAACCATATTTGCTTGTTTCTGTTTCTCTGCAGCTCAAAAACTGTACACATATGTGTTGGCATTTCCTTTTAGTGTTTTTGTTGCCTCCATTACGTTGCAGAGATGCATGATGTATTTTTCTTTTCTTTGAGAGGAGAAAAAGTACAAACAAGATAAGGCAAGAGAAAAGCAAAACGTGTACTTACAAATATTTTATAATTTCTATTAGATATTTTACCAGAAATGTGCAGAATGGAACTAGACTAAAATTTGGAGCTTAGCCATCTCTTAGCGGTAGGCCTCCAAAAACCACTCCTCCAGGAAAAGCCACAAGAACACAGGCAGAAATGGTCCAAGCCCCTTTTTCCATTCTGCAGGAAGTAATCAAAAGCTCGCGATGACCCACAGATTGTCAAGTCAAGACAACTTGAGAGCCTCTGTGAGACTCTGAAGCTTTGTGGTGACTTGCTGTGCCCTCTTGCCATCCCTCTCTCCCAGCTCTGCGGTGACCTGAGGAACCAGGCAGACAGCCTTGGCTGCTGTGAGAACTGCGGTCTGGCAGCCGCTGCGAGAAGGCCAGCAAGGTGTGGAGGGCACAGAAAGACCTGTTTTCGGGCACTGTCCCTGTTTGGCCTGGCTGGCCACTCGCCCTGGGAGAGCCCCACTCACGAGGTGTGCTCGTGTCAGATCTGGTCAGTGCTTGCTTGGCGCGTAAAGCCCTGTTTCTAAGGTGTTTGTCAGGGTAAGTAACAGCAGTTTTGTTTAACATCGCAACTACCTCAGGTTTCAACACCAGCAGTGGCAACTGTAGCCTCACCAAAAAAGTTAAAAGGAAGGTCTGGGAATCAAATGTCCATATTCCTGGGGCATTGCTCAGGTCCTGGAAGGACCCGAGGAAGGAAGGCCCCAGGCATTTCCCTCTGGCTTATTTTCAGGCTCCGTGCAAGCAGAGAGTAAGTTGTAAGTGTCAGAAATATGCCTGACACACGTGTACACACACAGAGCCTCTGGCGGGGAGTAGAAGCCCCACTGGCTTCAGACGCTGAAGGCCTCTCTGTCCAGGTGTTCGCTGATGACCGGGTGGGTGGATGGAGCGGGGGCTCGGTGCTGCAGGTGGCGGGCATGTAGGGTCACAGAGTCCGCTAGGCGAGTCGGTAAACAGACCGAGCAGTGAGGAACCCCGCTGGAGGGGTCTGCTTTCCAGGATTGGCGAATCCGATGTTTTAAATGTCTAATTTTCAACAGAAAATCATGAAACACACAAACAGGAGCGTGGCTGACACGACACAAAAAAGAGCAGTGCGTAGGAAGTGCCTCTGCGGTTGGCCACACTCAGCCGCCGTCGCCTTAAACCAGCCACCGCGTGCGCGCTTGGGTAACGGAGGGAAACCTCTTCTGCTGGTAACCTTTCACCAAAGGAGAGTGTCAGTAAGGAAACGTTGTATTCTGGAAGAGAACCCAGGAGAAACTCGGGTGACATTTAATAATGCTCATTATTGGCTTAATAATAAGCCAAAATGTAAAATTCCCTCGGAGGGGCCCCGCAGAAGCGCTGAGGTGGCAGGAAGAGGAGTGGGCACCCTTTGTGAAAGGTCCGCAGGGACCGACGGGCTCGGAGACAGAGCAAAGGAAGAAGCGTGAGGACAGCCTCGGGGACCGGGGACCAGTGGGATGCTATCCAGTGAGCCAGCACACGAGCGCAGCGCGGGGTTCCAGAAGAGGGGGGAGAAAGAGGAAGGGCAGGAAGGACGCCACGCCGGGAGGAACAGAGGCCTGAGAACCTCCCGAGTCTGATGGAGTCGTCCCTGGGAGTCCGAGGGGCTCCGCGCTCCGCCTGCGGGATGAACTCCAGCCGGTCCGCAGGCCGTGCGCACGGCCTCCGCAGCTGAGGCGCCTCCTCGGCTCTTCCGAGCTGTGGTTCTGTCTGTGACGGGCCTGCAGGCGGTCACACCGAAGTCCCGAGCTGCACGCTCTCTCATACGTCAGGGTGGCAACCAGACTGAGCCACGTGCAAGTAGCTGCAGACAGTTACTCAGTGCGTTGCCTTCTTGTGTCGCGTGAAATGAACTTCAGTGATGACTGAAAGTTTTTTGTCTACTTTTTTCTCTTTGAAATTCAGGTTAATTTTTATGTAAGTTGGCATTTTTGGATTTAACATAAATAAAATATACATGGTTATATACAGATTTTAATGTTTTATTTTAAGTCACTTTATTGTGATGTAGTCTCCTTAGTTATTACTATTCGAAGAGGAAATAATATAATTTTGGTGCCATACTAACAAGGTGCTGACTGTTCTTTTCATGTCATTCCTTATTTATATAGTTTGGGAAATAGCAATATGAATAATTTAATAGGTAAGATATTGAAACACTTCATAAACCACTGGGAAACAAGATTGTGGGAGGGAGGGATATGACAAATGAGGTCACCACATAGAAATCCTGTCATTCACCCCCATCATTTTCACAAAATTCATTAGATGAACTCAGTCAGGCTCAGTGAAGCACTGGGAAAGAGAGGCACCTGGCGTCCAGTGACCCGTGTCCGACCAGGTGGACCACTCAGGTGGGCCTGCCCTGCCCCGGGCTGGACAGGGCCACAGGGCCGGTGCCTGCAGAGGTGGGTGAGTGCCAGTGGGAGGCTGCAGGTCTGCGGTCCTCGATACACGATAACCACGCACGCGCAAACGTTTATACTTCTCTGCTGGTCTTGCTTACCTTCCTATTGGAGTTACTCGGGCTAAATACTCCCAGCACTTTCCCGTCGCTCAAAACCCTGTGTGTGTTGTGAAGTGATATTTACGCTATCAACTAGCAGCACGTTCTGTAAAAGCACGTCAGTGCGTAATGGGGACTTAAGCTTTTCAACTGCTGGTCCATTTTTTATTTGCAATTACTGTAACAAAATCTTCCATTGGTGTTTATTTTTATTTCTATGTGATGTGATGACAAGGTGTGCCTTACAAAACTTAAGTATTTGAATAGAATTTTATTCTAGCAGGTTTACTGCTTTGTTTTTGAAATATTTTCTCAGTCACAGTAAAAATAAAACTGAGGGTTTTATTACTATATAAACATTTTGATGATTCATTTGAAAGTTTTATAACGTTTAATTTTAGCAAGCTTTTAATTGTGTTTTATAATTGAGAGCTAGCATTAATATTGGAGTTTCAAGTATCTAGTTAATGAGTTATAGATTTTAATTGTCCATTGATAGTCAATTGAACAAAATAGCAAAAAGTTATATTTGGTGGAAAAATCTCATTATGTGGTACCTTGTGGAAACTAAAGCTTTTATTTCTTTCCATATTTTGTTTGCTAGCAAAATGCTTATGTTTCATACTAAGTAAACTTGAAAAGTTTACATTATTGGAGTATCTCGGGATGTACCAATTTACCATTTGTACTAGGGTAAAGCCAAACTCAAGGCCAAATCTATAAATTAGCTAAGTTCAGACTAAGTGGTAGACTTGATTATGTTTCTTTTTAAAAAATCCTTATCTGAGAACATGCTAATTGATTTCAGAGAGAGGAGAAGGGGGGAGGAAAGAGAGAGAGAAATATCGATGTGAGAGAGAAACACTGATCGGTAGCCTCCTGTATGTGCCCCGACTGGGGATGGGACCCACAACTTTCAGCTACAGGACAGCTCTCCAACCAACTGAGCCACACCGGCCAGGGCATTATATGCCTTTTGATAATTAACCTCTAAGAAAAATTAGCCCATGCTAGTAACCGTGATATTGATTTTTTCCTTGATGTTGGAGTTTTTTTCTTCTGCATTTGCATTCTTGGTCCTGTTGTCTCAGAAATATTACCAGCTCTTTAGTTTTTTGTGTGTTTTTCCTCAAAAAAAACACACAAAAACACGCAGCCTGTGGATGCACACATATATGAAATAAATTCAGTAGTCTCTCTGGGAGTGGAAATAACTAACTTCCTTAGACATCTTGTGTTCTCATTTTGTGTCCCTAAGGTTATTTTGAAATCTCCAAAGTTGAGTTAGCACCTGGGTTTAAATGACCCCAAAATGTGTGGGTGTGTTTATCTTGGTCTGCAGGTAGAAACACCCCAGAGACTCCGCAGGCTCCCTGGGTTTCGGTGTTGAAAGGCCAGGGGGGGATTTACAAGCGAGCAGGGTCTGTGGGTGGTTGCTGCACGAGACGACGGGGTACGGGCGTGTATTTCTGACCCGGCTGCGTTGTCCTGCACACCCGGTAGCAGATGTTTTGTTTATCACGGGTTTTGTTTCCTCTGATCTGGGAGACTCTGTTCTTAGTGATACTGGGTTCCCCCCTCTTAGGCTTTTTATCGGAACCGTTTTCTTTTCTTACAGAAACCCCTGCTGCGTTTCCAGACGCTGTAAAGGAGAAAGAAGCGCCGGCCCCCAGTGAAGATGTGCAGCTGGGAAGTTCCACTCCTCACACGGATTCAGGAATCGGAGAGGAGCAAGTGGCTAGCATCCTGAACGGGGCGGAACTGGAGCCGGGCCCGGGCCCCGATGCCATGAGTGAGCTGCTGTCCACCCTGTCGTCCGAAGTGAAGAAGTCACAAGAGAGCCTGGCCGAGCCCCCCGGTGAGCTGCTGAAGCCCGCGCCGTCCATATCCAGCATCAGCCAAACCAAGGGCATCAACGTCAAGGAGATCCTGAAGAGCCTCGTGGCCACGCCCGTGGACGTGGCGGAGTGCGGCCCGGACCCCGTCCCGTACCCGGACCCAGCCCTGAAGAGGGAGGCGCAGGCCATTCTTCCCATGCAGTTCCATTCCTTCGACAGGTGGGTGCACGGCTCGCTCTCCGTGGTGCTCTGTGCGTGGGCGGGGGCGGGGTGCTTGAATCTGCGCATTAAAAATGTCCAGGAGTCTCGGAAACGCTGTATTTATTGATGTAGATTCTTGCTGCAAAGGATATCTCAGTGAGGCCCACCTGGTTCATCTCACAGCGTGGCGTTCGACGAGTAGATCTCAAAAAGGGGTTTCTGTAGGATATGGAGCCTATCAGATTGCATTGGAAACAGAGCAACTCAGATTCCAGTGATAATCGATTTCCAGGTGACTGCCCCCGCCTCTGGGGGACATCGTTGTATCTTTTCAGACTGAATTGTTTCGTGGGTGTAGATGGGGGTGGGTAGGCCAGGTTTCTCCAGGGTCTGGTCTGGCTCTGCAGTGCCGTCAGAACGTGATCGGAAACTGGAACTGTTGGATATGAAATAGCCTGCTGTGCTTTGAGTTCTAAATGCTGGCACATGGAAAATGTTGTTTAAATGTGTGATCATCTTCCTTATGGAATTTACATTTTCTTTGTAAAAGCCACATTTTGAGGCATGAATTGGAAAGTAGATATTGCTGACTTGCATTTCAGGGTTCTAAGCAATTTATAACACGGCCCCATCTATCCCTCTACCCTCAGATGTTGATCATACAAAAAACTTTCAGTTGAGAGTTAAGGATTTTTTTTCTATTCCAATGTAGCTGCCAAAAAAAAAAAAAAAAGGATAGTTCACAGAAGAATATAATACTTTGGAATCAAAGAACTTGTGTATATATCTTACTATCTTGAAAGCATGTTAGAGTTAGAAAAAGAGCTTAGGGTAGGCTTTCTAGCAATAGTGTCCGATACTGGGATTGGTGTATTCTGAATTATGCTTGTGTACTGCGTCTGTCTGAACCTTACGTGTGTTCAAAACACTTTTTCCTCCAAAAAATGTGTATTTTTTGTGTGAAGTGTGATGGCAAGTATTGTTTTTTTAAGATCGAGAAGATCAAGGTAGGAAATCAAATGTTTTTTAAATTGTAATGTCAGAATATAATGTCTTTTTCGTATTGGTTTCTCTAAACTGGTTAGACTGCTTTGTCTAAGTTAGAGACAGTAATGTTTTGTGGTTGGGGCAGAAGTGTGACAGTAAAGCCATTGTTAGTTAGGATGAACTATCTTTTTATATATGAATATAATTTAAACTTTCCCTACACGTATTTTATCTAGTGTCCTACAGATATTTCTTGAAATCTTACTGTGAAAATATAAACAGTATTAGTCATTGTGTAGCATAAAATAAGTATTTTGTCCTTAATAAACTTAAAAGTAATAAAAGGAGATAGAAATGTTTGCATATAATTATCATATAAAATATGTCAAATGTCAAGAAAATTTTAAAACTAAAAGAAAGTCTGTAAATGTAGAAAGATATTTCTTTTTAAAATAGTTTGTTTGTTCATGTATAGTCTTGGGTGTTTATGCCGTTTCCTGTTGCTGTCCTTGGTCTCACCCGTTGGGTTTATGGACCCAGGGTGTCTGGGTAGGTGTGTGTCTGGGTGTGTACAAACACGATGTAAGTATTTCTAACTACAGAGTTCTATAAATGACCATTATAATAATTTAACTTAGGGTAATGAAAGTTTTGTTTCACTTTTCAGTTACATATTTAAATTTTTAATAAAAAATAGAAAATTATAATCTGCGTAAGAGAACCTAGTGAAACAAAGATTAAGTAAAATATTTTTGTTTTAATTTGGATTATTGTAAGAACATTGTTTTTTAATAAACTGTAACAAAGCAGTCACATCAGTACCAATATTCTTAGTACTGAAAACTTATCACACTTTTGAGGATATCACTTCAAGAAAACAGAACTTTTTTCATTTGTTCTTGGTGGCTTGTGTGCAGAATGCCGCGGGTGCACAGCCATCACCCCAAACCGCGCGAGTGGAGGGGGAGTGGAGGCGCACAAAGCACAGCCCAGTTCTCTCCAGGGAGGGTCCCCAGTGGGGCTGACGCCTGGGCCGCGCGGTGCCGTCCATGTAAATGACGCAGCGATGTTGATGAGAGCAGGGATTGGGGTCTCCGGGGGCGCTGGTGCCGGATTGAACAGAAGCGCCTCGCGCCGCACGCAGCTCAAGTCTGTCATCGTCACCGCTCAAAGCCGTAATGGGAGGTGGCAGTCTGAAATGAGTTGCCACGGCAAAGAGTATTATTTTTGAAATGCTTTCACACAAATCACTGGGCCCTGCATACAACTTAGTTTCATGCTTTAATGTCATCAGGAGGCACAAATTGGTGTGTCTAATTGTTTGCCACCTGCCAGCAAAATGAGCTGCCAGCCAGCCAGACGGGTCTGATTGTCTGTCAGCCACTCAATACATTGGGACTGACAACATCAAAAATTCAACTTCCAGCTCCGGAGCTTGGGGAAGGCTTGGAGGCCTGTCCTGCAAGTGCTCCCCAGTGGCTGCGCTTTCCATTGTGTTTCCAAAGCTTTCTGCTGCCGGCCTTATCCGTCCACGATATGATAACTCCATCGTGAGGTATACAAACACCTTCCTAAGCGTTCCAGTCCGAAACCCCGTTGAGAGGTGCCTTTAACAGCCGGTTGGCGTTTCTGAAAATAGGGTCCAAGAGGACAGGCTTCTGAAGCAGAGTCCGGGACACCACCGGTTTCGGACTCAGACTTCTGTAGGTCGTCCTGAAACAGCGATGCCCCACTGGCCACCTGCAGTCAAGGTGTGGCCAGAAACTCCGGTCACTCCCTTCTTTGCAGCTGAGTCAGACTTCATAATAACGCCGTCCAGTCCCCATGGAAATCGCCGAGGGTCTCACTTTTGTGAGCTGGTAGTTCATTTATTCTTTCGCCAGCATGTGTTCTTTGGACTTAGCGTAGGTGGTTAGTTGGGATATAGCTTCTACGGCAACTGATGGGTTTTGCTGTGTTAACTCGCATTTCACACGGGGTGCCTCTCAGCTCTAGGGATGGAGCCTTGATGAATTTCAGTGTTTTCAAGTTTATTTTTTACTTTTTGAAGTTCATTTGTATTTGTTTTACTGCAACAATACACTTTAGAAACATTGAGACCTAGCTGAGGTAACCCCTTTTTCTCCGAGCGTCACATCTCCCACCAGAGTGCATTCTGAAGTGTGTAGACATCCTCCTGTACGCATGGGGGAGGAGCCGGTGCCTTTTCTTTCCTCCCCTCCCGCCGCCGTCTGCGCTGAGTCGGCGTGCCTGCGATGCCGCCCAGCGGCCCTCCGGGTGCCTGCTTACGATCTGTGACGCACCGAACATGCTGACGTCCCTCCACCCCCGCGCCAGCACTGTCTCCAGTGAGACCGCTGTGCTGCGGTGCGCGAGGGGCTGCAGTTAGCAACTGGCGCGGCTCTCCCGTGCTCTGTGCCGCCGAGAGCAGAGAGAAGTGCCCCTCACGGCCTCGGGGCCAGCAGCGGTACTTAATGACCCCACCACGGGTCGCACCCCCGGAGTTGCCACTGTCCCCCGGTACTCTGTCCTGGTAGATTTCTATACCGGTCTATGGTTTGCACAGTACTCCAGCTGAGCTGTGTGTGCTCTGTGAATTAGTAACCTTGCAACTTCTAGGTTGTGGTATTGTGTTTCCCCTAAACCACCAAGTAAGCTTTACCCTATCTTGGAGACTACAATTTTAATCCTATAGGTTTATGTATTTTTAGTCTTCGAGAATTCGGTACATGTCTGTGATTTAGCTCGGTCCTAGTTCACCTGGGAGTCTTGAGATTTCCCTTCAGTTTGGACAGATACTTAAAAAAAAAAAAAGGCAGGGAGCAATGTGCTTCTCCATGCATTTTAACTGTTGTTATATTCAGAAAATTTTTGTAAGTCTCAGATTTCACAAATAGCTTACCCTTGTGTGCTTCTCTGGCTAACAGACACCTTGTCTTACATGAGTATACTTCATCTTTCAGGGTTTTGCCGGTCTACCCACACAATATATGAATTTCTGGCTTGATATGTGCAGGCAGAGTCGTCTGCATTTTTCTCCTCAAGCTTTAATATTCTTGCTTCCAAATGTTTCATTCTCTGAGAAAGAAAATTTCTAAAATGAAAAAATATTTTGTAAATATTATAGGACTAAAAACTCAATACAGATAGCCTTCATATTATTAAACCCAAAGTACAAGCTGAGGCTAGGTCTTTCTGTTTTTTTATCATTAACATTTTTAACATTAGTGATGAGGGTGACAAGTTAGGCAGGGGTGTCACACTCATTTTCACCGGGCAACACATCAGCCTCGAGGTTGCCTTCGAAGAGCCGAATGTAACTTTAGGACTGTATAAATGTAACTACCCCTTAACAGTTAAGCGAGATCTCAGTGCAATCGCCGGGTAGAAATAAGGTGCCGGGCCGGATAAAACACAGTGGAGCCGGCCTTGTGTGTGCTGCCTGTAGGGTATATAGATTTCATGGAATTCTCACATTGATTTCTTTAAACTTAGAATTAAACAAAATTATTTAAAAAATTAGTTACTACTGAGTATTTTAATTTCTGTACTTTTAGTTTTTTATTTTTTTAAAAAATGTGTTCATTATAGTGTTTAAAGGATGACTAGGTAAATGTGAGCCAGATTTACAAACAGCCTGTCACCCTTCACGTTTCCAGTGTCTGTGATGCCTGACCACCGCAGTGCCAGCTGCTACAACGCTCCCGGTGTCCTGCGTGTGCTTCCTTAGGGCCTGTTGCCAGGTGACGCAATTTCGGTAACAGCCTAAGTTTTCCAATTTTGTTGCCGTTGCCTCTCTTGGCATTTATACTGGCAGTCAGTGAGCTGAAAAATTATCTCTCTTTAAAGGGCAGATTAATAAAATGCTCAACTCTTTCTTAGATATCCTTTTTTCTGTGGGTATTCTAAATATAAACTAAGGACTCATAACACAGGAAAACATCAGAGCGGTTCCTTGGGATTTCTCTTGGGTTGTAATGTCAGTAAGTTGTCGTGTCAGCCTAAAATCAGCCCCAGATTGGTTCTCTCGATAGTTTCAGTTTTTTTCTTCAGGATAAACACCTATAAGCCATGTTAGGGAAGAGTGGTAATCTGGAAGTTAGGAGAACTGACTGTTAGTCGTGGGTCTCTTTGTAGTTTCCTGTGGAAGCTATAGCTGTTGTCTCTGTCTGTTCAGGACTCACTCAGCCTCCCAACAGTGAGAACAACGCATCATTTCCTCAAAGTCCCGTGGCGTTACGGAATTCTGGGATAAAGGAGATGGCCACATAATTAGCCTCCGGGAAGGAGCAGGTGGCTATTTTTGAACTTGGTTGGAAGGCCCGAGTGCCCGAACGGAGAGGACACTCTCTGTTCCCCCGGTCCTCCGCCTCCAGGCGCTCCCGTCCCCACAGGTGCTGCCCACATCCGTGCCGGGGACACTTTCCCACGCACGGCTCTGAAGTGGCCCTGTGACCGCCCCGGAGAGGACGAGCTCCCTCGTGGGGACGGAGGTCCTCGCCTCTCAGCATCCGAAGGATCTGTGCCTTCATCTCTTTGCTTCGCTGGGTTTTTACTGTTGAACCTTCCCCTCTTGGCTAATTCCTGTTGCCCCTCTTAGACTCCGCCCCTCTTCCCGATTCGGCACACCCTTTGCGCTCCTAAAAGGTCTGGTGCGTAACCCTGACCCAGAGCAGTTACTGAACCGCGTGGGTCGGTTGATCTGCCTGCGGCGCTCCATCAGGCGTCTCTAAGGCGCGGGTCAGGTCTTCCTTGCCTGCGGGCCCCCGGGCGTGTCGGCGTGGTCGTATCCCTCAAGAGCCGGTTCTCGGTGAGTGTTACGGAAGGGGTTGGGGGGAGAGAAGAAGGGGCGTTTCACCTGGTGCCCTGAGTGCTTCTGGAACACGCGTGCTTTCGTGAGTCACTTGCAAAGCCCTTTCTTATCTTCAGTACCTCGCTTTATACCTGAACAAATCTTGAGGTGTGCACATACAGTGGTTTCCTTTTTACAGAATTCACACAGCCAGTTAATGGAGACCCTCCAAGATTCTGTCCTTAGGCCACTCCTGCTCTCTCGACTTGCACTGCTTCTTGGGTGATGCCATCTACTTTCCCAGCAGGAAACGGTAGAAAGACTGAGGACTCCAAAATTTGTGTCTCAGCCCAGACCTCTGACCTAACCGGACACTGACTTACTGCCCACTTGTTTCATCAGCACCACTAGGTGGGTGGTCAGCAAGGTCACAGTTGTTAAAACCCTGCTCCAGCCACGAAGGCAGCCCCGCTCTTTTCTGTTGCGGAATGCAGACCTTGCCACGCCGTCTCCGGCCTTCCTCTCACACCCAGGTCCTGGCTCCTGCGAGTGCCGTCTGCTCTCCCTCCGTACGGCCGTCAGAACTGGACCACGTTTCTCCACGTTCTCCACGCTTTCCTAATCCCAGTTACCATCATTGCTTGCCTGGGTTATTGTAGCATTTTCCCGACCAGCTCCCACGGCCCCTTTGCCCTTTTCTGCTGAGTCTATCCTAAACGAGCAGCCAGCGGGATCTTGCTGTAGCCTAGGATTGTGTCCCTCCCCGTCCACAAGCTTCGAGGGTCTCCTGCTTCCACTCTGTGGAGGAGGTAGTGGGCCACAGGGGCCTTGACGTCGCTCCTGTGGCTTCTCTCGTCGCGCCTCGTCACTCCAAATATCGCCCAGGCTTATCGAGTCACACTGCCCCCTCCCTCTGCCTGGGACACCGTTCCCTAGGGATCCTCCTAGCTGATCCTGTCCCCCTTGGTGGTGGCCCTTCTGCGCCTCCTGTTAGGGAGTGTCCTCGTAGCCTGCTTCCCAGGACCACTCCTTGTGCTTTATGTTTCTCCTGCCACTGCCTCCCTGATGTCCTGTGCTTGCTCCCTGTGAGATTGACTGTGTGTCCCCCCTCCCTGGGGAGCGGGCGTTCGCTCCCTGTGAGATTGATTGTGTGTCCCCCCTCCCTGGGGAGCGGGCGTTCGCTCCTGCGTGTGACTGTGCGTCCTCCCTCCCTGGGGAGCGGGCGTTGGCTCCTGCGTGTGACTGTGTGTCCCCCCTCCCTGGGGAGCGGGCGTTTCGCACAGACGGGGATTTTGTCTGTTCCATACCCTGCTGTGCCTGAGAGCTTAGAACAGTTCCGCACACATGCTGGTGCTCTGCAGATGTTTGTTGAATGAATGAATGAATCTTAGGTCCCGTCACACATCTCTGACTTTGAGATAGGATAAATCCAATGACGGAAGGGTTTGTGCTCAGTGGACTATAAAACATATAATGCAGGGGTATCAAACTCATTTTCACCAGGGGCCACATAAGCCTTGTGGTTGCTCTCAAGAGCCGAATGTAATTTTAGGACTGTATAACTGTAACTACTCCTCAACAGTTAAGTGATAGCTCAGTGTTGCTGCCAGGTAGAAACAAGGTGCCGGGCCGGATAAAACAAGGTGGAGGGCCGGGTTCGGCCCCCCGGGCCTTGTGTTCGCCGCCTGTGCTGTAATGAATCACTCCGTGGAACATCGGGTTGAAGTGAAGTGGATTGCATAATTTCCTGGTGTGTGGTATTTTGATGACCTTGGAGTCTGTGAAGGTTATATATATGTAAGGGAAGTATCCACTTCTTTCCAGCTCACAGTGTTGAAATGGGGTGGAAGTGTGACATTGTGTGGGAAAACAGAAAATATTTTTAAGATTGAAAAATGCAATTGGTAAATTGTGTGTAATGTAGAGAATTTTAGCAGTCTATCAGCATAAATAGGAGATCTAGAAGAAATCTACAGTGAAATATATTCATAGTTTAGGTTGGAGGCTTTTTTAACTTGTATGGATCTATTTTTGAAATCTAGATAAAAATTTCATGCTCACCCTAGAAAGCATAAATGTACTACAGAAACTTGTGTATGTTTCAGGGTGTGTATGCACCCTGGTGGGCACCCAAGTTGGCCAGTGGGTTTCTACGTAAGCCTTTCAGAGTACCCAAGTGGCAAATGTGGAGTAACACCCTGGTAGCAGATTTTGTAAGAGTGGACAGTGTTTATTTTCATGCACAAGCAGTTGAAAAATAGATAATGACCTTCCAAAAGGTAATGGATGTGTTGTCAGCACATACTGACAACTGTAAACTTTCAAGTCATTTGTAAAATGGGTTTCTTAGGACACGGAGTGGTCTCAGGTGTTACGGAAAGGGCAGTGTTGCCGAAGAAGTGGCACTGAGGGCGGGAGCGCACAGTCTTGTGATTCCAGATAAAGACTCGGCCGTACATGCCCGACGAGCAAAGGTGAAACGGTAGTTCTTATAAATGCATGAAGTTGCAGATGGAGACAGAAGCGGCGAAAACAGCCACACCCAGCCTCCCACCCGTTGCTGCTGCTTGTGACCGTAACGTGCCAGCCCTGCGGCCACATCCGAGATCGGGAACTGGGGCTCGTGAAAGTCGCTGGGGGTTCCTCCCTCCCGTGGGCCCTGGTTTGGTAGGGGACGCACAGATTTCACCTGGTTGCCTCGCCACGCATCTTCGGGTTTTTAGTCAGCAGAGTTATTTTCCACAATTTTCTGTAATATTTTCATCTCTCAGCCTTTTCTCACATGCCGTGTTTTCTGGGTTTGCTGTCATCCTAACTGTTGCCTTGTGGACGTGACACTGTTTGTCATCGTCCCTGAAATGCGGTGCCTACATCCCACCTGGGGCTCCGGTCACGAGGTCTGACCGTCTGGGTGTGTGGGTGTGGGCCCAGGCTGCTTCGGCACTTTGGGGCGTCACGGAAGTGCTGATCGCTGAAGTGTGCTGACCACTCCAGCACCCAGGCCACGTGCTCAGCACTTCACCCAAGCTACATCCTTTCACCTCTGCAGCAGCCCCATGAGCCTCCCCTTGGAGGGGAGGGGAGCGGAGCTCGGAGAGCTGCACTGGCCCTTTGGAACACATGCCCACGAGTCTTCGTAGTTGTTGGAGGTAGAATCCTAACTCCGGTTTGCCAGACGTCCGTGCCTGGGCCCCCAGCCACTGCGCTCCAGTGGGTGTTCGCACGCCTCGTGCGGCTGCCAGACTCGCGGAGCCCGCCGCCGTGGCGTGTCTGCGGACGTCCACGCCTGCTGCGTTCCTGCCCGGCGCTTCCAGGTTTCTGGTGCGCGGGCGTGGGATGCTGTTCGCGCGTACTTACAGGTTGTTGACGTTAAACCTTTTTCTCTCACCCGTATGACGGACATTTCGTAAGACAGTTCTCACAGCCTCGGCCCTTGACAGGATGCCTGCAGCGGCTCGCAGCGGGGGCTCCCCGGAGCTGGTGTTTGGGGGTCGTTGTTCTGCCGCCTGCGCCTGTGCTTCGCTGCACCTGTGCTTCGCTCAGCCCCTGTTTCTGGGGCTTGTTGGGAAGGGCCGTCATGAGAGAGGCGGGAAAGTACTTGCGTTTCCCCGAGGCCTGCTTTTCCATCAGGATTTGATCCCTTTGCTTTCTTGCTGGACAGTCAGTGAAGTGGTGCATCTCGGTTTTAGTTTATAAGGTCAGAGAAGAAAAACCCCAAGTTATAGTTCGTTCTTTTTTTCATTGATCTTGGTGTGGATCATTATAACCAGATACTGTATATCTTATAGGGAGAGAATCATTTCACTTAAAGGTAACAATGAATATTTCTAAGGTAACTCATAATCGACAAAGTCCTTTTAAATACCATATTTGGTAGTGTATTAATGTGTACTTTTTTTCCCAAATTTTTTGAGGGAAGCAAGGGAAAAATAAGGATGTGCATTATACATGGGTAAGGCCTGAAATATCTTCTATGTGTTCTTGTGTTTCGTCATTGTTACATAAAATTTCTTGTACCATAATTTGTTCAGAAATAAATCTAAAATTACTTATAATACAAAAAACCAAGTATCTAAGTGTAAATAAATAAAAAGTTCAATGAAAAAATTAAAATGAAAATTTTTTTTTCCTGAAAGTTTGGGCCAGAGACAAGGGTGCGCATTATACACAGAAAAGTACGGTCATCTCCGTAACCCCCCCCCATGTGACGTAGGGGCGTTCGCCTTGCATTCTCACCGAAATGAGCGAATGGAGGGCGGGTCGCGCAGCTGGAGAGGAGTTCGTTAGGCCGACCTGCTGTCCTGACTCCACAGCCTGCGTTCTCCTGCTTGCCTGGCCGCCTCCCGCGGGGAGCAGTGAGGGCGCTGGCTGAGCCGTGGCCGACCGGGGGGCTGAAAACAGAACGTGTGATCTGGGCAGTGTATAACGTAGCTGAGGGTCAGTGTTGGCTCTGATGAATTCGACCGTGTCCATAAAGAAAAAAACAAGATGCCCAGAGGTAATGAAGGAATATTTTTTGGCTCAAGTAAAACTAATGTTATTATACCTTTTATTACAAAAATTAAAGAGTAATAATTAATAAATTGAAAGTTAATTTCTAAGATTAAGAATAATCTTAAAAATTTAGATTTCTGACATTGAAGAAGCCATTGATGACATTAACAAGAGTATTTCTTTGAAAAATAGTGGCATTAAGGAAGTGTAAGTCACAGACTTAGTTGAGCTTGAGCCATTGATGAAGGTTCTTTTAAGTAGAGCTTTTCAACGGGGAAATTGTAAAGTATAGATGCACTTAACCACCTAACTTACAGGGTAGCTTTGTACCATTGGACACCCAATTTCAAGCATTATACTTGAGCTTGAAACACCTCACGCATTTACTTTCTAGATCAGTGATTTTTCAACCGTTGGGCGGCAAGAATCTTTAAAACATGGATTACCTGCCTATTCAGCCAGGGGCACTGACCTCTTTTCCCCTAGATTATCACGTAAAAAAATGACAACAGGAAACACAACAACAGACATTCAGTGTGAATGAATCAAAATTATTCCTACTTTTTTGGTCAGTTTGGCAACAAACATACTTTCTGGTGTGCTGCCGAACATCAGTAGTCAGTGGTGTGTGCCAGGAGGCGGGCAGCCGGACGCGCTGTTCTAGGGGAAGGAGCACAGTGCCCTTTGAGTTGTGCTGCGGGTGCGTGTTTGGGGGTCGCCGTGCCGTGAGCTTGGGAAGAGTGGGGCTTCCTGCAGAGAAGTCAAGGTGCTCATCATGTCAGGAAACAGACTCTTTCTCTTCAGGTGGACTAACATTCCTGCTCATTTGTAGTGTAAGATGAACACAGCATCATGTTCAGACTTTTTGTTTTGTGAAGTTCATGTAAATATGCTCCAGAAATATGGGAGAAAATACTCAACTCCTGTGTTCAAAAAGTCAGGGTTCAAAAGCCAAATAGATTTTCATCAAACATCCAGTGTAGTACCTTAGTTCTTTTCCATTATACTAACATTACTACGAGGAAAAAGCATTTGATTTTTTCCTAAAAATAAAATATAAACTTATTTAATATCAGATTCCTTGATTTCATTTTTTTGCTTTATTATGAAGACTTAGAATTTGGCTTTCAAAGATTTTATGACTGTTTTACATATGGAGAATATAATGTAGGCAAGATGGACATTTTATGTATATTTTTCAGGAAAAACATTGTGTACACATGCAAAATATTCTAACTCGAGCACACATTTTCCCGAAGTCATGATTATAGCCTACATGCCCTCCTGAGAAATGTTTGCGAACTCCAAATTCTGCATAAATGCTTGCTGCGTGAATTATAGTGGTCGACGCACTTCACAGCGCCTCCTTAGCATCCGTACTGTGTTCACCAGTGAGGCAGTGCTCAGGAGTTGGGAACGAGGGGGAGGAAAGGGAGAGAAGAGGCTGCAGATTGTGTGTGTCTGCCTGGTGGGGCCCGGGTCCGCCCTAAAGCCCGTGTGGTCTGCCACTCCCCACTGTTTTCCTTCCCACAGGAGCGTCGTGGTGCCTGTGAAGAAGCCACCTCCTGGGAGCTTGGCTGTCACCACGGTGGGGGCCGCGGCCACCGGGACCGGGCTGCCCACGGGCAGCACGCCCAACATATTTGCTGCAGCTGGAGCTACACCAAAAAGTATGATTAATACCACAGGTATCGTCCTTATATATTTTTGTGATATTCCATCCTTGCTTTCTGTTTTCTGTATCTTCATTTTTCTTCTTATTTGGTCTTAAACATAAATGACCATTCTGGCCGTTCAAGGGCATGTTCGTCTGTAGAGAAGGGTCTGCTTTGTGTTCCTGCCCTTCCGCACTCGCCCGCAGCTGCAGGGCGTGTTTCTGTGTGCTCATTTCAGAGGACGCTGTTTCGTTTCTCGTCTTCTCACGACGTACTGCTGTGTACTGTGGGGCAGTACCACATTGCTGAAAGGTGCTTGGGAGCACCGACGATTTGAACCCCGAAGTTTAATACGTGAAAAAGTACATTTTGTAAGAATAACAAGGTGTGCCGAATATGTTAGTGACATTTCCTGGTTGAACCCCAATCTGTACTTTTTGCTGAACCCTCTGAGGGAGAGCAGAGCTCCCCCAAGAGCCTCGGTGATGCGCGAGAGCCTCAGCTTAATGGAAGTGCACGTGGCGGAGAGCCATGGTCTGGCGTCGAGCTGACGCGCACGCCTAGGTCGCAGCCGTCTCTAGTTCGTTGTCTGACGTGTTTCTAATGACTCCGGGTACAGGGAATTCCAGTCACCACAGATTTTAAATGCCTCCTAAAATAGCCTCTTTTTTTTTTTTGTAAATTTCCAGAAACATTCCTGTTGATTAATAGATAAATAAATCCTTACCCAAGTCTTTGTGGTTCCATTTTAGGTATTTATAAAACGCAAGACGACCCCTGACTTTTCCTCCCTGACTCTAGTAGCCTCTCTCCTCCAAACTGTAGAGCCTTGAAACTTCCCGTCTGTCATCACTACCTAGACTCCTCCCATTTCATTCATGGCATAGCTCCTCTCTGTGCTTTCTGTGTCTGTCGTGTTTGTCCTGCCACCGGAGACGTGCCACGAGCAGCACACGATGGGTTGTAGGAAGTAGAGTGCACTCTGATAGCCCTCTGAGCGCATAACGTCATTAGTGGCTCTGTGTTGAAGAACGTGTCTTTGATTTACCTGTATTATAAATGAATATTTACATCTGGCTTCTCTGAAGACTTTACACAAAATATTTGTATTCAGTTTACAACCTTACTCTTTATTTTGCTTTCTAAAAATAGGAATAAAAATAATTTCTACCAAAATATATACCAGAAAAAGTGTTAAGGTTTTTAAAATGTGCCAGTGTAGTAGGAAAAAACCCTGCATTTGGTATTTATTGATTATGTCCTTTTTAAAGAATATAGGTAAATGAAATCACTTCTTTTTCTCGTTATATGAAACAAGTTATTTTGTTCTAATTTCTATTTTATGAACTAATATTAGATACAGGAATGGATGCTAGCTAGCAAGAGGTCTAGTGATAGTATGACGTGTACAGTGTACAATGAAAACTGAGCTGTAGCAGTAAACCCTCCGTAGTGGTGGGCGTGCGCACATTTCGTGGGCCCGCGTCCTAGCGGGCCCCAGCGCCCGGGGTCTGTTTTGGCACAGGCACGCCACGTAAGCTGTGGACTGGAAGCCCCACCGGGCAGTCCTGCTCTGTGGGCGTCGGTGCGAGGTGAGGTGGTACCCAGGGACGCTAGATGTCTCTCAGCTCCACGGCTCTTGCACGTGCTTGTGGAGCGGGTGTGCTGTGGAGAAGCCTGTTCTAGAACGGCACCTGCAGGTCACTGAGGAGCGCTCCGTTTGAAATGAGGGGCAGCGCCACTCGGCAGAGCCCTTCCGACGCCGCCGTCCCGGCAGAGGAGCCTCTGGTGCCCCAGTGCCGCCGAGTCGCGCTCGGGCGCCCCGCGGTAAACTGTGTGCTGGGCGCGGGGCCGCAGACATCCCGGCACAGCCGCACACGCGAGGTTTCCGCATCCGAGTTTACACTGTTCTATCAGCCGCATTTTATCAGGACTGCTTCCGTTGTTGATGTCTTGTGTTTACACCCCGTTTGTAACATGTAGTTTTGTTAGACTGTTACGTAAGTAAATTGGCTAACGTTTAATACAGCACGTTATTTATAATTACAGAGTTACTAGTGTACCAATAGCTGATGAGTTTTTAATTGTTAAAGTATGTTTTGAAATCCAGATGAGTAATTCTGCGTAGGAATGATGTAATGAAAATTATGCTGTTAAATAAATTCATGTTTAAGGCTCAGTGTCACTCTCTTGGACACAGGTGCCGTGGATTCAGCGTCCTCCTCTTCCTCCTCTTCCAGTTTCGTGAACGGTGCTACCAGTAAAAACCTGCCTGCTGTGCAGACCGTCGCCCCCATGCCCGAGGACTCGGCCGAGAACATGAGGTACGTACACGCCCCCTCCCCCGTCCTGTTCGCTTTTTACTCGTCTCCTGCCCTCTCAGACGGGGGACAGTGGGCCCTGAGCACCCGGGGGTGGCGGAGGGTCCCTGAGAGCGGTCAGCGGTGGGTTCTGTGACCGCCCTTCCGAACTGCATCGTTTTCATGCTTTTTGCTTGTTACTCATTATACAGAAATCTGCTATATCTCAGAGCCCAGAGATCTTGAATAATTTTCACACATTAACTTGGCTAAATTTATAACCCATTGTCAGTGCGTCACAATATCCAATAAAATAAAAACATGCACAGATGGTAACATCATAAAATCAGGCATCTTTGGGGTGGTAATGAAAAGTTGAAATACAGACTTTCAAAATAAATTTTCAAATTACATATAACATACATAATGGAACTTGAATAACCAAACGCTTCTTTATTGTGATTAATAGATGAGAATGTATTTTAGTGCTGTATCAGAGAGCGTTCCTGGAAGAGACTGGCCCGTGTTCTTGGGGTTAAAGGGCACGCACACACTTGTGTGTGTCCGCATTTCTAACTCGAGCACCCACAGGCGCAGAGTGTGGGGCCCTGCGCGCACGGGGGCACTCTCCTGTCTGCTCCCCGACATCCAGAAGCAGAGCCCCCCAGAAGCCCCCTCAGACCCCCCCACACCACTGTTCTTGCTCCTCTCACCTTCCCCCCCACCCTGACTTCTCTTATGAGGCCAGCTCTTTTTTGAACTTTCTGTAAACGGGACGGTACAGTGTGTACTTTTGTCTCTGGCTTCTGTCAACATTGTGTGTATGAGATTTGTCCATGTTGCATGTAGCAGTAGTTTATCTTTATTGCGTTTCTATCCCTTTCCGAGTCCATATTAC
This sequence comes from Phyllostomus discolor, assembly GCF_004126475.2. NCBI lineage: Eukaryota > Metazoa > Chordata > Mammalia > Chiroptera > Phyllostomidae > Phyllostomus > Phyllostomus discolor. Next base: position 2,094,134 of record NC_040913.2, on the reverse strand, counting down.
AGTGTGTCAGCCTGTCTCGCTGACAGCCGTTGGGATTCTGCGGCTCTGCGGCTCTGCGCTGTTACCGAGAGCGCTCCGTTGGGCGCGGCGCTGCTGCCTGCACCTCGGGCCCCTGGGTGCTCTGCACGTGTGCCTGCGTGTCTTTTGGGTAAATAACATGGAATAGGATTTCTGATTCACAGTGTTGGTGCGAGTTAATTGGACTGATAGTGCCAGCTGGTTTTCTTTCCTCCTTACTGACTGTATTGGGGTGACACTGGTGATGAACGTACACAGGGTCGGGGTGTGCAGTCTCTCACACATCATGTGTGCCCAGTGCGGTGAGCGTTCACCACCCCGGGTCAGGTCTCCCACCGTCACCCGCGGGTCTTCCCGAGCGGCTGGGTGGGCGTGCGCAGCAGCAGCAGCGTGTGCGAGTTGGCCGTTCTTCACGTCCTCACGGTGAAGAGCTCTCGGTGTCGTCAGCCCCCTGTGCCGGCGTCTCGGGAGCAGCAGGGCGGTGTCAGCCCCCGTGCCGGCGTCTCGGGAGCAGCAGGGCGGTGTCCCGCCGCGTTTCCAGCGGCCTCTCCTCTCCTGGTGACTAGTGAACTTGGGCGCCCTCCTGTGTGGTGCTGGTCTTCTGGTTTTCCTTTCGTGTAATTTGCCTGTTGAGAGCTCTTGCTGATTTAAAAATAATTGAGTTGTCTTCTCACTAATTTGTAAAAATTCTTTATGCATTTTTAAATCGAGCCCTGTGAGAATTATGTTAAATGCATGTATCTTCTCCCATTCTGTGGCTTTTCTTATCATTACCCGTGTGATCTGTTTCGGTCAATGGAAGTGGTAAGTTTCCACGAAACTCAGTTTATCAGCTTCTGTTAGTGCTTTCTCTGTTGTAGGTCACATCTCTGCCTACGTTTTCCCTGCTTCGCCTTCCGGCTGCTTTATTCACTGCTCTTCATGTTTAGGGGTGCTGCCCGTCAGGAGCCGCTCGGGGCTGTACCTGCAGGGGACTGAACCCACAGGGGCTGCACCAGTCTCGCTCCCGCCGGCAGTGACCGAGGCCCCCTTCCCTCCACACCGTCTCCCACGCCTGTTAGCCCGCCCTGTCCGCAGCAGGCACTCCGACAGGGCCAGCGCTCGTGCGAGAAGATGCCCGCGTTCAGTGCCCTGGCTGTCGGGAAATGCAAGTCACGTGCCACCTTCTGTCAGTCTCTCAGCATTCATACCCTCCAAGATATCCCTGCCTTTTACTTCTCATGTTTGTTGGTCCCCTTCCCCCCTCCCTCTTTTCCTGCCCTGGCAGCAGTGAATTGGTTTCGTTTATGTGGCCAAAGGAACATGCGTTGGCTGGGGAGAAGGGGCAGGAAGCTGTTGGACCGAGGGCCGCGCAGCGGTGCTTTTCCCCCAGTGCCCGGTTCTCGCACATCAGGTGCAGCAGGCACAGGGAAGGCTTATGCAAACACAGTGCCGCTCCCCCAGAGGAGCCCCTTGTAGAGGAGCCCTGGTGCCCTCCTGTTCCCGCTGGGTCTGGCGCTGAGGGCGGCTAGGGACCTGGGACAGCAGCCCTGCGGTCGTCCAGAGGACCTGGCAGAGCTCTTCTCCCCACTCCCCCCATCCCCCCACCCCGCCCTGTGTGAGCAGCACACCCTGATGGTTCCTGCCTCCCAAGGGCTCCGCCCGCCCAGCAGACCTCCCGTGGTTCCCAGCCGTCTCCTGCGCAGTGCCTCCTGCACAGCGCAGCGCCCAGGCTGTTCCGTGGGCCCTCGGCCGTCCCCTGGGGACTTGCTCTTCAGGAGGGTGAGCTCAGTGTCCTGCGCTGTCGTCTGGGACCCGCCCTTTCAGGATGATGTTTTTACGAAAGAGATTTTGTTTCATTGTCTTCCGGTCTGTGTAGTCTCTAATAGAGTGTTGGTCTTACTGCTGTTTCTTGTTATAATCTGTCTTTGTTTTCTGATGGCCTTCTTGAACATTTCACTTCACCGTTGGGTTTCGGCAGTTCATTATGACAAATCTTGGTTGTTAATTACTTTTCATTCTGCTTGTATTTTCTGTGCTTTTTGCATTGGTGGTTGAAGGCCTCTGTCGCTTTTGGAAAGTTCTTTCTGATTGTCTCTTCACATTTCCTCTGCCCTACCTCCTCTCGTTTAGTATTGCTGCTATAAATAAATGCCACAAACTCAGCAGCATGAAACAATCCCCTTCATTATGAATCGTTCCGCTGGCTAGAAGTACAGCCGGGGTCATGCTGGGCTCACTCTGGACTTTGCCGTTCCCCATTCGAGGCTTTGGGAGGGACGCCGGGTCATTCAGGTGTCGGCAGAATCCAGTTCCATGCCATGGAAGGACTGGTGGCCGGAATTCTTTGGTTGACTGTCAGTCTGGGGTGGCCCTTAGCTTGCGGGGTCTCCGTGCCAGTCCTCGCGTTCGCCCCTGCCTTCAGAGCCAGTGGTGGCGTGCCCAGCCGGCCTCATCCTCAGGTCACTCTGCCGCCCTCCCAACGCCTTCGGGCCTTCTCAGGCACCGCTCTCCCAGCCCGCGTGTGCGCTCTCGGCTTTTCCGGCTTCCTGTGACTAGACCAGCCCCCCACACAGGGCAGGGGGTTCTCCTCATCTTGGCTCACGTGGCTCGATTTTTATTTGCATCGCCCCTTCAGCCACGGAGCATGGCCCGTTCACAGCTCAGGGTCTGTGTGACAGTGTGGGCGGGTGCCTTTGGGCAGCCGCACGCAGCGTCCGCATTCTCGTCCGGGAGGGCCGACGCCGGCCCTTCTGCCCCGGGCACAGCACGCACAGGCACCTGCCCTCTCTCCCCCGCACTGTGTGTGCATGTGCTTTTAAGTCATTTGTTTCAATATGTCTCTTTTTATTGGACCAGTTTTTAATTTGCTGATTTTTTTTTACTTGGTGCTATTGAGACTATTGATAAACTCATTGAAGGCATTATTGTCTCTTTTAGTGTACTTTCAATTGGTCATGTTTTTTCTTTGTGCTGAACTTCCCCATCTGTTTATGCATGTTGACTATCTTTTCAATGATTTATCAGTTCTTAAAGTATTGATCATAGTTGTTTTAAACTCTGTCTGCTAGTTCCAGTGTCCGCTGTATCTGGGACTCTGATTCCCTTGGGTGTGATTCTGACGACGCTGATTTTTCTTCTTTGTACTTATCGGAGAAACTGGACATTGTGTGCAAGATAGCGGTGACTGGCATCCGTAGTATTTATGCTGGAGACGGGCCGGACCCTGCTGGGGCCAGGCCCGGGGTGGTGACACTGAAGGCCGGTCGCCCTCCAGCTGCTCGCCCCTCTGCCTGGGCCTCGTGTGCATCCAGGGCCGGCGTGTCAGAACGCCTCTCTCGGGCTTCCTGTTACCGTCACTCATCTCTGGGCCTTTTCCTTTCATGCTGCGCTTCAGAGAGTCCCCAGGCCCCCTCCCCGCACTGTGGTGGCTTCTGCTGCTACTTGTCACTGGGTACTTGCGAGCCTGGTGTTTGGGGCCCTGGAGTGGCTCTGGGTCTGGAAGGTGGGGCCTCTCTCTTCCTGCCCCTCCCCAGAGCAGAGTCCCTTCCAGTCCCTTCCTTGGTGGCTGGGACAGGGACAGGCTTTCTTCCGTCACTGTAAGGGCGGGGCTTTACTGTCCTTCTCCGAGACACACAAGCTCTGTCTCACAGTGCACAGGGGAAGGAGGGTCTCAGGGGGCATGGGTCCCTCCCTCTGAGTGCTGTCCCTGCTGCCACCTGGCTTCCTGCAGCAGGGGTGAGGGCCTCGGGGAAGAGCCTGTGGGTCCCTGCAGCTCTGTGTCCGCCTGCAGCTCAGGAGGTGTGTTCTCTTCCATCTGCTCGCTGTCGGGTCCTGCAGTTGAGTGAAAGCTTTCTCCATTTCTTCCCAGCTCCTGTAACCCCAGTGCCACGGCTCCCTGCCCCCTGCCCTCCTGCCCCCCGCCCCCTGCCCTCCTGCCCCCCGCCCCCTGCCTCCTGCCCGGCTCCGGGCAGACTCCCTGGGGCCTGGACCTAGGCTCTGACAGGGTCGGACAGCCGGACACCGCTTGGCTGCCTGGCTTTCCCGTCCCAGCTGGGCACGGGCGGACCCTTGAGAGCGCCCCACACGCAGATGGGGAGTTCCCCGTGGCTCTTCCCACTCCATATTCCTAACCAGTGATTGTCCAGTTCTTAGTTTCAAAAACGTTAAAATCAATAAGCATGTCCTCAAGTGAGGACTAAAAAGATAGAAAAAAGAAAATCATGGGGGGAATAAAATAAGTGAGAGTTCTTTCAGCTTCGGCTGCAACGCCTAAAGAATCATAGCTTAAAGAAGCCACTTTTCCATCCATTTCGGGGTCATGGTCCGATTTCTAGGGTGCACATTAGTCCTCAGCTGCCTGTTAATAGTGTGCTTGTGTTTTATAGTGAACGTTTAGTGAAACACAAGCAACGTATTTAAAGTCAGTCTGCCCACTGCTAGTCACAGTGTGTAGCTGATGAAGAAGGTGATGGCTTGACTGTATACTGTTTCGCTGTCGTTAGTACTCTCCCAGTCTTTTCTCTGCTTCCGTTTTATTTCAGTTCACTTACTTCTGCCTACATTTCCTATTTTATTTTTTAATTTTTAAAGAGTTTTATTTATTTACCTTTAGACAGAGGGGAATGGAGAGTGAAAGAGGGAGAGAAACATCAAAGTGTGGTTGTATCTTGCACGCCCCCTACTGGGGACTTGGCCTACAGTCCAGGCATGTGCTGTGACTGGGAATCAAACTGGCAGCCCTTTGGTTTGCAGGCTGATGCTCAATCTACTGAGCTACCCCGGCCAGGGTGCATTTCCTAATTTACATAGGAGCATTTGATTAATACAGTCTGCTGTGGAATGCACTAATAATTTTGTTTATATATGGGCCTTTGGGTACATTGCTTAAGGGTATATGATTATTCATTTTCATTTTAGATTTTATTTTTATAGATATTTTTGTATAATATAAGTAATGAATATACTTGGAATAATATAAGGTATTCTAAAGTAAGAACTTTAACATACCAAATTAAATTATGAAGGGCTTACTATATTTTTGACATTATGCTGAGGACCTAGGTGAATAAAAAAATTAAAACCAAAAGAAAATAAAAATTGCAATGTTATGAAGTGGCACTAACATAAGGCAGTTTATTAAAACACAACTCATATGTTAGTAATATCTAAATAAAAGTAGAATTGTTGTTTTTCTAGAATTCTAAAACATACATTTGAAAATAATCAACACTTTGTTGTGGATGCAGATTTATTTAGAAACTGAGACATAAATCTGACTTTTTTCTGATGGTACATATAACCTCCTCGGCCCTGGGCATATCTCTAGATCTGTTACATTTGGAAAGATTTGATAATAAGTGCAGCCAGGGGTTTTTATAACATTTTTTTCCTTCCAGGGGTTATTACATCTTTAGTCAAATAAATTTCGTAAAATCTATAAATTTCTATAAATGAGATTTTTTATTAACAAAGACCAATACATAATTGTGTTTTTTAAACCATAATAATAAACTGTTGTTTTATGACCTATTGTTTTAATCCAGGCTTTTAATCTATAGAATTTTATCTAAAACATTTTTTTTGCATTATTTGCTTTCCTGTAGTTGGTAATTTTGTTGGAGTAGTTGATAAATTCCCCAAGTTGCCGCAGTGACTTTCTTCTTGGAAGTCAGTAATTCTCTTTCTGAAAAGAATTTGCTCTTACATCAAGAAAAATAGCCAAAGTCAAAACAGCATCCCCAGCATGGGGTGTGCCCACAGGGCGGGAGAAAGCGTGGGGAGGAGAGAGGGGCCCGGGCACACTCCCAGACGGAAGCGCTGCTGGCCGAGCGTTCAGAGCACAGACCTCTCGGGGGCTGTGTGGGCCTTCGCCACCTGGCGCACCTGGGGTTATTGCTGCGTGTGAAGTACCCGAGGCTGAAGGACTGCTTTTGTTGAATAAATGAAAGTAAACTTTCCAATAAACCTAACAGGTCACTATTTAATCTGTTTCCTAAATTAAGTAAACTGCTAATTTTCCTTACAAAATAATTTTTGACAGAACTAGTTTATTTTTTCTGGTAATTAAATGTTATTTGTATTTTAAAGTAACAATTATACTCACAATGAAGTGGGGTAATTTGTTTATTTTTGTAGGACACAAGGTCAAGGAGTGCTCCCTTGTTAAGGTGTTTTCCTTACATGTTGGCAGATAAATGTTTCACGTGTGCCTTGCATTCGTGTGTTCTTCTCAGATGACAGTTGAAATGTCACTATAGGTGCAGTATTGGTGGGTTTTTTTAAATAATTGGGGTTATTGGCTAGGTGACAGAGATGGGCATAAAGCTGAGATTTATGTTGGTACCGTTTCCCTGAAGCATATAAATCTCGTAAGGATGGAGGTCACATGCAGCGCCTCCCTCCCTTTAACGCCGTGCGTGGTGAGGGGTCTGTCGGTGCCCACAGCCCGTCCCCTTTCTGCACTGCCCGAAGGCGAGGACGCGATGAGACTTCCTAGAGAGCTTTGTTGTTGCGATAGGGAAATCCGATTGTATCATTTCAGAATGATTATTTGTACTTAAAAGCATTGCTGGGTAAAATGTTACATCGTTTGTCTTCTGTTAGAAAATTAAAATTATGGTTGCAAGATGATATGTATAAGTATTATTCAATATTCTATTAAATTCTGTAAGAAAATGTTTGTGAAATACCTTATGATAAGTAATCACTTTCTGAGAAATGTCTGTTTTATGGGTATCCTTAAGTCAAGGTGATTAATACATGCCACTTACACAACACACATGTACTTAGTTGCTTTGATTAGTTTCCATTTGATAGTTAACTTTGTCACCAAGAACAGTATTTTTACACTTCTGAAGCCTTATACTTAAACCTGTAAAATATGAAAAAAGTTTTAAACTAGGGAAAAATATTCCTGGATTTAATTAAGTAACAGTACCATCCAGTAGTATAACTGTGATGTGAATCTCTATAAATCCAGCATTTTTCTAAAGTAACTTTATTCTCATGAGTTAATGTTAAGTCGGAAAACTCATGCTTCTCTCAGAAGCCAGCTGCAGAAACACAGCAGTAATTCTGTCTAGACGTTTCTCCTTCATGTGGGTCATGTTCACCCCCGTCACACACGCTTCAGGGGGAAGCAGCATGGCAAGCGGCCCTGGGCAGTCAGGCGGGATGGGCGGACCCGTGGGTCCGAAAAGAGGCGTTCTCCCTGCATTCCCTGGAGGCCAGGGGTGACCTGCGTTTCCCCTGGCCTCGGGTAGCCACCAGCTAGCCGTGTTACTGCCGCTCCTGCGGGCAGACTCTTGGGTTGAATCATGCGCTCTCAGAGTGTGTTTCGTGGCTCACAGCACTACCCCCTGAGATTGGTCACACAGCAGCACCCAGACCTCCTGGACGAGGGCCTGGGGGCTGGGGAGGTCGGGGGCAGGTGATTGCAATCTCCATCCCCCCACCCCAGGAGCCTGGCACCACGTCTTCCGTCGGTGCTGGCTTCCAGCGTCCCACAGTGGGCTGGTCTTCAGCGAGTCTGAGCAGGCCCCCCCCCCCCCACCCCCAACCATTTCTCTGCCCAGAGCTCTTCTCCAGAATGGGGTCATGCCAAATTCCAGCACTCCCTTACTTGCTTAGCTTTGGAGGGACTTCTCAGGGACCTCGGGAGGTCAGAGTTAATTCTTGTGACCGGCGCAGCGATCCGTGCAGTGAGTAAAGCACGGAGGGACCGACGGAGGAGACGTGCAGGGGCGCCTCGTCCCGGCCCAGCCAGGACTGGGAAGAGAGGCCGCGGCCCCGAAGGTTACACACCCCCAGGCCTCCCCCGCACACTTCTGCTCACGGGGCGGGCGGCTGCCTCGCGCAGCCTGGGGCCCTCGGGGAGCGGGACCTTGTTCCTTCCACGGGAGCGAAGAAGCCTCATGGCTTAGTGGGTTTGGGTGGGACTTCCACGATTTTCAAAGGTTTTGATTTAGAAATAAAGTTTATTTGACTTTTTATTTTGAATTATATTTACTAGTCTTTATGTCTTAATTTCAACAGCATCACTGCAAAACTTGAAAGAGCTTTAGAAAAAGTTGCTCCTCTTCTTCGTGAAATTTTTGTAGACTTTGCCCCATTCCTATCTCGCACACTTCTTGGCAGTCATGGACAAGAGCTATTGATAGAAGGTATGATTTCTCTCTCTATTCTAATTGCTTTAGTTTCCTGTGATGTTTCTGTTAATTGTGGCATAATTTGTACTTTGGAGGGATATGTATTGCCGGAAGAATATAAAGACATCGCTTCCACACATTCCGATGAGGTTTTCATGTATGCTTTCTCCTTGTTCGTTGTTTTAAAAAATAACATGCTCGTACAGTCAGTGCTAATGCACAGCCAGAAACAGGGGGAGGAACTTGGAGAGGCTGTCGGGCTGGGGGCTCTGGCTCCTGCGAACGCAGTCTCCAGGGCTGCCCCTGGGGAGCCGTCTCCGGACATCCGCCTGAGAGAGCCAGGCTCCCTGACGTGGCCTTTCATTCACATGGTGTGTGTTACGTGCGAACCCGCAACTGAGCAAATGCAAGCGACTGCCTGCCCAACTGGGAGTGTTTTCCTCAATGGCAGCTTCAGTGGCATGAGAAGGCATGAGCCGTTGCGAAGGTTTAATTTATGCACTTCATGTAGAGAGTTCTGAAAGAAATGTTACCTGGAGCTTTATTGACTTAAAAGCTTAGCTTTATAAATAGGAAATTTGGGAAGGGGTGATCAACACGCAGACGGCCCAGGGTGCGTGTAACGGCTCTGGGTGCCACTCACTGGGTTTAGGAGCCGCCTCCCTCGGTGCTCCTCTGCTTCTGACGCCCCACTTGCCTAGAGGCTCTGCTGTCCCGCTGCGGCCTTGTCTCAGCTGTTTGCACCCTCTCTTTCGGGACCGTGGTACCTAACAACTGAACAGAGTTTAAATCCCTAACCTGCTGCTTTCCCAGCTCTGTGACTTTTGAGGCTTAGCTGCCTGGTTTTCTTTTAATGTATTGTACTGATTATGCTATTACAATTGTCTCAGTCTTTTCCCTTTTACCTCCCTTTGCCTGGTATCCCCTCCCCTGCAGCAATCCCCTGCCCTTAGTTCATGTCCATGGGTCATGCATATCAGTTCTTTGACATCCCCATTTCCTATACTTTTCTTAACCTCCCCCTGTCTATTTTGTACCTACCAATTAAGCGCCTTAATCCCTGTAACTTTTACCCCCATTCCCCGCCTCCCCTGCTGATAGATAACCCATTTAATGAGACACAGTCAGTGTTAGGGGGCTCTTGTGAGGGTTACACTGTAGGAGCATACAGAGTTCTACAGTGCATGGCGGGCTCTTCATTTAAAAAAAAATCCTGAGTTCTTGCTCTAGGTTAGGTGCCATCTTGGGTACCTGGAATGTATTAGTAACAGAAAAGGTCCCTGTCTGGTGGAGCTTATACTCCAGCAAGGAGAGATATCAGTAAGCATTAAACATACGTACTTAAGTCAGAATGTCGGAAGTTGGGAAATGCTGTGTAGAAGGATAGGTGCCACGCTGGGGACCAGGAGCATGCAGGTGGCAGGGCTGCAGTGCCATTTGAAAGTGAGACCGACTGTACGCAGGCCGACAGTTCGAGTTCTGTCTGAGCACCGAGCTGAGCTGTGCACGTCTCTGTGGGCGGTGGCAGGGTGGGGGGGGGCGGCGCTCCACAGCCCGTGTTACTCCCACAGTGGGAAGCGGGTTCCGTGAGCACCACCGGAAAGTAAGCCCTGAATGGTTCCCCTAAAAGTCTCTTGTTTTCTCTATTTCTGTGTGCCTCTTCCTAAAACGACTTGGCACATTTACAGAAGAAGTTTACTGTTATCAAAGACATACTAAAATAAACACAGAATAAATTTATTCATGTAGCAATGCAAGTACTGGGTCCCGTGCTGTTACTAAAAGTGAGACCAAATCAGGGCCAAGTTTCCTAGCAGCCACAACAAAGGTGGATTTATTCTAAGTTACATGTCTCATATTGCTGGTCCCTAAGTGGCAGTTTATGACTATACGGAATAATTAAAATGTAAGGAATTGCCATCAGGTAAGTTTTTAACTGCCCTATATTGGTCAGCCAGTACCCCATGTGTATAGCCCCCTTTCCAGAATCTTCCATAGCCATACATTTGGACTGCTTTCTTATTTCTTCCCAGCACTTCAGAGAGAAGGAAGGAGAAATGGGTGGGTAATCGAGAATAATTTTTCTTGGACTTATCTAAGTTTACCTTAAATATTCTGAACTGAGTTGAAAAGCATTAGAATATGCCACTTAAATTTTTAAAAAATGACTATGCTAAAAATGAAACATTGAAACAAGTTATGTATTGAAAGTTCACTTTGTGTTCACTGGGCAGAGTACAATTTTATTTTGTAACTTTCCTGCATCCAAAGATATACCCTAAATTTAATATATCCTATTTTTAAGATTTTATGGATGTAACGTTCATATTCTTTTTTCTGTTAAAGTAATTTTTCTTAATAAAATGACAGTAAATGGTAGATCTTAGGTTCAAGTTTTGTTTTTTAAATACCATTATTGGCAAAATATAAAATTGACAACCTTAAGATAATGGTCCTTCAAATTTCTGCCAGTTCGTACAATCCAAAAATCAAGAAACTGTCCTATAAAGGGCACGCTTTTGGCATCCCTCACAAGGTGGTCAGACCATCTTTTCCGGACTCCACGAGCACCGTCCTCTTGCCACTGGCGCATGCCCGCCTGTCCTGCACGTGTCCTTCTGCACCAGATGCCGCTCCTGCTTTCTGCTCCTGAAAGTGTCCTCGTTCTCTGGGTCCCGCCTCAGGTTTCTTCTGCAACGTCATTGCCTTCTCCGGCACAGCCCTGTGCCACTTTCACTTATACAGTAGTAATAAAAGTATTTTTCACTTGTAAACAGAAAGAATCTAATTGTTCATATTAACATTGCCTAACTTAGATTCTGGCGCGTAATAATTTAGCGTTCATTTTCCTTGTACTTGAACAGAACATTCTTTTCCATTAGTAATTTTGGGAAAAGGTAAGTTGTGAAAATAAGAAAGACTGTTGAAATTGTGTGTTGTGTGGTGGAAATCCCAGCATGGACCTTGGACACCCAGGGCCCCTTCTGGCACCTTGTGTGGCCCATGCATGCGCACACGCGCGTGCACACACGTTGTCTCCCACCCAGCTGGCGAGCACACGCACGCTCTTTAGTCTCCCCCCCACCCCAGCTCCCCTCCCCAGCCTCTCTAATGGGACCAGGTCCCTCTCCCCTGAGGGACACTCACGCAGCTATGAGGCTCTCAGGGGTTTTCACGATGAAGATGTCTGGCGGCGAGCAGGTCTCACTGCTTTCGACTCCGTCACCGTGTGTGTCTGGTGGGGACACGGCTGCGTTTAGGTGACTGAAGGCATTCAATGTCTTGCAAAGAGAAAAGGCGAGTGATCTCTTTTTAAGTCATCATACAATATATTTGAATTGCATGTTTATCTTACGTTGTTTTTCTGACATGGATTCGTTTTCTTACAGAACAGTTAATATTTGGGAATTTATATTATTACATGCTTTAAAATACAAACTAAAATAATGTCCTTTAATTTTTTAAATGTGTCACTTATATTAGCCAACCTGTGTTAAATTTATTCTTGTATGATGCTGGAGTACTCAATGCAGTTTACATCTTTTGAGCTCACTTATTATTAACAGCAGCTATTTTTACATAGCTTTTAGTGTGTGTATCCTTCTCTTGGCAGTAATTAAGGATTTTGAAGACAGTAGTTACGGGGAGCTTACTAAATTTCCTTTAAGAAAATTCTAGCTTTTCAGTTTGAAAACCATGGCATGTGAATGAGAGTGACTGTGTGTGTGACGAGGAGACCCCGCAGCCTGCGGGGACAGACCAGCGCGGGGCCTGAGGCTGCTCCCTGGGCCTCGTGCCGCCTGGAGAGTGCTGTGGGCTGGCCGCGCACTGGCCCGAGCAGGTTAGATCTTGGTCAGTTTTATTCAGGGGCCTAAGCAGGACAGTGGGCCTGGAGCTGTAATCAGTGTTAGGGAGACGGCAGTCATTCCAGCTGACTCGAGGAGGAGGTGCTTGGGGAGGGCTGTCAGCACGGTGAGGGTGGGCCTTCCCTCTGCCCTGAGCCATCGTGGCCTGGCAGGGCCCTGGGAGGTCGCTGGTCAGATTCTGTGAGCACTCTCTGTTTGCCTGGGAACCCAGAGAATGGTAACGGTAACTCCCTTATCATGAGGGTACACTCAAGTAAGTGTCCTGAGCATCGGGGGCAGGAAGTGAAACACAGTCAGGAATCCCGGAAGTGGGAGGAGGGAGTCAGTGACCCAGGCTACTCCCTTTACCTCTTAAGGCAAGTTCGTAGCCTCTTGCTGCTTCTCTCTGTGTGCCAACTCAGTGTTTTTCTCCTCCCCAGACCAGCTCCACTGTCTCAGTCATCAGACCGTAGCTCAGCATATCATCCGTTAACTTGAAATGTGCTTTTCATGTCACTATCTTTCATCACCTGACTGTAATAAGATGCCCACCAAGAGAGCACCTGCCCGGCTCAGCCGCGGGTGTGCCTCTGTTATCATTGGTTACCGCGGCGGTGGGCGGGAGGGCAGCTTGACCGCAGCACCCTGGCCGCCCTTGGAGACGTGGTCTGTAAGCTGACACATCTGAGAACAGAACAGCAGCGGTATGGGACGTGGCACTAACAGGCCAGCTGCACGCTTGGTGCCACCAGTCAGTGTTTTATGGCACTCGTGTGATGTTGAGACCAGCACGTGTTCGAGGACAGGAAGACAGCCCAAGGTTTCCACCTCCACCGAGAGGACATCACTAAAGTGGTGTTCTAAAGGGAGTGAGCCTTGGAGCATATACAGTAACTGTATGGCTGCCTTACTAGAAAAATGTATATGTTCACTTTAATTTAAAAGTTATATTCAAAATGTCATTTCAGAAGTTATTTAAAAATTGCAATAACAAAAAACTGCCTGTGACCCATTCAGGGTAGATGGCAATGACACACAGTTTTTAAATATCCCTGAATTCCCCCAAGAAAGCAGACATAACAGTAGATGGTAACATAATAGCTACCAGCCCCCTTCATAGCCACTGACCCCTAGGAACAATAAGTGGACACTTACAGTGAACCTGAATGACAGGGTACCCCTGCATGCCCGACTGTCACGGGGGGCAGGCCCTTCACAGGCACGAGACAGGCGTGCTGGCAGCAGGTATGTGGGGGAGACCATGGACAGCAAGGGGGCCGCTGAGGACCCTGGCCTGCAGACAGGCCCCAGGGAACCCAGGCAGCCGGTGTAAAGGAGAGCTGCCGACACGGGAGCCCTGGAGCTCTGCAGTGACGCTTCTGTCACCAGGGCCATCTGGTCTCCATGAGACAGTCCCCCAGTCGGTCATCATCCAGGACGGACGGAGTCCCACCCCGAGGTTAAACTGCTGTAAGTGGAACTTAGACAAAGAGAAAGTCCAAGGAAACTGGAGGAGGCGGACAGAGCTAGTTTCTCCAGGAAGGAGGCTCTCCTCTTTCTGAAAGCTCCATAAAAACAAACAAGTGGAATCTCCAGAACCTGACGAAAAAGAAGAAGGAAAAAAAAACACCTAAAAGCCATCTGATAATTCAGGTACATTAAATGAACATAAAACAATAACCAGCAAAAGTGATTTCAGTCCCATGTATTATGACAAGAAAAATGAGGAGTAGGAAAAAAGCTGCTTGTACCCAAGTAAAAGGTGCTGAGTTTCTAAAGCGACTAAAGGGCAGAAGGCGACATACCAACTCATACACTGTCAAGTCGTGATTTAGGGAGTCCCTCAGGTTAGGTGGTGAAGTCTGGGGCAGAGCTCAGATTAAAGGGAAGGTTATTTTAGAGATGAAGGTGAAATCAGAAGAATAAAGGGGGTAATATTTATAATGAGAAAAAATAGAAATGTAAGAAAATCAAATTTTAAATTTAAAAAAAAATGACTAAAGACTCTAGAAAATGAGAGACAAATTTAAAATATCTAATATACATGAGAGTTTCCAAAGAAGAAACTCAAAACAAATAACAGAAAAATAATGTGATCTGTTATTCAAAGACAATCCTAGAATTTAAAAAGAAATAGAGATTTTTCTTCTAGAAGAAAACATAGGCAATAACATCATGGACATTTTCGTTAGTAATATTTTTCTGGTACATCTCCTTGGGCAAGAGAAGCAAAACAAAAAGAATAAACAAATGAGACTACATCAAACTAAAAAGTTTTGCACAGCAAAAGAAGCCATCAAGAAAATGACAAAACAATGCACTGAAGGAAAGAACATACTACCAGTGATACAATGTTAATATCTAAAATGTTTAAACACAAACAATGCCCAAAAATAAAACCAAACAATCCAATTAAAAAATGGGTAGAGGACCTAAATAGACATTTCTTCAAAAAGGACAAAGATGATCAATGTATGAAAAGATGCTCAATGTCAGTAATCCTCAGAGATATGCAAATTAAAATGACAATGAGATCTCTCCTCCACCTGTCAGAATGGCCATCATCAATAAATCCACAAACAAGTGCTGCCGAGGACCTGGAGAAAAGGGAACCCTAGCACACTGTTGGTGGGATTGCAGACTGGGGCAGCCACTGGAAAACAGTGGGGAGTTTTCTCAAAAAATTAAAAATGGAATTGCCTTATGACCCAGCAGTTCACTGTTGGGTATATATTTGAAGAACCAAAAGCACTAGTAAAAATTCAGAAGAATACGCCCACGCCCATGTTCATTGCAGTGTTATTTACAGTAGCCAAGCTGGGGAAGCACCCCCGATGCCCATCAGCGGACGTGTGGTAAAAAAGCTGTGGTGCATTCACACAATGGAATGTTACTTGACCATAAAAAAAAGTGAAATCTTAACCATTTCTGATAGCATGGATGGACCTAGAGGGTATTATGCTAAAGGAAGTGAGTCGTTCAGGGAAAGACAGGTACCGTATGATTTCACTTACATGTGGAATCTAAAAAAAAACAATGTAAAACAGAAACAGACCCATAGATGCACAGAACAGACTGATGGTTGCCAGAAAGGAGTGGCGTGGGGGCTGGGTGAGGAAGGTGGAGGGATTGAGAAGTGCAGACTGGCAGTCACAGAACAGTCATGGGGTGTAAAGTACGGCTAGGGAATATACTCAATAATCATGTAATAATCATGGTGCCGGGTGGGTACCAGAAATATCAGGGAGACGCTTTGTAAACTATATGGTTGTCTAACCACTGTGCTGCACCCCTAACACTAATACACAATAATAGTGAATATACACTGTAATTTTAAAATGTCCCTTTTTAATTTTACTTAAATGTGCACTGAATATCTGAAGAAATAACCCAGATGACCAACATTGAGACATATTCTAGTGAAGTCCATGGACTTTAAAGAAAAAAGAAAAAAACACTTCAGGTATCATGATACAAATAGAAATTAACTTACAATGAAAGAGAATTCTGTTGTCATCACACTTTGTGACAGACTTATTTTCTAACGAGAAGAAAATGCAGTTAGGATATTTAAGACAAGGAATGAGAATGTCAGAAAGCTGACTTTTGTGCACAGAGACTGCAGGTGAAACTGCTAACGAGAAAGAACTCAGGGACTGTTACTGCCTTGAGCCCCTCGTGAGGAGCTGGCTACAGGACGCTTGCCTGGCAGCTGGCCCCCCGGGAAGATGTCAGTGGGCTCCGGAGGGCCCTCGAGGCGGGGTATGTGCGGAGAACCAGCTGGAAGGTGGCACGGGGAGAGCGCAGGAGTGATGGCTGAGTGCTGGGTTACTGAAACAGGTGGGGGGACGGTAATTGCATTTGTAGTGTTGTCATCATTATTACATGAAAGTGTTGCACAATGCTGGATATGAGCTAGTTAGTAATTATTGCCATTCTAATTCTTATCCCATGTGCCCAGATATCGAGATTCTCATTCAGTAAAGGCATGCATGTGCGCACACACACACACTGGCCATGCCCACTGTTTGCCTGGGCACCATCAAGTCTGTATCAGTGCGCAAACACCCAGGTTACAGTCTTGAAATACCACTCTCCACTGAAGAAGTCAGGGCTTCTTGGAGAAGTGGGTGCTTTCACGGCTGGGGCAGGAAGTGTTCGTGGCTTTCTGGCCGCACTGGGGGGTACCGGAAACCACCAACGACATGAAAGACTCTAGGTAGGAAAGGCGGGTGCTGCCTGGAAGACATTCTTTCTGCCAGCGATGGAGCGTTTTGAGCATCAGTAAGTGTAATTACTGTGGCGCATTTATTACATGAATGTGTTTAAGTCCATCAGTTTAAAAGTGACTTTTAAAATGATCGGGTGAAAGAGTATGATACAGAACTGACATTATTTTGAAAACTTATAAGGGAAAGATCGTTTCTGTCATTTCTTTTTAAATTATGTTACTTGTGTTATCAGGTCATTGAGGAGGGAGGTTTTCTTTTTATAGAAATACAAGCACATGTGATAAAGGACAGAAGGATATTTAAGTTAGATTACTATGATTTAGCATCCTGTCAGGAATTACCGGTGACACCACAGAGAGAGAACTGGACTACCAGGTGGGGGCGCCATCCCTCTCCGAGACTTACTGACCGGCCAGAGGAGCGGACGAGTGTGCGGGCGGGTGGCCCAGCTCACCAGAGCCGAATCTGATCGAGCCTGTGGTGTACCCAGCATTTGAAACTCTGTCCTGGGGATTCCGTCATCAGCACTAACACTGGTGGAAATTCTGCACCACAGGTGTCTCAGTTTCTTCAAATAAGTTCAATGTAAACAGAAAGAGATGCATGTGAAGAGAAAGAGGAAATCAAAAAGCTTTAGGAGATACATCAGGAAAGTGGTGACACTAAGTTGTTGATGGGTGTATCTGAATCAGGCAGCCCATGCTTATGGACGCCGGAACAACGGCCCGCCCCTGCCGGGGAGGCTGTGACCGGGACAGGACGCTGGGCGGGGGCTCCTGAGACGCTTGGCCCAGGTCCGCTTCTGGAGCCGGGGCGCCGGCAGGGAGTCCGCCGTGTTCTGTTTCACAGAAGAGTCTGTCATGCCCTCTGTGGGGAAAGTTCTAAAGACTTAATTACATTAAAGACATAAATAATGGTGAACTTTATCTTGTTGATAATATGAAGACAGTATCACCAAAGAGTAAATTATGTCCATAATAGTCCATCAACTTTAGCGGAAATTTGATTTCAAACACTGAAATTCTTTTCAAGGAATTCGATGACTGTTCTTTTGAGTTTCAACAGTTGAAGGGAGGGTTCAGTGTAACCCAGGAAGCTGTCGTGATTTAAACAGCGGTAGTGGCCCCGAGGCCCATCACTGTGTCGGAATGAGTGTCGGAGCCAGCGGCCCCACTCGCCCTGTGGCCAGGAGCTGCCGCTGCAGGAAGGAATGAGCCGGGAAGTGAATGCAATGGGAGCAATGGGATATCTTTTGTGGGTTAAAGAAAAGACAGAAATTGGATCCTTTCTTCATTAAATACACAAAAGCCACTACTGATGGGAAAAAGAAAAATATCAAATGTTGCAGAGCAGAAAATACAGAAAACTACCCAAAGCATGAAGTGTGGAGATTAATACCTCCAACTGTGTTAAAGGGATGTCAGTACTTCAAAGGGCACTTACACAGGTGAGTGATGGAGGGGGCATCCATGTGGTGGGGGACTAGGTGGCTCTGGGCTCTCGTCTCCCCCAGAAGCACCGAATAACCGACCACATGCAGACAAGAGAGGTTTTGCGGGAACTCCAGCAGCCACCGAAGAAGCTGCAGCAAACAAGCGAACGCCAGAAAGGCTGGGATGTTGATGCCGTGTGGCTTGCTTGGGTGCCATCCCCTCCCCAGTGTGATGTGGCAAGCATCCTTGGCCAGGATGATGTGAGGGGACTCCCCACTTTTTCCATTAGACAGACGGAAGGAGCAGAGCTTCCTGATGTGCCAGTGTGTCTGATGACTGCCCTGGGCCAGGGGTCTGCACTGCCCACCTCAGCACCCTGGTGGGCCCGGTGGCTGGTGCCTCCCGCAGGACAAAGGCCCTGAGCAGTGGCCATCGCCACAGCCTGTCAGATGGCAGTGGTCCGCAAGCCTGCGTGCACCTGGGGCAGAGGCGATGGGACCAATTATAGTAAAAATGCAAGTCTTCCGTGCAGAAACATGTTGGAGACCCTCCAACATGTTAGAGGGAAGTTACGACGTTTAAAAGCAGCAGTTTCTCCAGGGGCAGGAATAGAAGGACATGTACCGACGCAGGGGTTGCTGATCCCCAGAAAACACTTGAGAAGCCCAAGCTGCTCAGCCAGGCTGGTTTGTAAAGGCCTCCGCTCCACCGAGGCCGGCCACACATACTGGGAAAGGTGACTTCTAAAAAGCCCAAATAGCAACACAAACACACAAGTTACACAAGGGACAGGGAAACGTGGTCCATTCACAGGAACAAAACACCCAGAAAGTAACCCTAAAGAAACACAGGCCTCTGACTTACTTGGTAAGTAACTCTTTAAATTTCTTAAATATGCTTACTTAGCAAAAAGAGAAAAGCAGGCTGGCACCTAAACAAAATCAAGGAAATGTTTCTGAGTAAGATGGGAACATCAACAAAGACAAATTATAAAAAAGAACCGAAGTCTGAAGCTGAAAAACACAGCGCTTCAATCAAAAATTCACTCAAGGCGTTTCGGATCTAAGCTGATCAGGCAGTGAATTTGAAGACAGCTTATTCATTTGTTTTTTCTCTGTATTATCGACAGCATTGCCGGCGTCCCCATTTACCCCCTTTGCCCGCCCACCTGCCTTTCCCTCTGGCCATCGCCGCACTGTTGTCTGTGTCCTGGGTCATGAATGTGTGTCCTTGGTTGATCCTTTCACCTTCTTTCAGCATCCCCTCCTCCCGCCGCTCTTCTGACAGTGGTCAGTCTGTTCTCTTTGTCCATACCTGTGTTTCTGTTTTGTTCCTCATTTTATTTTGTTCACTGGATTCCGCATAAGAGTGAAATCACATTGTATTTGCCTTTTTCAGACTGGCTTCTTTCACTTAGTATAATGTTCCCCAGGTCAACCCTTGCTGTCACAAAGGGTAAACACCCCTTCTTTATGGCTGCATACTATTCCATTGTGTAAATGTGCCACTGTCTTTTTAAACACCTGTCTACTGATGGGCACTTGGGCTGTTTCCAGACCTTGGTAATTGTACACGACACTGCTGTCCACAGAGGGATGCAGCTGTCCTTTCAAATTAACATTTCAGGATTCTTACAATGTATTTCCAGCAATGAGGTCACTGAATCAAAAGGCAGTTCCCTTTCTAATTTTTTTAGGAAACTCCATACTGCTTTCCACAGTGGCTGCACCAATCTGTACTCCCACCAAGAGGGAAGACAGGTTATTTAAAATTATTAAGTTAGAGGAGCAAAAGATAAAAAGGAGGAAAAGTGAGTACAGTCTAAGGGACCTAAAGGCCCATTATTTGGCAGTATGGGAATCCCAGAAGGAAAAGAAAGAGTAAGGCAGAAAGTGCATATGAAGAAATAGTAGCTGAAAATTTCTCAAATTTGAGTAAAGAGACACAATTTCAAGAGGTTAAAGTTCAACTAGGATAAATACAAACAGACATCTAAGATACATTATAATCCAATTGTGGTAAGTCAGAAACAAATCTAAAAGGTGTAAGAGAAAAACGATTTGTTACATACAAATGAGCTTCTACAAGATTGTCAGTGGGCTTTTTAACAGAAAGCTGACGTGCCCGAAAGCAGTGGCATGTGTTTGAAGAAGAAAAACTGTGGACTAAGAATACCACACCCACCACAACTGTCCTCCAAAAGTGGGGAGGTCGTAGGACTTCCCCAGATGAGCAGAGAGACTTAGGAATTCCTCCTCACTAGACCAAATCTAGAAGAAGTGAATGAGCCACTCCAGGAAAGGGATTCTAGAGAAGAACTTGAAGGCACAGGAAAATGCAAGGCTCTCCAGTAACGGTGTGGCTGTGGAGGCGCCCTGTGTTATCACAGTGCCACTTCCGGTTCTTCCCTGAGACCTGAAAGACAAGAGGGGTGCAGAGCAGCACCTCCGGCGCTGTGACAGTGGCACTGGCGTGCATCGCTGTGCTCTGCGACAACGGTGACGTGACCTGTGGAAGCTGGCAGAGATGTGGAGGAGGGGAGTTTTGTGAGCAGTTGGTTAAAATGTCAGTATGTTTTATGTAACCCCCATGAAGACTACAAAGAATATGAATCTAGAATTTATACAGAAGAAAATAAGAAAGAAATCAAGGCATATCACTTTTAAAAACTGAACACAAGGGAAGGTAGCAGGGGAGGAAGTGATGGGCAACATGCCGTAGGGCACATGAAAAACCAGTCCCACAATGCCAGTCATTAATTCTCCAAATCAATAATTACTCAAAATGTGAAGTGTATTAAATGCTTCAATCAAATGGCATACATTGGCTGAATGTATTAACCCCTCCCTGCCCCTCAAAAATACCCAACTGCATGGAGCTCACTTTAAGTCTAAGCACACACCTAGACAGACAGTGAAAGGGCAGGGAAATTAATATATTTTATACAGACAGTAACCAAAAAAGGGGTGGCTATACTAATATAAGGCAATACATACTTTAAAAAATTGTCGTAAGAGGTAAAGAGGGACTATTATGAGTGTGAAAGTGTCCATTCACTAATAAAATAAAACAATTGTAAAGTCACATGCATCAAACGTGAGAGCCCTCGCATACATAGAGCAGACCGGCAGACGCGAAGGGAGAGGTGGCAGGCTATCTGGAATAACAGCAGGAGACTTCCCCACGTCCAACAGTGGACGGAGCGCCACAGAAGGCCACCGTGGAAGGAGGTGGCCTGAACAACACTAGACATCAGTTGAACCAAAGAAGCACATGCAGGACGTAACACCCAAGAACAGAATAGGTGGTATTCTCACGTGTACAGTATTTTCCAGGAGAGACTGTGGATTAGACCACAAAACATGCCATAGTACATTTCAAATGATTTGATTCATTCTAAGGTTTCTGTTCACAATGGAATGAAACTAGAAATCAATAGCAGGAGGAAAATTAGAAAGTCCACAAATGCGTGAAAATTAACACACTTGAAATAATTATTAGGTCGAAGAAAAATCTCTGAGGAAACTAGAAAAGAGCTTCAGACGAATGAAAACTGAACTATAGTATACCAAAACTACAAGATATGGAAAAAGCAGTCTCTAAGATAGAAAGTTGTAGCTATAAAATGTTACATTTAAAAACAGATTTTAAAATAATAAACTGACTATATACTTTGAGGAACTAGGAAAAGAACAAATTAAACCCATAACTGACAGAAGAAAGGAAATAAAGATTAAAGCAAAAGAGATAATAGGAAAACACTACAGAAAGTCATCAAAAAAAACAAGAGTTGGTTCTTTGTAAAGATTAACAGAATAGACAAACCTATAGCTAGATTAACCAAGAACAGAAGAGAGGCAGTTTAGATAACTAAAATTTAAAACAAAAAAAGGGGGCATTACACCCTGTGTCACGGACACAAGAGGATTGATTACAAGGAGTACTGTGGCAAATCATATGCCAAGGAATTGTGTGTCTTAAATAAAATGAATAAATTCCTAGAAACACTTGACTTACAACCAATCAAAAAGAAATAGAAAATCTGAACAGACCTAAAAGGAGAAAAGAAAGAGATTGAATTAGTAATAAGAAATCTTTACCCCCTCCAAAAAAAGCCTCAGACCAGATAGCTTCACTGGTGCCTTGTCCCAAACATTTAGTACCCATCCTCCTCAGACTCTTAGGAAAAATCAAGGAGAAGCGTGCATTTCCAAACTCATCGTATGAGGCCAGCATTTCTCTGACACTATAAATTCAGACCGAAGTCCTTTATGAATATGGATGCAAAAATCCTTAACAAAATACTAACAATCCAAATCAGCATCATATTAAAGAGATTATACTCATGACCAAGGGAGATTTATTCCTGGAATGTGAGGATGGTTCAGTGTACAAACTTTATCAATGTAAGACAAAATGAAGGGAAAAACTACATGATGCAGAAAAAGCATTTGACAAAATTCAGCACCTTTCATGACAAAAACACTTAAACTAGGAAAGAAGGAAACCACTCCTAACATCAGGAAGAAGATAAGGATCCCACTTTCAACAGTTTTATTCAACATAATACTGTAAGTCTTAATTGGAGGAGTTATGTAACAAAAAGAAATGAAGGCATCAACTTGGAAAGGAAGAAGTAAAATATGTTTGTATATGACATGGTATTAACATATAAAATGTTAAATATCCTACAAAATACCTGTTAGAACTACTAAATGAATTTAGCAGTGTTACAGAATACAAAGTCAACACTCCCAAAATGAGTTTCTGCACACTTAACACTAAAAAATACAAAGGAAATTAAGAAAATAATTTGACTTACAATAGCAGTGAAAATAGTAAAATAGTTAGAAATAAACTGAAGAAAAGACATACTCTAAAAACTTCAAATTATCAGTGAGAGAGAGGAAAGAAGACAGATAATTCGAAAGATATCTCATGTATGATATATTAATATTTCAGTAATATCCAAAGCAATTTACAGATTTAATACAACCCCTGTCAAAATCCCAAAGGTGTTTATTTCAAACATAGCTAAATCTATACTAAAATTTATATAGAATCTCAAAGGAACCCAAACATCCAAAAACAATATGGAGAAAGAAAGTTGGAGGTTTCATGCTTCCTCACTTCAAAACGTAATCATAACATTGTGGTTCTGGAATAAACACAGGCATATATATAGATGGATACAACAGAACCTCTAGCCCAAAAATAAATTCTTGCGTATGTGGTCAAATGGTTTTTGATATGGGTGCCAAGACTGTTCAATGGGGAAAAGACAGTCTGCTCAAAAAAATTTGCAAAGACTAGATGTCCACATGCAAAAGAATGAAGTTGAACGCCGTAAGCAAAAATTAATTTCAAAGGGTCAAAAACCTAAATGTAAGAATTCAAGGTATAAAAGTCTAGCACACAACATAGGGAAAAGCTCCAGGACGTTGGATCTGGTGGTGATTTCTTGGATAAGACAACAAGAGCACAGTCAACAAAAGGAAAAACATAAGTCTGACTACATCAAAATTAAAAAGTTCTGTGCACCACGGGACACCATCAACAGAACATCAGAACAGCCTAGAGAAATGCAGAAACCTCTGCATACTACCTGCCAAGGAGTCAATATCAGGACTGTATGAAGAACTCCCCCCACTCAACAAGATAAACACACATAATGTAAAAAATGAGAATGTCAAAGCCACAGGATACCACCTCACACCCACAGTCAGGGTTAATATCAAAGCACCAGAAAATAGCCTACTGCCAGGATGTGGAGAAAGGGAAAGACCTTGTGTGCTGTTGCGGGTATGTGAGATACCCAGCCAGCACAGAAGGCAGCATGGCGCTCCTCAAAACTGGAAAATGGGACAATCACATCAAATAGCAATTTCACATCTGGCTCTGGCTCTAAAAGAACGGAAGGCACAATCTGCAAAATGTCTGTGCACACCTGGACACAGACGCCCTCTTCAAGAGAGACACACATGGAGCAACCCAAGTGCCAGTGTACAGACTAAAGTGTGCAAACAGTGATGCACACACTATCATTCAGTCTAAGAAGGAAGAAAATTCAGACATGCTACAACATGTATGTACCCTTGAGGATATCATGCTAAGTGAAAAAAGCAAGTCACAGAACTATTGTATGATTTCTATTATGAGATAGGTGAAAGAGTCACATTTTGGAAGCAGAAAACAGGATGGTAAGTTCCCAGGGGCTGGGATGAAATTCATGGTGGTGTAGCTTGAATGTCTCATATGGTATGCGTTCCTTTCTATACTAAGTACTCATAAGATTGTCCTTAATAAATGGTTATAGGAAGCTATTTTTCTCTGTTTCACATGGTGTCTTAGATACCTGTTCTTCTCCAAAAGTTTACTTAAAAAGATAAATTTTATTTCTTTTAGCTGGGAACCAAGCTCAACCCATGTAACTGACTAACCAAGCACAATTCAATGCTATGTTGCGTAAGACTGAACTATATTGACTGCAGAAAGCGTTTTTCTTCCTATTGTTGATCATTGTTTTTGATCAGTGCTGTTAACTGACACTTAGGTCCGTTGTCCATTTGCATAATTCTGCCTAAGAAGCTGTGCGTATCCTTAGTTCCTAGAGTTGTTTCAAGTCATGCTGTTGAAGAAAATGGCCACTGACATTTTAGGGAAACTTCACAAATGTATACCAGTGATGTTTTGAGTACAAGTCCAAGGTTTTGCAAATGATAGATCTGTTTTCACATTATGGGGAAAATATCTCACATATTGCACTAAACCTCAAAATTTTAGGAATTTATAATCAGTTTTTACTCAAGGAAAATATTTTATGTATAATTTAAAACTTTTTGTCTTTCTAAATTCTGTAGAGATATTTGTTGATGTACAGTCACTTGAAATATTACAAATATGACTGTTAAATGACATTAAGGATCTCATTACAACTTTTAGGTAACTACTGACATCCTTTAGGTCCCTGAATTACTTGGGTTGTCACTATGTCAAGAGATTATATAATGACATGACTTTAAAGATGAACGATCCTTCAGAAATGGCGTCTTTAATCAGTGTTTCCATGTGGAGCAGCAGGAGGGAACAGGGGATACCTGACTGATCAGCTGTGTCAGTTTACTCGGCATCCCGATGGGCGCTTTCCCAGCTGAGGCGGCCAGATTGCTTTCATATGGAAACTAACGTGAGGTGAAGGTCAGAGCAGCTCTGAGTATCTGCTCTATAATGTGGCTCAGGATTGTACTTCCAGTGCCTAAGGTTCTGTCTTGTCTTCTCTGTGCTTTCAAAAATGGGGCAAGAAGGAACACCTTCAAGACGATATCTTGTCAGCATGGAGGGTGAGTGCAAGGTCCTGCAAAGGCAGGGGGCAGCCCGGGGAGCAGGTGCGGCGGCGGCGGTGGCGGCGCTGTGTTTACAAGATGCACGGGTGGACCTGGACGGTGTGACCCTGCGTGGAACAAGTTCAGAGAAAGACACACCCTACGTCCTTCTGCTGACGTGTGGACTCGGAAAGAACAGAACAAGCAAACGGACATGACAGGCAGACTCAGCTACAGAAGACACACAGTGACCAGAGAGAAGGCTGGGCAGCGGGGGGTTGGGCAGAAGGGTGAAGGGGATTAAGAGGGACAGGCCGACAGCTACGGCCTAAATAAGTCACAGATGCGGAGGGCAGCCCGGGCACACAGCCGGTAGTGGCGGAGTGACTGTGCGGTGTCAGGTGGAGACCGGACTTCTCCCGGTGAGCAGTTCACGGGGTGTATAGACTTCAGCTCGCCCTGCGGTGCACCTGACGCCATTACACCATTCTATGCCAACTGTAGCTTAAAAGAGCTTTACGTTCCAAGAAAAGGAAAACAACTACAGTGAGATTGCCTCTTTTTGTCATGATAGAGCGATGGGGATCGATTTGCCAAAACCACGGGAAGTGTCCAGACCTTAGCAGGCCAGTGAGGACTCCAGTCCCTGAGAGCGCGGCCATGACTGCCTGGGCCTCCGTTCTTTCCCTGCATTTTTCTGCAGGCTCATTTTGGATGGCTGGGACAGAAGGGGGATTTCTCGTAAAACGTACCAATCGTACCAAGTGGAGAAGACGGTGGTTCGAGTTAGGGAAGCGCAGAGGAGGGAGCTGCCCCGTAACACAGCACCAAGGGCCTTGGCATCTTCTCTGACCTCTAGACCGCACATGTGCAGGAGGAAACGCCATCGGGTCTGGTGGTGCTTTGAACTGAGCACTGTCTGTGCTCCTGGGGGAACAAATGTGATTCTAACCGTCCAGCCAGGGTAGCGAGGAGGCCTCTAGGGCCGCCTGGGGCAGCGGATGGGGAGCCCGGAACGGGGGCGCTCTAGTAGGAGAGCTCAGCTCTCTAGAGTGAAGGCTACTCCAGTCTAGATGCGTGCTTACAAAAACATTTAAAACATGCCTCAGGGGGTCAGATTGATCCACCCTTACCTCAGCTGTCAGAAAAATGCCCAGCGCATGTTAAATGCAGACCGTTGGCAATGTAATGATCACAGTTCCCAGCATCCAAATGAAGTTATGAAACATGACACGAAGCACTAAGATACAACACAGAACCAGAAGGAAAATCAGTTGATAAAAACAACAGATGGCGATGGACTTAAAAGACAGGGATTATTAGCTTTTATAAAGATGTGTAGGTGTTTAAAGGTAAAGGAGACAAAGCAGAAAAGAGCAATGCAAAGAAGAAAGAAGTGGAAATCTGAGAGAAATAAAAAGCTTTAATGAAAAAATGCATATGGCAGATTTTACATGGATCAAGACAGAAGAGTGAACCAGAGATTTAGAATGGTATCCTTGTAAACCAAAGCAGAAAGAAAAGAGACCAGAGAGAAAGGAACGTGGAGGTGGACAGAGTGGGAAATGGGGCACCTGTGATGGTGCCAGCAGTAAAAATAAAGGGAAAGGGGGGGCCACAGAGCTATAGGAACCTCCAAGACAGGCCAAGCAGTTTCACATGGAACTGGAGTCCAAAAAGAAGGAAGCTAAGACAATCTATGTATCTGAAGAAGAAATAGCCAAATAATTTGGAAACTAAATCCTAAGATCCAAGAAAGTCAACTCCCCATAAGCAGGATCGACACAAATTCAAACCCTCCCGACTGGCGTGGCTCGGTTGGTCGGGCATCTTCCTGCAAAGCGAAGGGTTTCCAGTTCGATTCCCAGTCAGGGCGCATGCCTGGGTTGCAGGCCAGGTCCCTGGTTCGGGCGCCTGAGAGGCGGCCTATCAGCGTTCCTCTCACATGAGTGTCCTCTCCTTTCCTCCCTCTGTCCTCCTCCTCTCTAAAAATTAATAAATAATTTCCGGTGAAGATGGAGGCATAGGTAGACACACTGTGACTCCTCCCACAATCAAAGTAAGGATGACAACAATTTAGAAACAAAACAACCAGTACTGACAGAAAATCGAGCTGTATGGAAGTCCGACAACCAAGGAGTTAAGAAACACTCACCGGGACCAGCAGGAGGGGCGCAGACGGGCGGCCAGGCGGAGAGGGGTCGCAGCAAAGCGGCGGCTGGCGGACCCAGCAAGGCAGCGGATTGTGGCGTGGGGCGCGGGTGGTCCCACATTGATGCAGATAAACCAAGCGAAACTGGGGAGTAAGACAGACCCGCAACCCAGGGTCCCAGCAGGGAAATAAAGCCTCAAAACACTGATTGGAAACACCTGTGGGGGTTGAGGCACAGGGAGAGACTCCCAGCCTCACAGGAGAGTTCCTTGGAGAGACCCACAGGGTCCTAGAATGCGCACAAGCCCACCCACATGGGAATCAGCACCAGAAAGGCCCAGTTTGCTTTGGGAAAGCGGGGGAAGGGACTGAAATCCTACAGAGAGCGAAGGAAGTGCCTTTGCACCCTCTTGGCCCCGCCCCACATACAGCTCACAACCCAGCGACTGGGTTGCCCCGCCCAGGTGAACACCTAAGGCTCCACCCCTCATACGTAACAGGTGCGACCAGAGCCTCCCCCCCCAAAAAAAGGCCCAAATGGAAGAACCGATCAAAGCCCCAGAAAAAATACAACTAAGCGACGAAGAGATAGTGAACCTATCAGATGCACAGTTCAAAACACTGTTAATAAGAACGCTAACAGAACTGGTTGAATGTGGTCGCAAATTAGATTAAAAAAATGAAGGCTACACTAAGTGAAATAAAGGAACATGCACAGGGAAACCAATAGTTGATGGGAAGGAAACTGGGACTCAAATCAATGGAGTGGACAAGAAGGAAGAAAGAAACATCCAATCAGAAAAGAATGAAGATATAAGAATTCAAAAAAATGAGAGGCTTAGGAACCTCCAGGACATCGTTAAACATTCCAACATTTAAATTATAGGGGTACCAGAAGGAGAAGAGGAAGAGCAACAAGTGGAAAAATGACTTGAACAAATAATAAAGGAGAACTTTCCCATTCTGGCAAATGAAATAGACTTCCAAGAAGTCTAGGAAGCTCAAGAGAGTCCCAAAGAAGTTGGACCCAAGGAGGAACACACCAAGGCACATCATAATTACATTACCCCAGATTAAAAATAAGGAGAGAATCTTAAAAGCAGCAAGTGAAAAGGGGACAGTGACCTATAAAGGAGTTCCCATAATATTATATCAGCTGATCTCAAAAGAAACCTCGCAGGCAAGAAGGGGCAGAAGTATTCCAAGTCATGAAAGGCAAGGACCTACATTCAAGATTGCTCTATCCAGCAAAGCTTTCATTTAGCATGGAAGGGCAGATAAAGTGCTTCTCAGATAAGGTCAGTTAAAGGAGTTCATCATCACCAAGCCCTTGTTATATTAAATATTAAAGGGACTTATCTAAGAAAAAGAAGATAAGAAACATGCACAGTATAATGACAGCAAACTCACAGTTATTAACAACCACACCTAAAAAACAAAAACAAACTAAGCAACCAACTAGAACAGGAACAGAACCACAGAAATGGAGATCACATGGAGGGTTAGCAACAGAGAAGTGGGAAGAGTGGGGGGCGGGAAGGTATGCAGAATAAGCAGTATAGATAGTAGGTAGAAAATAGACGGGGAGGGCAAGAACAGTGTGGGAAATGTAGAAGCTAAAGATCTTATGACACATGGACATGAACTAAAAGGGGGGGAATGTGGGTGAGAGGGGGTGTGCAGGGTGGAGGGGAATGAAGGGGGGAATGGGACAACTGTAATAGCATAATCAGTAAAATACATTTTAAAATTTTTAAAAGAAGTAAACCATGGGACATCATAACTAAACTGTTCTACGAAGCATTATAGAGAAAATCTCAAAAAGGCTGTCCTCCAGAGTAAGGAAAGCAACAAGCCATTTAATAGTGAACTGAGCCAGTCCTGCCCTGGCGGTGGTGGCAGGGCATCGGATAAGCCCGGAACACGATGGGCAGCTCTGAGAGCCAGTAGGTTAATGCAGGTGAAAACCACAGTGACGCAGCGCTACAAACCCACGAGAATGGAGGAAGTAGAAACCGCCTCTAATACCCAGCGCTGGTGAGAATACAGAGCAACTGACTCTCCCCATCCTTGGCTTTAGGAATGCAAATCAGCGGCCACTAGAAACAGTGGTTTGGAAGTTTCTTCTTAAGTTAAACATCCACTGATGTGTGATCCAGTCATCTCATCCCTCCCTGTTTCCCACAGGGAAATGAAAACTAGTATTTACAGAAAAACCTGTATGTGAATGCTCACAGCAGTTTTATCTGTTATGGCCACGAGCTGGGAAAACTCAAATGTCCTTCAGTGAGTAAGAGGCAAAAAGAGACCCTGGCGCATTCAGCGGTGGAATAGGACTGAGCCGACAGAAGGGACCGGTTACCGATAAACCGCGCTGCTGGAGTGCATCTTGCAGACATCCTTGCGAGTGAGAAAGCTCATCTCAAAGGGCTGCATGTTTTATGTTTCTGTTACTTTGGGCATTCTTGGAAGTCAAGACTGGGGGGTTGGATGTCAGGTGAATGCTGGCCGAGTCGTGGCTGCAGCGCAGGCATCACAGTGAAGGACCAGACAGAAGGCATCTTGGGACCCTAGAACGTCCCACATCCTCACCGCTGTGGTGACCTGTGACTCAGCACATGTGTTCACGCTAATAGGAATGGACATGCAATGTAAACATGTCAGTTTTAACATGCGACTAAAATTAACTTTTTAAAGAGCTGTCAGAGGGAAAGGATCACCAACTTTTAGTCAGAAATGATGCGAGTCAGAAACGAGAAGATAATGGAACATCTTGAAAGGGCTGATATGAAAGACTTCCAAATGCAATTCTAACTCCACCAAAAATACTCTTCAAAGACAAAGGGGGAATAAATACCTTTCCAGACAATGAGAGACAAGGAAGCCCACTGCCAGCACACCTGGACTGGAAGAGCCATCAGAAGAAGTTTCCCAAGCAGAAGGTCAAGGACACCAGACGGAGTCTTAGACACATATAAAGGAGACTGCCAGAAATGTGTGGATACGTATCAAATGCTGTTTTCCCACTTTTTATTTGATTCAGAAACATCGTTTGTTAGACTTCAGCACCCATTTGTGGTAATGCCTCCAAGAAAAATGGCTGTAAAGGGAGCAAACTTCACCTAAAATTGGTATCAGTAAAAAACCCAATTATGTGTCATACTTAATAGTGAAAAACCAAATGACAGTGGGAAGAAGGGAAGGATTTTTCCTCTCATAACTAACATCTTCCCAGAGGATCAAAGTAGTAAGGCAAGGCAAGCGATAAAAATAACAGACATACGATACGGATTGGAAAGAAGGACGTCGGACCATTTTCAACTACAGATGAAATTACCACGTACGTAGACAGTTCAGAATGTAAAGCGCTACGACTTGTGGCAGTGTTTCATAGTTAAATGTTCAATTAAACACTGGCCCAGCAAGTCCTCTGGAGTTAACATCCAGGGGGAATGCAAACACGTCTACTTACAGACATGAAACACCGCGTAGCAGCGCTCATAATGACCACAAACTGGAGTCGGCTGCCATGTTTACCGAAAACAGGTGCTTGTTTATCCATGTGATAAATTACTGCTCGGCATTAAAAAGTACATAAATAAATAGTATGCGTGGATTTCAGAAGCATTGTGTAAGAGAAGCCTGACCCAGGGAAGTTCTTGCTGTCCGATCGTCCTGTCATGAAATGCTGGAACAGGACAGATCCGTATTTTACAGTGTGGGAGGCAGGGCTGCGGTCACCTAGGGCCGGGATTGCAGAAAGGATCGGCGTGAAGAGACACAAGGAAGCTTTTAGGGGAGCAGGTTGTCTTGGTGGCCGCATGGATGTAGAAATGTGTGCTGATTCAGGTGCACGTTCAAATGGACACAGTGTTATCAGACATGGTAGATGCACATTTGTTCTTAATGCCTGGAAGTGGTAAGGATTAGTCGTCAAGAGGAGGGTTATTTCTTCATGGACTAAACTTGCTGTCCCACTGTGTGCTCATTGACGAGCCGAGCCGGCAGTACGTGCCAGCCCTGCAGTGTGAAACGGAGCCCTGACGAGAAGCTAGAGCGGCCCTCCCTACTGGGAGAGCTTACTTAAAAACACACTCGGAGCGGACCTTCCGTGTGCTAGTCTCCCAAGAGAGGAATCAGCGGCGTGGCGTCCGGGAGCGCACGTTACTCACAGAGAGAGAAAACAGAAATAACAACAGACACCCAGAGGAGTCGGCGAGTGGCCATCTCAAACTCGTAGGTGCGTGTCTGAACTCGCTGCTGCAGGCATAGCTAACTGTGGGGACTGTCGTCAGCGGCAGGTGAATCGGTTCCTTGCTAAGACATAGATCAGCTTCGATGCAATGGTTGGGTAGTATTTTTGTTTCACAAAATACTATAGTATCTGTATCATATATTCCATGATAACATAGTTTTAAAAGGAAACAACTTTTTTTTTCTAATAAAGTATCCATATAGCGTTTTCATGCAAAAGAGAAAGGGCCCCTATTCAGAGCTCCGACCAGGCAGCTGGCAGGAGCTTGGATTGTGTTGGCAAATCAGGATGCGTGGGTGCTCTAAACACAGGAGCGTGAAGACGAGGTCTGAGTAGTGCACGGAGCACAGCAGTGAGGATCAAGTCCGTTGTGCAGGCAGTGTGTGTGCGGTGTGTACAGTTTGAGGGGACCCAGAGAAGGAGCTTCCCGCGGTGGGTGCGAAGGTGCGAAGGCGCCCGCAGGCTGATGTGGATGTGACTGATGTCTGTGCGTCCGGGGAAGTGCCTGGAGTCTTCCAGGTTCCAGGCTGGAAACCAGTGTGGGCTCTTACTGTGTCACCTTCTGAGGTGTGTGTGCACATCAGAGAAACACAAATAGTCATGAAAGAAAAGCTGAATTGGAGAATCTGGAAGAAGAAATACGTGGCTGAGCAGTTCTATTAGAGTGGTTACATTTTCCAGCCACTTTCTATTCTTATGACGTAATATCATTATAAAATGTGAGCATTTTAGTGTGTGCTCCCAGTTTATTTAGTAGCTCATGGCTCTCTGTGTCTCTCACTGTAAGAATATCCATATTTTAATTCTAACTTTTTCAATATAAAATGGTATAATTATTTAAAATTTATCATTGAATTAAATACTTTTTTAAAAACTTGAGGATATATTTACTTTTTATTTCCATTCTAATAGATTCGTGGGAAGCTGGTACTTCCAACAGCTAGGACGAAGCCCAAGCATCCGCGGCTCGGGGGTCGGGGGTATGCGAGGAGGGCAGGAGGGGCCCCTGTGTAGGACTCAGCAGCCAGGGCCTTTCCTGCCCGAGAACAGGCTATTGCGGTAAGCTAGGAAGCAGCGGTTCTGACTCGGGCTGGGAAGGCAGGGGCAGTGTTCGCCACGGATAAATATCCTTGTGTGCCAGTTGGTAGAATGATCCAGGGAATGAGCAGAAGCCAATTTAAGACTTACTTATGCAATCCTTCAGCTCACATCAACTATAGAATCACCAAACACGCAGCCTTCCATGCATTTCAGTGACTCGTTGTAGGGAGAGCAGAGGCGTTAGCATGTTCCTCTGGCAGTTTATGTGTTTGCACATTGCAGCTGCAGAGTGCAGTGAAGTCAGCGCGTTCCTGGTTGGTCAGAACACGAGGGACTCGGGACACTTCATAACTGAATTCTTCTTTAACGATCGTGAGATGCGTTCAGTCTGCCTACATTTGCCCGGCTGACTCCCTTAGAGCCTTGTATCCTACACCGCCCCTGAGAGGACTTAGCTGATACCCTAGGCCAGCGATTGCCAGCCGCGCACCGCGGCCCGCCGGGGCGCCGCAAGGACCTTCAACACACACGGTAGCTGACTGTGGAGTCGGGCCCAGCCCCTCTCCCTTACATGGCCAACAAGCAAATGACAGCAGCCAGCACGAGTAGCCATCTGGTGGGAATGAATCCAAACTGTACATATTTTTTTGTCTGATCAGCAAAAAGTATGTTGGGTGTGCCACAGAATGTATTAATTAGTTTGTGTGTGCTGTGAGATGAAAAAGGTTGAGTCACTGTCCCAGACTAAGTGAGTTTCCTTCGTTACACCTTTCATAGCACGGTGCGCTTTTTCTTTTTTTGGGGGGGGGGTCATGTATCAACTTGGTCCTTGGTCACCCCATCTGTACAATTACCTGGTCATGTCTTTGTCCCGCACCCTACACTAAGCTGCACGAGGGATCCAGGGCCTGCCAGTGTGTGTGACGTAAAATGTGTGCCCTCCAAATGTGTAGGGGGTCAGCGGACAGGAGAACAAGTGACATTGTTTTCTGTGGACACATGTGTTCCAGTAATGGCCTTGAAGAGAGAAGAGAGGGATAGAGCTTATCCAGCATGAAGCAAGCAAAGCAAACATTCCTTGGTTTCCTGTGTTCTAATATCTTCTGAACATTTTACAAGTGATGCTGAGAGTAGCGGGTGTTTCGTGTTGTCATGAGATGACATGGTTCACTTCGTTTCTATTCTAAGGAGTGAGATTTATCCTGTTACTCTTTCATTCCCGACTGTCTTCCTGAAACACAATCCTGTAAAGTAACTGCACACAGCATGGACGTCACGTTGGCCAGGGTCAAACGCAGCAGAGCCTCCGGGGCCTCGAGGGACTGATGCTGAGGACGGTGGGAGGACGCGCTCCCGGGGCGAAGACAGGGCTCTGGCCACCCTTGGGGGGACTGTGACTGGGGGACAGCCACATGCGGCTCAAACAGTCTGCCAGCCTCGAGCCGCAGGCTTCGGTGGGGTGGGGTCGTCTGGGGGCGGAAGGCCCAAGTGCGATGTCAGCGGGCAGAGCTAGCGCTCCGTCAAGGTCTGCTGTGACCGAGAGGTTTGCAGGAGGACAGCTGGAAGACAGTTGGAAGTCACCGAATGGGGAAGCACAGAGAAGCCACCGCCTCGTGTTCCCCACCGAAGCCTGCCTTTGCATTTTGATTTGACGCGCACGCACCTACCCACTCGGGGCAGCCCAAGCGCACACGGTCATTCCTGCGACCAGTCACCTGCCCTCCTGGGCCCATCGTCACACCTGCGGCACTTGAGGGGTCCAAGTCACAGTCCTGTGAACTCACAGGGACCAACTGTGTCGGCGATTCTGATTTTCCTCCCGTCACCAGATACTGCCTGCTGGCTTGCCCGCTTTGCACTCTTGGTTTCGAGTAAAGAATGAGATGGAAATTGGATGCTTAAGTAACTGGCCCAGACCTTGTGCCACTCCACGTCGCTTCCTTTCCACTCACTCTCCCGCAGCAACCCTCTGGTCCCAGTTCAGATGGGCACCCCACGAAGGAGGGACTTGGAGCCACGGGAGTTCCAGCCAGAAGGAAGCGCCCATGCCCTTCAGTGTGGAATCAGCGCCATTTTTCCGTAAGGGGCCGAAAAATAAACACCGGGGTGTCCAACCTTTTGGCATCTCTGGACCACACGTTAAATACACAAACACTAACGAACACTGATGAGCAACAGAAAGGCTTTAAGTAGATTTATGTTTGTGTGTTGGGCCACATTCATAGCCACCCCAGACCACGTGTGGCCTGCAGGCCACAGGTCAGACACCTTGCTAGGGTTTGTGGCCACGTGGCCTCCGCGTCACTCCTCAGCCCTGCCAGTGCAGGGCGGAAGGAGCCGCGGACAGTCCGTAGTGGGCGGAGCTGGGCTGTGTTCCAGCAGACTTCAGTTCTGAACTTTGCAGTGTGAGTACTGTGTAAAGTTCACGTGTCACGGAATATTTTCCTTTTCTCAGGCATTTTGAAGTATAGAACCCCGTCTTAGGTTCTGGGCCGCGTGAAAGAGGAGGTGGCCCAGCTGCGGTGACACCCAGCTCGTGGACTGTGAGTCACAGGTGGTGCCGCGTGACCCGGGAAGGACATGGGGCAGTGTGCAGATCTAAATTGTTATCCCCACCCGAGGGTGCGTCTTCATTGCTTCTTAGAGCGAGAGGAAGAGAGAGAAACATCCATGTGAGAGAGATGGATCGATCGGTTGACCCTCCCCCCACCCCACCGCACCATTTGTGCCCGGACCGGGGAGCGGACCCTCAACTCTTAGGTTAGGGGGTGACACTCGCAGCCCCTGCCCCTCACTGCGCAGTCTGGACAGTGTTTTTAGTGGCCTTCCATGACATAGCGCAGTGTAGACCAGAGCACAGGGCTGGTGGGAGGGAGGGCTAGCATGAAACATTTGTTTCACGTACGTATACTGGGTCATGGTGAAAAATGTGTTGGTTTAGAATGTGATAAAAAATTTTTCACAATCATTAACCTTCCGTTTACCAAGCAAAGGTTTTTAGTACTGAGAAGGGCGAGCTCAAGTTTACGCAGCAGGGTAGTGTGGATCTCCAGCCAGGTCTTGCCGTTTTCAGCCCAGGACTGCTTGACCTCGTTAAAAACGTGATCCAGATTAAGGAATTCCATAATGCTGATAAAATCACCCAGTCCTGAGACCATGGGGTAAAAAACCCAAATATTGAGAAGTCTGTAAAGAGGAGTAGGAGCTGGCTGGCCTGTTGGGACCACTTGGAGGATGAGCGGGGTCCAGCGACCGCTGAGCTGCACACAGCGACACAGCTACGGAGAACTCAGAACGCTCCCAGGCACGTGCGCTCCTGGCCTGGGGTCCCGGCTGCCCAGACATGCTGGCCCCCGTCTCCAGTTTCAGAGGCTGGGGTCAGGTCCAGGGCATGTCACCCTTGACCATCAGTCTCCAGTCTGTCTTTCTCGGGTATCAAAACACGGTTTCCCACATTACAGATGCCCCTTAATTAGGCAGAGTCGCTCTAGCTTAGGTGGATTCTGGGTCACGGAGAAACGAGCCCTTTCGCAGTCACTCTGGCCCTCGAAACCTCCTCATCTGCCCAGGGAGCATCTCTGGTTTCCTGTAATTATTTCCCAGAACACCCTTCCCGCCTCATTCCGTCCCCACGGTTTTCCTGTCGGTGGGCTTCATTTCAGTGTGCCGTCCGAAAGTGCAGCGCTTGTGTAAACAACCAGTTCCGGGCCCGTTATTGCAGAGTGCAGTGCGCTGGTTCCATTTTTAATGCCTCCACTGTGCAGTAGTGCAAACCAAGGTTGGGTAAGTTTTCTTACGCCTGCTAACATTGTGATCAACTAATAGTATTTTTTTATGTCAACTGTCCTTAAGCCAGTGAGTTATCTGAGCTGTTACCTCTGTGGACTTGCCCTGAGAACCACGCACTTCTCCTGCGTCTTCAGAGTCACGCTCCTGGGTGGCTGCTTTGTTCTCACTGCCTTGGTTTGCACATGCGGCGCCCTGCCACATGGAATCGGTGCTTTTAATCTGTGCGTGCTTGGCGTCCAGGACTCAGCGGGCCGTGTGTAAGCTGAGGTCTGCCCTGCAGAACAGGATCCAGGAGCTGCAGTTCAGACCGGGGGTGGCGGGTTTCGCTGTTAGGATTGTTTTCTTTTCTGTGTGGAAACACGACCGGTGCTCGTGACATACATGTACTTACCCATGCCTAAAACACTGCTCAGCGGGGTCATCCCGATCACACTAAGTCCAGCCAAGGATTGGGCGTGTTATTTGAACTTGAGTTCATTAGAAAGGCTTGTGTGTGTGATTTCCACTGCTGTGCATTGCAGTATTTACACTAGAAAATGTTCTTATATTAAAAATGTTTTTGTATTTGTTTTGTTGTAGAATGTTATTTATATCAGATTAAGCAGATTCTGTTTTACAAATTGAATAATGCCACTCATGATGGCTGAACTTGGAGCAATCTCTTAAGTCATTTCCCAAGAAATTAGTAACTGGCCACTGCTTCAAGTTAAATACTTCCTGTCGTTATTTCTCAGTCCCACCATTTGTTATCATTACTGTACAGCTTACTTTAATACCATTGCTTTTTTCCTTTGTTTACTGAAATTATTGGAGTGACATTGGTTAATAAAATTACATGGGATAGGTTTCAGGTGTACAGTTCTATGACACATCATCTGTACATTGTTTTGTGTGTTCATTGCTCCAAGTCAAGTCTCCTCCCATCACCGTCTGTCCCCCCTTGACCCTCTTCTGCCCCCCCCCCCCGTCCCCTTTCCCTCCGGTCACCACCATAGTGTTGTCTGAGTCTGAGAGTGTTTGTTTGTTTAATCCCTTCACCTTTTTCACCTGGGCCTGCAGCCCCTCCCCTCTGACAGCTGCCAGTCTGTTCTCCGTGTCTGTGACTCAGTTTCTCTTTCATTTGTTAATTTCATTAGACTCACACGAGTGAAATCATACACTGTTTGTCTTTCTCTGACTGGCTTGTCTCACTTAGCATGATACTCCCCAGGTGCACCACCTGTGTTGTCGCAAAGGGTAAGAGTCCTTCCTTTTTATGGCTGAGTAGTATTCCACTGTGTAAGTGTACCACCGCTTTTTACTGATGGGCTCTTGGGCTGCTTCCAGATCTTGGCTAGTGTGAACAATGCTGCTGTGAATACAGGGGTGCATCTATTCTTTCTAATTAGTGTTTCAAGTTACTTTGGACATATTCCCAGAAGTGGAGCCACTGGGTCACAAGGGAAACCTTTTTTAAATTTTTTTGAGGAACTTCCATACTGCTCTCCGCAGTGGCTGCCCCAGTCTGTGTTCCCACCAGCAGTGCACGAGGGTCTCTTTTCTCCACGTCCTCGCCAGCACTTGCTGTTTGTTGGTTTATTGATGACAGACATTCTGACAGGCGGGAGGCGGCCTCTCACTGCGGCTTTAATTCGCATTTTCCTGGTGCAGCGATGCTGAGCGTTTCGCATATGTATAGTGGCCTTCTGTGTGTCCTCTCTGCAGAAGTGTCCATTCAGGTCCTTTGCTCATTGTTAATTATATTTTTTTATGTTGAGTCATATAAGTTCTTTATAAACTTTTATATTAACCCACGATCAGATGCATCATTGGTGAATATCTTCTCCCATTCAGTAAGGTTTCTTTCATTTTGTTTAAGGTTTCCTTTGCTGTGCTAAAACTTTTTACTCTGATATAGTGCCATTTTTTTTTGTTTGAAGAGATACATCAGAAAAAATACTGCTCCGAGAAATGTCTGAGATTTTACTGCCAGTGTTTTTTAAGGACTTATATGGTTTTGATTATGACATTTAGGTCTTTATTCCATTTTGAGTTTATTCTTATGTATGGTGCACAAAAAGTGGTCTGGTTTCATTTTTTTGCACGTATCTATCCAGCTTTCCCAACACCATTCAGTAGCCCACCTTTACCCCATTGTATGTTTTTGAAGGCGTGGGTTTATTTCTGGGCTCCCTATTCTGTTCCATTAAAATGTGTGTCTGTTTTTGTGCCCATGCCATGCTGCTTTGATTACTATGGCCTTGTAGTATAGTTTGATATCGGATAGCATGATTTCTCAAACTTTGTTCTTCCTTCTCAAGATTGCTGTGGCTGTTTAGGGTCTTTGGGGGTTCCATATAGATTTTTGGAGTATTTGTTCTAGTTCCATGAAGTAAGCCATTGGTATTTTGATAGGAATTGTGTTAAATCTACAGATTGCTTTTTGTAGTGTGGGCATTTTAATGTTAATTCTTCCTATCTGTGAACATGGTATATGCTTCCACTTGTTTGTATCTTCAGTGTCTTACAATTTTCTGAGTATAGATCTTTTACAGCCTAACTTAAATTTATTCCTAGATGTTTTATTATTGTCTGAAGCAATTATGAATGGAACTGTTTTCTTAATTTTCTTTTCTGATAGTTTATTATTGGTGTATAAAAATACAACTAATCTGGATATTTATTTTGTATCCTGCTACTTTACTGAATTCATTTACTCTGGATTTTAGCAGGTGCTTTCTCTGCCTCTGTTGATTACATCATCTGATTTTGATCTTTAATTTGGTTTATGTGGTGTTGCACACTTACTGATTTGCAGGTATTTATGCCAACCTTGCACCCCCAGAATATATCTTACTTGATCATGTTGTATGATATTTTTAATGTATTGCTGGATCTGGTTTGCTAATATTTTGCTGAGGATTTTAGCATATGAGTTCATCAGGGATATTGGCCTATAATTTTCTTTCTCTGTAGTGTCTCTATCTGATGTTAGAATTAGGATAATGCTGGCTGCATAAAATGAGCTTGGGAATCTTCCCTTCCCTTCATTTGAATTTTTTGGAATAGTTTGAGAAGGAGAGGTGTTTGTTCTGTGTTTGTTTCTTTCTTTATTATTCTTTTAATTCCTCACCTAAGGACATGTTTCTTACTGATTTTATAGAGAGAGGGAGAGAGAGAAACAACGATGTGAGAGACATCAGTCAGTTGCCTCCTGTATAAGCCTGACTGGGGATCGAACCCACAACCTATCAGTATACAGGATGATGCTCCAACCAACTGAGCCACACTGGCCAGGGCTATGTAGATAATCTTTTCAAACTAGTGTTGAACATTGATTTTACATTCAAATCTTCTAGGAATGTCCTAGTAGAAATACTTGGTTCAAAATGAATATTTTAGTGGACATATTTGTGTCAAAATGAAGAATTTTAAACCCTTTGCGACAACATAGATGGAACTGGAGAGCATTATGCTAAGTGAAATAAGCCAGGTGGTGAGGCATAAATACTATATGACCTCACCTTTAACAGGAACCTAATCAACAAAAGAAAAAAGCAAACAAAATACAACCAGAGTCATAGAAATTAAGAACAATCTGACAATAGCTAGAGGGGAGGGGAGAGGGGACAGTGGGGAGAAGGGTTTTCAGGAACTACTATAAAGGACACACGGACAAAACCAAGGGGGAGGGTGGAAGCTAGGGAGGGAGGTGGGTTTGGGGGGGGGGTGGAGGAGTGGGGAGAAAATATGGATAACTGTAATTGAACAACAATAAAATAAATTTTAAAAAATGAAGAATTCATTGTTTTGAGCACAGGTGGAACTTTGTAAGGGTCTGATAGGTTTTCTCAGAGTACGTCAGTAACGTCAGCCTGGACGCACTGTACGAAGCCGGGCACGCCTGGGGACCGCGGGGGCGCACCCGCTGGGGCTCTGTGTGAGCCGTCTTCACCAGACACTTTCTGCTCTGCGCCTGTGTCACAACTGCCCGTCAGTTTCCTTGTACCAGTTACGTCACTTAGCTTTTTTTATCTTTGACTTCATGAAGGTGTTATCAAGAAAAGGAATACATAGTATTTCAGTGTTGTATTATATTTAAGCATTAGAAGAAAATGTGCTAAAGTTTGTCTGAATCCAAAAATAAGGAACTTAAAGGTATATAGTACTGCAAAAGCAACTTTAAATTTATTTGAATTTGAGAACTTAAAATTATTAAACATACTTACCTGAGAATGTAAATAAATGAAAGTGAGAATTTGGATTGTTTGGAACTATAACTATAGAAATTATACATTTATACATACAGCGTTTAAAAGGAGAATCCCATGTTTTATAGAGTATGAGTGGTTTTATTTCTAATATAAAGACATTCATATAATCATTTCTATTCAGCTGTTAGCTGTTCATGTAATTTAATTGCATGGCTGTTTAACTGCGTGTGTTTTCCTTTTTTGAAAGTGAAATGTGTGGTTAAAACGCACATATCGTTTTTAATGAATACAGGACCAGAGTCTTTCGTGGGCAAACGCCAGTGTTGGGAGCAGGCGTAGTGCGGTAGCTCTGACCGTGACTGAGTCTCTCTGGAGCTGCACGGAGCAGAGGGAGAGCAGAGGCAGGTTGGCGCGGAGAAGGCACCCAGGGGTGGCAGTTGGTGCTA
Organism: Phyllostomus discolor; assembly: GCF_004126475.2. Lineage (NCBI taxonomy): Eukaryota > Metazoa > Chordata > Mammalia > Chiroptera > Phyllostomidae > Phyllostomus > Phyllostomus discolor. The sequence continues at coordinate 2,053,279 of NC_040913.2, read as the reverse complement.
CAGTTAAACCCACCCCAAAGTGGGGTCCCGGGGGCTTACGGTGGTGCACGTGTCTTTCACTTTCCTCATCTCACCCTTCCCTGTCGTTGTCGTGGTGGTGAAATCAGAAGTCAGTCAGAGGGCGAGACAGGCCCGTCCCTTCTGTAGTGGAGACTCGAGTCTAATACTGTGAGTGAAAGTATTTAATAAAAACCTCAAAAATAATTGTTTTATTTTGAGGCATAGTGTTTTGTTGTCATTTTTTCGGTGTGATACCACCTAAACGTCTCCACACCTGCATGGTGTGGATGTCTCCACATCTTTGTACCCGGGCCCTTAGCTACTCACAGTCAAAGGCTGACGTCTTATTTACAGGACCTTCAATACATCGTCCACGTGGACATGTCTGAAGAGACAGCCAGCACAAAACTTAAGTAATCGCAAGTGACTTGGAAATTGTAATTCTTTTCCAGAACTTGAAATGAAAAATAGTATTTCAGTGGGACATGCAAACAGAAGCTGAAGTCACATGGTGACAAGAAAAAAGTGACACTGGACATCACGATTTGCCAGAGTCTTTCCCCCGACAGGACATTTTCGAGGGGCCGGCACAGGGCTGTCCGGAAGGCAGTGGCGGCAGGGAGCCCACGCACGCCTGTGCCGGGGCCGGGAGCAGTGTCACTGGGAGGCAGCGCACTGCTTGGGTCCCGCAGCGTCCGGGATCGCCTTCGCCCTCCCGCGGGGGTCGGGTGGTGGGGCGGAAAGTTGGGGCGCGCCAAGGCCGAGGTGCTTCGTCTGCGTCTTCCCCGGGGAAGCCGGCTGGCTGACAGGTCCGACAGACCGGAGACTGAGCGCTGTTTCTGTTCTGTGGGCAGGAAAACTGCCGTCCGTCCACACCTTACTTTCAGTGAAGTCACGTGGGTCTGGAAACGAACGGACCCTGTCTGCACAGCGCTTTGAGGGGTATCTTTTCGGTTAAAATGTATAATCTAAATATAAAAATAAGCTGTGATGTTACAATTACCTTTAGAAAGCTTTTTCTTTTTTTTTTTAAAGATTTTATTTATTTATTTTTAGAGAGGGAAGGAAGGGAGAAAGAGAGAGAGAGAGAGAAACATCAATGTGCGGTTGCTGGGGGTCATGGCCTGCAACCCAGGCATGTGCCCTGACTGGGAATCGAACCTGCGATGCTTTGGTTCGCAGCCCGAGCTCAATCCACTGAGCTACTCCAGCCAGGGCAAAAGAAAGCTTTTTCTTAGTAACTGAATTTAATGTTATGTTAGTTTCTTTAAGATGTTATTACAACTGTTTTCATTTGTAATACAATTTTAAATTAAAATCTCTGAAAGCACTTTAGGTGAATCTTAAAATGTCTAGTCAAAACAGCAATAAGTCATTTATATATGTGTAAACTGTAGCAATAAAAATTTAAGCCATTATTGTTATTTTAGAGAATGTTTAAAATACTGATTTTTTGGTTAGGTTTTGGATTTTGGTTTAAAATTAGAAAGCCAATCACCCCACCCCATTATGGGAGGTAGGGGGTGGGTGGGGCAGGGGGAAAGAGTAATGGGTGAAAAGTGAGGACAACTGTAATCGAACAATAAAAAATTAAATTAAATTAAAAAATAAAATGAAAGTAAAAAGCCAAACTAATTTCTCAGCTGCTAATTTTAAGTTTTGACCTAATAAGTGCAGATGACTTAAAAGCTAATACTGAAAGTAATGTTCTAGAGAGAGGAGCACATCGCAGTGATGAAACAGGAATTGCTTGCATGTTTCAGACAGAAGTAAAAGGGTGGTAAAAAGACACAGAAGAAATCACTGGCGTGCTGGTGGGGATGTGTGAGCCGAAGTCTTAAAACATGCACACGTGTGGCTCTGCTCTGTGCCTTAGAACGCGCGTGACACCGCGTGGGAACCACGGAGACCAGAGGACTCCAAGCCCAGAGGACGGCCAGCTGCCCTGCGCTGGGACTGCAGCCCCTGGAGCGCGGGGAGCGTGCAGGGCCCCTCCAAGCCCAGAATTCTCTGTTGTCACGCACCCCCGGAATGAAGCTGTTTCAGCAAGCTCAGTGCCATTAGTCTGTGCGAATCTGGGGATTGTTGAACAATTTTAAATCATTGGGAGTTTATTTAACAACTAAAAGGTTCAGGGAAGACTTGGTTTTTAAAATTCAAGTGATCAGAATAGCCCTTTCTATTTGATGGAAAACAAATCAGTACATTTTATTGGGAGGAGAAACAGAAAAACTGGATCTTTGGCCTGCAGCGGTCCTGGTGGGCCTCTCACAGAACCTCACCACCACACCTTCTTCGTGCCGCAGTGCCCCTGCGACCTGTCCCTGCCTGCTCGGTCCCGGCCACGCGGCACCAGTGCAGAGCTCCAATCTGGGCCTGTTTCTCCCTCTGCCCAGATTCGAGCCAGCCTGCGGCCGCCTTTATCTCCGAGTCTGAGGCAGAGGGACCGCCCTCCACACTTGCTCTCGGGCCTCGTTTGCTGCCAGAACATTGCACTCTCCCGGGGCCCACGTGTCTCAAATCTGCCGCTGCCCCGGCTCAGGCCTTTGTTGTCCTGCTGCGACTGGGTGGTGACCGGTTTCTTCCTCCGCCACTGCCCGGCAGTCGCCTTCCCGCGGTGCACTGGGTGCCCTCTGCCCCTGCTGGAGGCCCTGTGGCAGGCAGCCCCCTGTTGCCAGGGGGAAGACAGGCCCCTGTGCAGCCCGGCCCCCTCTGCCCTGCTCCCCACCCGCTCGGACGTTCCCCAGCGAACATCCCCACTCCGTTTCCCCAGCTGCCCTCTGCAGCCCTGACGTTTCTCCTTCCCCTCGGGGACCTTCCCTTCCTCCCTTGTCTGTTCACACCCCCTCCGCTTCACGCCAGCCCGGGGTCACATGCCCCGTCCTTGCTGGAGGAGGCCCTGCCCCCCTCCTGTGCCGCTGCGCCCGCACTCTCTGCCGTCTCCCGGGACTGGGGCCGGGCTTCTGTGAACGTGATCTGTCCCCTCCTCACTCCGACAGAAAGGAGGAATACTTAGTATCAGGTGTCCAGTGCAGTACACACGCTCAGAAATGCTTTTTGAATGACTTGAGCTCTTGTTCACAAAGAAAAAGAAAGACTCATTTTTTCCTGAAAATCCTCTCTTTTTTTGTCTGTCAACCACCGTGTCCCTCGGTGAGTGGTAGTTTCTAGGTTTGCTCACTTAAATGACAGCTACAGAGGACCCCCTGAGAGCGGCGCCCCATCCTGGAGGCCTGCGGTCCGCCCTGGAAGGGGCCCTCGCTGAAGGGAAACACAGCGTCTCTTTAAAGGCCGAGTCCAGCCGCGAAGACGGCTCCTTGCCGCTGCGGTGCCGCTGCTGAGAACCGGGAGGGCCGTCCCGCTGGAGCTGGCCTTCCCCACACCGCCTCCCACCTCGAGGGCTCTTGCAGCCTGGTGGCCTAGTCCCGCAGGCCGCCAGGTCAGCCCGCGGGTGGACTCGGGAGAGCCTGGTGGCCCTGTTCGGAGGGAGCGTCACTGTCCCTGCCCACACCCTTTGTACTGAGGTCCCACTTCACACTCACCCTGCCAGTGCTTTTGCTCTGTCTCGTTTTTTCACGGCGAGGGAGTGTAGTTCTGAAAGTGAAAGTGACCTCTTACCCCTGGCAAGTGTGAACCCCAAAGCACTGCCCGTGTTTGGGGTGACGGATCATTCAGCTCTGCGCCTCCAGACCCAGACCACCTCGAGTTCGTCTGCCTGATTAGCGCTCCCCGGGGAGCTCTGCGTCAGCCTCTCTGTCCGTCCGCCTCTCCATCCGCCGACTGCACCGTTCGGCACGGCGGCTCACGGAGCTGCGTTCAGAAGCTCCCACTGGCCGGCTCCCTCGCCGCACACGCCCGAGTCACCTCCCCCACACCGGCCTGCCTCTCTCAGGAGCACCGCCTGTGCTGCGCCGCGGGCCCGGCTGTGCTGCTGACCTGGGTGGGGCGTGGCATTAAATCGCGTTTCTCGCCAGGAGCGGTACTCCAGCAGATGCGTGTTTGCTGGTGGGCACGGCCCTCCGGGGCACACGTCTGCAGGGCCAGGGCAGGGCGTTCGCCCCAGGGTGGTAACGGCGCGGCTGCGCCTGCGCATCCTCTCCCAGGGTTGTACCTTGCTCTGAGTTCTCCCCCTTTAGCTGTCACAGCCCTTACCGGTACATTCCTTTCAGCCTACATCTACCTTTGGAGTGTCCCCCAGACTCCCGCCCCACGTGCAAGCACCCCTAAACTCTAGCCGTCTGTCCCCCCCAAGCAATAAAGGTCCTTCAAATGCTCTTTTGTTCCTGCTCCCTCTGTACTTCGTGCTCATGCTGGGGCTCTCACCCCCACTTCCAACGAACATACATCCCTTTCTCCCAGGAAACTGTCCAAGTCATCCAGGCCGAAATTCAGCACTACGGCCTTCCTCAGTCACATGTTTGTCTGCTACTGATGTCGAACTATTTAAGGAGCTCTGCAGCAACCTTGAAGTGAGCTCTCAAGTTCAAGGTCTTGAGTCAGGTCCCATTGCACCACGTACTGGATGAGACACGTGGCGTTCATAACTGAACCTCTTCACTTTCATCTGTCACATGAGTTAACTAATTCAGGGTTAAGAATTGAATGAGGCAGTGGATATAAAAGTGATTGTAAATAACAGGCTCTGTGTACGTGAAGTGAGCTTAAATTGAATTAATATACAGAACACTTCGGAAGGTGTAGATAACATCTTACACCTCATTATAAACTCCTGAGTGCAGACACAGACTTCGCACGTGAGGAAATACCTGGGGAGTGGATTTGATTACGAAATTCTTGCCAGAGCCAAAAAAGAAAATCTCAGCCTGTTTGAGGCACGTCAAGTGCCTGCCTTACCCCTGCACAGGCTCAGGGACTGGCAGCACCGGTAGGCATGCCTGGCTGTCTTGAGCTGATGGTTAAGATCCTACAGAACCAGTTTTATAATTGCATCTTAAATTTTTATTTTTTAAAAGCAGAATATACTTTTTTAAAGATTTTATTTATTTTTTTTAGAGAGGGAAGGGAGGTTAGAAAGAGAGAGAAACATCAATGTGCGGTTGCTGGGGGCTGTGGCCTGCAACCCAGGCATGTGCCCTGACTGGGAATCGAACCTGCGATGCTTTGGTTCGCAGCCCACGCTCAATCCACTGAGCTATGCCAGCCAGGGCGCATCTTAAATTTTTAAATGTGGGTGCTTATTTAGGAAGTGTGCAGTTAATGGAGTGTCATCAGACAATGCTATATTTTCAATATCTCTTTAAAAAGCTAGAATTTACCTGTTTGTTTTAATAAAACTTTTGTCAATATTTAGAAATAGTTTTAACCAAAGTGATTATATACTTTTGAAGGATGGTAAGTTTTCCAAAATTGCCTCTACTCTGTTCTCATGGTCAAGGATAGCTTTTTTTTTTTCTTTTGAAGAGATTCCATTAGTTCATGTTGTTTCAAACTAAGCAAACACGCATATTAGTATAGGTGTGCAGGCCCTGGACCGAGAAGCACAGCGGCCGTTCTCAGGGTCCCGAGAGCACTGTTGCCGCCCGCAGCTTCTCCGCCCACCTGGTGTCGTTTTCTTTGCACAGAGTATGGATGGCGCATTGGGTTGTCTTGGTCTCGTGGCAGAATGAGAGTATTTGTAAAAATCATGAACGTTGTTGCATAGGGTCTTTTTGGATGCTCATTTAAAATCTTAGTGTGTGAGAAATGAAGATAATTGTGTGTTTTTTTTCTAATTTTTACTTTAATTATGTGTTTAAAAAAGTCTTAACACAGAGAACGTGTGGTGAGTGATTCTTTATGCGGTCTCTTCGTTTGGCCTTACATTCTAGTCATTCTTTATATTCCCTCACAGCTGAAAATTTAAATGGGTGTGGAGTATGTATTTTAGTCGTGGTTCTTTTGCCATGCACAGTCCTGTGGCCTTTTACTTAGTGTCTCTGTGTCAGAATTTCAAGGAATTCAGCAGCCAACAGGTGATACCCGTCCCATTTGTCTTTCTGACTCTCGCTCCTGGGCCAGAGAATTGCTGATCAATTACAGCAATTGTCTCTTAAATGAGCTTTCACACCTGCCTCCGATTTCATCAGTTAACTGTCTGCCCAACCGGGGATAAGAGGGCTCCTCCAGCCCTTTTACAGCTTGTTCCGCCTGTGTGTGCAACGAGGGAGGGCTGTTAGCGGGCGGGCACAAAGCGGTGTTTATCCACCACCTACCGCACACGCACCTGCTCCTGACGAGAGGCAGCTAAACTGTTTACCGAAGTCGCCCTAGGAAGACGGCGGCATTCCTTACTATACAAAGCTGTTACTGATGACATGTGTCCTCATGTGAAAAGAAAAACCAAGTCCACTAAGTTAATTTTATAAACAGTGACAGACTTTAAAAGTGTGCTTTGAATTAGCAAACATGATTAACATCCTCCGGAGACTGTTGCTACCACTCGGTTAATCTTCCTCTAGGCGGGCACCTTACAGAGGTGCCCATCCTGGTCCCTGTCATAGATGCTGTAAGCCATTACCCTTCCAACCGGAAAGGGTCTTGATGATTAATTTATGTTTAAACTGCTTGTCGGGCTGATACTTTCTCACCTGTGGAACGGGGGAAAGTAGTATGTCACAGAGTACCAATGAAAACGAGATGAGATTCTGTTCTAAAATGCCCAGCGCGCAGTGCGCAGCCTGGTGGAAGTGATCCGTGAATAGTAGCCAATACTACATAAACACTGTTCCACTTAATTCTTTTTTTTCTAGTGTCTGTTCAGAGACTTTGGAAGTAGAACACTGGGAGATTTCATAAGCATTGCTCAATAAGTTAATTGTGTGAAGTTCTGTCTTTAACATACTTAAAATTATTTAACTGACAACCTATTGGGAGTTGCCTATTTTAATTTTGTCTTTTGGAAGAAAATTTAGGTACATCTTCAGTGATTTACTTTAGGAGAGAATCACATAACACATGTCATTTTAATGACAGCAAGCAGAACTACCGCCTTGACTTTGACAACGATCTCCCACCTTCTTTAAACATAAGAAATGTCTTGACCAAGTAAATAACCCAAGCAGGAAGTCAAGTTTTAGTAATTTTCACATCTTGAATGTCTAAATATTTTTTAAATTAATGCTATAAAATATGTTCATGCTTGTGTCCATTTGTGATGTTTTAGCAGTTCTGTCTGAACTAAGTGTTAATGCGCTGGAGCTCCCTAGGAGCCACCGCGGGGCGGTGCCCCCGCCCCGGCATCTCACGGTGTCCCTCTCTCTCTCTCCCCGCCGCAGGCCTGGTCTGCATGAAGTCCAGCACCTCCGTGGTGGAGCTCGTCATGCTGCTGTGCTCGCAGGTAGGGGTCGCGCGCAGCCGCAGCAAACAGGCGCACGCGCGGTGGGCTGCTGGGGCACGCATGTACGCTCGTGTGGTTCAGACTCCGTCTGTCACCCTGGCGATGGAGACGCGCTTTCCCGTGGGGAGCCTCACCACGCGGGCACCCAGTCCCTGCCTCCCTCTGCTGTTCCCAGGGCTTGCTGACTCTCCCCACCCTCCCTCGCCTTCTCTTTTCCCCCGTCCTTTTCCCTCTGACACGTACATGTGCAAGATTTGTCACTGGCCTTCTGACACCCTTCCTTATCTCCCCCTCGCTTAGGAATGGTACAGCAGAATTTATCATTTTCATGTTTGTTGTCAATTACGTGATTTCTTCTTCTCCGTCAGATTAGCCATCATGAAAACTAAGGGTTTTTTGGGTTTTCTTTTTCATACAATAGCTAAAGTGTGAAATACAGCTTATTTGTGAGTGGTGTTTGATATGATGCCTTTCTATTTTCTTTTTTTTTAAAGGAACTTGTGTTTTTCAGTAAAAATCCTAAAAATCTGCCTATCCTATGTTTCTTTAGTAATCAGAATTAGAAATAGAATTGTAATTTTTGGGTATTACTCCTTAGCAATTACAAGGAAACTGAATGTGTACACACACCCACATCACATTTTTCCGATACAGGAATGAGGACTAGTCAATGGTCTTTCTTCTCCCCGGCTCTTTCACATCGCCTAATGACTCCAACTCTAAGGAGAAATACTTTGTAATATGAGAATGGGAAAAGATTTCACACATGCTTTGTAGTAAGTAATTATCACACTTAGTCCGAGTTTCCCCAGCAGAAAGGAAAGTGCACTGACGCTGTTCCCAGGCACTGGCCTGGGTTCTAGCTCACGCCCAAACAAAAAGCAAGATGGCTGCGTCAGGTCCTGTGAAACATCAGCAAAAACAGAACAGCCCAGACTTACCTACTGTTTTCCAGTCTCCAGGTTTACTTTCTTCGAGCCTGCGTTCATAGGGAAATCCCTAGGTCCACTTCCCTCCGCTCAGCCCGGAAGAATATTAATAAGCCATTCAAGGAAGCAGCGTCCCAGCACGAGTTCATCTTCAAGGCGCTGGGAAGGTGTTACCTAATTCCAGAGCCCTGAGTTCGAGAGACATTCCGAGAGCTCCAGCTGGATCTTTTAGGACCTTAACGATGCACATTTTTAGAGTCCGTGTGTGGAAAAGGAGGAGCACGAACCCCCGTTCCTCAGCCCCTGGCTCCGCCGCAGTGGAGAGGGGAGTGCAGCTCCGGGGTCGGGTGTCTTTGATGGCCTCGTCCGCTAATCACAGGTTCAACATTACTCATCCGCGGCTCCAGGAATCCCTGCCATTAAGGGCCCTGGAGAGGAAACCTCGCCTGGGGTATCGATCGGGAGGAAGAGGGAGAAATTCAAGCTCTCTGGGCGGTGCACTCACTCCCAGCGTTTCAGCAGAGCAATTACAGGCGCGGTGCTCCGTTTGACTTTTAAGTTGCACTTTTTAAATAATTCAGAGTGCATTTAAATATTTCAGGTGGTTAATTGATTAAATATACCTCGGAAAGATACTTAAAATATATGTTATAAACAGTGCTCCAGTTGTTATTTTCTGTTAAACTGAAATGCCGCTTTTCACAAAGTATTTTTTAAGAAGCCTATGAGAGTAATCTCGCTTATTACAATTCAGGAGGGAGGAGTTTATATTCTGCTTTCAAATTAGCTCATAAAACCATCTTTGTAGGGCATTGATTGCTCCAGGGGTGTAGAAGACCTTGGGTTTAAGGTCACAGAAAATGGACCTCTCAGAAGTTCCTAAAAATAATCCGCCCTTGCTCTGCACTAAGATTCGACATGACTCATACTGTGTTTCACCCATTAGCTGGCATCCCTAGCAGTGGCCGACTGCTGAGGAACAGGAGGAGAGCCCACGCTGCTCTGGGAGGCGGGGTTCTCGCCCGCAGGCCTCCCCGCGCCCCTTCCCAGAGCGCGCGGACCGGGACCTGCGCAGTGGCAGCCGGCCGAAGAACTGGCCACTGCTGCAGGCTGGCCCTGCTGGTGCAGGGAGGGCCCCAAGGAATCTTCCAGGCTGCAGAGTTCTATACTGTCTTTTTAAAAAATACAATCTTTATTACACTTTTTTCCATTTCCATTTAGTACTCTTATACCCTCTCCCCCCGGCAGTCCCCACCATGTTGTCCGAGTCTGTGAGTCGTTTTTCTTTTTTGCTCAGTCCCTCTGCCCCTACCCGCTCCCACTCGCGGTCATCTTTTTGTTTTATTTTACAGTCAGCCCTTTTTGTAGGATTTCTGCCTCCATGTTATTATGACGATCAGTTACTACTACTCATAAAATAGTTGAAAATCAGAATGAATAACTATCTTGATGCAATATATTTAGCATATATAAATTTTCACAATGGGAAAGACAATTGGGTTATTATCCACACTGTGATTTAATTCTTGGTTAAAATAAGTTTTCAATGCAAATGGAATATTCCAGTTTATTTCCTTAAAATGTGCTTTACTTGCTTCCAAATTTAGATAAACCACCAAAGGATAACATGCTGTTTGTAGAGAATAGATAGCTGAGGGATGAAAATGCAGCATTTCTTGCAGCATTTGCTTGTCTTTCATTTGCTACAACCCATTAAATGCTTTTATTTTTTTATGCCTTTTATTTGGGAAATTTTATGTTTACCACTGTGATTATTAAGGATATTAGATTTTCTTTCTTGTCTGAGCTCCTGATTAAACGTCCTGCTGCCCGTGGTTTGTGTGCGAAATGTGGTCCACATTTACATGAGATCACATTACGAAGGTGCTTGTCAAGGGTAATTCGGTTCATGTGGACAGCCTTTCAGACTCCAATGGACGTGCCGTGCCGCCTCCCGCCCCGTGGAATTTTTGGTCTCTGTGGAAAACATATTTTACATTTTAAGAAGCTGTTAGCATTAACATTATATTGCATTTATTTTTCCACAAATACCCAAAACATTTTTTGATCTTCTGGATATTTTGCTTTCCGTGTGGAGTTTGTGGCACAAAAGGAAATGGAAGAGACTGGCTGTTCTTCTCTTCTGATTTGTATTCAAGATGCACGTAGCATTTTTTTGAAAAATGGTTTTATCATTTAGAAATAAAATGAAGTAAAAAAATAACGTACCATTTTGACAACACCCGTGTTTCGTCGGTGAGTGCAGCGTTTCCTGCAGAGCTCTGCTGTCCGACAGGCCCGGCGCTGTCTTCCCTGGACGTGCTGTGAGCCTCACAGTCAGACACGGGCTGGCGCTTCCCCCTTCCGCGCGTGCACCTCGTCTGACCGTTACCTTCGTCTGAGCGTGCCGGGTCCTTTGATGAAGAGCAGATTTGGTTTTCAAGTAAACTTTTTTAGGTACTATAATAGTTTCTAATTATTTCCAGACTCCTTTTAGGAAGTCTCCGTCAGAAGTCCTCCAGGAAAAATGGAGTGATGTTATCCCGTAGGGTTTCTTTAAGTTTTCATAAGTAAAGCTTAGCAGATGTCACCAGCATTCTTCTGTGCCTTATCTGTCAATAGAAAACGTTTTATAAATTGAGAAACTTTTATGTAAGAAATAATGTCCCTCAGTATTTAAGTACTTGCTGACTTGAAACACTGATTAAACAAATACAGGCTTAATAAATCATTTTTATTCTCATTAAAGCCCTGAACGTGTATAAGGGACCTAAAGTAGAAGTCAGCCTTGCAAGCTCCTTAGGGTCTGCTGTGTATGAAGTTACTAACATGAATTATCCTGTGGTTTTGTTTGCCTTTCTTCTTTTCCAAATTCTTTATAAACTTAAATAAAGAAGGATTTCTGGTGACTTCACTGATAGGATTGAGGCCGTAGCCTCGCCCTTACAAAAGAACCACAACTGAGGCACAGCCTTCCTTTCTCAGATGGTGGGGCCTTTTAACGTTTAAACTCCTCATTTCTCCCCAGTGTGGTGCGGTTTAGTCAGATGGCGTGAGCACCAAGTCCAGCTCTCGCTCAGCTGCGATGCATCGAGGGCGGAGGCACCGAGACACGGATGAGACGACTGCGGAGGCCGCCGAGGCGTGCTCCCTCGCAGGGACTCGTCACTGAAAGGGTTCGGGGCGTATGATAAGATTGTGAATGTTGGAAAACGGGGGGGTGGACTAGATTGTTTTGAAAACATCTTTGGAAAGAAATGCTGTTTATCAGGATGAAGTTGTTTCACATTTAGTAATTTAATTAACTTGTGACCCTTTTCAAGTACTGTGATGGTTACCTAAGGAGTCCAGTGTCGATCTAAACAGCCACCCAGTATGTAGGTTAACAGTAAAGAATTAAAACTGTGACACGACATTCTAAATGGAGGGTCGGGAAGTCCTGCCTGAACAGGGCCCAGACCGCGGACCCTGGGGGCCCAGAACGAGACTCTGGGAGGCTGCGTCGGGACAGATGGAGGAGAGACCCTGGGGGCCGGCCGGCCACCCGTGGCAGCATCGGCAGGGGAGGAGGTCCAGCCCCGCCGGCAGTCTGCGGGAGGCTGGGGAGAAGCGCACCGTCTGCCCGGGTGCAGCCTCCCCTGGGGCGGCACGGGTGCGCCGGGGGCCGGGCTCTGTGCACTGGGGCTTGTTCAGCCGTGTCGGGACAGACCCTTTCCCTGGCGCTCCGTGCAGCAGCTCTTTCTTCGGGGCGTTTCTGACATGAAACATTGTAGTATGTTAGTAGGACGGAACTGAAGCGGGCAGCAGATTTCCGGCTTGTGAGCAGTATCGGGTGTTCTGTGGGGTTTGCCTTTACAGGCACGCCGCTCAGGTTTAGAAAGCATAGAGCTACCATTTCGTTCCTGAACATCCCTGCCTTTTTCTCTGGGCGATACCTGACTCGAACTCTCATCTGTGGTATAACATCATATCAAAGCCAGAGGGGCAGCCCTGGCTGGTGTGGCTCAGGGGATTGAGTGCCGGCCTACAAACCAAAGAATCACAGGTTCGATTCCGAGTCAGGGCACATGCCTGGCTTGCAGGCCAGGTCTCCAGATGGGGGCATGTGAGAGGTGACCGTGTATCTCTCAAGGTCAAAGGGGCAAATTGGGCATTTAAAAATTTTAGAGTTGCTGTGATTATATCATCTTTCTGCCATTAAGTGTTTAATGTGTCTTAAATATAAATAGAAGTTAAGCAGAAAACTTCCTGTCAGGATAGAGGCATAGGTAGACACACTTCACCTCCTTGCACAACCATAGGAAGAATTACAGGTAACTTCAAAACGAAAAAAAAGAACTGCCAGAAAATCAAACTGTAGGGGAGTCTGACCACCAAGGATTTAAAGGAGCCGTATTTATCCAGATGAGCAGGAGAGGTGGAGAAGGAGACCTGGGGCAGAGAGGACGTGATACGGCAGAGGTGAGGCGGCAGTGGTGGTCCCACATTCACATGTGGTGGGTAAAAACCAGGAAAGAAACCTGGGGAGCACGATTCTAGCCCCAGGCCGGATGGCATAGACCAGGGCTGCAACGCCAGGAAGTAAAGCTTCGTACCTTCCGTGAAAACGAGCGGGGCTGGGGCGGCAGAAGAACGAGCCCGTCTCTCAGGAGAGTCCGTTTGAAGGGACCGCGCAGTCCCAGAGTGTGCGCAGACCCACCCACTCGGAACCACCGCCTGGGCAGCCGCTGAAGGGGTGCCAGTCACTGTGGGAAGAGAGCGAAGGGACTGGACGTGGGGTGAGCGCCGAGCGGGCCTCCAGCAGCCAGGCAGCAGCATCGCGCCCTCTCGGGCCTCTCCCCCGTGCAGAGCCACGAAGCAGGTGGCCCCACCCTGGCGAATACCTAAGGCTCCGCCCTGTACAGCTTAACAGGTGTGCTAAGACAGGGAGTCAACGCATCTCTGCCGAATACACAGAGACAAGCACAGAGAGGGCCAGATCAAGGAGACAAAGAAACATGGCCCAATGAAAGAACAGAACAAAACCCCAGAAAAAGAACTAAATGAAACAGGTAACCAACCTGTCAGATGAAGAGTCCAAAACACTGGTGATCAGGATGCTCAGAGAACTCACTGAGTACGGCAGCATCATAAGGGAAGAAATGAAGGCTACACTAAGTGAAATAAAAACCCACAGGGAACCAACAGTGAAGGGAAGGAAGCTGGGGTTCAAATGAATGGTTTGGAACATAAGGAAGAAACAGTCAACCAGAATAGAAAGAAAAAACAAGAATTTTTTAAAAAAATGAGTGAATGAGAAGACTGGGGCATCTCCAAACGTGGTGACACACAAATCATAGGGGGGCCAGGAGGAGAAGAGGAAGAGCAAGAAATTGAAAACTTATTTGAAAAAATAATGAAAGAGAACCTCCCTAATCTGGCAAAGGAAACAGACATGCAGGTCCAGGAAGCACAGTCTCAGACAAGTTGGGCCCAAAGAGGACCACACCAAGGCACATCATAATTAAAATGCCAAGGGTTAAAGAGAGAATCTTAAAAGCAGCAAGAGAGAAGGAGACAGTCGGAAGCGCAGGGGTCCCCGGCCCTGACCCGAGGCCCCGCCTGCACTGCCCCCAGTGCCCTCCCCGCCCTGCTGCCCCGCGCCTTCGGGCGGCGTCCCCTCATTTCATTTCACTGTGTTCACGTCGTCTCCGTTCTTCAGGGGCTTCGCAGCCACTCCGGGGGGCGGGGGCGGGGGCTGCCCCGCCAGGCACACCCTGCACCCAGGAGCCCACCGAGGAAGACGAGTAAGGAGGACACCAGACCCATGCCACGCTCTCAGGAAAACCCAGGGACAGGAGAGAAACAGTGAAAACGACGTTGACGTGTTTCACAGCCCTACTGGTCCTACACAGTCTCTTGTTCTTTATGTTTTCCTGTGCCCTGTGTCTGTGTCCACATACTTTATTTTTGTAGCTGTCACATCGCACGTGGTTTTCAGTGTCCCCCCCCCCCTTCTGGTGCACGCCCCTCACCGTCGTGTGTTCGGTCACTGGTCACTGCCGCGGGAGGGATCACAGGTCCCCGGGAGGTTGGGACGAGAGGACCCAAGTCTCGCGCACCCTTCCCCGGCCCCCTCCAGCGACGCCGGCTTCTCCGAGTGGGGACCCCAGCCACCCCAGGCGCTGCCGCTGGCACGACGCCGTCGGCAAGGCCTCGGGCAGCCTCCACGTGCGTTCACCTGTGTGCGTCTCGTTCCGTGCATGGATGCGGTCGCCCCCCCCCCCCCCCCGCCCCCGTGAAAATACGGAATTATCGTCACTTCATGTCTTCCCGGTTACTTCAGGCTCTCGTCCTCCGGGAAGCGCTGCAGCGTGTTATCGTGTGGCTCTAATCACTCCAGCGTGTGTCTAGATGGGAAATGGATGTCCCTGTTCACGTTTCAGCTGATTGACTTTATCGGTGACACAGGCCTGACTCTACAGTATTCACTCAGTTTGAAGCATTCCGTTCAGCCAGGGGGAACGATCCTGCGCCGTCCGTTCACCACATTTTCACCCTCACCCGAGCGAGGGTGTGTTCACTGATTCAAGGGCGTCCAGGGGAGGGGCGAGAGAGACATCAGTCAGCAGGGGCTCCAACTGAGCCCCGACCGGGGATCGAACCCGAGACCCTGTGGTGCACTGGATGGCAGTCCAGCCAACAGAGCCACGCAGCCAGGGCAGCTACTCGTATGTATTTAGCGTTTACTGAGGGCATTTCAAACTGCAGAAGGCTTAGTTAAAACCGCCCGAAAGGAAGGACTACGCAGGGTGACCCAGCACCCTTGGGTCTCCCACAGGCCCATTCTGCAGGCTGTGTTCGTGGTGGTGCCGCACACGGACTCCACCACGCGGTCCGTGCTGTGTCTGTGTGGCCGGTGCGTCTTCCGCCCTGCGCGCCGCTGCTGCGCCGTCCGTAGCGCACAGTGTGGCTGCCTGTGGGTTACCGAGTGACTTCAGGAGAGTGAGGTGAACACAGCCCTCGATGTGATGTAAGTTTTTCAGTTGTGGTGAAGCACATATACCCCAAAATCTGCTGTTTTAACCGTTTTTAAGCGTGCAGTTAAGGGGCGTTAATGTTGCATTATTATGATTATTTATTTCAGAAGCATTTCAACACCCCAAACAAAAGCTCCACGCCCACTGAGCAGTAGTAATTCTGTTCCCCGTGCGCCTCGCCCCAGACTCGGGCATCTCGGCCCGGTCCGAGTTTCTCTGTGACGTGCCGCTCACGGTGTTTGGTGTGAGTGGAGTCACGCAGTGCTGTCCGTCGTGTCCGGGCCGTGTTTCTCATGCAGGGTTTCCCAGGCTGACTCACGTGACGCGTGTCACAGCTTCACTCCTTGGTGGTTGGAATGGTGGCCCGCTCTCGGTAGAGTGCTCTGCCTCATTCCCTGGTTCATCTCCTGATGGGCACACCTCTCGGTTGTCGTGACTAGTGCTGCTGGGAACGCTGGCCTACGGGAATATGTTTGAGTCTGTATTTTCCGTTATTTTAGGCTTATACCTAGGAGTTGAATTGCTGAGTGAAGTGCTAATTCTATGTTTAACTTTTCACGAAGTTGCCGAAGGGTTCTCCGCAAAGGCTGCCCCGTTCCACCTTTCCACCTTTCCACGAGGAAGGGATGGGTTTTCGGGGATGCTGCGGACTCCCCGACACTCAGCTCTTTCCCATTTTCACCCGCCTTCGTTTCCCGTGTCAGTCGCCTGCGGTCTCCGTCTGCATTTCCCTGGTGGCCAGTGACAGGCCTCTGTTCACCCGTCGGTCAGCCTGCCGGGCGCTTGCGTGTCCTCTTCAGAGAGCTGTCTGGGCGGTTCTCTGCCGCTCCTGGGGTCGGGGGTTTTCATTGTGCAGTGAGCGTGTCGTTTACGTTTGCTGGGTGTCAGACTGTCCTCACGTGTCTGATAGGAAGAGACTGTCTCCCGTCATCTGGGCTATTTTCATCCTCTTCCTACTGCGCTCTGACGCACAGCGTTTTTAACCTTAACAATGCCCAGTCGGTCTGTCTTTGTTGTTCCTGTCGCCTGGGCTTGGGTATCCTGCGAAGTAGCTCATGGCAGACCCAAGCTCCTGGAGATTTCCCTACATTTGGTCTGATAGTTTTATAGTTTTAGCTCCTAAATTTAGGTCTCTGGTCCGTGTGGAGTTAGTTTGTAGGTGCGCCGTGGGACAGGGACACGGCTTTGTCCCCTTGCCCATGCCCGTGTGTCCCGGCGCGCCCGGCACCGCGGGTCTCAGGACCCCTGTTGAGAGTCAGCCGCGCGCAGGTGCCCACGATGCCTTCCAGTGCAGGAGCAGTGCCTGTGTGTGAGAGGTAAAGGAATTCTTGGTGTTGTAGCTTAAGTGAAAATTCTGTTTACCTCACGTTTTCAGTGCTTATGAGTTCACTTAATGTGTGTCCTTTCAAACTCGATTTCTACACGGAAACGCAGAGTGACTCCTTCTATTAGCAGTGTCAGCAGACCCGCTGCCAGAGCAGCGGTGGTCTCCAGGTTGCTGCTTCTGACTCGTCCCCCAGCAGTGCCGTCTAGTAGAAATACGTGACCCTCGTAATATTTAAACGTTTCCAATAACCGCATTCAAGAAGGTTTAAAACGGTGAGATTATTTTTAGTACTATATTCTACCTGACCTAAACGTAACGTCAACCCGTAATCACTGTAAAAACTCATTAAGGAGATACTTCGCATCCCCGTTTCTGTGGCACTTCTTTCCAGCCAGGCGTCTGTTTTGTGCGTGGAACACGTGTCGGCGCCCAGCAGCCACGGCACAGGCGTTTGCAGACGCCGTGGTGCCCAGCGCGGCTCTCCCCTGCACGGGTGGAAGTCTGCCTGTAAAGCTCTGATGGTCGTGCGTCCAAAGACGGACCGGCCGTCCCGGAGGCCCGGAGTGCGGCGGGTCCCCCAGCGAAGGTCCGCTGTGTGTCCGAGAGTCTCGCACGGGGTTCACCGGGGCGATGCCTGCGTTTCCCTGCAAAACCAGCGCACGTGCTCACACCAGCTTACGCACCTACAGCTGCGTGACTTCTCGCGAATAAACATGGAACGTGTACTGTCACCACCCAATTCTGCCTCATGCCCGTGAAGCACAGCAGGGTCTCAGCATTCAAGGTTTAGTACCGGAAGCCCCTTCTGTTCCCACGTGGTAGCGCAGAGGTGGCGCAGAGTGACGGATCATCCGGCCGAGGCACAGCCGGCGACCCTGCACTGCAGTTTGGTGCGGGGGAGCCCGGCGGGGAGCAGAGCCCGGCAGCCCCACGCAGTGGGGCAGCTCCTGTTCTTTTCAAATTGCTCTTCGGCTGCAGTTGACACCCAGTAGTCTGTTAGTTTCAGGTGAAGTCAGTGATCACACAAGTGCACACCTTATGCGTGCATTGCCCCGGAGGTCCAGTGCCCGTCTGGCCCTGTGCACGCAGCGGGAGCTATTTGCGGGAGGAAAGACACTGCGTCTCCCACAGGTTTTCTGCTCTTAAAAAATAAAAAATACAAGGAAACAAATAAAAATAGGTTATGATGTGGTGACTAGAGGCAGTTATCATCACCATTTTGTGTGTTTCCTGCTAGTGATTTTTCTCTGTGCGTGTTTACGTACAATTTTTAAAATAGTGGGGAGGACACTTACTTACAACTGTGTAATCTGTATTTTTCTTTTGTACTAAACTATGATTCTCTGAATCTTTAAATGAGTATTTAAATATTAAAATGCTTAAGTTTTAAATTTTAAAACCCTTCTTTTTGTTTGACTTAAACAATAAATATGTGATTGATGTCCAAAAAAAACCCTTTGAAATGTACAGAATCCCTCATCTCCTTTCCTCACTTCCTATACCACCCGTTTTTAAAACTTCACTTACTTTCCAATTGTACTTGACATACAAAATCGTACTAGTTTCAGGTGTACAGCAAGACACTTACGTAATTCATGAACTGATCTCCATGGTGAGGCTGGTGCCCACCCGGCACCAGGAGCAGCTGTTACAGTATTGTTGACTGTGTTCCTGTAGCGCTTTTGTGACCGCCAGGTGTGCTTCTCGGTCCCCTCACCTTTTCCACAAGGCCCCTCTGCCCTTTCCCGTCCCGTCTGGCGGCCATCCCTTCAGTCTCTGTATCTGTGCGTCTGCTTGCTTTGTTTTTTATTTTTAGATTCCACATGTAAGTGGAATCATGTGGTATTTGTCTTCCTCTGGCTTCTGTCCCTGAGCAGAGCACCCTCTGGGTCCCCCCGTGTTGTCGCAAGTGGTCAGATCGCGTTCCTGACGACTGACACTCCATCGTGTGTGTGCACACTGCACCTCATCTGTCCTCTCACCGCTGTCGCTCACTCGGGTTGCTTCCGCGCCTTGACCGTGGTGAACGGTGCTGCAGTGAGCCTGAGTCCGTCGTGTCGTTTTAGATTGATTGGTGTTTTGTTTTCTTCAGACAAATGCCCAGAAGTGGAATTTCTGGGTCATAAGCACTTCTACTTTTAATTTTTTGAAGAACCTCCTTACTGTTCTCCACATCGGCTGACTGCATCGTTTTACAGTCCCACCAGCTGTGCACGAGGGTCCTTTTCTCCACGTCCTCGCCAGCACGGCTGTGTGCTGATGATTGATGACAGCCGTTCTGACAGGTGTGGGGTGGTATCTCTTTGTGGCTTTAGAATGGTTTTTGTTGTGTGATACACTTTAAACTTAGGTGGTAGTCCAAAAATAGGAGTATGTACAGAGGTCTCGGAATGTATGTCTTGAGAAGTATTAAGTGCCTGTTGTGTCTTTAGGTTATTGATGAACATTTTTTGAGGAGAGTAACTTCAACATACCAAGCACTTTCAGACCGTAGTTGAATAAGGCTGGAGCTCTAGCTGCTAACGGAGTAATTTTTTTCAGATTTATATTTTACTACATCTTTTTTAAGCTACAATGTTTATCACCCTACTGATTACCTACTCCTCGCTCTGCAGAAGCCTGGCATTCAGACGCCCCCTCCGGAAGAGTGCCACCAGCAGCCTGGTGTGACGCACACAAAGAGTGGCACATTGGCCACAGCGGGGACAGGCACGGAGCCCGGGGGTGTGTCCTGTGCACAGATGCAGGTCTCACGATAATCCCCGAGATCTGGGAAAGACAGCCCTTGCTGCCCCACAGATTGCAGACTGCCGTGGGGTTTCATTTGTTAGGCAGCCTTAAAAGTTCTTCTTTTATCAAACTTTGAGAACTGAAGATACTCAAAATCACATCATTATTAAATCTCACACTGCATGTTTGAATATGACAGACACTTTCTAAGTGATCCATATTTATTTTTTAATCTTTTCATTTCAAAAGGTGTCAATCTTGAAACTTTATTTAAAAAACCCTATTGTAACTTGTTGGTTTTCTGCCCAAATAGATCTTAAAATATGAAACATTTCTTCTATTTCTTATTTAATAAAAGTTGGCATTTCTTGATATTTTTTCCGATCACTTCTAGTTGCAGTTTTCTCCCAACAGGGAAGTGTACCCTCAGCAGCTCAGCTCAGCATGTGAATAGCCTTATATTTCATGTGTATTCTTCGACACAGGAAATGCTCTGTGTAAAATAACACAGATTACTTTCCATTGTAAGTATTTACAAACACATGGGTGTGTGCACCCATCCACACGGACTCATCAGAACATCTGTAATGAGTCGTTCTACATTTATTCCCCTAACTCACTGCTCCACTAAGTTCCGGGGACTCCTCTTCACATCTGACTTTCTGGGACTCACAGCTTTCCTTCCGCGGGCCCCCGGACCTGTCCACACGTCTCCACGTCTCCTGACGGCGTCTCTGTGGCCGCCCTTCGAGTCGGGGGCTCTTCGAACTGGTCCCTGATGCGTCATTTCTTACATCCGCTTTTCCCTGTGATGCTCCTAGGGAGGCGTTCGTGAAAGTGAACCATGAGTGTGAGAAAGCACACTTTAGATACTCGCACGTGTTCCTCTTGGTTTATCTTCGCGTGCATTGGAAGCACCACTCACCCTGATTCTCCCTCCGCAGAGTGTGTTCTTGCGCCCACCCTGCGCTCGTTAGCTGCTACAGCGCACTGCACGGAATCTGTGAGCGTGCCCGTCGTGGGCGTTCCCCGTGGAAATTGCTGCAGAGCGTGTTACCTTCAATGCCCGTTGGTGGGGAGTGCACGCCAAGGATGTAGGAAGTAAACGGTCACTTCTGGACTGTTCCCGAAGTCCCGGGATCTGAACTTTACCTTTTATTTTTACCTTGAAGTGCTTCCCATATTCTGAAAGATTTTGAGATGGACTGAGTCTTTAAGGACATAAAATTGTTCTTTTAATTTTATACAAAGCAAGAGGGAGCGAGAACCGTGCTGGAGCTGACGGGAGAGAACGCTGGCAGGTGACACGAACCGTGTCCCGGGTCCGAGATTCCTGCTGGGTCGTCGGGCTGCCGCGGAGTGACCGCGCAGAGAACGGGGATTTCATTGTCGCCCTTCTGGAACCCATTTGCCTTCAAAGGGTCTCGTTTCAAAGGGCCCCTCACTTGATACCCAGCCCTCTGAAAAGGCCGTCGTCTTCAGGAGACTTTATGCGCCATGCGGGAGAGTCAGAAGTGGTGACGGAAGTGCCCGAAGCCGCGGCGCTCCTCCGCGGGCACAGACAGGCAGCGCGGCGCGCTTCCTGCGAGGTTTTCGGAAGCGCAGCGTCTCCGGGGCCTCGCCGGCTTCCCGGCTGTCCACTCTCCCCGCGGGGGCCAGTGTGGCGGGAGGCCTTCGGCAGTGACGCGTAGACACGATTTCAAACACTGTTTTCCCTGCCACTGCCAAGAGACTGTCTTTGTTGAAATGACAGTAAACCATCTCCTCGTGTACGTTCTCTCGTGTGCGTTTCCGGTGCCCCTGGTTCTCTGGGCCGGCATGCGAGACAGAGGTCGGAGCCACGGGAACGGTTGCCGCCGCGGCTCTCCTCCGCCGGCCCGTCCATCCACGCTCACGGCGCTGCGGACCTGAGGGGCGACCGGCAGGCAGGCGTCCAGGACGCCTCCACACCCTGCGCTTCAGTTGTCACGAAGTTTGACGTCCCCCCTCTCGGCGTTCTCCTGAAGGAGTTTTGCAACTCCTTGAATCAGTTACCCAGTGGCCTGCGCTTAAGAAACACCTGTGCCCTGGCCGGCGTGGCTCAGCCTGGGCGTCCTCCTGTAAAGGGAAGGGTCCTGGGTTCGATTCCCAGTCAGGGCACGTGCCTGGGCTACAGGTGCGTCTGTGGTTGGGGTGCAAACAAGAGGCAACGGATCAATGTCTCCCACTTTTTCTCCCTCCCTTTCTCTCTCTCTAAAGTTAGCAGCCATGCCCTCAGGTGAGGATTAAAAAAAGAAAGATACTTACTGAAATATAAAACCAAATGCGCATCAGGGTGAAAGGACACAGTCATTGCCTAACCTAATGGCATCAGTCATGTTTTTAGCCAATTTATAAGATAAACACTTTCAGCCTGACAAAAATGCCGTGTAGGAGAATGAAATGCAACGTCAGGGTTTCGAAGGATCTGAAGAACGACCTTAGTTTAGAGATGTGGGTTCTTGGGTCATTGTGGTGCATGTTACAACATAATGATGCCCCGACAGCGCACTCTCTTACAGAGGAAGGCAGGCAGTTGAAGGGTGCGGAGGGGAGAGGCCCGGCCCTCGCAGACCACTGTGGGAGCCCATGGGCCTGGCAGGCCGGTGGAGGGTCTGCAGCGCTGCCTTCGTCGTGCGGCCACTGGGGAGGCTCCGAAGGGACGCCGCCTGCTGGGCCCTGTGCTCGGACGTGGTTCCCACGTGCTGGCGCCTTGTGCAAATCCCCGTCGGTTCTTCAGTTCAGGCGCGGTGCAGGGGCCCAGGTCTGCGTGATTCTGCAGATCCAGGAACACGCAGGCACTCGGCAGCGAAGACGACAGTGTGGGCACAGCCAGCCGGTCCCTGGCAGCACAGCCGCAGAGGCTGCGTCCTGCCTTCCCCGCAGGAGGCCGTGACCCAGCGCAGAGACGAGGGCGTCGGGACGCTCACGTCCCCAGGGGATGGCCTTGGGCTGGTACAAAGACAGAATTCTAAGTGCAGGGGCGGTTACGGTCTAGCTTGACCCCGTGTCCCATTTGCACAGGGCGGGACCAGCACAGCAAGACCCAGGAGGAGCCCCCTGGGCGCGAGGACTCCATCTGTCCTCTACTTAGGTGAACTCCTTTTTAAGTAGGAAACTTGGAGAAAATAGCAACTGGGATTTCAGGCTTTTTGAGGGAGGAGGTAATGCAAACCTGGTGCGGAGCAGAATGTAGGATTTGCCTCTCCTTAAATTCTGGGAGACCTTTTTCTTGTCCCTTTCAACTGCTGCTTCTTATCTGAAAAACGTGGATGGCTCCCAAGAGTCAGCCTAGGTCTGTGATCTTCTTTCTGTTTAGTCTCCTGTGGAGACTTGCCTGGTGCCGTCCTCTGGTCAGTATTTCTATCTAAATAATTCCCAATTCTGCACTCCTTTTTGCTTTGCCTGCATCACTCTAAATCCAACAAATATAAACTGAAGACAGCCTTAGGGTTCTCTCCAAATATGTACTCTTCAGGATTTCCGTGATACTGTTACCATTCTGTGTTGTCCGTGGTAAAAACTTCGTGACCTCGTTTGACTCGCTCTTCCACTCCGGCCCTTAACGCCGCTTTCCCATTCAGTCCTGGTGGCTCCTCTTCGTTTATCTCTTGGTTTTCGCGTCCACGTTGAAAATTCGAGCGTGGGTCCCTCCTGCCTCTCTCCGGGAAAGGCCTGAGCAACAATTCCCTACTGCTTGTTTCCCTGCTCGGAAATGACAAGCCACTCTTCTAAACCACAGGTTTCTGGGAAGGAGTCTCGCAGTCCTCCCCGTCGCTGGCTCTCTCACCCGGCAGGCCCTGCGCCCTTCGAGTCGCCCTCACTAACTGCTGCCGCCGCTCTGTGCAGGGTGCAGAGAGGCTTCTCGTGGGCGAAGGCGCCGTGCAGACATCTTCTGTTTGATCTGGCAGTCTTTAAGGCATTCTGCTCTGTGGTCTTTTAAACGCAGTATAATTTGGGGTGTGTCTGTGATATTTGATTATATACATCATGAAGTAGCTTTTTAGAAACCCTACTCATACTACAAGTTGATGCTGAGAGGGAGCCCGGACGTACAAAGAGCAAGTCACGTTGAAGACACTGTCTGGAAGAATCTGTCCTTCAGAGGACGCGGTTCTTCGCACGTAAGAACCGGTTCTTTAGGGTAACACCACAGTGAGTGTCAGCATTCCCAACAAACCGGCACCTTTGGGAGGACGTTGGTTTGCAGTGAATGTGAGGTGTGTGACGGTAATAGGCAAGATGTGTGGGGTTGATAGCAAGTCATTTTGTCAAAATGCAGGAGAAAGAGCTCCCTGTAATTTTTCCAACAGAAATGATTTGAAAGGTTTAATAAGCTCTGTAAAATCCAATCACAGCCTTGTCATTCTGATACACTCGCCTAGAGGCCGTGGTAGCTGAGACGCACGGTGTGCTGAGAACAGGCGCCAGGCCTTCACGGGGTCCCCGGTGGCCCCAGGCTGCTGCCCTGGAGTCCGAGCAGGCAGCGCCCTCTCCTGGGGAGAAGCGGGCCTTCCCGGGCTCACTTCCAGCAGTGCCTGTGCACAGGCCCCTGCCCCTGGGGCCGCACGGCTCCCGGCGGGCGGTTCGGCCCTGAAGGGGCCTGTGGTCAGCACAGAGCGCTGGGGTCCACGGGGCGCCGCACGGGGCCAAGTTCATGGGCGGGGAGGTGCCTGCCTCTAACTGTTGGATCACGGAGGAAAAATCTCTACCTGGGTGACCGGTAAGAATTTTCTTATAAAAATGTATTAGGGAAGTGTTCACTTATAGTGCTTTTATAAGGGATGTAAATTTTAATCCAAAAATTGCAGTGTACCAGCTATATTTAAAAAGACCCCAAGACTTGAAGTCACGGGAATAAACGGACAACCAAAGAGTCTGTTAAGAGCGCGCTCTGACTGTCAGGCAGACGTAGCCTAAGCAGTCCGCTTTCCTGGCCGGAAGCTCTCGCACTCGCCGACCCTGGAGGTCCGCAGTGGGCGGGGCCGCCAGGTGCCCGGGGCAGCCTCCTCGCAATCGGCAAAGAAAGGCGGCTTTCGGACATAGTTTTAATAGTAAATGCTTTATTTTTTACAATGTTGAAGGACGTTATCTACTCTCATGCTACATTTGCAATGTACTTTTCAGTCCTTTGGACTGCACATGTAACTGGAACTTTCCATTTCCAAATCAATGTAAATATGTTGTTTATATTTCCAATTTTCGTTTTTTAACCCTCAGTGAAGGTTTCCTACCTCTGGGACTAGATAGACTTTGTGCTGCAACAGGTCTGGCTCCCGGACAGCCGCGCCTCGGGGTGCTGCGCCTCTCGGGAGGCCGCTCGCTCTGCGCAGGGCTCGGGCCTGCGGGCTCTGGCCTCCCTCTGGCTCGGGCGGCGTCCGGCCCGGGATGGAGTGGGAATTCAAAAGCACCTTCTCGACTGAGGAATACAGTGTGTTTGTTAATTCTTTAAAAAGGGGTAGAAATACCATCACGTGGAGGTTGTTAACAGCATCAGCGTGACCCTCGACCCAGATGTTGCTCTCTTTCTCCTGCTCGTGTCCCTGACGCCGGTTTGCTTTCCCTTGCAGGAGTGGCAGAACTCCATTCAGAAGAACGCAGGCCTCGCCTTTATCGAGCTCATCAATGAAGGAAGGTAAGGGACTTCAGCGTTTCTAGATGGCTTGTTGGTGGGCCTTCGATTCCACTGGGCAGCTGTCCCTTCTACCCTCTGTCCCAGAAATGTGGAATAAAAATAGGTTTTAATTACATAATTTATCACGGAAGCATTAAAGGAGCAAAATTTAAAATGCTGGAAATACCTACTTTGGGGTGGCATGTGTGAACTGGAGGGACCATGTTCAGGAGGCTTCCCTGGGCCTGGAGCCACGCCCCCCGGAGCAGCAAAGTCCCCGTGAGCAGACGGAGTGAGCGGGCTGGGCCCCATCCGCCACTCCACCCGCTCCCCGTGCCCGCCCCGCGCTGTCCCGGCTGCCCGGCTCACCGCGTGGGGACGGCTCTGCCCGGGCGGGTTGTGCTGCGGGGTCTCCAGCCGAGAACGGGAGGGCGTCAGACGTGGGAAGCGGGACCGTCCGGTTGGGGATGTATACCTGCTGTCGTCACAGCGACACCCCCCGTGAAGTGACGCTGGAGCCCGCGCCACGTCTTTCTCTCGGCCGCAAGCCCTCGGTCGGTCGCTCTGCCGTCCCCGTGCTGTGTCACAGGGACTCGCTGGGACAGAGGTGACCGTCGTCATTTCGACGTGTGCGGCTTCTGCCAGCCAAGGGCCTGCGCCCCATGCAGCTCGCGTCTCTTCCCCCGCACAGAGCGTCCTTTCGGAGGTGATGGCTGTTTGGCAGGATCTCCTGGTTTGCTTTTGTTTCCGACCAAATTTAATTAAACCGATAAGGAGATAATGCTTGCTGTGGGTATAAATTACCTTCATCCGGGGGGGTTGTCATGAACAAATACTTTATAACGTATTCCTCTAAAATTAGTTTATATATGGTATGGAAACCCAAATTTTTAAAGTAACTTAAATGAGCTTAGTATTGTTGTTTTTTCCATCAATGTATTACAGTCTGAGAAACAGTCTTTGTTGTAACAATCCATCTTACTGTATTATCTCTCATTTGGATAGTCAATGCTTGAATTGCTTTCAGTCATAATAATACAGCTCTTAAAATGTGAGTACACTTTATGTTCCTGCAAAGCAGAAGATGCGGCAAATACCAGTTTTTTAAATAATATAAATAGGCTTGCATAGTAACACACTGTAGTTCCTATAAAAGCCTGTTATCGTCTGAGGTGGTGACAGTGACTGTTCATCCTCAGGCGGTGACGCCGGGGAGAACACGGTTCTGCCTGGACGTCACTGTCAGATCGGCCGCAGAAACCTCCCGGTGCGCACAGGCGCTCACTCTGCTCGTCCGTTTCAGCCGGGATGTGAGAACCAGAACCATCTTGTCACAGGCAGCTCTCTGAGGGGTCAGCGGGATTGCACCTGCACCACTCAGATCGCCGTCCTCGTGTTAGACAAGGAGAATGATGGGACACTTGCTAGTATCGGAGGGTTTTTAGCTTTTGATACTGTGTTTTGCTCAGTGGTAGAACTTGGGGTTTATTTTTTTGTTTTTTGTTTTGTTTTTGTTTTTTTTTTGGAAAGTGGTTGGAATTTTAGAAAGTAAATTTTTGTTTAAATGTCATTTTATGAAAATCTCCAAAATGCGCACTGTGATGTTCTCTGTGCCGCTCCAGGTACGGGTTTCTATTTTTCACCAGTCTGCCCTCCAGTAAAGGCGACTTTGGAATAACCCTTGACCCCTGACCAGCTGCAGGCGCACAGGAACCGGCCGTGGGCACATCAACGCAGCAGGTGTCTGCCCGGCTCCTGCTCGGTCCCAGCAGTGTTCTGGGAACTATTGGTGGGGGGGAGGCGGACAGGGGCCCGCCACCTCCCGTGCGGCGGCGATGCCAGGACGGGGGGCAGGCGCCCTGCGAGCCTTCAACAGCGCGCTTCACCTGGACTGCGAGGGCGCGTTTTCCAGCTGGTGGGCCGCCGGGGTGTTCAGGAGGCGTCTCCACGAAGGGACCCTGGATGTGGACAGCTGTGTGGTGCCTGACCGTGGGAGCGGGGCCAGGCCGGGCGGAGGCGACAGAGTGGGGAGAGTAGGGGACAGCCGTGATAGAGTAAACTAGGGTTGTAAAGACGTGCGTCCACGCAGAGCTGACACGGCGTGGCAGCGGTAGCCTCTCAGCAAGCAGTGCCCGCACAGCGGGACGTCCCCTGTGAAACAGGCCTGGCACAGACCTCACTGCCGCACCCAAGGGAACTGGAAGTGGGCCGCAGGCTCACTGCGGGTGCGAGACGACGGGGGTCCTGGCAGGACAGAGAGCGCGCACGGGAGCGAGCCTAGGCGACGGGGCATGGCGGGGCCTGTGCAGCTGCAGCACCAGGGGCCTGGCCCGCGCAGGGGAGCATCGACAGCCTGGACTCAGGAGACGCGCCGGCGTTCACTGTGCACGAGAGGCCAGGCGGGGGGAGACAGGCACAGACAGAAAACGCTGGTGCCGGACCGAGCTGGCAGAGCACCATTGTCTGGAGTACACGGTGACGCGGTGGAGCTCGCCGCGAGAGTGCCGTGAACCGTTTCAGGACACGGGCCAAAGCCGACACAGGGACGGAAAGCGAGCGTGTGAGCAGGTGCCCCGCAGCCCTCAGGGCAGTGCTCGCTGAGACTGCAGGGGCAGGCCGCCGCACCCCTGGGAGAGGGCCCGAGCTCCCAGACTCCGGGACCCCGGGCGGACCCACAGCTGGCCAGGGTGCGAGTGCTGGCGGGAGTGCCCAGTGGCACCTGGGCGGACATGGCAGCGGTTTGTCACAAAAACGAACCTGCTCTGGGCACACGATCCAGCCCCCACGCTTGTCTCTGCCCCGAGAAGGAGCAGACTCCCGTGCACAGCAGACCCGCACTCACAGGCTCACAGCCGCTCCGTTCAAAATGGGCAGAACGTGGAGGCCGCAGCCGCGGTGCGCACTCCGTGAGGGAGGGACAGCAGACCGCGCGTGTGTGTGACGCGTCCGGAGGAAGGGCTGTTTGTTGCTCACCGCTGGAAAGAACACGCGGTCATGCCACGGGGAGAGCAGCGGAAACCAAGTTGCACGTCACTAAGAGAAAGGAGCAGGTCTGAGAGGCTGCACGCTGAGCGACAGGAACCGTGTGACAGTCGGGGAAAGGCCAAACCATGGAGAGGACGATGGGACCGGTGGTCTCCAGGGGCTGGAGGGAGAGGGAGCCCGCAGGGCTTCTACAGCCGGGGCCTCACTGCATGCGATGCTGCAAGACCCGTCACAGGGCGGGCCGGACACCTGGCGGCGGACCTCTGCCTGCACCCGCAGAGCAGGCGGCACCGAGAGGGGCCCCTCGCGTGTGCCCCGGCCTTTGGGTGACCCTGGCGGTCAGCACGGGCTCTGCTCCTGGCTGCTGCGGGCTTAAAGCTGCTGTAAAAATAAGTCTGCAAGGCAGGAAGGAGGCTCCTAAAAAAGAAGTATATACCAACACATTACCTTCTTGGTTGAGAGCTGGGAGATAATTAGGAAATAGGAATGTGAAATTTTTAAAAAAAGAGGAATGTAATTCTGGGCCCAGGGGATCCAGTAGAGACTGGGGTCGGGGGGCAGAAGACAGCTGACGGGCGTGGGGAGCTCTTGCTGGCCAGCGCACAGCTCCGGGGCCGCGCGTCGTGTGCTGGCCGCACAGAGGCTGGGACACTCTCCAGGCCAGATTGTGCCACACGGGGTCTCCCAGCTGAGCGAAGGCTGCCGGGTGTGGCTGCTGAGGGCCCCGCAGGCCTGCTGAAGACGGACGGTGGTGTGGGACTGACCGACGTGGTTGCCAGGGCTCACGACGGGGGCCAGGCTGCAGCGTCCCTCGGCAGCTCGGTCAGGACTGCGGCTGGACGGGGCAGTGGGGGGGGACATGGGGTCCGCGGGAGCCTGACTTCCAGCCTGAGTGGCTGGGTGGCAAATAGTGCAAACGCAGTTTCCTTAGGACTCCGCGGGGTAGGGGGTCGTGGCTTGAGTGAGAGGGGTTTTCCCTGCGGGCCCCACTGAACTTTGAGCTCCGGGCGACGTCCCGGTGGAATCCCTGGAGCCTGGGAGTTTGAGCGTGGGGTCAGCGCTCGTGTGGTGTGCAGTGGGAGAGGAGACGGGTGTGACGCTCAGGGGGGAGGGCCAGGGCGCGGGGAGGGGGGGACCAGGCCCTTGCTGCCATGGCGTCTTCACACCCTCAGTTGGCTGGTCACTGTCCTCGGGGGTCAGTTTAAACGTCCCCCTTTTCCCCCCAGTGGTCTCACTGGGTTAGCGCACTTTGTCACTGGGCTCTGCTCTAACGCGGTGACGATGTCACCCCGGATGACCCCACATGTACCTCCCTCACCGCAGCGTGCTTCCCTGGAGAAATCGTGCTGAACATGGGTGCGCAGTCACGCACACCCACGGAAGGACTGCGGCGAGAAGGGCTGGGAGGATGTGTTGGGAGAGGATGTGTGGGGAGGAGTGGTCCGCAGGAGGGTGTCACCGTGGGGTTAAGGGGCTGCTGGCCAAGAGGCCACGTTCGCCTCCCAGGCTGCGGGGGGGGCGGTGCTCTGGCGGTGCTGGCGTGGACCCTGCCCGCCCCGCTGAGCTCGGAGTCCGGTGGGGACGAGGGACGTCCAGCGGGTGCTTGTGGGTGTGGTGTGTGTGCCAAGGGCAAGGCCGGGGGCTGGAGGGCCGGTAGAGGAGGGAAGTGACGTTGGGGAACGTGGCGGTTTGAGTGCTGGGGACAGAGCTGGGGCGTCTTGGGTTGGGGAGTGGGCGGTGGGCAGGGCCGTCGAACACGCACAGCTGTACGAAGTCCGGCCAAGGAGGGGACACTCACAGGGGTCCTGGAGGGGCGGGGGGGGCTTTTACTTGGGGGGAAGGTGTGTCGCACATTTTTTTAGAAGGAAGGGCTTGAGTGCTTTTAAGTGCGGACGGCGCGAAGCCAGGGCGGCGGGAGTGAAGAAGGAACTTCGTTGGAGGAGGAGAATCTCTGAGAGGGGTCGGCGGGGGCCCAGGGACTGGGCTTCTGGTGAAGAGTGTTGAGAGGGGATGCGGCATTTCGGTTCTGGTGGGACTCGGGGCTTATTTATTTAGTTTTTGTAACACCTTCCACTCTCCACGCAGGGCCGGGCAGGCCGTTTACGGAGAATGAGGGGCACTCGGGGTGGGCGGGTGCGGCGCTGGGGAAGGCAGGAGATGCCGACCGACCGCAGCCGTGTGGAAGAGCAGGGGCGAGCAGGGGCGGAGGCAGCCCCTGCGTCTGCCGTCTGTGGTGGGAAGGCTCTCCCCCGAGGCCCGCGAGCGGAAAAGACGGCACAGCTCGAAGACGCCCACCTCGCTCCCGTTAGTGAGCAGGCCGTCTTCACGGAGCCCCGGTCCCAGGTCCCCGCCCCCGCACCAGCCCAGTCCGGACAGCCGGGGCCTTCCCCGCGCACCCTTCCCACGCCGTGGTGTTAGTGCTCACGCGTTTGCGGCGGCGTCCTCTGGCTCTCTCCACAGCGCCTGTCACGGTGCACGGCACGGGGGTCCTGCTTGCACCCAGGTCCATCCCGGTTCTCCGCTGACAAAGCGGTGGGCTCTGGGCACACGGCAGGGCCTCCCTCGGGGTGTGCTTGGCACCTGCAGGCAGGGACAGCTCCGAAGGCTGGACATACGACTCGCCACGTTTGCTACGGCTGCTGCAGTACAGGCGCCCGCTAGTGGAAGGGCGTTTCTTGTTGTGGTGGCGGTGGTGGTGCGTGCGATAGGTGTTTAGGGTTTTGCTCGCTTCCCCGTTCGCTTGGTTCGTTTCCTTGCGATGCAGACCTTTCCCCTTCATCCACCTGCGCTGGGGGTCCCACATCAGAGCCCGCCGCGGCAAGTCGGTGGGGGTGTGGTGACGATGAAGACACCCCGGTCCGTCCACCTCGCGTCTGTCCCCGGGTCCTTGCTCCGGGCTCCGCAGGGCTGAGCTGCTCTGCACCCGTTGATGCCCCTGGCCTGGCCGTGAGCGTTTCTCTTCACGACTTCTCGTGGTTTAAAGTGAAACACATAAACACACTTTCTCCCGGTTGTCAGAGTGTCTTTAATTTGTCCTTGTGGGAATGAAGATAAAAATCTTTAAGTGGAAATTGTTATAAATGTTGATCCTACTTAACAGCTATACCCATGAATATAATTCATCAATCATAGCCGGAGAAAGCAATTGTGCAGTTGTCTACAATTAACAGGACAAAAACAGTTGATGAATGTGCAGCTGAATTAAAGTACTCCCTAGGACAGGGCGGAAATTATAAACTGGATCATTTAAAGGGTTCTAACAGAGGATCTTTACAATTAAAACAAAGCAAGGTTAATGGGATGTGAAATTGCCTATAATATCTTGGCAATAATAATTGGATTTTAAATTATTAAAATATGAGTTGAACTATAAAGCAAATAAGACTTTGTAAATTATGGAATTTGAGCAATCTTTTGAAATAAATTAATCATTTGCCTAAAATAAACCTTTATTATTTCTTTGAAAGCAGTAGGGTATAATTAATGTATACTCATAAAAAATCGTACTGCTGCTTAGAACTGAATTTAACCTAAAATTTACAAGATTCCAATTACTTATTGTGTTCTTTAAGATAGGAGAAAATATGGCTTGCATTTGTTAGATTTTGAAAAAGCCTCTTGCATCCAAGTATACTCATAATCCTGTAGTAATAAATGGTTCCAACTTGTATATCTTCTTTTACTTTAACAAATACTATTTAATAACAAAACCAATAAGCTTTGGTTATTTGAGTTTACTTGGGGTCTTTGATTTGGCAAAAAGCTGTATTTAAGAAAAGTTTTTATTCCCCGAAACCATAAGATAAGAAACTGTTTCTTAGCATTGCGATTTTAATTTAACTTTAATTTAACTTAAAATTCACATCCCTGGGAACACCTGGAAAATAGGAGTTCCCTCTTTCCATTTTTTTCATGTAGAAGCTGATCTATACCTTTTTCTTATTACTGTGGTACTCATTTTACACATGAAATAAATTATTGAATATATTGTTGTGTGAACAATAAGGTGAAAAAATCTTGTACTTTTACAAAATTAAATTGTATGGGTCATAAATAGCACTACTAATTCATATACTTGACTTCAGACACTGATGATAAGTAAAATGTTGGTAACCAAAAATGAGGTAAACAAGTGCTGTTTAGTAACGGCTCAGTTTCCAGCAGTAGGGATGTCTGTTTCAGAACTTGGTGGTCATAGAGTTCAGAGGAAGTACGCTCTTACACTTTGCATCGTGTTTAAAATACGTGTGCTAATACATGTGTTCAGATGGTTTTCCTCCGCTGGGAACAGCCTCAGATGTCCTCTTGTCCTAGGCACCGTTGTTTTAATACGGTGAGAGCTAAAGTAGGGTTTCACAAAGCAGCCACAGTTCTTTACATTAAAAGACAAAAAAGGGGAGTGACACCTTCTTTGGGGTCTATTCCTTTCTGTGTCGTATTCACCTGTTTTAATTTCTTAGGGACACAAATATGTTTTTGGTATTTAAGAGCTTACTTACTGCGAGCAGGTGCTTGTCGGGATCCAGGGCATCCGTGTCTGCATCAGAAAGCAGACCCAGGCTCAGCTTGGAGACGGGTGACCGGAGTGGCCGTGGCGTCCCTGGCCGGCCCGTTG
Source organism: Phyllostomus discolor (assembly GCF_004126475.2). Lineage (NCBI taxonomy): Eukaryota > Metazoa > Chordata > Mammalia > Chiroptera > Phyllostomidae > Phyllostomus > Phyllostomus discolor. The sequence continues at coordinate 2,020,706 of NC_040913.2, read as the reverse complement.
TTCAGAGAGCAGGCGCAGGTACAGGCACAGGAACGGCTGTGGGAGGCGCTGCCCCTGTGAAGGAGTAGTGTGTGTGGCCAGGCCGAGGTCGATGCACTGAAGGGGGGAGGTGAAGAAATGGGATGACGAAGCCCGTCGGAGTAGCCCCGGCCCGGGCCGCTCGGCTCCTCGCTTGTGTTGTGCAGCCAGCATCTGCGGAGCCAGGCCCTCTCTCCGCTGCCTGCCGCAGCCCCCATCCCCGTCCGACGCGCGGCTGGAGAAGAAAAGGCCGTGGCTGCTTCTGGTTGCAGGGAGGAGCACGGTACCTGCCCAGGCATCCTGAGGGCTCTCACACCTGCCTCGTCACATTACAGATGGAAGATAAACCTGAGCAAAGAGTTATAAAATTTTCATTAAGGGGCTTAGTTTTCGTAGTGATACATATACATTTTACATGTGTTTCTCATCTCCAAGTAATTTATAACTGAGAAGTTAGGATTTACATGCCAAAAAAATAAATAGTCCCAAATGTCATAGACAGTGTATGTATAGTAAAGAGTTCAGAGGTGCAAGTAAATAATATAAAGATTGTAATGACCTCAAAAAAGGGAAGTGTTCTTGTGGACGGCGACGGCCAGGAGCGGCTCCTGCTAGGAAACGGGACTGAGCAAGCGGCGTGCGCACTGCGTGGGACGGGAAACGGTCCTCGCTGCGTTGGTGAAGTTAGGGTTTAGAAAATACCTTTACGTTCTTCATTATCTAGTGAAACAAATGCGGGAATTACCTTACTTGCAAAAACCACATTCTGTCTTTGAGCTTCATAGTATTTAAATAAAGAGTTAACCTTCTCCTGACTTTTAAGTAATGACCAGTATTTTACCTAATGCTGATTGGGTTTATAATATTAATTGCTGTATCCTAACAAGTATAGGACGTCTACATATTTTTAAAAAGCATTACTCAGCCCTGGCTGGCGTAGCTCAGTGGATTGGGCGCGGGCTGGGAACCAAAGTGTCCCAGGTTCGATTCCCAGCCAGGGTACATTCCTGGGTTGCAAGCCACGACCCCCAGCAACCTCACATTGATGTTTCTCTCCCTCTCTCTCTCTCTCTCTCTCTCTCTCTCTCTCTCTCTTTCTCTCTCTCTCTCTCCCCCCCTTCCCTCCCTAAAAATAAATAAATAAAATGTTAAAAAAAAGCATTACTCATATTTATGAGACAGACTTCAAAGCAATTCATTATACCAAAGACTCGATTTTTTTTTGTTTCTAGCAAAATATAAGAGAAACAATGGACTTAATTTACCTAGGAGCAGAGTTGATGTTAAAAATAATTTTTAAATATTTCTTCTGAACATTTAAGGAAGAAGTGATACCATTATACTCACAGTCTTCCAGAAACAGAATAGATAACACCTCCTGGCTCACTTGATGAGATCCCGCCATCCCTGCAGGAATACTGAAGACTTTACGGAAGCACAGCTACAGACGGGCGGGCAGAGGTGCGAGGAGTCGTAGGTCCTTTGGACGAGTCAGGTCCAGCGGCGCGGGAAAGGGCCGCCTGAGGAGCAGCAGGCGTTGCTTTTATATAAAAATACGCACCAGTGAAAAGCACCATATCACCACCAGAAAAGAAATGTATATTTTATATATGGGCATGTCGATAGATACAGGGAAAGTATTTAAAAATTCAGCACTTCTTCGTGATACAAACTCCCAGTGAACTGGAAGTAGAAGTCCCCCGTGTGACGAATGGCACCCACGGAGCCCCGCAGCGCCCCGTCTGAGTGGTGAAGGGTGAAACACTTCCCCTCCCCTCCCCGAGATCAGATATGAGGCAGGGTGCCCTCGCCTGGCGCTTGCGCTCAGTACTAAGTCTAGTGCTTGGTGCGTGTTCTGGTACTGAGCACTGTCTGGTGAGTGGACCGAGCAAGGGCACAGGATAGAAGATCGCCGTCAAAAACCCATTATGATGACACTTACATGTGAAGTACTGGAAACTTCAGTTAAAAGTAAAACAATTGTAATAGTATCAAAAACATGAAGTACTTAAGGATGTACTAAATACAATATATGGAGGACCTGTACAATAAAAGCTACAGAATATTTCTGTGAAGAATTTATCAGTGAGTGAATAAATGCAAAACTGCACTGGGTTGGTGGATCAGAACACCCAACACGGTGAAGTTTTAGTTTTCTCCAAACTTATCCGTGGACTCAAATCTACTCAAAACTTTAGCAGGCTTTTTTGTTTGTTTTTGATGGAAAATAACAAGCTGATTGTAAAATTTCTGTGCAAATACAAAGGACCTGTATTAAAACAAATTAGAAGAGAGCAGAGTTGGGGAATTGTTGTAAACAGGAACAGATTATTGATGGGAGGGAGGGGAGAAGGTCTTACCACTCAGCAATTAAAGGGCAAGCTGTTCAGTACACATTCGGCAGACGATTTGCACAACCCTGCACCCAGGAAGATGCACAAACGCCCCTCGGCACGTGCACAGGCGGCCCCGCCAGTGTTCGCCTGGGAAGCCCGCCCTGAAGCCTGATGGCACGTGCTCCGGCCGTACTGGACGTGTGAGTAGGTAGATCGGCAGCGCTGGGTGTCAGTGTGGACGGGGAGCTACCAGAGTACGTGCCCCTTACTGGTGCGGATGCCAATGGGCACATCCACTTGGAACACAGTGTTCCAGCGTCTTGGAAGACTCACATGCAGTTGACATTGGAACCAATGATTCCAAGGCTGGATATTTTCCCAAGGGAAGTAAGTATGTAGGTCCCTATCCAGACCCGTCTGTGAGTGTTCGTAACAGCTGCATTCATAAGAGACAAAGACTAGAGATAACCCATGTTCATCAGCACGTAAACCCATTGTGATACATCGTTATGTGGGCTACTGCTCAGAAGGCCTGAACTGATGCACACAGCATGCCTGGAACTTAAAAGTATTTGGCAATGGAGAAGTCAGACAGCAAGGGCATACTAGATGATTCCATTTAGATGACATGAAGTTGTAATAAACTTTCCAGGAGAAAACATAGGCAGTAAACTTCTTGAGATAGGTCTTGAAAATGACTTTTTTAATTTGACACTGAAAGGAAAACAAGCAAGTGGTACCACATCAGGCTAAGAAGATTGTGCACCTCCTGGGAAAGCATCCTCAAAGGGAAAGGCAGCCAGCTGACTGGGGAACGCATCTGCAAATCACACATCTGATCAGGGGCTAATATCCAAAATGTAGAGAGGACTCGTAGAACTCAAAAGCAAAAAGACAATGGCCATCAGGAAACTGCAGCTCAGACACGGGGCATTATTTGTCCAAGGTCTTGATGCTGGTGACAGGCAGGACTCGGGTGCAGACCAGTTCCGCCCTTTGGCCCCCCTTCACCCACAAGTGATGGAGGGCTAGTCCCCGGCCCCCCTGCTGCCCTTCTATCGATGTTTTCCTTGCATCACGTTGCAGGACTTCCTTATGCTTAAGCTTCAGGATCTCAGACTCTCGGGGCAAAGACAGGCAATTTAAATGGTAAGAAACTAAATAAAACTGGATACACCTGAGAAGATCGGCACTTGCCTCGCCCATAACTGTTCTGTTGGAAATAGAGTGTGTTGTTGTGTCTCCTGACTTCTTCCCACATCTGTGACAGCCCCGTTTAGAATGGGAATGACTGTGACTGAACAAATTGTCTCTTTTTCTCTTTCCTTTGAAAAATAAACTCACCTTTGAAGATGAAGACCACTTCATCCCCTTCCTATGTTGTATGCATAGTGTGAGGTGGAAAATGTTCCGTGACAGATATCCCTAAGTTACCAGATATTCTTATTTACCTCACTTTCTGGGTGCTAAATGTACCATAGAATTTTATAGTCAAGAAACTGCCTTCTCATTAAAAACCACAGTGTTCCTGGCCCGCCTTCCTGCATCCGTTCAGCCGTGTATCCACTAGCTGTGAAACAGGGACGAGCCCCCACTTTCGGACAGGGCTCGTCCGGTCACACCGGACACAGAAGTGAGTGGGTGTCGCCACTCACTCAGTGACCTCACAGCCTGGGAGAGGCTGGTTGGGCAGGAAAGAAGGAGAGGTGAGTTTGAGACAGGGTACTGAGTACTGTGAGGACAGTGTAGCAAACACTGTAAGTACGTGGAACAAGGGCCCAGAGGCGTGAGGGGCCGTGAGAAGGTCTCCTGGTGGCCGTGGGGGCGGCAGGGGCGGCGGGAAGGACGGGTGTCCCACACCGGGGCCCTGGGCCCCAGACCCGTCCGAGGAGCTGCAGGGCTTCCCTGGAGCTCAGGACAGGCGCCTGTGTGAGTCGTCCGGCTGTCTGGCCCAGTGCCCGTGTTCACCGGGCAGGCGTGTCTGTAAGTAACAGTGACGGCGACGTAAGAAGTGTGTGGGAGGACAGGAGGTTTGGGAGAGGCAAGGAAACGGGGAAGCTATTGCAATCCAAAGGAGAGATGAACGGGGCTTGAATTAAACCAGTGTTCATGGGACTGATACACCTACTAGAATACATCACGGAGGTAGAGGTGACTACACGTGATGGTCAGTTTAGTGTGGGGTTATCTCGAAGCCCCTTCTCAGCGGGTTGAAAGTGAGCAGAGACTGCTCTTAAAGCTGTGTTGCTTCCTCATGGATCTCTGGTTCCTCCTGCTGCGGAGCATTCGGGCACTGCCTGGGGCGACGTAGGTCTAATGCGTAGTTTAGGCCTTTTCCAGGGCCACCCTGCCCCCGCTGCACGGGCACCCCCAACGGTGGGAGTGCCCTGGGCCACACGCTCTGAGCAGCCGTGCTGTGGGGATCTCACACCTTGAGCCGGAAACTAAGCCAAGGCTCCAGCCTGGGAAGTTCGGGCTAAACCGACGTGGGGCCGAGATGGTTCTAGCGGGCTCTGCCCACCTTGGGTCCGTGGGGCTCCCTCAGGTTGAAACCGCGGGTCACCTAACGAAGAAGACTTTGTACAGGACACCGAAAGCCACTGTGGCCTGTCACCACACCACCCCGAGCGTGCCCGATCTCCCCTGAAAGCCCCCGAGCACGAGCGTCAGAACAGGAAGGACTGGAGCACGGCTCTCCGGGACTGCCGGGGCCAGAGGGGGAACCGAGGCTCTCCGGGACTGCCGGGGCCAGAGGGGGATGAGTGGCTCTCGGGGACCGCTGGGGCCAGAGGGGGACGCGCAGGAAGAAGCAGCACGCACAGAGCTGAGCGGGTGGGGAGGGCCGTGAGGGTGAGCCGTGAAGACAGGGTCCTCACGGGCGGGGACCACGGTGCGGGCAGGGACCACGGTGCGGTGATCACGGGGAGCGGGCGGGCGGGGACTGACTGGTGATGGGGAAGCACAGTTAAAAGGAAGAAGAGGGAAGGAGCCCTGGCCGGAGATCGGCCTGCTGCCCCTTTGGTCCGCCAGCGGGTGCTCAGCCCGCCTCTTCAGAACTCTCTGTTCTCCTGCGTCCGCTAACCTGGTAGGACCCACGAAGGGTGCTTCACTGGGCGCGCCGTCCACCAGAAGCGCCGCTCCCACGGTGCTGGGGCGGGTGCTGGTACTTCAGGCGCCACTGAGGTGCAGTTTGAACCGTACTCGTTTTGTCCTGTAGCGTTACCTGAAATCCCCGCCCGGTCGGTATTTGCGGTGCTGCAGACTGATTACTTAGCGAGGAGAGTGACTCCCGCGTGCTCTCTTCCCAGGTTACTCTGCCACGCCATGAAGGACCACATCGTGCGGGTGGCCAACGAGGCGGAGTTTATCCTGAACAGGCAGCGCGCTGAGGATGTGCACAAACACGCCGAGTTCGAGGTAAGGGGTGGGGGGGGGCAGAGCAGCCTCCTCCTGCTTTGCTTCCGTCGCCAGCGGCGGCCTTGCGGGAGGCAGGGAGCCCTGGAGCAGGCGGGTCTCCCGAGGGCGGTCCGGGCTCTCCGTGCAGGCCACCCCCAGGCGCTGGCTGGTGTCCCCCCGTTCGCAGCCCCGGCAGGTCCCCCGCCTGCGGCTGGCCGCTCGGGGGCTGCGTTCCTCTGACTTACCTGTAGTGGCAAGTAAAGTTCTATCGCGCAATCACTTTAGTAAGTTTTAAGCTAGCAAAGTTTATATACTATTAGATATGGGTACAGCAAGAGAGGTCATATGAAGAAACTCAGTTTTACCAAACATTCAGTAATTTATTATCTGTCTACATGTCCATTTTTAGAGCGACCACACAGCTTTTCACTTCATTTTATTTTTATAGTTGATACTTTATTGACAATGGAAGCATTGCTGTTGTGCGATATATATGTAGATCTGCATGTATATATGGAAATGTAATAGTTTAAAAATCCTCATAAGTACTTTGAATAAAGAAGAAATTAAGTGTCACTTCTATTTTGTGTGCCAGCAGTAAAGGATGTTGAAATACTATGTGTTCCATAGAAATCAGTTTTAACTTAAAACGTATTTATAACATGTCAATAATTATTCACCATTATTTGAATTGCTTCCATTCGACAAATACTCGGATTTCGCCACTTTAAATACAGCGCTTACTCAGCTTGTTGGAATAACAAAGCAGAAATGGCCTCAGAAATGTCTGGCTGACCAGTGCTGGGCTCACATCCCGCTGTTGCCAAAACCCCACCCACTCATCCTTGGACGGTGTGGGCGGCTGGGAGTCGGAGCCCCAGACCCCCCCCCCTCTGATGGGGTTTTTATCTCCGAGAGCCAGCCCTCCTAGTCAGGCGAGTTCATGTCCGGGGCCTGGTGACCTCCGACCTGACCGGCTGCAAGGCCCGCGGCCCAAGCGCTGCCCCATTTGTCTGTCGTGCGGGACCGCAGAGCCCGTGTCCCGAGAGAGGAGCCCACGATGTCACACTGCAGTGAAAGCCAGTGACAGCGACTTGTTTGCCAGAGTGCGGTTTTGTGTCACCTGGACGATTTATTTATCGGGATATGCTGGACTCTGCATGACCAGGTGGAGTTATCTGTTACTCAAAACATGTCTTTGGTGCAGAGCAGGTCAGAACTGTAAACGAAACAAGAACATTCCATCAGCTTTCGACTGGCGTTAGCAAGTAAGGTCTCGGGTGCTACCTGGACTCCGTGCAGGATCAGACGGGGCGGGGCGAGGAGGTTCGCAGCGGGTGATTGTTCTTGCGTTACTGCTCGTTCCTGGTGGTGGTATTTTCCCTACGGGCAGCTGCAAGCCCACTTTTGTCCCACCCGTGTTTCTCCTGAGAAAATCAAAATACCTTATGGGGATGTGAGCAAATCAGTATTTGTCATGTGGAAGCATTTAAAGTATAATTTTATGAAGCTAGATGTTATTTACTAGCTTTAACACATATTTAACCAAAATGATCTTAAGTACAGTACTTTCCAAGTTTTTTTTCATTATTGCTCCCAAAGGAATCTTTTTATTTTTTATCCTAAGTATTTCCCAGCGATCACCGTTAATATGCTGCATATTTGTTTCTGAGCTGTATGTGCATCTGTGCTCTATACGTAAAAAGAGTAAGTTTATTTTTCACATACACTCAACACCAGCACCCCCCCGGGGGATGAGATCACTCTGGGAGGACACATGGCCAAGAGTGATAAGAAGCTCTGACAGAGGACATGAAGACTCGGTGGTTTTTAGATTGTGCGTACATAAAATACTCATGTAAATCCGATTTCGAGACTCTTACCATTGTTACTTAATGAATGTACATTGTGTTTTGTTTTAACCCAAGTGTTTGAATTTGTTCTTTTTAGGTCAGAGTTACACAGTAAATGCAGTGATGTGGGGGTTGGGGGGAGCATGTATGTAGTTCATCAAACACGTAAATCATTTTGAAATTGGAAAAGATTTTAGAAAAGTCAGGACATTTTACTGGGACGTTCCGAGGAATTTCTCTGTCTCCCGCACAAGCCTGTAATTAAGAGAAAAGGTGTGTGTAATGTGAGGTGGGTACTCCGTGGTTAAGGTGTTTTAGTTAATCTCTGCAATTGTTAAGGAAGGAAAATGAAAGTTTAACTTTAGTCTCCTATGAGCTCATGAAGTATCAGCCTCGTTGCGGAGGCAGATGCCTGGACTAATCGGTGAGCCCCTCCCTGGACAAAGGGACGACGTGGAACACGCATTGGTCCTCCTCGAGTGACCGTGGGGTCGCTTCCCTGGAAGAAGTGAGCGTGGCCGCGGTCCTCTTGGACAGTGGGGGAGGGAGGGGCGTGGTCAGGCCCCTTCCCCGACCGGCCGTTTCCCTGGTGACGACTCCCTGCCGTGTCTGCGTTCTCTGGGTGTGGGCGGGGTTTCCTTCCTGGTCACACAGCTCTCGTCACACCCTCGGTGACGCTGAAACTGAGAGTCCCCCCCACACCAGAGTCACCATCACCACATCCCACAGACGCACAGAGATGGCCCCCTCTGTGCTGACACTGAGCAGCCTGATACACGGCGAGAGTGGTCACCCGTGCTACTGATGCCGACGGGCACGAACACAGGTAGCTCACGCTGTCCAGATCATTTCAGTGCGCATCTGTGTGAGCCCACACAAGGAACACGGTCTTACACGTGTGAGAAGGGGCTGGGTGAGCCCTTGGGAACAGAGTTCCCTAGCACCCTCTCCGAGCACGGCACACCTCACGCACGCGCCGGGCGTCTCCTCCTTGTGTCCCCGCAGTCGCAGTGCGCCCAGTACGCCGCCGACCGCAGGGAGGAGGAGAAGATGTGCGACCACCTCATCGGCGCGGCCAAGCACCGCGACCACGTGACGGCCAACCAGCTGAAGCAGAAGATCCTCAACATCCTCACCAACAAGCACGGGGCCTGGGGCGCCGTCTCCCACAGGTGGGTGCGCGAGTGCGGCCGCGGGCCGGGCGCTCGGGTGATCACAGCGGACTCGGCGGGCCGCGCTGTCACGTTCTTTAGAGAACACGGTTAAAAACAGCATTAAAAACTGCTGTATTTTTCCTGTGTCTTCAGTAATGTCTCTTCGGAATGGTTTAGAAGAAAATACGAACTTTCAAAAGTAGCTCCCGTGGAAGTTGTTTGTAATTTTGAATTATTTGTAACAAAATACCAAATTTGTTTGGGAAAGTATTTTAATCTTAAAGAGTCAAATCTTCCTACTTAGGAAATTAGTATCTTTCTTAATTATTATATACAAGTAACAATATAAGCATTTCCTGTGGAGAAGTAATACATTCTTTTTAAATTTTTCTTTATTTTCCTATTTAGTCTCTCTTAAGAAGTGTTTTATCTCAAATTAGAGCATTTATGATATTACAGTACAATTAAGACCAAAATTGGTTATTATTAAATTACAGTTTGTAGGCATAAAATTATAATTTTCATAAAAACGTTTTTCCCTCCGTGCAAGGAAGTTTTCTGGAGAACGGGCGGCAGGCGGCCCGTTTAGGTGGCCGCCGGCGCTCACCATGCGCCTCCGTGTTGTCCGGCCCCAGTGGGTGCCTTCCTTACGGCTCCGCCGGCCGGGCCCGCGGGCTGGCGAGCCGCAGCGAAGACGCTGGTCAGAAGGACCTGGGTGGAAGTTACGTCACTTGGGGAAGAGCTTTTGAGTATGACTAGTGCAGCATTTGACTACTGCCCTTTCATTCCTAAACTAAGATTAAAGAAAACTTTTTTATTTTTTAGTTTAAATGTAAAGTAAAATTTATAACCTAATGTCTTTAAAGTGGTCAAAACTCAGTGTTTGTTTCCTATAACAACAGCAGTACTGTGACATCTAATGTGTATCAAACATTGTGTGCCCGACGCCACTCTGAGATTTTTACGTGGATTTTCTTGTTTAACCTCCAAAGCGTCTCTGGGAAGGTTGTACTGAAATTTTCTCCGTAGCACCGTGAGGAAGCCGAAGGTTTCCCGGCTCAGGGAAACGCGCACAGCACCACGCGGACTGTGTGGACACGTGGGGGCTGAGGGCCCGCCGGGCCCCCCAGAGAGACTCGGCCGGAGCCCACAGAGCGGGGGTGGCATGGAGAGGCAGACAGGGACGAAGGCACGGACGCGGATTGTGTCGAAGAGCGGTCCTGACTCGGGGGCCGGCCCGGCTGCGGGCTACGGGCTGCGGGCGGGCTGCCCCCCCCCCCCTCCCGCAGGAGTTCCGTTGCGCCCAGAGACAGCAGTCCCTCGTTGCCGAAGGCCCGCACCCCGCCGGAGGAGGCCCACCTGCTCCTGCGGGTACTGAGAAAGCACCCTTTACCTCCAGTCAGCTGAGTGTAGGTGTTTGTCACCCCCACAGAGCAACACCTGGGTGGGTCTGGCCAGACCACCGGGCGCCACAGCCTCGCCGGGTGCCCCGGAACTCTGAGCCGGGTAGGGAGGAGCGCGCACGGCCGCCCCGCCCGAACTGACCCACCGGGCAGAGCGGCGGCGGTGTGCGGAGCAGGAACGCTCCGCCCCGTGCCGGTGTGGCCTCTCGCCCTCTGTCTCCTGAGTGGGTCCGTCTGCTTACTCGCCCGTGGTCCGGACGCGAACGCCGCATCGCCAGTGACTCAGCTCCAGTGGGGGGGGGGGGGGGTCGCCTGAAACGTAGAGCGCTGCACGCGGTGCGGGCCGCAGTGGTTCACGACGTCACTGGAGCACAGCTGCACGCGGGCGACCGTCACCGCGTGCCGTGCCGCGGCAGCCTGTCCGAGCACCCGCTCCCGCGCTTGCCCGCCGAGCCGTCTCATGGGGGGACGGGGACGGGCAGCGGACCCCGCAGCGGACTGCACGTCCTCTGCCCTTCCCTGCAGGTCTGGGTCCCAGTGCGACCGAATACACACTCGCCGTCTCCTTCCCGCCGTCCTTCCCTGACTGGGCTGCACAACTTCGCGTCTTTAAGGGGCGGCTGTGCTCTCTGCACTGTTCTCTGGTTTGTGGGGAATTAGTGAGACGCAGTCATTGGACCACCTCTCTCTTTCGTCTCTCTTGGCAATTTTATCTAGTGTCTTGGCTTAGAAATCCTGCCCGTATGCTGACAGCTCCCAAATTCGTCATCTGTAGTCCAGATCACCCCCTCTTCTCCAGACCTGCACACCCAGCCCCGGCCGGCGTCGCTCCCCACGGTGTCCACTGGTCTGGTCGTCTCACACTCACGACGACACATTGGGCTCCGGAGGTTCCCGCCCATTCGGGTCGCTCTTGTGGGTTTCCCCATCCCACCCAGCGGGCTCCAGCCTTGCAGACGCCGGCTGCCCGTCTTGCTCCGAACTACCCTTCAGAGTCCAGCGAACCCGTCGGCAGACCCTGCTGGCTCCGCTGTGATGTACGTCCAGCCCTCCGCACTTCTCACTGTCACCCCTGGTATCGCCAGAGCCAGGGTGGTGCCCTCGTGGTTCCCACCCAGCAGCGGAGGTCGGGGGATCCTGCTTCTGCTCTGCCCTCCACCCCTTCTGCAGCGCAGCCGCGGGCGAGGCTCAGACACACCGGCATAGCTGCCCTGCGGCAGGAGTCCCCCAGGTCCCACCTGGTTGGTCAGATGGATGAGCAAACACTAAGCGTAGCTAAACACTCAGTGCCTCAGTTGCACCAGCCACACGCAAGTCCTCAGGAGGCGTGGTGGCCGGTGCAGCCCAGTTCCACAGCCCGGATCGTCCCCACCAGGGCCCGAAGGCACACGGGCCCCGCCGCCCTGCAGCTCCCAGAGGTCCGGGAGGGCGGGGAGAGAAGCAGCCCTGGCCAGGGCAGAGCGCACTGGTTTTGCTGGAAAGGCCGAGAACTCCACTCTGGCCAGGCAGCCTCCCGCGGAGAGGCCTGCCTGAGCGTTGCAACAGAGGAAACAGCCCCGAAAGAAGGGGCCTGGGCCCGCTCACCGAACAGGCCCTCGTCTGCGGGGGGCTGGGCAGCGCGGGTCCCCTTGCCTCTCTCCCCCACCGCCCTTCCCGGTTTGTCCGGTTCCACCCCGGGCGCCAGAGCTGCGGTGTGCCTGGGCCGCGTCCTCCAGCAGCCCTCCCGCCGCCCGCTCCGGCTCAGGCTGTTTCCCCAGAAGAGCCTCCTGTGGCCCTTGGTCTGAAACCGCTTCTTCCCCAAATACTTTCCATTGCGTTTCTCTGCTCTGTTTTCCCTTTCCGAGGTGTGTTTCTGTCACACGCATCCATTTACATATTTGTTTCCGCTGAAATGCAACTCCGTAGCAGAGAGGGTAGCAGAGAGGACTGACGTTGTGATGCCAGCATTACAGACAGCTTCGTCTCTGGCCCACAGGGGTAACCCTAGTTCCCAGAGTAACATCTCTCTCGGTGACGTATGTCGTATCGACTTGGGCAAGTGTTTGATGGCGGATGTCCACCATCGTACTATCATGCAAAGCACTTTCACTGCCCTGAAACCCTCTGACTCCGTCCACCCCCAACCTTGCAACCCCTGGCCACCACGGATCTTCTCATTGTTTCCACAGGTTTGCCTTTCCAAAGAGTCGTATAATAATAGAAGCACACAGTATGTGGCCTTCCCCGATTGGCTTCTTTAATCTGGAAAGAATTAAGGTTCCTCATGTCTTGTCGTGGCTCCATAGCCCATTCCCGTTCGTGCTGACGGGTCTTCCGTTGTCGGGGCGGACCGCTCACCCAGTCAGGGACGCCTTGGTTGCCTCTGAGTTTTGACAGTTGTGAATAAAGCTGCTATGCACACCCACGTGCAGGTTTTTGTGTGGGTGTGAGCCTTTGTGTGGACTTGGAGGAAGGAGTGTGACCGCTGGGTTTTGTGGTGGCGGCACGTTCAGTTTTCCGGGAAGCCGCTGACCTGCCGTCCGAAGCGGCCGCGCCGTCTTGCATCCCACCAGCAGCGAGGCGGGAGACTTCCTGCTGTCCAGACGTCCTGCCGGCGCGCGGGGCTGGAGGAGCCCCGGGCTGCAGCCGCTCGGCAGACGCGCAGAAGTGCCTCGCTCTGATCCGCACGTCCCCGCGGGCGTGCAGCGCAGAGCACCTTTCCTGGGCTCGCGCTCTCTGTCCGCGTGTCGTCTTCGGTGAGGTGGCTGTGAACGTCTGCGGCCTGTTCTTTAGCCAGGTCGTTCGTTTTCTTGTCACTGGGTTTAAGAGTCCCTGTGCACCTGGAATGCCAGTCCCTGATCCGGCGTGTGTGGCGCTGATGTTCCCACCTAGTCGGCGACCCGCCCCTTCGCTCTGCGGCCGCTGGGGCGGACGTGAGGTCCGGCCCCTCCAGCGTCCCCCTCGCAGAGAGGGGCGGCGGCGTTCTCCCGAGAGGCAGCGCCCGGCCCGAGCCGGGGCTTCCTGTGCTTCTGCAGGTTGGAGGCGTCAGCCCCCCGACTTCTGCTGAATCTAAGGGGTTTTGCCCCTGTAATGTTCTCCTTGCAAATCACGTGCTTAACTTTAACTTAATGTCCACATTCATTTTTTGACTCAGCGGTGCTGGATCTAGCATATTTTAACATTTGTATCAGTGTTATTGATCTTTAGTTCACCCCTGAGAAAGAACTAGAACTTGAAAGCACCTTTAAATTGCATATTTAACATTTAATGCTGCTAAATAATAGCATTACAAACAGCTTTTCTTCATCTATTTTATTTTTGGGGGTCCTATTTTCTATTCCTTAAACTACACAAGCCAAATTTGGAAGTGAGGAGAGGACCTGGGAAGACATGCATCCAGAGAAGACGTGTGAGCGGCCAGCAGACACGCGAAGGAGGGCTCAGTGTCGCTGGTCACCAGGGAAATGCGAAAAGCCGCTGGGAGGCACCGCCTCGCCCCTGTCCCGGTGGCCGTCATCCGGAAGACGGGAGGCGATGAGCGCCGGCGAGGACGGGGAGGAAGGGAGCCCTCGTGCACCGCCGCGGGGGTGGGAACGCAGGCTGGGGCGGCCGCTGCGCAGAGCAGAGTGGGGGGGCCTCAGAAAAGTAAAGACGGACCTGCCTTTCGACCCAGCACTCCCACTGCGGGGAACCTGTCTGGAGGAAACAAAAACACCCCACCCCCAAAGAGATGCCCGCACCCCACATTCACAGCTGCGTTGTTTACAACAGCCAGGCCACGGGGACGACCCAAGTGTCCACCCACAGATGAGGGATAGAGGAGTTGTAAACATGCATGCACACGCGTGTCTATGTATGTGTGCACACACAGCGGAGCATCACCCACACTTTAAAAAGCGGAGATCCCACCGTTAGAACAGCACGGGTGGGTGACATCACGCTGAATGACCTGAGTCAGACAGAACAAGGCCGATGCCGTGGGGTCTGATTTCCCCTGGAGCCACAGGCGGGGGACAGAGAGAGAGAGAGAGAGAGAGAGAGAGCGCACTCGGAGACGGGAGAGGGCGGGTCTGTGCTCGTCAGAGGCCGGGCCGGGGCTGGGCGGAGCTGGGTGGAGGCGATCGAGGTGGCACCGAGGTCCCCTTGCAGGACACTGGGCCTGGGCGTGAGGCGCGTGGCCTGGACCGTGGTCCGCACTGCTGCACGCTGTGCCTGAAGGTCGGGAGTGCGGCCCCGGGAGTTCTCACCACAGGAAGGAGAACACCTTCCCTTTCTCCACCAGGTTTTTGGATCTGTACGAGGTGAGGGCTGTTAAACAGGGATCATTTCACCAAATGTGTAAGTCAGGCCGTCATGCTGGAGTCCCTAAAGTCACACGGTGTTGCGTCAGCTCGGTCTCAGTGAGACTGCACAGAAGACAGAGCAACCCACGTGGGCCGTGACAGCCCCAGGGAAAGAAGAGATTGTAGTAGGCCCTTAAATTAAAAAGATGCTCGCACATAAATGTGTGTACATGTTTACTGTTTTAAAGTTAAATAAACTGTAGTCCAGGATATCTGTTATTTTTATGCCAACACAGGTGTTTTGGTTATATAATTTAGAAGACATAAATTGGATTTTCCTTCAACTAATGTCTGTAAGCGAATCAATTTTCACGACATGTGTTTTTAAAAATCAAATAGTTTTTTAATCCTAAAGTAAATGCACTAAAAACTGGTGATTTAAAAGCAGTTAAAAATGTCCAGACTTAAATCCGGAGCGCGCTCTGCGCCCAGTGGGCGCGGCGGCAGTCACCGTGCGGGACTCAGCACTGTCGACCGGGGCCTCCCAGCACTGCGAGGAAATTACGTTCCCTCGCACGACAGCCGTTTTTGTCTTACGGCTGTGAAGGTCGTAGGAAGTGACACTCCAGGATGCACAGATTCGGGCCTGGCAAGCAAACACACCAGGTCCAGGTGAGAGGATGACATACTGGGTTCCAGGCTGCAGCCTCCGCTTCCAGAACCAGAGCTGTCTTCACCACTGATTCAAGGATTTAAAGTTAAAATAATAACTTCTAGTAACTTAAAATAAGCCTTATAAGCACAAAATAATAACTTGAACATAAAATAAATAGTAATATATCGAATAAGCAGTAAGCAGGGAGTGCCGTGAAGTGAAAATTATATGCTTCCGAAATAAACCTTGGGCTTGGGGTGTTCTGAAACACCGTATTAACTTTCACTTCCTGGCTCCACCTCTGTGCGCGTGTGTTGTTTTTTTCTTAACATTTACACTGCCTTCTCCAGCGGGTAGGAAGTGTAAGCACTGCACTTGGGCTTTATGTAACTCTACGTTCATTTCCTCTGAAGTTCCTCCGTGGGGCCGCTGGAGAGTTCAGTCTTGCCCGAGGGCGTGTTTATTGATTGTGGAGAGGGAGGAGAGGAGAGACACATCGCACCTGGAACCGAGGGCTGTGCCCCGACAGAATCAAACCTGCCCCGTCCGCCCGAGCCGTCCGGGCAGGGCTCAGACACGCTCTTGGCTTCCTTCCTTCTCCGGACCCTCCCTGTCCACACACACACACACACACACACACACAGGGCTTGTTCCTCCCCAGGTCCCGTCAGCAGCGCATCGAGGGTTGTGCTCTCTTCTCCCGAGCCCCGAAAATAGGCAGTCAGCTTATGGATTCTTCCAGAGCCGCGTTTGCTGGTCAGGCTCAGCAGTGCAGAAGGGCAAGAACATGAAGAGACAAGGAAGAAACTGGTTGAAGTGACGGCGTGTCCTTAATCTGCAGTAGTCAAGGAAGGAGGTGAAGACAGAAGGAGAGTCGCAGGCAGAGAACGGTGCCGTCGGGAAGACGGTGCTGGCGAACTGAAGGTTGGGAGCCGTGCGATGCCCGAGTTGAAGGTTCGAGAAACGCAGCCGTGGAAGAGTAAGTCACCTGCAGACCCGCTGTGCGGCCACGAGGGTGATGCAGGGGAGCCCGGGTGAAGATCGTGGGGACCAGGAGGTAAGAAAACGGAAGAGTGGCGTCTCCTGGGGGCACTTACGTTGAATCAGCCACGGTGATCCCAGTGTTTGGGGTGGGAAGGGAGACTGTCGGGCCTTCTCACGTCTTCAGTAAGGGAAAGGAACAGCCCGGGGCCGGTAGAGGGCGCCGAGCGGGGAGGGGAATAAGGAGGGATTGCCGGGGGCACCAAGAGCCTTACGGACGCCTCCAAGCTTGTGCCCCCTGAAACGTGCACACGGGGCAGGCCCCGTGAACGGGAGCGGCACCACGCAGGGCGGCCGCACTTTCCGGGTCTGCGGCACGTCCCCCGGCAGAGCTCCGCCGCGGGCCCCTGGGCGGGAGCGGGGTTTGACGCTGCAGCACGCGGGGGAGCCGTCTGGGCCCGGTCGGGCACGCCTGCTGTCCGGACGGGGAGGCGGGCGTGCTGCGCCCTCTGCGACCCCGCCAGTTGTCATCGTCGTTTGTCCTAAAGTGTGTAGGTGTGTTTTATCGGTTAGGATGGTTATTTTTAGAAA
The DNA here is from genome assembly GCF_004126475.2 of Phyllostomus discolor. Classification (NCBI taxonomy): domain Eukaryota; kingdom Metazoa; phylum Chordata; class Mammalia; order Chiroptera; family Phyllostomidae; genus Phyllostomus; species Phyllostomus discolor. The sequence continues at coordinate 2,004,057 of NC_040913.2, read as the reverse complement.
GTCTCTCAGAAGTAAGACGCTCTGTAAAATGCTTAAAACATACAGTTAGAATTATATAAAACACACAGATGATAATGAGGAAAATCCGTAATGAAGAATGCCTCGCAAATATTGGAAGTCATTAGTCTTAAAGTAAAAATCAGTGGTTTGGAGTACCACGTGAATGAAACTTCTCCTTGGCTTCAAAATGGCACAAAGCTGATGACCTCTGGCCATTTGCGAGGAGCGCCTGGGGTGAAGCGAGGTCATCGCAGCCCCTCAGTCCTGCGTCCCGCCACAGAGGACAGCACGCCCAGACGGGCCCAGGGGACTGTTCTCCCAGCAGTGCCTCCGTTACCTGGGCAGACGCCGTCGTGCTGCGGCCGGGAGACGGTGCATCGTTAGGGTGCAGAGAAAGATCTCTGGGCTCCCTGGGTGCGGTGGCTTTCGTAAGCTTGCTTTTCGGACTAATGGTCTTCACAGAAATATCATGGGAGTCCCTAAAATAATGTGTCCTACTCATCGACCTTTTGGAAACTATAAAAACACATGTTAAAGCATTTAGGAAATTGAATTCAGTCTTTTTCACTATAAATATCCTCTCTTATTAGTACACGCACATATCTGTTTTTATAACTGAAACGTATAAATTAGCTTACAGGGGACCCCCTCGCCACTCTGTGCACACTGACATTCTGTGCTGGACACCGGAGGGCTCTGATACTCGGGCTGCCCGTCTTGGTGGGAGGCGCCGTTGCCCTGGCAGGCTCTGTGTGGGAGTCATCTGTCACAGACACGTCGTAGGGAGAGGGGACTGCTCATGTTTATGGCATTTTAAGTAACTGAGTTAAACCCCTTGGAATACAGAGAAATGGCTTCTTTACTTGCGTCACTGTTCACTTAATCTTGCGTCCCCGACATGATTGCATTCCCATCAATCTCCCCCTGGGGGGCTCGGGAAGCAGATGGATGTCCAAAGGTAGGAATGGCTCCAGCCTCCAGCTCAGCCATGGGGTGGCGTAGGCAGGGCCCCGGCCATGACACCGCGGGAGCACCACACCACACCCCTCCTGACGGGTGGCCCTGGGAAACAATTGTGGGATCTGTGTTCTGTGTTCAGACACTATCTACAGAGTGCAACAGCCATGTGTTTAAAAGGAAATAGGTATAATTAGTATGCATACTGTTGGCATTTGAAAAAATAGTTAAAATTTTATATACTTAAGATTATTAACATAGAATTGTTTTTCAAGGATATATTAACATAGCCTTATTTTATACTGTGTTTTCTTTGTATTACTTTTCTGTTGATAATTGTTTATGTGTACCCTTCTTAATAATGCAATTATATAATTTCTCAAACATGAAAATTTTACTTTCAGTAGTTTTTTATATCCCACGCTTTTTGTAGGTAACTGGTGAGACATTCAGAAAAAATATTAAAGTCACTGAGGCATTCAAGAAAAAAATGAGCAGGCAGAGCAGTAGGTTAAAGCAGCGAAAGAAAATAAAAGGGTTTGACAACACTGAACTCGCACTGTACTGTTGCAGTCCAGAGAGCACGTCTGCAGACTGGAAGGAGACCCAGGTTCACTGAGCGCCCTTGGGGTCTCGGTGCTGCCAGTGCTCTCGCTGCGTAGCGCGCGGACCTGTAACATCGCTTCGCGGCCAGTGCGCTCGTCTCCCCCAGTTTCCGCGTGTGGACAGACAACTTCCCGTCAGTTCAGCTGGCTGTTCTGAAACAGCTAATCCTCTTTTCCAGTCGGATTTTTATTTTGGCTGCATTAATCCAGTTCACGTGATGATGATAAATTCTAAACACCTGAAGTGTTTTTGTAGCAGGTAAAATCTGAAAAAATTCTAGAATTTGTATTTTTATGCAAAGGCCGTTACAGAGACAGTGCAGCCCCTCTGCGGAGACGCGTGTGAGCACGTCCAGTCACGTCCCGGGCGGCACACACGCCTGCCCGAGGACAAGGCCGCCGGCCGCTGCTCGGGGCCCGGCCCCCGGGAGGGAGGCGAGCGGCACCTTTGCAGACCGAACAGTCGGCCCTCCCACCGAGTGAAGGAGAACCCCTCTGTGGAGAGGCTGCGTGTCACTACGTGGACGGTCAGCCCCTCTGCCTTAGCCGCAGCCCCCGAGCCCTAAGGACATGTCTCCCTGTGTTTTCACAGCCTCTCAAGCAGAGGGCAGCCCTAAACGCTTGATTCGCACAGTTCATCTAAGAAGCCGCAGATTGTCACGTGTCCTTGCGGACTGCGCTAAGACAGACACTGTGCTCTTCTGAGCCGGGGTCTCGTCTTCGTCACCGAGCAGCAAGCGGTCACGGAGTCGCGGTCAGACGGCCCACCTGCGGAGAAGATGCCGCTCCCGGCCGGGGACTCGGGCTGGCTGTCGCTCAGAGGGCGTGTGTGCCTTTCGAGACTGAGCGTCATCGTAAACACTACGGCTGGGTGGCTTCCGGGTGCGGAAAGACTTCGGAGGCTGGGCAATAACAAATATGAACTATCGCATGGGCGTTTTTAAAGCTGATAAGCTAGATTTGTTTTAAACTGAGCAAGCTGAGAGTTTTTCTGGGTGCTTCCAGTTACATTACGAAGGAGTAACTTCACAAACATACGGAAAAGACAACTGGCAAGGCACCTTGTTAGCGTCTCCAGGAGCGGTCATTAAGTATGTGATAATCAAGTGCACGAGCAAAGTCCCCCCCGGCAGTGAGCTGGGCGCCATCGGGACCGGGTGTACGACTGTGGGTTCTCGCCGCTCCTCTCAGCACACTGAGCAGCCCAGGGCACGGGGCTGGCGGGGACCTGGCGCTCGCCCCCGCGGGGGCAGCGCATCTGCTGGCGTCGGTTTGATTGAAGTAACAGGGATGAATCCATTGTTCTCTGTGTAATTCTTTGTCACATACGGGTCCTTTTCATTCGTGTGTGTGTGTGTGTGTGTGCGCGCGCATGTGTGCATATGTATGTGTGAACGGAGGCTTTCTCCTCTGGTGAACCCCAACCACAGTGCTCATTGACCAGCCCCGGACACTGGACGGGAACCTCCGTCTCCGGCCCGCCCAGAGGTGGTCCGGAACCTCACAGCTGTCTCTCGGCCTCGCGTGTGCCCCTGAGCCAGCCTGGCGGCTGCTCTCTGCACCTCTGCGGTGCGTCACACACGGCCTAGCGGCAGGGGACATCTCCCACAGGCCACCCAGTGTCTCTTCAGTGTCTGTCCCTCCTGTCCTACGGGAAACCATGCCATCGAAATGGCTTCACTTGGAACTTTCAGCTTCATCCCTCCTCCTGCCGCCCCGGATCACTCACTTCAGTTCTCGCTATTCATCGAGAATCCCTTCACCATCGTTGACACCACGGTAGTTTATTTCATCCTGTGAAACGGCCTGCACTCCAGGTGTTTTAGAGGAGCTCTCTGACTAATTTTAACACAAGACATTTGCGTTGTCAATACACAGGACATGCCCATGAGGAAGGCTGGGAGGATTAAACAGGCAGTGCGTCCCAACGCTAGTTGTTACTGTCTCTGGTGATGGACCCTGCCACTCCTTGCTGCATGTTTCTAAGGAGAGGAGGCTTCTCGAGTGTGTGAAACTCCAGCGAGCTCCAGATAACACCGCAGACGTGGGGTGTGAGCTCCAGTCAGTGGTTTGGCTGCAGACGCTGGGCTGGGCAGGTCGGGTGAGGGGGTCCACCCGGCCCCCGGCTTCTGTGTGGGGGCAGCACACCCAGGTGGCCTGAGGCGCCCTCAGCTGCCCTCTGGGACCCCTGCCTTGCCACGTGCCAGGGTGGCGGAGCACCAGAGCACCTCGCTGGCCGCCCCGGGGGAAGACCAGCACGAGGAAAACGACCACCTCTCACTGGCCTTGTTCAACTCTCACCGGTCACATTGGAATTTCCAGCTGTCCCCCAGGCATTTCGACTTAGGGTTCATGACACTGGTTTGAAGTATTGCCACTTTTGGTTTAGTGTCTTCCTTCTCTCCTCTAGAACACTTCCTAGTCAGTTTTATGCCCCTGCCGTATCGTACATTTATTTTTCCACTTACTGCCCAAACTGTGTTCCCCAGGAGGTGAAGTTCTTGGTACATGAAACCTAGCACATACGTGGTGGTCTGCAAACACAAGTGAGTGAACTACCCAAATTGTTACTGTTTGGGTGGACTTACCAACCTTCCAGGAGTTGTTACGGTTGGATGATGTTGAATAAGGACACATTTTGCTTCTGTCTCTACCTCTGCTTTCTACTTTGCCTTGAAATGTGGAAAGAGTAAATAATATTCACGATATTTTGAATAATTTTAACTGCAGTATTTTATGTATTTGGTAGGATTCTGATTTTCAGTGTATCATCTGGTAAACTCTGAACAGAAAAGAACTTCAGTGTGCGTGCCTCTTTTTGCCCGTCCTGCTTCCCGAGCTGGGACGACGGGGCCTCCGTCCAGCGCAGCGTGGAAGTGTGGAAGCGTGGCTGCGGGCACCCCCCCACCCCGAGTCCTGGTGGCTGGGGGCAGTGACTGTCCGGCCATAATTATCGTAATTGCCATTGGTTCGTTTGTCTGTCTGGTTTTTTTGTTTTGGGAGGGGGGGGATAGATACTCTTTATCAAGAGAAAGGAAGTCCCCTTCCCTTCCCATCCTATTCCATCAAAATGTTTTTTTTCTGAATAGGTAAACAGTTTTGTCATATGTTTTTTCTCCATTTATCATATGGTCATATGAATTTTCCCCTTTGCATTAATGTGGCAATTCCACCCATTGGCATTATAATACTAAACTACCAGAGAGTGAGTGTTAAGCTAGGTGGTGATTTTTCTAACTGAAAGCCTCCGTGAGTGCGCAGCCTCCGGCAGTGTGCTCGGCTCACGGAGCGCCAGGTTGGCTGGCCGACCAGCGGTTCGGCCCGTGTGGGGTTCAGGGGAGTCCACCCTCTCCCGCCCGCTCAGGTGGGTGCACCGAGACCCCCCGGCTGTGACACGCAGAGGAGAGAGCGGGGCTCGCACTGCAGGACACAGAGACACGGGTCGGGGTCAGCCTCTGCCCCGAGAGCCGTCCTGTGTGAGATCGTGGCAATTCTCAGGCAATTGTGATATTTGTATGAAGCAGTACTTAGTGACATGTTGGGTGGCACATTGACTAGAGCACGTGCTTTATGAAGAGATGACTGTTCAGGCGTCCCAGTCCCGAGGAAGTGCAGAGTAGAAACAGCCAGGCTTGCTTCATTGCATTAAATTCTCTAGAATAAGGAATGGGAAGGATAGTGGTTGAAGATAAGACTCCAAATAGGGTTCAGATTCAATCAGGGGAGATCTTGAATACCTAGCTGAAGAGGAAACCTGGTTTCGTAGCAACTCAATTTCGCAGATAAGGAAAGAAGTCCCGAGAGGTCATGACCTGCTGTGGCGATGCTCAGTCAGCACCAGGAGTTCATAGGGAGAGTGGACGGTCTTCCTGGTCCCTAATGAGATTTCCCGCCCTGCAGACTAGCTTATCTGACCATTGTAATTGTGTTACTTCCTACTTACGAAAATAATTTGTTTCTTGTCCTTTTAAAACTGTATTCCATGTCTAATGACATTTAATACTTGGGGGTAAAACTGAATCAACCAGGGGTAGCGGGGGGGGGGGGGGGGGCACAGTGTCCCTGTGCCGTGACAGGTGTAATGGGCACCTAGGCTGTGGGACTCCGAGTGCTAAAGCGAGCCCCCGGTGCTGGCCGGGGTCCTGCTCACCACGCAGGGCTGAGACTGGGAGGGCATGACAGGAAGGCCTCGCCGTGGCGGTGACCAGGCGAGAGTCCCCGGGAGCCTCCTCACAGCCACTTCTCCAGGCTGCCAGCGCAGCGCCTGGACCAGGAGGCCACTGGCGCGGGGCTCGCTGGGAACGACGCACTTGGCCTTCCCTGTTCCCCCTGTGGGCTGTCCTTGTCACCTTTGTATGGAGAGCGGAGATCTTCATTCCCTTCTGTCGAACGGCCATTTAAGCACCACGAGGGTTGGCTTTCCCTTTGTAGGCAGAAGTACAGGAAGTGGCAGGGAAATCAATTATTAAGTGAATTAGGAATTAATAATTGTATTATTTCTATGTAGCATAATGCCTCTTAAGTAGTGAGTGACATATTTTAGAAAACACTAATATACATAAAATGGTCAATAATAATTCTTTAATGAGTATTTAAAGAATTCTCTGATGATTCCTTAACACCTGAACCGTCACTATCATTCGTGACCCAGGCCTGGAAGTGAGTAAGGCTTTGCTTCTTTCCCGTTCACCCTCCTTCTGTCTCACGTGTGCAACGGGCTTACACGTCCAAGTGTTGCAGCTACTTACCACAGTGTGCACTGCACTAATGTGGGAACGCGTGCGTGTTGTGACGTGACGGGAAAGGCTGAGTGCAACCGGAAGTGGGGGTGCTTAGCCTGGGCAGCAGAGGACGCTTGCATTCCGTCGAGCCGCCGGTTCCGACGTTTACGGGAACCACAGGAGTCACACGGGGTCGAGTCGGGGACGAGGGTCGTTGACGAACGGGGCACTTCCCTGGGGCGCTTCCTTGGGCCGCCCGCCTTTGCGGCAGCGGTGGACCCTCGAGCTGGTTCCGCGTGTGCCGGCTCTGCCCTCTACTGGGAACGCAATCACAGCTGCAGCGCGTGCGCGTCCCTGCGGCGGCCACGCGTGCCGGTGCCGGACAGATGCGGGGAACTGCGGACCCTGCGAGAATCCGGGGAAGAGCCATGTAGACCTGGTCTTCAGAGGAGATAAGTGAAGCGTTTGTCAAAACCGCCGTCCAGGAAGGCTCCCTGCAGAGACGGGAGGACTCCAGGGGCCGTGCGGTGGTAGCTGCTGGGATTCTTAAGAGCATCGGAGTTGTGAACAGGGCAAGTGTATTGTCCAAAGCCAAAGAGAAAGTGATGTCAGCCGGGGGTACGTCACGCCTGGTCCTGGCGTGAAGTGTAAGCAGCGTTCGTTTGCGGTGGGTGGGGGGCGAGGAGATGAGATTGAAATTGTTCCTTGAAGCCCAAGTGAAGAAGTCGAGTCTGACTCCGAGAACCCCAGGGCCCCGCACGCTCGGGAGAGCGGCTGTGCCGGCGCGTGGTTGGCAGCGTGAACCTGGGGGCTGTGGGGAGGAGGGGGCCGGGCAGAGGAGCTGGGGGGGCCTCTGTGGGCCGCAGGCAGAGCGTGTCGGGGGCGCGGTGCCCACCCCAGCGCCGCCGCCTCCTGGCCCCGCGGGGCCGCAGGACAGGGAGGGCTTTCAGAGCTGCTCCATTGCGGGGGCACGTGGAAAGAGAGAGCAGACACGTAGCAGTTGGGGAAATGAGAAGTGGTGAAATTGTTCATAAAATTGGACCTGATTACAAGAATAAAGTCTGATACATTTTTAGTCAGTACTTTAGAAGATGAACAGGGAAAAGAATTTCAAAAGTGACAGGCGTGTGTCTGTGTGCTCTGACACACCGCCGTGCACACACGTTGGGGAGCGTGCGTACCTGCCCTGTGGCGGGGACGGGGCTGGAGCAGCCCGCGGGGGTGGCGCGGACCCCTGGGCTGGCCCTCTGGGCGCCCCTGAGGCGAGGCCGGGCCTGCGTAGGGGCCTGGGCGGTGTCAGAGCCACGATAAGCTGCAAAAGGAGAGGAGAGTCCAGCTCCCAAGCTCGCCACCCGCTCGGCGACAGGGACCAGCACGCAGTGGCTGGCCGATGGGGACGCCAAGGCAGAGGCCAGCACGTGGCACGCGCACCCGGCACGCGCACCCGGCGCGCCTGGAGTAGCGGCTCTGTGGGCGAGCCCCTCGGCGCCTCACTTCTGGACCTGCGTGCTCTGAGGAGTGCGCGCCGCCCGGGAGCGCCGTGCCTGCGGCGCTCTCCGCTTGGGCAGCCCCGCTGCGCGCTGGGCGAGCCGCCTGTGCGGGCCTCGAGTGCGCCCGGCGCCCGGCCTGTGGCCCGGGGCCCCGGGGTGTCCGTGCTGCGCCCTCCTCCGGGCGCCCCGGCCGCCTGCAGCCTCGACCTGTGAAACACGTCACAGACGACTGCCCGTGTCCCCTGTCCCCCCCGTGCGGCCAGACTGACCCGCCCCGTCCCCGGGGTCCGCCACGAGCCCCCTGGGGACTCGCCGGCGGAGTGCAGTCTGAAGGGTCTCACTGTGTCACGTGACCTTTCTCTTTCAAAAGTGCGGTGGGGTGGGACGTCCTGGGCTTCAGCCCGCCGTGGGGGTGGCGTCGCGCTGTCGGCTCCCCTGGCACCCGTCTTGGCCTCAGGCCAGCGCTCTGGGCCTGTGCCGTGTTGCAGTTTTGTGTAAGCTCTGCAGTAGCTTTGTTAGCTTAGACTTCGGTCAGTTGAGGTCGACATGAGTGTGTCTGTGTATTATCTATAGAGTATTTCTTTTTGAGTATCCATAACGTAAATTTAAAGAAACTTTTTGTGGTAACTTCGTAATTTTATTACAGTAACTTATTTTTTTGTCTTGCTTTTCTTTCATTTAACCATTTTACCTCTGCCTGGTGGAGGATACAAATCATGTTTCTATATTTACAACTTAAAGAATATTAATATTAATATTTTCTTTTGCTTAACACGCTAGCTGGAAATGTTTTATCTGTCGGGCTGGCATGTGCCTAATACAATAGTCTCTGCGCTGTTATCTGTTCCGAACTAATAGGCAGGGACCGAATCCATTTATCTGACTTTGTATGAGGCTCACCACCACACCGCGCATATGTGAAGAGGGACTAACAGTGAACACGTATGATTTGCCTCAGTTCCCCATCCTTTCCACCTTCTTGTAACATTTTCTATAACTTTCTGTAGAGATCCAAAGTAAATATGATATGTTCATATTTATATTTGCATGTATAATCATGCTAATACGACACATACTATAAATATACATTTTCTAAATATAGTAGAAATTACATTTCTAAAGATAGAACAAATATATCTATAAAATACATAACTTAAACTTAAATGACGTCATTTTAGAAACATGTTTAAAGGCAGGAGTGCTCCATAATAGAATTTCCTCTTCTCATTTCCTCCAGATTCTTAACAGCACTCGTAATTAAAGGCTAATGCTGCGACAATGAACACAAAGCTTATTGATTTTTACTTTTTTCACTTTGAACTTTCCTGAACACAGCGGATGACTTTAGCAAAACTCCTATTTTATTAGCAGAATTTTTATTTGTACTCTCGTAAACTAAGAAATATTTAAGTCTTCTTTCCCCCAAAATATTTCAACTACACAGTCTGAAATCCTTTCAAAATGTTTTGGTCATTCTCTGCTGTCACTTTCAGCTACTGAATAACAAAATTATTTTGTATGTTAAATAATAATTTACTCTATAATTTTTCTCTTTAATTGGAAGTCTTTAAAATAGAGTAGAATAACTCTAGGATAATCAGATACAAGAGCTAAGTAACTGAGAAACCTAGGAGGTGATGCTGGCCCAGCTAAATTAAAAACAAAGTGAAAAGTAACCATTATTTTCTAAAATATGAAATGCTGAACTCAATTTCTCAATAACTAAACATTATTTTGGTAACAATGATTAAGCAACAAGGCAAGTAAACCTGAATTTTATTTGATCATTTTAATTTCTGAACCTTTGTTTTAAAATACATTGAGGTTTTTTTTATGACTGTTGATAAATGTGGCTGCACTAAGCTTATAGCAGAAGATCAATGTTTTAAAAATTGAAACAGTATAGGTTTGTATTGATTAATGTGGCTAAATCAAAATGAGAGGGTTTTTAACGGCTTTCTCAGACAGGCTACTCCCTGGTAATGGCAACCCATCAATTTTAGCTTTCCACTGATAAATCAGCTTGAAAATTGGATGTCAAATTTTTTTTCATTGAAGGAGTGATTTTTTTCTCTGCCCTTTAACCTTGTCTGATACATTAGATTGGTTTATAAGACTAAGCTCTGTCTTTCTGAAAGCAGTTGTCAAGTTGACGTTCGGATAGATTCTCAAATGATTGTAGCACCCATCCTGACCCAAGTTTACACAATAAACATATGTAGAATCATCTGTGACCCACTTCCCTAACTGCAAGGCTTATTTATTTGGAGAAAAATTCCCTTGTACATTCTAAAACTGGAGATTGTTCTGTGAGGGGATCTCAGAAGTTCAAAGACAGCCAGAGCCTTCTGGGAGATCAGCAAACATGCTTCCAGAAGTCCGTTAGCTTTCACTGAGTGGGGACTGGGTTGCTTTTCCCTGGAGAATCAGTTTTTTCTCTCTTCTTTTCTTTTCGTTTCCTTGGAAAATACCAGCGGGTTAACGAACAGCAGCCCGTCCGCCTGTGTTGTCACATGGTCAGTGGCAGCGAGGTGTGTTTTGGTGAGGAAAGAAAAACACCCTGACCACACGTTATTTCCGAGGAACCAGTCCTGGGGACTGGCGATAGCGCGCAGCGAGATGGGATTAGCAGCCCAGGAAAGCGGCGCGCTTCGGATTTAATGGGGTGGGCTCCAGGGGCTGCTGACAGAGCCACCCCGCACACCTTCAGAGCTGACTTGAGGTCGGCCTGAGGAGGGATTGATCGTGAAGTTTCTGTTGTATAATTACATTTTGCTAAGGAAAAAAACACACGGTGTATTGATCTAGGAAGGAGCCTCTGAGTAGCAGTTTCCCTCAGCGAACGGTGAGTGTCATCTTTCAGCAGTGACAAATGGCTGATCTGTGGCTCGGCCTGATTGCTTTGCGGGGGAGTGCGCCCCTATGCGCCCGCGGAGCGGAGGCGGCGACCCCCTCTGTCTCACGGCCGTGGTCCATGGGGCCCACCAGGCTCCAGCTGCAGGAGGGCCAGCCCCCTGGACCAGACGCGCTGCATGCAGTAGTGGCACGCGTAAAACGTCCCGAGTCCACAAGTAAACCCTTTTCAGTAAGCTATCTGTTACTGCCGACACGGGCTTTTACCTGCGCCCCCACTCCTAGTGTGGTGGGCACCTCTGCTCTTGTGCCGAAGGTAAATTTGGAAATGGAAAAATAGTCTAATTTGATATACTTATTTGAACAATAGGAAAAATCATTAAAGAAATAAATCTATTTTCTGAAATCTGTGACATTTGGCAAATATAAACATTGAGTTTATTTAGTGAAAATATGCTCTGGAAACCCTTCCCTGGGCATAACTTTTTTTTCAATTTTAAGTTATTAAACAACATTTTTATTGTGTAGGTTCTTTTTCCTGTGGTGCTTACTTCCATTAAGGGCAAATAAGAGGTCTGGAGCGTGAAACCATACATTCCCTAGCAAATCTGAAACCCTGAGATAACTTGTAGTATTTGTTAGCTTTCTGACAAAGATGTTTAATGTGTTATCAATTTTTCATTAAGCCTGTGTTATATTTTGCTGAAAATAGATCTGTATTTACTTGCCAGTACTTTAATATTGCCCCTGGGCAATGACTTTCAGTTAAGTAATGTTATTTAAAGAATATCTGGCAGTCATTTTAGATCATTTTAAGACCGCTGTGGAGGGTTTGGATAAAGGTCACTGTCAGTGCTTGCGCTCAGTTAAATAAATGTGGGGCGCACAAAGGGACGCTCGCTTCGCAGTGCGAGCTGTCAGAAATTCCCCGCAGCACCGCGGGGAATACCGAGGAGATGCAGTTTTTCTGCCTTGAAGGCAATATATTTTATATTTTCCTTCACGTTGTTTATTTTCTCCTCATAATTCTGTTTATTCCCATAACCCAGCACAAAGGTTTCATTTTGTCGTAGATTAGATCCATCACTTTTGACAGCTTGTAGAAACCCTTACATACTTCTCCAAACATTTAGAAAGTGCAGGTTTTTTTCGAGGGCATATTAAAAAGCGTCACTTTTCCCCCAAGCAGCTCCCCTCCCCGAGAGACCCCGGTGCATGCTCGGCCCCCACCCTGACCACAGCCGGCCTGGGCCGCTCACAGCCGAGCAGTAAAATCGATGCCCAGTCTAGCCCAGTCGGATGAAAGCTGTCCTGCTCGCACAAAGCCCCTTCCTGCAACTTTATCAGCCTCCGGTCACTAGCGTGGTCTCTGAGGATCACAGTGTGTTCCAGCAAACGCAGCCCCGACTTCTGTGCTGATGTGCACTGTCTTCCAGGAGAACAGCGCTCCTCAGAGCCCTGAGCCTTGTGAGTGGCCCATCCTTACAGCTCTCTAGACTAACCATTGCTGGTGCTCCCCAAAGGAGAGAGTGCATCTCAGAGCAGATCATGTATCACTGGAATTCTAGAAGCGTACACTGTAGGCAAAAATGTACACTCTAAATAAAGATGTTCCTTTGTTCTTAACGTTAACCCGGTTTGCAGTTCTGAAACAAAGAATGCTAAAAGGCATTGACCCACCTCCTCACTGGTCTGGGGCTGCCCTCCCTGCTCCTTTGGGCCAGGCTGGAGGGGACTCTCTCCTGTAGCTGAGGCCACAGGCCACCACGAGTTTGATGGGAAACAGCCTCTCTCCTTCCTATTTTAAATGGTTCCCTCTTTGATTACAAGCACTTATTATAATTACCAAGAGATTAAGCCATTGTTGCAGAATCCTTGTAATGGAACCATTTACAAGGGATATAATGGTGGTTTATTGGATTCTGGAAGAGGAAGCGTGGACAAAGCGGGCCTTTTTGTGAATGGCTGGGCTGCTGGCCGTAAGTGCACCACTAATGTGATTATTCTTCCTTAGTCGGCCGGCTGCAGTAGTTCTGTGACTGAGGATAGAACTTTTTATCTTGTCTGTGGCCGATAGCTTATGTGGGGTTTCTATGTGTGTGTGAGTTTGTTTTTTGTCTTTTCCAAATGCAGGCTTGTAGTACTAACTTACATTTTGATTTGAACACACACGGGTATGTAACATGTACTCATTCATCCGGCACGTGTAAGTCACGTGACTCATCTTCTCTGGCGGCAGTGACACAGCCCCAGTGACGTGCGTTCCCAGGAAGCCCCCCGACCTCAGACCCGCGCAGCCCTGGTCTGTCTGCTCCCAACACCAGCGCGTGCGGCAGCTCTGGGGGGCGGGGGTATGTGCTGGACCCTTCCTGATTCCTCTCGGGCAAATTCTGTTCTTGGCAGTGCTGTTTTTTTCTTTTGAAACTTCTCTCCATTTCGGGCCGGACCCAAGACAACGCAAGATACAATATTCTGAACGACACTAAACTCTAGATTTCCTTGTCCTTTCCCAGACTGCAGCATGGAACTGCAGTGCTGACGACACCACTAGGGCAGACGGACGTTCGGGGAGTGCTCACCTGCAGGGCAGGGACCGAGGGCCCGACTGCCGTTCGGGGAGCATGGTTCTTGGGGGGCCTGCGTGCGCGGGCGGCGCTGCGTTGGAAACAGTGCGGTGATCGCAGAGGCCGCCTGGCACTGATGGGCACCGTGAGCACATGCTCAGAAAAGTGTTTGTTCTTATCGAACTAGCGGAGAAAGCAGCGCTTTGTACATGTCGGTCGTTGTATCTCTGAAGAGTCTCACATCGGGCTCTCTGTGCTTCTCTGCTCTTCCCCGGGTCATCGGTGTCCGCACTGCTCTCGCGTCACCGTGGCTGCCGCACCGAGGGCCCCGCGGAGCAGGGGCCACGGTTCTGTCCCTGGGACTTCCCTGAAGGGCCCCGACCCCCTGGCCGTCCCCCGTGAGGCAGCTGTGCGAGCAGCTGCAAGGTTCCCGGGGATCACAGCTCGGGGCGCGGCGTGCCTGTCCGTCTTGGCTCACCCCGCGTTTCGGGCTTGGCATGCGTATGGGGGATCTGAAATGCAGGCGTGTGCCGGTTATCATGGATGTGGAGAGAGTGCGAGGGGGAAAAAGGACAGACATAATTTAGAAAGACCTTTCAGTAATGAGGGTAGTTAAAGATGTGAAAATTCGTTATGTTCTGCAAGTTTACCGTTTTATTATTGAACATTTAGTTCCGTACTAATGTAATACTAAGCCTAAGCTTGGCTTAAGACGAACGTCCGTGTGTGCACGCACGCTGACGGTTTGCGTAGACGTGCACTGGTGAAGAAGAGTTCAGGGGGCGTGGGGTGCGCACACCACACTGCAGGCGCTGAACCCGCGCCTTCGGTGCGTGGGACCACGCTCCAGCCGGCTGGGCCGCCGCCCGGGCACACCTCTGTGTTTCTCCAGAACATGGGTGTGTCCGGCTATAAACTCCTATGCACGGCATTAGCTGCAGGTCACATCGAATACTTTACTTTCGTTATCGTGTTCGAAATACTTCCTATTTTATAATTCCCTTTACTTATTATTCCAATCTACTCTTTATACGTGTTTATTTTATAAGCATCTGGGGTGTTCCTAGATACCTTGTTCATTCCGTTGTAGTCAGAGAACGTACTCTGTGCAGCTGCGGTGATTTGGGTTTACAGACTGCTTCGTGACCCCGCGTGCGTGGCGTGGCGTGGCGTGGCCTGGCAGACCGCCGGGCGCACCGCACTGCCAGTCACGGGGCCCGCGTTCTCTGCGCTCCGTGGGTGCCGAGGGGCCGATGGTGCGGTCCCCGGCCTGTGTCCCAGCCGACCTTTTGTTGGCTCGTTCCTTTCACAGAGGGGCATTTTAAAGTCTCCCTTCCGAAGGGTGTTTTCACTGGCTGTGGACTTCTGGGCCGATAGTATATTATTTTTCTTTCAGCAAATTAAAGCTGTTTCCTCACTGTGTGGGGCTTTGTTTTTTCCCTCTAGGTAATATATCCCTTTTTTCCTGGGGGCTGTCAAGATTTCCGTCTCTCTCTGGTTTTCAGCAGTTTGACTGCGGTGTTCCTGGCTGTGGTCTTCCTCATCGGTATTTCCTGCGAGACCACTCAGCTTCGTAAATCCGTAAATAGACGTAAACAGACGTCACTGCACACACAGAGCGTTCGGGGCCATTATCCCTTCCAGTGTCTCCCTGCCAGCCCCCCATCCCGGGGCCCTGGCTGCGCGTGTGCCCGGCCTCCTCCTGTCCTGAGCAGGTGCCGAGGCCCCGCCGCTCTGTCTGCAGCCTGTTCTCGTCTCCAGTCAGATCGTTTGTGTCGATCTTTCTCCTATTTTACCGGCTTTCTCTGTTTCTGCCCAGCCCATCCTGTGAATTATTATCTCAGACACTTCACCTTTGCATTCTAAAACTATCGCGCGGCTGTCTTTTACATTTTCTATTTGCTGACATGTCTTATCCTTCATAAATTATGGTTGTATTTTCCTTTATTTTAGCTACTTTAACACACCCTTGTCTAGTCATTCTAACACCTGAATCATCTTGTGGTTGACATTTATCGATCTTTTCTGTTTTCTTGAGAATGGGTCATATTTTCTGGCTGACCCTGTGTCTGCCTGCCACGCTTTCCCGTCGTCTTCTAGATCCTTCTCCGCACAAGATAGCGGCTCACACGCTGCCTCCCCGTGGGGACTGTCGCCACCCTGACTGTCTGTGGGATTCTCGGTCCTTCGGCCTCCCACGGCTACGCTGGGTTTTCAAAGTTCCTGTCACTGCCCTGAGACTTAGTCATTGTCTGCGTTACTGCGTGAGCCTTAGAGAGGCTGGTACCCACCAGGGTGAGCTGGTGGGTGAAAGTTTGTCGTGAATGCTTTCCTAGCTCCTGGACACAGTGCCTGTTCCAGAACAGGCCTCAGAGACGTGTGCTTAGTGATCACTGCGCCTGCTGGTCAGGCTTGTGGTAGGACTTCTGGAGCCTCCCTGCCTCCTCTGGGAGATTGGGGGTCGCCACGGGTCTCGTGAAACTGAGGTGTTAGATGACATGTTTAAACACTGCACTATGGCATCTGACTCATACTTGTTGCTCAGAAGCCACCAGGTCACTGACAGTGACAAAAGCGACATCAGGTAGGCCCTAGTTTTTCACAGCAGGAAAAACGATCACAACACAACTCTGAGAAACGCAGCGAAGGGGAAGAAGTCGAGCGTTCCAGATGTCGAAGAGCATCACAAACTTCCCGCTGCCCCGCGGCCCCACGTGGTCCTGCTCCAGCCTCCCACTCCCTCCCGCCTCGCCGAAAGGAGCCTGCTTGGTCTGCAGGTTCCGTCCGGAGTCCGCAGCTCGGAGTCTGCAGCTCGGAGTCCGCAGAGCCCTCTCCCCGCCACCGCCCGGCCCGGGAGCGTTCCTGGGGGCTCAGACCGTGAGGTGAAGCAGCGACCGCAGACCTCAGTGAACCGAAGTCCGCCGTCCTCTCCCGCGTCTGCGGAGCGCCGCAGTGTTGGGAGACCCTCGGTACTGGGGGTGGGGGCGTTGGGGTCCTTGACTGTCCCTGCAGCTGGGTCCCGGGTTCGGCACCTCTTCTGCCCCCAGTGCCCGACGCATCCCTCCTCATCCTCGAGAGGCTTGTTTCCAGCCACGTCCCTCCCCGACCTCGCCCGCCGGGTGCTCCCTGCAGACGCTGGAGCCCAGGGCCAACTGCTCTGCTGTGTTGTGACGGTTCACGTCGTTCCCATCTGGGGGCCGGTCTCCACGAGACTGCGGGCTTCGTGAGTGGACAGCACTCCTTGCCTGTCTTCATTGACTCGCCGCCTGACCCAGGCGCTGGGACATGACAGCCACACTGACAGGCACCGGGACAGAGCACAGGCTGGGACAGAGCCCCCAACCTCTCAGTTAACGGAGCCTTTCTGTGTGAGACCGTGTTCTAGAACCCCGGTTAACGGTCTCGGTCCTGAGACAGGAGCAAGGGAGGGTTGCTGGTGGTGTGCAGGGGTTGCTGCCGTCTTGAGCAGCTCCTCGATCAGTCGGATCTGTGCGTTGCTTCAGAAGGAAGGTGCTTGGGGACGCCAGAGGTCATCCATTGTCAGCTAAATTACACGTCATTTTGGCCTCATTATTTATACTCAGATTCAGAAAAACTCCCGTTGAAGGTCAGATCGATGGATATGGATCGGTGGGCCGCGCCGCGTTCCCCGTCCGTCACGTTCAGCGTCGCTGTGTGAAGGGCGCGCGCTGGAGGCGGGGCGGCGCCGGTCCCTTCGTGCTCACAGGGCGTGCGTCTGTGCCCGGCAGGCCTCGCTGTAACACGGCCCGGTGGTTCGGTTCATTCGAACTCTGTCAGTGCTGAAAATGGAATAAAAATAAACAAAAGTAAAGTTTTGTGCAATAAATTGATCTAAATTGAGACAGTTGTTTAAAACTACTCCAAAAATAAGTAAGATTTTAAATGTTACATTTTAATAGAAATTTTAACTTGAATATAATTTTAGTGACTGAGGCTTAAATGTGGAGGCTAATATTTAAATTCACTTAAATTACATAAGCACACGTGTTATGCTGCCATTCAGAAAAACGTTTTATAACTGAACACTACAAATGAATTCAAGATTACATGTTGTATTTTAATACCAGTCTTAAAATAATTACAAAATCATTGCTCTATTGTAAATACAATTTCAAAATATGTATCTACATTAATGAGATATGGAAGTAAAATATAATGAAAATTTTGTTATATGGATACTCAACTAGCAGGTACTTTTTTCTTCCTTGTCTATTAATTGGAAAACTAAAAAGCATAATGTTACAGTTAATGTAAAAGCTAACGTACTAGGTGACGTTCTGAGCTGGAAACATTTTTCTTTGGCATGCCTCATAAATATCAGAAAGAACTCAACACAAATGGACGGGCTCGCATTTCGTTACTGGAGTGATTGCATAGCCTGAGGCAGACTTCACAAAAGCAGACCAAATTGTCAACATGTTCTTAATTTACTAGGCTGTGTTTTTCTATTTGGGTTAAACATGTTACTGGCAAATTATTCTCTTCTAGAAGGGGATGATAAGCTACTAAGAAAGCTGCGACTCCTAGTTCCATTGTCGGAAATCTGTGACCACTTCCACCCCACTCAGGGTTAGTGGGTGGCCCGTGGGTTTGTTCAAACGCGTGACCGTGTGTAATCATTAGTAGATTTGTGCTGTGTGCCACGAGTTGTCTCTGACATACTGTTGTTTTAAAAGTTAAATATAATTGTATCACACTGAAACACCGTGAGGGAAGAATCAGATGAACAAATGCTGCGGGCCTGTCCCGTGTGAACCCTGCCCTGCTGCGGGCCTGTCCCGTGTGCCGAAGTTGCAGGGCTGCCCGAGGCCAGTGTCCCGACGTCTGGTCGCTCACCGCCCAGCGAGGCAGTTGACGCGTGAACTCACCGGGGTTGGACGGACAGTCGAGGCGCACCAGCCGAGGTGTGCAGTAGAACGTCACGTGCCAAGTCTGTAAGCAGGGGTGTTTTAGAGAGAACGGCGTGTAATACAAAACAAACGCAGAAACGCAGCGAAGAATAGCACGCAGCGTATTACTGAGTGGACGGGCGTGGACGTGTCGACGGGAGGAAAGCGTGACTCGGGGTGAACAGCACAAGTTCAGAGGACGGGGGAGGGGAGGGGAGGTTCTACCTGGCACGAGAGGGCTCACGGAACAGGGGAGAGCATCAGAACACACTGGTTTCTGGAGAACTTCTTGTTCTGGTTTGATACAAAGGCAGCCCTCCGTGCACTTCAGACCGCTGGTGTAGTTCCTACTTTTCAGTGAGCTGGCGGCCGGCACTGAGCGAGGAGCTCGAGGGAGACTGTCGCCCCGCGGGGACGAGGGAGCGGCCCTCTCGCTAGTTGTCATGCACCTGCCGTGGGGAGGGGCGGGGCGGGGGAGCCCGCGACTCTCAGGCGCCCTGCCCTGCACTGGGTTCCTGGAGGCAACTTGGGGAGCGAGGTTGTACCACCGCCGTTTTCTAAAGGAAGGAGCTGAGGCTGGCACAACACGGTAGTGGAAATCATAGACAGTAATTTTAAATAATACGAGGTTGGTAAGACCTTGATGAGATTTCAAAACATTTATTTTGCAGTAACAGATATCATTCTAAAGATAATTGAAAATTGTGCAGTTTAGCATAAGGAGAGTCCTCAAAGTTAAATAAACTTTTTCTTTGTGATTTCTTACTGTGATCAATTCTGGAGTCTTATGGGGAAGAATTTTTAATTATAATTTCTAAAAATATCTAAGCCTATTCATCACAACAGTAGTTATTAGGATGAAAAAATAGTCTCCCTCCTTCAAGTGGGGTAATTACTATGTAGAATTAGATGTTTCACAAGTAATTTTACAATTTTCTTAATTAAGAAACTGAAAAATTAGATTAAAGTAATTATTTCTGCCCTAAGATTCCTTAAATTGAGAGCCTAGCACTACTGGAAGAGGGGAATCAAAGGGTTTATAAACTCTGAAAAGCTTTGTATACCTTTGCCAAAAAATAATTAATTTTAAAAATAAAAAAAAAGTTGAGTCAAAAATATTTGGTTAAAGACGCAAAAACATGAATGAAAATGCAGTTCAGCATTTGCCAATCATATGAGTAACAGAGATCATTACTACCCCCTTTAAAATTAATGTATAACATTAACTTTTTTTTCAAAACTCCCTGTGAATCAACTAAGTTTTCTTTTGTAGTGCATTTTATGGCAAAGGGTTTTTCTTTTCCCGATACGTTACTACGATTATATTATCACACGTTAGCCAATACCATTACCTTTCCCTCTTCCGAACCAAACGTGCGTTAGGAGCCGGAGTGGCGCAGACGAGCCCGCGGGCTGGCCGGCTCCACCACCGCACCGGGCAGGCAGAGGCGGGCGGGCTCTGCGTGGGGTCCCCGGAGAGAGCTGCGCCGCACGCGCGAAGTAGGTCAGGTCAGACGGGAACCCACATGGGAAACAGAACTGTGGACAGAAAGCTTCCCTTCCTACTCTCTCGCTTTGTCGTTTATGACCTCAGCTGTTTGATTTGGTTGCCAGCTTGACTTTTCTGATTATTAAGTATAGCTTGTGCAGTCTAACTTACACTTTAATAATATTCTCTGACTTTTTTTAATCAAAAGCTTCATTACAGTTGATTGGGAACCTTGTTCAGTTCATGTACAACCGTCAGTCACTATCTCTCTCTGCTGCAAACCCAAAGTGTTTCACCAAGTTCAGCAAGGACCGTGTTCCCTAGTAACTGCTCCCCACTGGTACGCGCGAGAGCAAGCGAAGCAGCAAAGTGTGGGGCTGCACCCCCAGGGCGGGGGTCGGAATCCCGGCGACGGAGCCCCGCCTCTCCCCGCAGGCTCGGCAGTCATGTGGAGGGGAGAAAGTTGGCCTGGCTGAAAACACTTGGCTGAAGACCAGGATTTGGCTTTGTGAACTGTGACTTGACCAAGTCAGAATGTGAGAGTACACTCTTCAAAGACGGGAAGGATGCGGTTTTCAGGAGCTCCTGTGGTCAGTTTTTAGATGACCAGATGTCATGCATACCCTCGGGTCAGAGAGAATGTTCAAGCCCGAGAGGGAGGACAGTAACCCACAGGAGAGAGTCAGAACAGAATCAGTGGCCTGTAACCCGCGAGGCCTGTCCAGAAAGTGTCCAGCCACCATTGGTTTAATGAGAATGGTTTGTACAGTGTCCATGTGACCTGGCAGCCAAGGAGAGTGAGCTGGAATGTGCATGTGTGGACAGTGACGACCTCACTGTACTGGTCAGTGGGGGTTGTAGATGCCGTTGAGTGAGCACATGTACTATGTGACTGTCGCATTCAAAATGACTGAGCGAATAGAGCAACAAATCTATGTCAAATTTTGCATTAAGCTTGAACAGTCCTCCGCAAAAACTATTTGGATGCTTCAGAAGGCAGCAGCTGTGGGCAGCTGGTGATTGGCAGCTTCATCAGGACAACGCGCCTCCTTGTGCATCCCGTCTCCTGCAGAGTTTTTTTGCAAAACATCAAATCACCCAGGTGACTCAGTCCCCCTGCAGATTTGGTGCCCTGCGACTTCTGACTTTTCCCAAAACTAAACTCCCCTTTGCAAGGGAAGAGATTTCACATCATTGGTGAGAGTCAGGAGAATACAACGGGGCGGCTGATAGCGACTGGGAGAACTGTGTGAGGTCCCAGGGTGCCTCCTTTGCAGGGGACTGAGGCGTCACTGCTCTGTGTACAGTGTTTCTTGTGTCCTGTATCTTCTTCAGCAAATGTCCCCATTTTTCATCATGCATGGCTGGATGCTTTCTGGACTGACCACGTCTGTCAGACGCACAGTGGAGCCCTCATGTGCGCGAGTGCACGGGCACACGCAGCACCAGGGAGACATCTGTCCCCGGACGCTGGCTGAGGAGGACACGAGACGTTAAATAAAGGCTGGTGATTTTCCTCACAGAGGAGATCTAAGGGTGCCGGCAGACACCGAATGTGTTTTGTCAATGTGCACACTCACCTGTGTCCTTGGACATCCCCCGACGTACAGGGTCCCACCACTCTGTGACCGTAGCCCTCCTCTGTCCTTCACACAGAGCATGCTCAGTGGTGCCGGGCGCCAGCTGTGTTGCAGAGCGGCACCCAGGTGCCAGAGGAGCCCGTGCGGACAAGCCTGGCGGGTGGCTGTGCAGTTCTGACGTGGGACGCGTCTGCGCGGCAGCAGGCCAGACCCCCCGGTTCCTGTCCCAGGACAGGCCCTGCGCACCCTGAAAGGACGGCCTGGGTGCCCGAGAGGGACGAAGGGACCGGGCCCTGCAGCTCTGGTGCACGGCCCCCAGGAGAGGCTGTGGGGCGGAGGGAGGGCTGGAGGCGGCGAGGGGGCCCCGGGGCCCGTGCCCACCGCAGAGGCCCCGGGGGTCCACTGCAGCGTGGAGCCGGCCTTGTCCCCACAGGGGCTGTTGGTTTCCTTGCCCGTTTACCTTGTGAGGTGCACGGGAAGCCGCCCAGGGCAGGAACCGTGTCGGTGGCCCGTCCACGCACACCCGGCGTTTAGCCCGTGCCTGGCCCCTAGTGGGTGCACGATAAATGCCTGGGGAGTCCGTGGGCGAAATTCCCCACACGCACACAGGACCCTGCGTAGCTCACTCAGAGTGATCAGTTCAGGCTGCAGGGGCGCGCGGCGGCCGGAGCGCCCTGGATGTGCTTTGAGGTAACGCCCTAGAGACCGCCCGTCCCCTCCTGGGCGCTCCCGCAGACCCGGGCCTGGGTCGGGGTGGGGCCTAGACAAGGCCGTGGGGCTGCCTGAGGACGCGCACCGTCTGCCGCCCGCTGGCCGCTTGGTCCTGACCGCTCACCCTCTCTGGGCCTCCGTTTCTTCACGTGGGACCGGTTCACAGCAGTGTGTACCCACAGGGAATTCACGAAAGCAGACCAGTGGCTGTGTGTTCCGGGTGCCGGGGACGCAGCAAGCTCTGGGTTCCGGCCTTCTGTAGGTGTTGCTGCTCCCGGCACGTGGTTCCCGGGTCGGAACACTCCGCAGCGGGCCTCCCGCCTTTGTGCGCGAGCATTCCGCGTGAGGAAAGCCTGCCAAGTTCTCACCGTGTTGTGGTCTGTCTTTCGCAAAATATTTCCTTGTGCCGTTTGCTCTTCTTGCTGCTCTGTCACCTAGTTTTTGTTACCAAGCACAAAGCAGCCACTTAACGATTCAGTCATGCTTCACCAGGTGAATTCAGCTCTTCCGCCAGCTTAGGAAGGGGATCCGTTCCTGGGAGGGGGAGGGGGAGGGGCAGTGCCATTCACGAAAATTGAGTGCATTTCCATACATTCAAAATGTAATCATCAGTAATCTCATGGAGGAAAATTGTGATTTCTTGAACCCTACTTGTGCTGAAATAGACGCCCAGTTCCACTCACAGAGCACCGTCCCATCTGGAGTAGCATTACGATCCCAGGAGACTGGGAACCACCCCTTTACTCCTTCCTGGCCGTCCGCCGCCTCTTTCCTGGCGGTGACACGCAGGACGTGCAGAACCACACGCGTGAGCAAAACATGTGGCCTCAGCACGTCTGTAATTCAGTCACGACAGGCCAAAACGAGCTACAAAGACACAGGCAGGTAGACAGAGAAATGTGCATAGGTTGTCACCCTCCCCCGCCCCAGCCGGTGTCACCAGCAGCAGCACAAGAGCGTAGAAGGGCTCCACGCTGGCAAATCCCAGCAGAGCGCCAGGGCCACCAGCTCCCCGCGCCACCAGCTCCCCGCGCCCCTGTGCAGGTGAGACCCTGGGGGCACGTGTTCGCTGCCCCAGCTGCCCACCGGGCGCCAGAAGAGGGAACTAGCCCTCCTGTGTGGAAAGAAGGGATGGCGAACCTGAACCTAACTTGCCACACTACGCGAAGCTCCCAGAGCAGCCAGAATAGACTGACCTGAGTAGGCACGTCACAGAGTGACATTTTTGATGTGCTTATAAATGACTAGCACAACCAGGTCTGTAATCACTCTGAAAAAGTTATTAATCTGTTATTTTTTCAGTGTCCCACATGTTGCAGAAGAATGTGGCAAAGTGTGTTTTATGCTGAAACATTAAGTGGAAGGATGGACAGAGGAGCAGCGTAGTTCAAGGGTCTGTGGGCATGTGGCGTTGATGAGTTTCAGAGGGAAGCGGCGAAGCACTCGTGCGTGGGGGTAAGAGGGAAGGAGACGAAATGCATGCGACCGTCGTCCCACTCGAGTGGACCGGTCTGCCCAGGACGAGTGCTCAGTAAGTGCTTCTGGGGCGGAAGCGTTGGGGGAAGGCTTCCGAGGAAGGAGGAAGCTGGAAGAGGAAACGGGGGAATGAGGTCCCGGGGCGGTGACGGGCACAGACGCCGAATAAGCAGAGCGGCACGGGGACGGGGTCTCCTGCGGGGTGTCCTCCTACCCCAACGGCCCCCAACTTGCTGGGAGCCACAGTCCGTTGGGAGGTGCGAGCTCAGTGAAAACTACCTAGCCGTCCCTACCGATACTTCTAAGCATTTCTATATCAGAAACTGTCTTGAGAAAAGTTTTATTAAAACCAGGGATATCTCCCCCAAAATACATACGGACCTATCACTCAAAACTTGGCAGACCGCCATGCCGGCGTGCCAGCACCGCGGGTGTCGAACGCTGGCCCGGAGCAGGACAGCCGGGCGGCCTCCGGTCCAGGAGCTTCACAGGCGGAGCTGCTGGGCACGTCTGTGTGCGCCTGTCGGTTTTTCTGGGGTGGGAGCCACGCGAACACTCACTGGGCCCAGTGTGGTCACTTGCTGGGTTTGTTAAGAGGCCACCAAACTGCTCTCCAGAGCGACAGTGCTGTTCCGCTTCTCAGCAGCAGTGCACGGCTTCCCCCGCTTCCCCGCGTGCCCGCAGCACCTGGTGGTGTCTCTGCCTTTCGTTTTAGCCAATCTGATAGAACCGTAGTGGCGTCTCACTGTGGGCTTTTTTTAAATCCCCGCCTGAGGACATGCCCGCTGCCTCGTAGAGAGGGGAAGGAAGAAAAGTGGAAGGGAAACATCAACGTGAGAGAGAAACATCATTCTGTTGCCTCCTGCGTGCCCCGATCAGGGACCCAGCCCCCAACCTGAGTATGTGCCCTGACCCACAGGAATCGAACCCACAATCTTCAGTGTTACAGGGCAACGCTCCAACCAACTGAGCCACGCCTGCCAGGGCTCGCTGTGGTTTTAATCTGCCTACCCCTAGTGGCGAATGATGCTGAATATCTTTTCACGTGTATATTTGCCGTCTTTTTATCTTCTTCAGTGAACTGTCTCTTCATGTCCTTGGCTCATGTTCTGATGGCATAGTTTGCTTTTTTACTGTTAGGTTTGAAGGTTTGTGTGTACTAGGTACTATCCTTTGCCAGATACGTAGTTTGCACATGTTTTTATCCACTCTTTTCGTCCTCTTAATCCGTTCCTTTTTAAAGCAGGTGTTTTCATTTCTGTGACGTCCAGTTGTCGTTTTTTTCCCTGGGCGGCGTGTGCTTTCGTGTCAAGTCTGAGAACTCGTTACCCAGCCCCATCCTGCCCACTGTTTCTCTTTAGTTTTCTAAATTTACAATAGTTTTAGAATTATTTATGTTTCTGATCCATTTTTAGCTATTTTTGTACAAGGTGTGAGACTTGGTCACGGCGTTTGTCTGTTTTGACTGTGGGTGTTCAGTTGCTCCGGCACAGTTCGCTGAAGAGCTGTCTGTCCCCCACCAGGCGGGGACCGCCCTCGGCCGGACCGGCGGGCGCGCTCGCGTGGGCCTCGGCTCCCAGTTCTGTGCGCCGTCTCCCTGATCTCCGCGCGCACCGCTCGGCCTCGCCTCGCAGTCCCCGCTGCTGTCAGTGTGTGGTAATTCTCGCCGCTCTTTCCTTCTATGAATTTGAGAATAATCTTGTTTGCGTTTTCCCACTTTTTCCTGCTTTATATTTGAGAATAAATCTTGTTTGTATTTAGTGAAACTCTTGCTGGAATTTTGATAGGAATTACATTAAAGCTGTACATCAATTTGGGAGAATTGATATCTTTACTATATTGCATCTTTGCATCCATGAAGATGGTTTGCCTTTCCATTGTATTTATATATTATTTGATTTATTTTATTAGTATTATGTAGTTTTTAGTGCACGTTTTACACGCACTTTTCTTAGATTTACACGTAACTGTTTCTCTTTTTTAGTGACTTAGCATTACATTTTACTTTCAGTTTCTGTGTGTTTATTGCTGGCATGTAGAAGCACAAGTGACATTTGTACGTTTGTCTTGCGTCCTGTCACCTTGCTAAATTCAACCGTTAGGCTTAGGAGTTTTTGATGGATTTTCGTGATTGCCTACATAGACAGTCTTGTCATCTGCAAATGGGCCATTTTACTTCTCCCTTTTATCTGCATTCCTTTCGGTGCCCCCCCCTGCCTTAGTGCATTGGCTTAGAGACCCCAGCGCCGTGCCGAGCAGGCAGGGGTAGGCGCGCAGGCCCCGGGTTCGGGGGGAGGCGCGGGGCCGCCCCCCTTTAGCTGTGGTTTTAGCCGTACGTGTGCGTTGCCCTCACTTGGGTGAGGAAGTTGCCCTTTACTCCCTTTTTTCTGAAGATTTTTTTCATCATAAATAGCCTTTGCATTTTGTCTTCCTAAATTGATTAACTATGATTATGTAGTTTTTCTTCTGTAGCTGTTAATAAGGTAGATGATATTGGTTAATTTTCCAGTATTGACCTAGCCTTCCATCCCTAGAATAAGCTCCACTTGGTCATCATGTAAAAATTTTCATTAAATATTCTTGTATTCTGTTTACCAATAGCTTGTTAAAGACTTCTGTGTCTATTTCTAAGGGATGTTTGTATTTTTTTCCTATGTATATTGTCTTTAACTTTTGTAGTGGTATGACACGAGCTATAAAATTGATTAAGAAATGTTTCCTTTTCCTGTGTTTTCTAGAGGAAATCATGCGTAATTTTGGTTAATTCTTCTTGAAATGTTTGATAGAATTTTCCAGTGACACTGTCTGGACCTGGAGTTTTCTCTGGCGGGGTGCAGCTTAAATAATGTTGTGAGTTCCCTTCGTAGTGACCCCGTCGGCTTCGTGTCGAGTGAGCCGGGGTGGGTGCGCTTAGGGCTCGGTCCGCCTTCTCGGAGCCACCGAGCACACGGAGTCTTCTGCAGTGTCCGCCTCCCGCGCTGTGCCTGCGGCCTTCGGGGCCTGCGGCGCTGGGCCCTGTGTTGCTCCTGACGTTGGTCACCCGTGTGTCCTTCTTTCTTCTCCATCACTTTTATTGATCTTGCTAAAGAACCAGCTCTTTGCTCTATTGATTTTGTCTATTGTTTTTCTGTTTCTGATTTCATTGATTTCTACTATTACCTCCTTCTTCTTGCTGCACTCTCCTTTATCTGTGCTCTTCGAGTGGGAGTTTCGGTGATCGACTTCAGGCGTGTTATCTTTTCCCTGGTGTGCGTTTAGTGCTATAAACCCCGTTGGTACAGTTTTAGCTGTGCCCCACAAATGCTGATATTTTCATTGCATTTTTCCTTCAGCTCAGTGTATTGTTTTCCTTTGAGAATTATTTTATGACTCGTGGCCAAATGAGAAGTGTGTTGCTTTAATTTCCAGGTGTTTGTAGGTTTTCCTGTTGTCTCTCTATGGTTGATTTCCATTTTTATCCCATTTTTGGAGAAGAGGGCACTGTATGGTGTCAGTTTGTTAGAACGTGTTAGGTTTGTGTTACGGTCCAGGACATGGTCTCTCCCGGTCTCTCCGTGTTGCACAGGCAGGTGAAAGCACTGTGCGCTCTGCCGTTGTCAGCTGGGCTGCTCTGAAATGCTGGTTCCTGGTGGCGTGCCCTTCTGTGTCCTTGCCGGTGCTTTCCATGTGTGTGTGTGTGTGCTCGTGCATGTGTGTGTCCACCCATCCTCTGGTCGCATATCTGTCTGTTCCTCCTTTCCCTTCTCTCGGCTTTCACCTGGCACCCTCTGCAGCTCCGTTGTTCAGTGCACACGCGTTTGGGGTTGGCATCTTCCTAATAAGCTGACCCTTCTCTCATTAGATAAGGCCTTTCTTTGTCCCTAGTAATTTCATTTTCTCTGACGTATAGGTTTATCTGAGGTTAATTTCCTCGGGTTAATGTTTGATATATGTGTTTTATCCTTTTACCTTCACTCTACCCATATTGTTATATTGGTAGTGGATTTCTTATAGAAGGCATTCTTTCTGAAGCATTATTTTTCTCTTGTGTTTGTTCTCCTCCCCTTTTTGTTTATGTTTTGTCTTTTATTGCCTTCCTGTGGGTTACTTGAACATTTTTTGGAATTCAATCCTGATTTAGCCATTATGATTGTTTTGTTTTGTTTTTAGCATTGTAATGTGTTTATTTGAATATTTTATAAAGAAATCAGAAGTTAAAGTGATAATCTTTTTGTAAACTTAGTTGGTAATTATATTGAAGCACTTATTGTTACTTTAATTAGAATTAAGTCACTTTGTTTTACAGAAATAAATCAGACACACTTTGTACATAAAATGGATGCACACTGCTTGATGCCAAAGTAAGTGGAGATGCACAACCCGGTCCGATCCCCGGGACGGCCGCGGAACAGGAGAGACGGGGGGCAGTGGGGGGGCCTCCGCTGCCGGCGTCACGAGACACAGCAAGTGCGTTTTCTTGGCAGAGGGAGAAAAAGAGGCTAGTTGTTGCTTAACTTTAAAAAAGTAGGTCATATCAACAAAATGTAAGCAAACACATAACTTTAATAAGTTGCTTTTCAAGAGTCAATAAAAAGAATCAATACAATTATTCATAATTAAGTGTTCAACAAAATTTTTTTAAAGTCTTTTTTTTAAGTTTTTTTATTTATGTATTTTTAGAGAGAGAAGGGAGGGAGGGAGGGAGGGAGAGAGACAGAGAGAGACAGAGAGAGAGAGACAGACACATCAATGTATGGTTGCTGGGGGGTTATGGCCTGCAACCCAGGAATATACCCTGGCTGGGAATCGAACCTGCGACACTTCGGTTTGCAGCCCGCACTCAATCCACTGAGCTACACCAGCCAGGGCCCACAAAATTTTGTAAATGGTTCTGTTTATGTATTCAGCTGTAATTGATGTGTAACACTATACTGGCTTCGGAAGTGCAGTATAACAATTAGATATTTGTTGCAAAATGATCATGATAAATCTAGTTAACATCCAGCCCCGCACATAGTTACAAAAATTCTACCTTTGTAATGAGAACGTTTGCGATCTCTCAGCACCTCAGATACAGAATGCAGTATTGCCAACCACACTCCACACCCGCTGCCACAGCCCGGCCTGGTCTCTGTGCCCGTAGGTGCAGGCTCTTGGTTGATGGTTTTACTTGTTTGCTTTCTGTTTCTTTTGCTTTGCTTTAGATTTTACTCGTCAGTGAAATCATACGGTATCTGTCATTCTCTCTCTCCCTTGTTTGCTTAGCGTCGTGCTGCCCTTAAAGTCCACCGCTGTGGCTGCAAATGGCAAGGTCTCTCTTTTGTGTCTGTATAGGGTTCCACTGTGTGTGTGTGTGTGTGTGTGTGCGTGCACACGCACATTTAAAAAGAGGGGATGTTATATGCACAGATATATGATGCTACTGAGCAGGGCGATGCACCTGCATTTTTAGTTAGTATTTTCATTTTCTTCACATAAATATCCAGAAGTGGAATTGCTGGATCATATCGTAGTTCTATTTTTTAATGTTTAAGGAGTCTCCACGCTGCTTCCCACAGGGGCTGCACCCATCTGCATTCCCACCAGCCGTGCACGGGGGTCCCCTCTCCCCACGGCCTCGCCAGCCCTTGTTACTCGGAGCCTTTTTGACGAAGACGTCACGGCTGGTGTGCGGAGCTGCCTCGGTGTGGCTTCGGCGCCGAGTGCCCTCCCTGCACCCACCCACCAGCGTCTGTGTGTCTCCTGGCCGGGCAGCCTGTTCGTTCCCCCCTCGGACTGTTGGGGGTCGGTCTGCCTGTTTTCACTACTGACTTGTACGACTGTTTAATACATATTTCGGACGTTAACCTCTTACCAGATACATTATTTGCCCATATGCTCTCCCATTCAGCAGGCTGTCTTTTTGTTTTGTTGCTGTTTCCTTTGCTGCGCTGGAGCCTTTTAGTTCAGTGTAGTCCCACCTCTTTATTTCTGCTTCTGTTGCCTATGCTTTTGTTTTCAAATCTGAAAAAAATGATTATAGAAGGCCAATGTCAAGGAGCTTACACCACCTATATTTCCCTCCAGGAGTTATGGCGTATTAGGTCTTAAGCCTCTGATCCATTTTAGTTGCTTTTTGTGCACGGTGTCAGACCGTGGTCCAGCCTCACGCCTGTGCCGGGGCTGTGCGGCTTTCCCGACACCACTTGCTGCAGAGGCCGTCCCGCTGAAGACCCTGGCTCCTCTGTGCGGTGACTGGCCATGTGTGTGTGGCTGTATTTCTGGGCTCTCCTTCCTGTTTCACTGACCCGGGTGTCTGCTTTTGTGCCAGGACTGTACTCTCCTGATGACTGTGGCGTTGTGGTACAGTTTGGAATTAGGCAGTGTGATGCGTCCCGCAGCGTGCTTCCGTCCAGAGATTGCTGTGGCTGCTTGTTGTCTTTGTGTGTGTGTGGTTCCATCACACTCATGTGTGAGCTTGTTTACTCTGCTCCTGCAGATACGCCCCTGGAGTTCTGACAGAGATCCCACTGCATCTGTAAGTTGCTTGGGTATTTGGACATTTTAACAATATCAGTTCTTCTAATCCACGAGCACGGAATATATTTCCATTTATTAGTGTCCTCTCCAATTCCTTTCATCATTACGAAGTTTTCCTTTTCCAGGGGCTTCACCTCCTTGGTGAAATGCATTCCCAGCTGTATCTCGGGTTCCCCTGCTGCCTGACCGCCGGGTGCGCCTGTGGGACCTCCCCCCCACCAGGGGCACAAAGCCGGAGGGTGACTTGCTCTCCGGAGGGCTGCCTTCTGCCGCTTCGCCATCACAGGGGGCCCGCGCTGCTCCCTGCCGTCATTCCTCAAGAGACATCCAAAGAGGACTTGAGCTTTTATGAAAAAGGCCGTTACCACGCTAGCGTAGGTCTTCTGTAAAAACCAGGTGACTTCACACAGACTTTCAGAACGTGGCGGCGCCTGTATTCTTCCCGATGCCACTGTAAACAGGATCACTTCAGTTTCTCTTTCTGAGCGTTCGTTAGCTGTGGTTTTAGTATCTCTGTCTGCACAGCTCTTTCCACGGCTGCTCTGACTACTGCATGGATGTCACACAGTTTATCACCACAGTCCGTGGGGGTGTCATGTTCCCCGTCCAAGCGAAGAGCAGGAAGTTCGCCTTCCCCTGCGTCCCTTTCACCGCCTGCGTTTACCCCCGCCTGAAACATCACTGCCTCTGCAGACCTGGAAGCACCACGAACCCTGCGCCTCCTGCCTGCACAGGGGACGTAACACAGAGGACTCAGAGGAGAGGGAGAGCTTGTTGTGTTTACGCATACTTCGCGTCCTGTGCTCTTTCTTCCACCTGACGTTTCAGCGTTCCTTCTTTCATCGCTCCCCTGTGCTTATGGGGCTGCCTGCCTGTCGGGCTCCTTGGGGAGAGCCGGGCGCCCCGCACTCCTCATCCTCCCTTGTCTCCGGGCTCTCCCGCTCTCCGCCCGCCCGTTTGTTCCGGCAGGACGCGGTCAGGGGCTGTGCGGTCCTGGGCGGACAGCCCCTCCTCCCAGCGCCGAGCACTCGCCCCGCTGGCGCTGGAACCCGAGCCTCCGCGTGCAGCGTGCTGTCCTTCTGACGGGCTTCCCTCGCTCCGCCAGCGTCTGTCCTCTCTGGCTGCCTTTGTAGGTTTTTCTGCGTCCTTAGTGTTCGGGGGTTTAATTATGATGTGCACTGGCACGGGTTTCTTTGAGTTATTATGTTTGGAATTGTCAACTTCTTAAATCTGTACGTGGATGTTGTTCTTGTTTTTGTTTTTTAGGTTTTTTGTTTTGTTTTGACAGATTTGGGAAATATTCAGCCATTGTTTTTTCAAGTACAAGTTCAGGCCTGCCCTTTCCCATCTCCCTCCAGGACTCCACAACACAAATGTTAGACGTTATAATCCATCTGTGTCCGTGAGGTTCTTGGTTCAATTTTTTAGCCTATTTTCTCCCTGTTGTTCACACTGAGTAATTTCTGTTGTTCTGTCTTAAAGTTAACTAATCCTTTTTTGGTCCCCCCCCCCCATTCTGTTGTTGAGCCTGTCTCCTGAGCTTTTTAATTTGCTTGTTTTATGTGTCATTTGTAACATTTTAATTGGGTACCTCTGTTACATTTTTTTTCAGAGCTTTTTTGTCTCTTTGCTAAGACCTTC
The DNA here is from genome assembly GCF_004126475.2 of Phyllostomus discolor. Classification (NCBI taxonomy): domain Eukaryota; kingdom Metazoa; phylum Chordata; class Mammalia; order Chiroptera; family Phyllostomidae; genus Phyllostomus; species Phyllostomus discolor. The sequence continues at coordinate 1,972,562 of NC_040913.2, read as the reverse complement.
TGGTTTTTTCATTGTTTTGAGCTTGTTCACAATTGCTCATGAACTATTGTTTGTCCTGGCTAGTTTAAAATCCTTGTCAGAAAATTCTAACTTTCCTGTCTTATCATCATTGGCCTCTGTTGATGATCTGTCTACACGCTACTGGGGTGGCCAGAAAGTTCGTTCAGGTCTTTCTGTATGATCACTCTAGTAGCACTTAGTTGTCTTTAACTTCATTTGAAACAATTTAGTTAGATTGTATTGTGGCAGCTGTCATATCTGCGTGCATTTAAAAAACCTTATCAAAATGGATGAATTTTCATATAGTCATTTTAATATTGAAGATGAAAGGAAATATGCAACATTTTTGGCATACGCTGAATTATTTTAAGAAAGGTAAAGATGCAACTGAAATACAAAAAATATTTGTGTGGTGTATGGAGAAGGTGCTGTGACTAATTGAAAGTATCTAAAATGATTTGCAAAGTATCATGCTGGAAATTTCTCTCTGGATGGTGCCCCACGGTTGGGTAGACCAGCTGAAGGTGACAGCGATCAAATCAAGACATAAACTGAGAACAACCAATGTTCTACCATGCGGGAGTTAGCCCACATACTCAAAATATCCACATAGAGACTGAAAGCCATCTGTATAAGCTTGGTTATGTTGATCCCTTTGATGTCCGGGTTCCACAGAAGCTAAAAAAGGAAACCCTTTTTGACTGTATTTCCACATGCAATTTTCTACTTAAATGTAATGAAAACATTCTATTTTAAAACAAATTGTGACAGGCAACGAAAAGTGGATACTTTGCAATACTGTGGAAGGAAGAGACCTCGGGGCAGCGAAAGGAGCCACCGCCAACCGCACCGAAGGCCGGTCTCCGTGCAGGGAGGGCGGGGGGTGTGTGTGTGTGTGTGTGTGTGCGCGCGCGCGTGGAGGGCGGGCAGGGACTGCCGTACTGCGAGCTCCTTCCAGAAAACTGAACCATTCGTTCTGGCAAGTTCTGCGCCCAATCAGACCAGATGAAAGCAGTTCTTGACACAAAGTGTCTGGAATTAGTCAACAGAAAACGCAGAATCTCCCACCAGGATAAGGCAAGACGGCCTGATTCTCTGATGACTCGACAACACCCGTCACAGTGTGGCTGGGAAGTTCTGATTCATCCGCCGTGTTCACCAGACGCTGCACCCTCAGATTTCCATTTATTTTGGTCTTTACAAAATTCCGTTAATGGAAAAAATTTTCAATTCCCTGGAGGACTGCAAAGGCACCTGGAACAGTTTCTTGCTCAAAAAGATAAAAAGTTTTGGGAAGGTGGGAGTATGAAGTTGCCTGAAAGATGGCAGAAGGTAGTGGAACGAAATGGTGAATATGTTGTTCGATAAAGCTATTAATTGAAATGAAGACTGTGTCATGTATTTTTACTTAAAAAACCAAGGGAACTTTGTGGCCACATCTGCCCGATTCCTGGTGTCAGTAATCTGAGGTTGAAACCTGGGCCGCTCCGAGATCCGCTCCGCGTGACGTGTATCTCCTCGTCTGTCGGCCTCCCATCCTGCTCTGACATTGCTGCGTCGGGAGCAGGGGCACCCACGCTTCTCCACCACCGCGCTCGCCGCCTTCTCTCCTTGCACGCCCAGGGAGTGGGCGGCCCCTCCTCACCACCGGGCAGGGTGGGCGCTCCAGCCCCGCACCGCCGTGCCCAGGCCGAGGCGGAGGGATACCGCGCTGCTGTTGGTCAGCAAAAGAGTCCTGAGTCTGCCTCCTCGGACCACGCCCAGCAGGGTCGGGGGAGGAGGCCGCACGCCTGTTCAGTGCGGGTGGAGACCCAGGCCCGTCATCCACAGGGGCTCCACCGATTGCTCAGCAGGCAGTAAGGGGGCGCGCCTAGTCTCCAGCCCGCAGAAACGAGAGTCCTGGGCCCTTCCGTCCGGCCCCCCCCCCCCCCCCCCCCCAGTCACTGCTCTGCAGGGCGGCGGGGTCGCAGTTTCTCTGTGGGGTTGGCAAGACTCAGGAAGTTGTTGTGAGAAGCGTTCTCCCCTCCCCCGGTTCCCTTCCCGGGGTCTTTGGGTACAGGGACAGGCTTTGGTTGGGCTTGGTTTTTTGTTTTTGCCTGGTCTGCACCCGTGGGCCTGTTTGGTTCCCCTCGAAGTCCAGGGTGCACACCGTGAAAAGATGCCCCAGGGAACGGACCACTGCGCTGTCCCTTAGGCCCCCAGGGCCAGTTGGCGTCTGCTGTCCACCTTTTGGTCTTGTTGTCTTGCACGTACTGGCCTGTGTTTTACATGCAGTGCCCAAGTTTCTTGGTGCACCAGTGGGAGGAGTAGGGGAAAGTATGTCTCCGGCCAGAAATGGGAGAAAATGTTAGACTCCGGTCTCTCCCAGTAGATTCAGTGACAAAATTTTAACATGCACTTAAGGAGAGCCTGCAGGGCAAGACTTCAGCACGGCTTTCCATAAGCCACTGGGAGAAGTCTGTGTTTGTAAGGAGAGAAATCATCCTATTTTACACTGATAACAGAGTTTCGTTGCTTGTAACAATTATTTGTCAGGTGATCATAATTTTGACCAAAATTCAGTAATCATAATTGCAATGTGTAGAAAAACAAGTATACTGAAATATATTACGAACACATACAACTTTAATGCTCTTTATATATCCCTTACATTGTGTTTTTACAATTATGTGATAGGAAACAAAATTATATAGCCATGAAACTGGAAAGGCTTTTCAAAAGTACTGTTCTCAATGACTAGACGTGTCTGTAGACTTTCAAGGTAAAAAATCGCTTTAATTAATCGAGCGACTATTTGAAAACAGCGCGTGCACCCAGCACACCAGAGACCCGGCGACGAGCCAGCGCACACAGCCCCCGCCTCGGGGAGGCGCCGCGCCCCCTGCGGTACAGCCAGGGGTCACACCTTCTCCGAGCGCCTTGGGCGTGCTTCCCTGAATGGTGCTGCGCAGGACAACGAGAATGTTGTCTTCTGAATGTGTCACCCCAAGTACTACAGAGAGGGAAAAGAGTCCTCAAGTCTGGGCATTTGCCACCAGTGTTTACAGAAATTAGCTCGGAGACGCAGCGAGGCTGTGAAAGGTCCCATGATCTCCCGGAGCCCGCTGCCGCGCATTCTGACGGGGCCCGCGGCTCTGTCGCCCCGGTGCCGAGTGCCGCGCAGTCAGACAGGGGCCCCGCGTGGCCGAGGCGGCTAATGGTTCACATTAGCTGAGGCTGTACAATCATCCGAGGACTCTGCTAGCATCAGGACCATAATTTACCGAGACAATTACCACATACCGGAATTTTTTGCAGCCCTAATTCAGTATTATTAATAATGGATAAAATTGCACTTTTCTCAGGTTGCTGTGGGCAGCAGGGAATTATTTCAATGAATATTTCAGCACATTATTTTAATCATCTTTCCACCAAATCCAAGTGGGCAATATTTTATAGCTCCTAGTTCCGTCTGCTAAGAAACGGAGGCCATTAAATGGCTCACTGTTTGTGGAGAGGTCTGCGCATGATTTACAAGCCTCGTTAAAAACAGTGTGAAAGAATGCAAACTGCCATTAATACTTGTAATTTGATGCTGCATTTGGTACTAAACTCCCCGTGCTAAATGTTGTTTTAGTAGAAGGACGAACGTGGAAAAGAAGGCAGACTGAGTGCTGTGATGCCCAAAATCAGAGCATGTCATCCTTTCAGTTTGGTTCCTTTGGGAGCATACGGTACAGATACGATTGTAGCAGACAAATATCTGAAAAATTACCTTAGTTTTCCAGTGAGACCACAGGCCCACTTAACTCTGCGGGGAAAACGCCGGCCCAGCCCCGCGTCGGTAGCAAGGGTGGTGACCTGTCCTCCTTTCCCTCCCTCAGCCAGCTGCACGACTTCTGGCGCTTGGACTACTGGGAAGACGACCTGCGGCGGCGGAGGCGGTTCGTTCGCAACGCCTTCGGCTCCACGCACGCGGAGGCGCTGCTCAAGGCCGCCATCGAGTACGGTCAGTACCCCCGCCCCCCACGTCGGGACAGCGGCCCTCTGCGGGCTGAGGAGGCCTTCCCTTCCTGGCACTGCAAGTGCTCACGGCCGAGGGCCTAACGTCCAGCTCTCGCTTGGGGTGTTTCCGAGCCTTCAGCATCTTCCTAAGAGATTGGGCGACTCGACAGAGTCGTTGCCCGGCCTGCTTCTCATGCAGCCGGAAACGGGGAGGGGATCAGCTGCCTCGTCAGTGTCTTCGGAGCTCTGCTGACCAGCCCCAAAGGTGAAAAAAATACATACTGTTGGTGATTACGTACTCACATGTACACATTTGACCTACGTTCGTGTCTGTGTGCGCGCACACATAGGTATGCTGTGTGCATGCACATGTATGCTGTTTGTATACATACGTGTACATGCACATGTTTGTATTGAACAGACACAGCTGTCTTGTTAATAATCTCATTGCGCGGCATTCTCTATTTTAATTCTATTCTATTTTATTCTTTTCAGTAAAAAAAATAAGTAAGTAAAATAAATCCTGCTACAAATATGTTCCTTTAAGGCCCAGCCCTCCAGAGAATTGAAAGTAAAGTTTTAGAAAGAGTATCCGACATTAGAGACATTGTCGACAGTCACTCTACAGCGGAATCTGCCCTGAATAGCCCTTCATAAATAAATAGTGCAACGAATAGTAAAGAGCAGCCTCTTTTGTGGTTAACTAAGAAATGCTGCGACTTTTGATTGCTATCCACCAAAAAAATGCATAGCAGTATTTTGTCTATTTACACATTTTTAACTGCTCTTAACAAGTTAAGTTTGACCAGATCAGAATTGGAAAAACTTAATGAATACACTTGGAAAAACTTAATGAATAATGTCTATATATTTTTCTTATTTACTTTTGTTCTTACAATTATTTGTGTTTTTATGTTAATTTTCATTTGAGAGTAATAAGTGAGCCAAGTGTTTTAAAATGTATCATAGTTTATAACCTATAAGACCATTCATGTTCTTGATGGGTTGGATTGAGAAAATATTTAATTCTAGTGAAAAAAATGTGCAAAGCTTTTAAAATTTGTTGTGCAAATAGTGTGTGAATTAATGTAACTTAGTAAGGCTCAAAATATAATTGAGTAAATACATGAAGATTTCATGTGAAACTATTATACCTAAAATTATAATGATACAGTAAAAGTAACTACAGGGCTGACATACTAGAAAAAATTATAATTGATGCTTACTACAAGGGATTTCTTTAATGACCTCAGAAGGTCACCTAAGGATTTTAGCACCTGAGGATTGAATACCAACTTAAAATGAGGTATTATTTTTGTGCCCTTAAAAGAGGTCCTTAGAAGTATCTACTTAGAGTGGCATGCTTCATAACATGAACCTGAAATTGTTAAAACTTTACTGCACATGCACAATTTAGAACTTTTCAATGATTCACCTTGAACTCGTCTCATTTGAATTAGAAACATCTGGGGAGAGTTCGAGGTCATGGTGACACAGAAGTGATGTTATTAGTGACCACGATTGGCCACAGCTGTACCCCCAGAGGGTCCGAGTGACACCATGCAGGCAGCACCCTGCAGGCGCCTTCAGAAAGGGCCTGCCGGGAAATGCTTGCTTTGGTCTTCTGTGAAAGTGGGTACTGTGTGTGTTTAATTTGTAAAGTAGCTCTATTATTAAACCGATGTCAAAGCCTACCAGAAAGATGTTTTAAAATATTTAGCCATATGTTCTTTTAGGACTGATAGTCATACTTTAGTATCATAGTCACTATTGTTAATGAACCTAAACTAAAAAATAACACTCTAGTTTTGAAATAAATAAAAAATATAGATGACACTGAACATCCTCTGCGTGTAGCATACGTGCATTTTAAAATGTGTAGTGGTTTGTGAATTTTACATGCTGCATCATCAGCATTATCAGCACGTATCCCTCTTGAGTACCGAGTTCTTTGATAAATGCGAAGAGGAGAATTTCTTATTTTCTTCACATCTAAGACAAAGGCCACATGCACCCTAAAAAGTGTTCAGGAAGGCTGCCTCCTCCTTGGGCAGAGCGCCCCTGCCTTGCCCCCAGGGGCCGGGTTTGGGGGTGGGGGTGAGGGAGCACCGACCTGCTCCCCCCAGAACCAGTGCTCGCGTGCACTGGCTCCTGCAGACGTGGTGAGCCTGCAGATGGTGGGGGGGCTTCAAGAACAAATGGAAATGCAGCTTATTCCTTCCTCTGTGTTAAATAGTTGCAGTATTTCCATTTCCCTGTAAATTTCGTCTGGAAAATAAGGCATGAAGTGCACAGAAACTGCAGTACCCTGTCTTTGGTCAGAAATGTTTTTATGTTCATGTACATCATGGCAAAAATGTTTTAGATGCAAATAAATATTTTATGAATGGAGCTTTCACCGTGGCCAGAAGAAGTTGGGTCGGTGATCAGAGCCTGGGAACCCTGCAGTCTCGCAGGCCAAGGGGTGACCGTGAGCCATTTCAGGCCCGGCACTCCCACGGTCACCGAAGCGGTCTCCGTCCAGCCCGTCTGCCGTGAGCGTCCCAGATGGGACGTAGTTGAGCCTGAGTTAGCAGACTCAGCCATGTTTGGGTGCTCGAGTTACGCGATTTTCCCTGAAATTCAGACATTTTAGATTAAATTGTGGCTGAACTTTCACATGACGGACGGGTATAGTTAGCCATAATTTGGGGTTCCTGACACATTCTCGTCGGGCGGTTTATTTTCAGCACAAAACAAATAACGTCGGCAGTGCTTTCTTCTAAAGGAGCAAGTAATCCGAATTGGACATATTTTCAAGGAGACATAAGGACAATAATTTTATTTCATGTTTACTTCAATCTCATTATTAAAACTTTGGTTGACCTTTTCGGTTGGAAAGCATCCCTAACACTGATGGAGTTTTTCATGCTTCTTAGTAATACTAATGAGTTGAATAATTTATGAGGTTGTCATGTGCACAAGATTTGGTGTGATTTGATATACTTTCAGCCTCTGGTGTTGAAATGTGATTAATAAAAACCTAGAGGCATGTAATTTCTTCCTGGTGTTTAGCGTTCCAATGTGGTATGTATTGAATGGGTTATTTAGGTGTTCTCTAGTAGTGAAATCTCGTACAAGTGCAACTTTAATTGATTACCAGGAATTTTATGGACAATAGCAATGGGAGAGTATAAAGAAAATATTTTAAAACTCATGAATTTATCTTCTGACCTCCAAGGTTTTATTTTTCCTTCAGGGAAAATTAGCTGATAAGGAAGTGATTGAACAGGGAGGGTTTGTGTGTATATTACTTGTGTGTTTCCTTAGAACCTGTGCAGTTTAACTTCCGGCGCCTTTCTGGTGCTTAGCGGGCGTGCTGCGGAAGAGCAGTGCGGAACCTCACTCCGTGTGCTCGTCTCCGGTGACCGTCACTTCTGCTCAGGACCCTCTCCCTTCCATAGAGTTACAGGGGGGCGGCGTTTCGTCAGCGCCCCGGACTGCAGCTCCCCACGCCGGTGCCCAGAGACGAGGTCTTAGACAGGCCTGATCAGGCGCCCCAGAAGCGGGCAGGTGGCTCGGCCGGAGGGGGAAAGCACGGCGCAAAGATGACAGAGTTGATCAGTCATTTCTTCGGCAGCAAATAATTAGATGTGCTGAGAGCTGCAAGTGAGGCCACCCTTAGGTTCCTCGGAGAGGCGTCCGCTTCACACCTGGTTTATCTAAGCTTGTGAAGCTGCCTGGGTCCGACCTTGACTCGTGGAAAGCGGCTCTGCAATGAGCCTGGGATTAAATCGGCTGCAGTGGTGCACGCGCGGTGGCTGCGCCCTGCTGCTCGCAGGCTTCGAGAGATGCGGACAGCCCTCGGAGGGGAAGGCACAGGGGGCCGCGGCACAGCGCTGGGAAAGGCGCGTCGTGTGACCCGGCTCCGTTTTCTCTGACTCCAGCGTCTGAAGAGTTTACAGTTAGATTTGGGAAAGGCGATTGGGATTTTAGTCTAAGAACCTAGTGTTGGTATTACACAGGAATCCCGGCAAGCATCTTCTTATCTGGTCATTGATAAGTCCATTTTAGCTGGCGCGTTATTGATTGAATCCCCGTATCTGTAATGCACAGGTCACGTGAGTGTGGTTAAAACAGCTTTTTGAGGTGTTGGTGGTGTGAACTTTTTGAGAGGGAAGAGGAGGAGGACAAGCGGGGGTTGCCGTCTCGGCGCGTCCCGGTGCCGGGGTCCCGTCACCGCCTTGTCTGCGTCCTGTCGTTTCATAGCCCTTCAGAGTAGCTGGCACAGACCAGACAGTGCCAAGCCACAAAAACGACTCTGCATAGCATTTTCGTATAGGCAGCGGCGTGACCAGCTCTCGTGTTTTCCTGTGGATGCGTCAGGCTGCAGGCGTTGAGCGGATCGGGAGGAACTGAGTGGCTTTGTTCACTGAAAACTGCTCATCGACACTCTCGCCTGCCACGCACGCGCTTGGTGCTGGGCTCCGAGACGGAGACGCAGCCTCTGCCTTGTGACAGCGTGCAGTTGGGTCGGCGCCTCCCGTGGGGGTGGCACTGGCCCCCGACGGTGAGAGGCCACGATGCTCGGGACGGCCCGGAGCAACAGCGGCAGCACAGCACCAGCCCCGTGTCAGCGGTGGGTGCCGCGGTTAGAAAGCCCCACTCTACTGGGGAACCGTAAACGTTTGTCGCAGAGGCAGGCTGTGCTCCTTGGAGGAGCACGGGACAGACGTGGCCGACTCGGGGCCCAGCGAGCGGGTCAGGGCAGTGGGTCGGAGCGGCTGCTCCTGGGCCGTCTGGGGAGAAGCCCGGGACTGGCCGATGTGCGGGGCTGGCCGCGGCAGTGACAGGGTCACCAGGGCACAGATGCACAGACACCTGGCCTGCCCCTGTGCGGCCTCCAAGGCTTGCCCTCGGCGACAGGTCCCTTTGGGGAGGCCTCAGAGTATGTCTGGATCGTAGGCGTTATGTGTTCCTGATTCCAGTGTGGGCGGGGGTTATGCAGGACGGGACAGCGGCGGGCTTACAGTTCCCGCATGAAAAACCACACAGTGGGTAAGGAGTAGTAAACGAGGACAATAGTGTCTTGCACGTGCTCACAACTGTACACCTCCGTCTTCTCCCGCCTGCATCTCCTGTTTCACTTAGAGCACCTGCATCAGCACAGTCCACATGCTTTAGTTTCTGTTTCTCTGGGGACTCATCGGTTGTACGCCTTACACCTGGCACCTTACCCACGCTCATGCATCCTTTCCAGTAGCTGAAAGAAGGATGCAGGCTCTCTGGCACAGGTCTAGAAGGATGGGGTTTTCAGATTCTGAAGTACGTTTTTTTTAAGTCTGCTTTATTCCACTTAGAGCTTCAAAGGCTGTTGAAGAAAAGGAACTGATGAAATTACCTGAATGGATTTATTGCTGAATGGCACGGAACTGTTTCTAATTGTGCCTGTGTTTTCAGGTTAATTGTTTATAACGTGAACACACTACGTGTTATAAGCAGTGACTACACATATGACAAATACAGTCATTGAGGGGTATTGGAAACGCGCAGCGAGCTCAGCGAAGGGGACCGTCCACTTGGAGAAATCAGTCCCAGCCGGACTTGAAGGGACACCCTGGGATCTTCTCCAGCCCCTGACTGGGCGGGGGCAGCGCGGGGAAAGGGACCGCGTGCACAGCTCCGGGTGCAGAGGGAAGGACAGGTGCCATGTGATGGGACGGAAGCCGGGGGTGGGGGGGCAGAGGGGCTGAGGGAGAGGCGGCCTCGGGAGCCCTGGCGTGCAGGGAGCTGTGAGTAGCGCCAGGAGGGGGTCTCTGTGCGGGAACGGCAGGCCACACAAGTGAGCAGCTGGCAGAATGGGAGATGCAGCAAGAACTCGACCCAGCGCCGTGCTCGCACTGTGCGGTGTGTTTCCAGCGGTAAAATGGGGTCTCCTTAGCTTCGAGGGCATCCTGCACGGCTCCTGGCTCTGAACTCACTGCTGCGCGCGGACCTGCCCTGGTGGCCTGTTACCTGTGAGGGGGCGCGCCTGTAGACCAGCCGACGTCCTTCCTGGGGTGTGCTCTCTGTGCCACTTATCAGAGCGTGCTTCCAAACCTGCCTGGCGCTTTTACAGTGCTTTAAATATCTGTGTCGTCACCTGTACCTCTTCACTGTTCTACTTTTTCATAACGAAAATGTTTTGTTCCTTTTTCTCCGTGTCTCTGAGCCAGTTGCTTACCTATCCAAAACATCTCCTACCCCCATTTCCCAGAAGTTGAAAGTACATTTGCCACACTAAATTCTGTAACAGGTTTTAGAAAGAAAAGCCAAGGATCACTCCGCAGGGCAGTGCCACCTGCTGCCAGGTCCAGCCTGACCCACCCCCTGGAGCCTCGTTCAGGTGGTCCCGTTCAGCTCTGCTTCCCCCCCCCCCCACGGGTGCCAGGGTGCTCCCCCTCCGTTCTGCCGCTTGCCTGCCAGCTCCGCCTCTGGACTCGTGATGCAAGTTTCCTTCCTGCCCTCCCTCCCTTCCTGCCCTCCCTCCTTCCCTCCTTCCTCCCCTCCTTCCTCCTTCCCTCCTTCCTCCCTCCTTCCCTCCTTCCTCCCTCCTTCCATCCTTCCCTCCCTCTCTCCTTCCCTCCCTCCTTGCTCCTTCCCTCCCTCCTTGCTCCCTCCCTCCTTCTCTCCCTCCTTCATGCCCTTCCTCCTTCCCTCCTCCCTCCCCCCTCCCTCCCTCCCTCCTCATGCTCATTGTAGAAAATTAAAAATGCCGAAAGGAGTGAGAGTCAGGGACTTCTTGACAGACGACCAGGTGAAGGTTGCGGCCCCCACCATTCCTGGCGCATCCGTGGCGCCTGGTCTTGTTCTGCGGCGTGCACCGCAGGGGCCGAGCCCGGGCTGCGCGCAGACAGACACAAGGAGGGACGTGGCTGCGTCCTCTCTGCTCCTCGTGGCGCTCGGGGAGCTCGGAATTAAGCCGAGTTTCCTGTGCATCCTAGCATGTTCCCACAAGTTGTATGCTGTGCAGTTTTTAATGTGATGAAATTCTATTTAAAATATTTAAAAACACGCTAATATTCTGTCTAAAATGTACAGAGAGTCTGTTTATCATCATGTATATTCTTAAAATATGCTTTATCAAATTTCCTTTAAAAAGCACCGAATGCAGTTTTCTACATTCACTCCATTAAGAAGGTTATTAAGTTAGCATTTCATACTTGCATAGTACCACACTTAAATTTAATAATAGTTTCTTGCACCTTTTTAATTGCATTTTTTTCCGTTTAAAAGTGCTGTTTATGAATATCCCCTTTGTTGGTCTGCTCTAAGAAATATTGCTTATGTGTGAATATTTTGAATTAGGAATAAATGAAATCCCATTTTTGCTGCCAGGCCCAGGTTGTAAAAGCCACGGCGTGTCTGCAGAAATCCGTGCAGTCTGTTAGCAGGCCCGTCAGTAGGAAAAGTGCGTTCCGGTCCCGCCTCTCGCTCCAGCGGCCGGCCCAGTGTTGCTCCGGGCCGGGTCAGAGTCAGCGCACGGAGTCGGCGTGCTGGGGCCGGGGAAGCAGGGAACGGAGATCCCGTGACTACTGATCCAGCCCTTCCACTCGCCAGCGTCCTGGCTGTTCTCTGCTCTGAGCGGTAGCCGTCGGGGTTCGGTGGCCATGTTCGTTTGATTCCTTCTAGTCTTTCGAATCATTCAGGAGCATCGCCAGTCCGAGGAAGCGCTTAGTGCTTACACCAGTTTCTGTGGGTGTTTCATCTTAGCGAGCGCCCACAGTGCTCACTCGCCACACCTCCTGCACACCCTGTCCGCGGGCCTCGGGGAAAAGCCGCCCTGCGGGGGTCGCGTCTGTGTCTGGTCGGAAGCACGCCGGAGCTGCGCCAGTTCCCGTGGGCACGCGCGCCCTGGGCGCCGCCCCGCGACCTTGGCTGGCCGGCGGGCTGCCGGAGCGGCCGCACTCCCGCGGTCCCCGGCTCAGGGAGGAGCGCCACTTCTGGGGCCAGCTCACTGCACACTCAGCGCGGCGCCTCGGGTGTCAGTGTCCAGGTGGCAGAGACGTCTGTTTTGCGTCACTCACTGTGTCCTCTGTTGGCGAGTGAGTCGAAGTGGGAACCCTAGTTAAATCGACCGCACTCACACCGAAACACACACAGGAAAGGAGGAACTGGGTGCCTGAACTGTCCACGTTTTTTACCTGTTTATTAAATTCGATCCGTGACCTACTTAGATTTTTACTTAAAGTGTGTTTGAAACAACAACCAGAAACTGGCTGTTTGAGTTGAAAGTCTGTCTCGTTTATGCAAGTACTTGCTTTTACCGAAGGACTTCGTGTTGATAATGCGAGAGGTCCCCGCCGCCCTCCCCGGGGCGGCCCTGTTCGGGGTCACCAGCAGCTCCCCCAGGTGGCTCTCCCGCGGAGGAGCCGCCTCGGTCTGGGTGGGGAATGGTGGTTTCCGTCCTGAGTCTTCATCCGGCGGCCCTCTCCTCTCCTGGCACTCCGGGTTGCTTCGGAAGGGAAGCGCCAAAGTGCCTGTGCTGTGGAGTCAGACTCAGGCTTTAACCTTGAACTCACCCACAAGGGGAAACGCGTCTCTGGTGCGCGGCTGTGGGGGTGGGTACGGCGAGGGCTCCGTGCTCGTCTCCGTGCGCGTCTCCGTGCGCCTCCCCGGCGCCGCTCTGCCTCCGTGCAGTCTGGCGTAGGCCGGTTCCGAGGGAGAGGTTTCTCAATATAATGTTCAGTGTCTTGTCTTTTTTGAAATGTTCAGACCTGTGAACTTCTCAGTAAACAGGGAGATTCATACATATTATTGCATGAGAGCGTGTCACCGTGGCTAATGTAATTAGTTGAGAGGTATATTTATCTTAAAATTTTTTCTTTTCATGGAAATGAAATAATATCATTAGAGTCACTGGAAGCACTGTTCTTTAAAGGTATTTACTGCCCTGATTTTAGCTTTAGTAACCTTTCAGACTCCCCCAGGTACGCTGTGTCACAGATGCCTGTGCAGGAACACAGGTTGGAGAATGAACTGCAGTGGTTTACCTCACACAGGGGTTTTTGTCAAAGCACGTTTTAGAGCTAAATTATCATATTATTAAATGGTAGATATTGAAAAGCACTTATTCAAAAAAGATTGCCATCTAGTGAAACTAGTTTCCAGATGTTTAGAAACTATAGAATTTCTTGGTATATTATATTTAGATAAATTTAAAACAAGGCTAAATTTTCATTCTGCCCATCTCCTTCCCCTGATGGAGGAAGTGTGTGTTAAATTCATCGTATATATATATGATGAAATACATATATATATATATACATATATATATATATAAACTCTGGTATCAAGGTATTAATAATACTTATATTCCGAAGATACCAATATACAAAATCAAAACTGAATGTCAAATATCCTCATGCTTTTAAATTTTTATTTAATTATATCTTTTTTTTTAAGATTTTATTTATTTTTAGGGAGGGAAGGGAGGGAGATAGAGAGAGAGAGACACATCAATGTGCGGTTGCTGGGGGCCATGGCCTGCAACCCAGGCATGTGCCCTGACTGGGAATCGAACCTGCGACACTTTGGTTCCCAGCCCACGCTCAATCCACTGAGCTACGCCAGCCAGGGCTTAATTATATCTTTTAACGGATCGTGCAGTTAGTCGGGGGGACAGTTGTGAACGTGAGCTGTCTGTGCACCATTCAGTTTCAGAGCCCCCGGCTCCTGTCCACGTGCCGGCGGGCTGGTCCGCAGGTGGCGTCCGGCCTGCGGAGGGGCCCAGGGTGCGTCTCCCGCTGCCTCGTGGTGCAGACAGCGTGCTGACTGCCTGGCGGAGTGGAGCCCACCCCAGACGCGGGGAAGGAGCCATTCTTCCCTGAGTGTGTGTGGTGTGGACATCGTGCTGAGACATTAGGCTAGATGCACGCATTTGTTTTCCGACTTTTAATCCTCAAGTCAGCCTGTGTTTTTCCTGCTTTACCTAAGTCTTAGAAGCACTACTATAAGCAATAGAACTTTGGCTTTCTCCTTAAGCAGTTTTAAATTACAAACTTAGTAAACTCTCTTCAATATTCTCTCGTTAGTTTGCTTTACTTACGTTATCAAAAGTTTAATGCACATCTCTGAGAGCTTGTCATGTAAATAGTCCCCCGTGCTTCACTGCATGTTGGCACCCGCTGTGCTGCTTTAGCTTTGCGGCGACCCAACGAGAGCCCGGTCTGTGCATACTTAACCCCGTTTCACAGACTGGGAGACAGAGGTTAAGAGACGGACCTGAATATGTTTCTTTAATGTGCTGTGAATGGATGTTTGCAGTCAAAGTTAAGTCAGCACTGCAAGTCACGTGGTCCCGTTTCCTCACTTAGGAGGAACCTGTGAAGGGTGTAAAGAGAAAAGTAATTTATGTACCTCGCACAGAAACCACTTGGTATGTGGATTCTGTTTATGTTCCATGTGCTTTCTCAATGAACTTGCATGACTGCCGCCTTCTTTGACACGTGATACACTGAAAATTAAACTCTAATAAGAGATTACATAAGGAAAAGATTCAGGAAAAAATTTCAAAAATCAAGAATATATTGCGATTTATAAGGTACAAAGTTGATACCGAGAAGGGAGTAATGGACTAAACTGGACTTTGAAAGACAAGGCAGGTAAATGAAATCACATATGCCAGACTTAAAGGTTGGAGACGTGGTGGCATGTTTGGGGACACAAACATTCAGCTCTCAGGTCAAATCGGCAAAAGGCTGACAGTTAATAAGCAGGGGCCAGATCATGAGCCATAGACCATGTGCATTTAAGTTGTGCAGATAAACAACACTGAAAACGCACCCTTACCCAGCAGACAGACAGCAGGTGGGTGGGTGGGTGGGCAGAGAGCTGGAAAGATGCACACACACATGTATGCACGTGCCATTTCTAATCTCAAATCAAAGATGCATTTCATTATGCGGTGCAAAATAAAATAAATAGTAACAATAGCATAAAAGTGGTAAGAAGCTAATACCGCACTGAAATTGACTTGGTGTAGGTTTATTATACCTTTTATCTTTGTTCAGGGCCTCACGTGTAATTTCTGGCTCATGCTTTGTTGTGAATTACTTTTTTCTTTATTAGTGTAGATGTATTAAAGTTGACTACAGAATAATTCCTTAAAGAGAAATAAACTGTTATGTGGTATTTTTGTTTACATTAACTATTTATATTTATTAAAGGAAAAGGACACAATGGGCAAATAAAATAGTTTCTTTACCGTAATTGTCCGGACTTCGCAGATAGGCACCTTCTCTGACTATTGTGAAGATACATTAACATCCCCACTTCGTTATTTCAGTATTTTAACGTGTACTTATTTAAAGTAGCAGAAGTGTTTTAAATAATAATACGATTACACTAGTAATATTGTAGAGTAAAATAACAGTACTAGGTATGTTCTCTCATTATTTCACTTTTCAAATATACTTTGTCTCACATGGATCCTTGTTTATTAAGAACATTTTCATGAAAGAAGAACTTTTATTCTATATTAGATAATGTTTTCACATAGAGAGCTTCAAGCATTATATATTTGCAGAGAAATGTAATGTGTATCAAATGCTTTCCTACATTTATTTGTAACATCATGTGGAAAATAAACTAAGTTCACTTTTGCATCTGGCTTTATTAATCTATAATTTGGTGTCTTTGTTAAAACTCTGAAACCTTACAAACTTCATGGCATTTTAGTGTTTTCTTAGAAAATAAGCATGCAGTATACGCTACCCTTCACACAGAACTCACCTTCTCAGACCTGAGGCACGCTGGCGGTCCCTGGTACTCGCTTGTTAATTTCTTGATGAATGGCTGAAAGGGCCAAGCAGTGCACCGGGTCCAGCATGTCTTCTAAAGACAGATGATCTCAAATAAATCCTCTTCCCAATCAGATTTTGATTTGTTGGGTGTTGAACCAGTTCTTTCTAAGGACAGTGTTTATAAGCCTTGTAATGAGACAGCCCTCGGAGACCTTACCTCTCTTTGCCTGTAATTTTGATGAATGAAGGTCTAATTCATAAAGGATATTGTGATTGAAAAGCACTTTTGCATGGCGTACACTTTAATTTAGATAAATGTGTGCCGCTGTGCCAGAGCCCCGGGAAGTCCACCGAGCTGCAGACTGATAACGCCCCGCCGGGGACAGGGGGTTCAGCGCGCCGGCGTGGATGCGTTTGCCACCGGTCTTCAAGGACACGTTTGCTTTCCTGCTCGGAAACGAGAGGGGGTAAAAGGAGAAGGCTAGCATGCCTTTTAGAGCTCGCCTTCACCTTCTATTCAGAGGTTTTAATTTTAGTGACACAAAAGTTCGGTAAAGCTTGTTTTTTAATGACGGAAGTCACACGTTGTTGTGACACAAGGCAACACTGGCTTTCCTCGGCTGACTCGTAGTAAGGGCCTTTACTGCGACTTCACATGAAGAACCAGGTTGTCCCCAGCCCGACCGCAGATCACTGAGAGTCTAGTGAGATGCGCTGGGACCCCCACGGGGTCCTCAGGCGAAGAAACGCCCAGAGGTTGCTCTGGCATCTCCGTGGTTCGCTTGTTCAGTGTTTGCCAGGGCTGTTCGCACCGGGCTGGGCCGTGCGCCGGGAACTGAGAGTGCAGAGGGCCGTCCCGGCCTCGGGGACCTCCAGGCCACGTGGACATAAGAGCCAACAATTGCAACACCGGGCGCTGCTGCCGCAGCAGGACTCAGGAGGCACGGGGGACGCGAGGAGGGAGAGAAGAGGATCCTGCCTGGCGGCCTGCGGCGCTCAGCGGGCCCTCGGCCGAGCTGTCGGGGCGTGGCCGTGTCCCTCAGCACGTGTCCGTCACTCCTCGAGGGGCCGCCTCCGAGTCAGCCCACTGAGGTCTTGGTGAACAGAAGTGGCTCTGAGTCGCTGGTGGAGAGAAGCGTGCAGGCCGCAGAGAGAGGGCCAACTCTGTCGCGCACGACGGGAAGCCTAGGGCAGCGAGGTGTGCGTGGAAGACAAGGCCGGGCCAGGCCGGCATCCCCAGGTGGGCCCTTGTGGGCGTCCTGTAGTGAGCTGGGGCGCATCGAGAGCCCCTCACTGCGACACTCCGGGGGCCCGGGCCCAGGCAGCAGGAGGCTCGGCGAGTAACGGCACGAGGACGCAGAACCAGGGCACGGCAGCCCCACACTGGGGTGGTTCATCGCGCTCATGACCGTCTTTAGGGACAGATCTGCCTCGCTAAAGGGGACGCGGCCGAGGTTTCTTGGCAAGTGCCGCTCCGTGAGGCCTCTGCTCTGATGCTACAGCCCGGGCGCAGGAAACGGGGACACCGTCCTCCAGGTGAAGCCCAGCGTTGAGTAACGCAAAGTAGAGGTGTTTTATGCACACGTGTGTGTGTATGTATGTTATGGTATTTTATATCATGTGTATATAGTGTGTATGATACACCATATAATGTGCATTATAATGGGCACATGTTACATACATGCATATCCACACACGGTCATGCCTCGCCACGCGTCCAATTCAGGCCTTACCATACCCGGTCCTCGTCGCAGTTTGGCGAGAAGAAGCGTCTCAGCACTCGGCGCTTGCTGGGACGTCTCCTACCTGTTCAACTCGTGAGCCGTGACTTCGCCCCGTGAGGGAAACCGACCCACCTGTTTTGGCACCGATCGTGAGTTCCGGAACAAATCAGTCACTAGCACCGAGGTCCCCCTGTACATGTACATATATGTGTGTGTGTATTTATATACATACAGCTTCATATATGTATCTTACATAAAGAACATACAACAGAAACGGTGCAACAGTGATGTCACCTGGCAGCCAGAGAGAGAGGACTGCAGTGTACATGTATGAACAGTGACAACCTCACCGCTCTAGTCAGTGGGGGCATAGACACCGTTAAGTGAACACATGTACTGTGTGGCTGTCGCATTCAAAGTAACTGAGCGAGTAACGCAGTGAGTCTGCAGCAGATTTTGCATTCAGCTTGAACATTGCTCTGCGGAAGCTGTTCCGGTCATTCAGAAGGCTGCGACTGTGGACAACTGGTGACCGGGAGCCTCATCACCACTCTGGGCCGCTCACACGTCACGTCTCGTGAAGAGCTCTCTAGTGAAACAGCACATCACCCGGATGACTCAGCCCCCTGCAGCCCAGACTTGGCACCCCGAGACTTCTGGCTTTTCCCAAACTAAAATCGCCTTTGAAAGGGAAGAGATTTCAGACCATTGATGAGATTCAGGAGAATACAACAGGGGCAGCTGATGGCGACTGGGAGAACAGTGTGAGGCCCCAAGGTGCCTCCTTTGAAGGGGACTGAGGCGTCACTGTCCTGTGTACAGTGTTTCTCATATCCTGTATCTTCTTTGATAAATATCTCTATTTCTCGTATTGCTATGGCTGGATACCTTTTGGACATACTGTATATTATATAAATTTTTTTGGCAGTTAAGGTAATTTTAGATTCATTGTTACCTGCCAAAGCAGGTGTTTGAATGTAAATATTGAAATACTTATTAAGCAGTTAAATCCATGAGAGTTTCAAGTATATTTGATTAGTCTATTAATGTTTGGTAAACTTTTGCTACATTTGCATTTTTCTGCCTTATTTTAATGCATTTGGATTTGGGCCTCTTGTACTATTTTAAGTAACAAAATCAGGACATCCCTTGAGAAAAAGCATTGCTTATTTCATTCATCGCTAAAGAAATAACTGTTGTCGAGCACATTTTACGTCTGCCTTGTTCCTCCCCCCTTCCTGAAGCCCCCCAGGAACAACCCTCCCCCCAGGTGTTCCCTGGTTTGCTCTCACTCACTTCCAAAACCGAGCCGTTCGGCTGGCCCTCTGAGTCATGCAAAGGCGTGACTGTGTAAGACCGTGGAGTTTCACGGTCAGCAACCCGAGTTTTTGGGGAGATGCAGACTTTTCGGTCCCGGGACATGGGCTACGGAGCCCTGCCTCCGCCACCAGCCGGGCCTGGGCCTCCAGACAGGCTTGTCGCTCGCGCAGCCCAGAACCGTGTGGGGGCTGTCGTGAGCGCCGACCCTCGCGGGGGGGCAGGACAGGCGCAGCGCCCTCACTGGCTGTGTTTCGGTTGTCGCCAGGCCCCGAGGACGACGTGGTGAAGGCGAAGAAGGCGTTCCGGAGTCAGGCGATCGTGACCCAGAACGCGGAGGCGGAGCTGATGCTGGAGGGGGACGACGACGCCGTGAGCCTGCTGCAGGAGAAGGAGGTGGACAACCTGGCAGGTGCGTGTGGGCCCGCCACGGAACGTGACGCGGTCTCCTGGCGAGGGGTGGGTGGGACCGTGCTCCGCCGTAGGAACGCTTTTGGTTCACTCGCCCTCATTTCCAGTGCTGGAGGGAGGGACGCGAGTGCCGTGTGCACACTTTCCTGGCAGTGGGTGAACCGCGCCTACTTTACGTGTGATCCGGGAGGAGTGTGTGCAGCGCAGGGCGGCCCCACCCCGCCGCCTGCGTCGCTGGGAGGGGCAGGATGCCAGGCCGAGGGACGCACACGGGACCCTGCTGTGGGCAGCTGGGAGGAGGCCCCTCAGCCCGGTGGCCTCGGACTTGCCGTTTCTCCCCTGTGGCCCCACTTCGGGCTGTGCCTCCTCCCGCCCTGCCTGTCTTCTCTGTCCCCATGCAGCTCATCCCCACCACCCGCAGACACCCCCGCCCGCCCCTCAGCACCCCGCAGGCGCAGGCCTAGGGGGAAGGTGGAGGGGCGTCTGCAGGCCCCGGGCAGGATGCGGGCGTCTGGCAAAGCTGGCCCCTAAGGCTTGTGAGACCGACTGCCTGAGAGTGGGCTGCTTCACGGAGGTGCACTACAGTGTCGTGCACAATTTCAGAGGGTTCTCGGACTCCTGGAATCATAGCCTAGATCTCAAGTTCAAGTGAAATCCTCCTACTTCGGAGGCTCGGAGAGTGGCTGAGGCTCGCCTCACTTCTGCACTTCAGCCTGTACGGTGAGTGCGCTGGGTGGCCGACACGCACCACCAAGGAGGGGACTTGCAGTCACCCTTCTGTCCCCGAAACGGCGCCCGTGCCCGGGAGCGTGCCGGACGCCGCCCGGCCGGCTTCCCCGAAAGCCCCCAGCAGTGTCTCCGCCACTCGGCAGCGTCCGCTTCCACCGGCGATGACGTCATCGGTCATCCTTAACGCTCCCTCTTCTCGAGAATGCTTGGTGAGGTCATTCTCCTCCCGTTTCCTGGATGAGCCCATGTTATTAGCATTTCTTTATCACGAAAACTATTTTTTCTGTTTAAAAGTAACCTTAAATCTACGAACAGATGCTCGCCTCGAATTCCTAAGGAAGCGTTCGCGCTTTGGTGTCGGTGGCTCCGTGGTTTGCTTTGCCAGCTCGCAGACGTTGGTTGTCTGAGGCCGCGGGGAAACGAAGGCAGGCGCGGTCCTTTCGCTCCTGCTGCCCGCAGGCCTGTTCCCCGTCCTCGGTCTCAGCCCGGACCCTGCCGGACGAGAGAGAGTTCACAGGCACGATTCCTGACCTCTCTAGGTCGCGGGTTGCCTTTCTTCACGCACGTCTGCAGACGGGCGTGTGCGGCGGTTCTGGGGCAGTGTGGACCCCCTGGTCCCTCGCCCCCACTGCAGGCAGCGAACCGGCTCCTGGAAGCTCGGCCGGCACCCTGAAGTGTCTCGTGGCGGGGCCTGCACAGTGACCCTGGAGGCGGAATCCAGTGACGACTGAGCACTCCTTCACGGCGCTCATTTAGCGGTAGCTGGAGTGACTCCTAGTGTCAACCTGTGCTTATAAACAACATTCCCAAAATGACGTTCAGGTAACACAACTAGAGAGCAATGAAAGTATGCTGGAAATGGACTACCTAAAAAACCGAGTCCTGACCAGCCCAGTCCCCTCGTGCCTCTGTCAGCCCCAGCCCCCTGGTCTCCGAGCAGCGTGGGGTGCACTCAGTGGCACCGGGCCCTCACGCACACTCTCTCTTTCTTGTCTGAGGAACCTCACAAACCGCCCTAAAACCCTGGTCCCCTCCCTGGTCCTGGTGTTGGTTCGTAAAACAGCGGTCTGCAGGGGTGACCCTGGACTGGGAAGGCGGCACCGGGGAGGGGTGGGCGTCCGAGGATGGAGGGGAGGGTCACGGGGGCGGCCTGCAGGGACGGAGCCGCGGTGCTCACGTCCGCTCTGTGAACGCGGGGACCCCGTGGCGCCGCGGAAAAGCCTCGTGTGGAGGTGAGTCCCAGAGCAGTGTTCCTAGGGTTGAAGAGTCCGCCGTGCGTGGGGGTTCGGAACACGCAAGTATGTGGCTGCCTGCGTCATGGCTCTGGCAGACTCCCACGCAGACCGTTCCTTCCCGCGTCTCCGAATGGCGGTGCGTCTGGCGGTGCGTCCCTACCTGTGGCTCGGTGTTGCAGACAGCCTGGTGGTGCTGAGCTGCGCGAAGGGGGCTCCGCGCCCCTCGCAGGGGTGCACGTCCGGACGAACAGCCAGGAGACCCTAGAGCGGGGTCCACACACCGTGTCGCCTGGTACTTGGTGTCTGGGTGTACGCAGGTAAAATAACCAGTGCCTGTTTTCCATCCTCAGGATGGAAATTACAGGTTTGTCTTCTCGTGGACTTAATGGTTTGGCTTGTGTGTTATTGAGATAGGAAATACACCTTCCCAAACCGGGAGGTAACTGTTGTTTTCAGACCTTAGACTTGACATGCGTGAACACACCGTTTCCACGACAGCGGTGGCGAGTCTGGGCCTGCTGGTCAGCGCGAGGCCCCTTCTGGTGACAGCTGCACATGGCCTTCGGGAGAGGAGACGGGCCGGGCCAGTCAGGACAGAAAGTGGGGGGACCACCAGCTTAGTTAAGATTGACCCTGGTTTTTTGGTGTAAAACGTAGAGTCCACTCCGATAGCGGGGAGAAGGGAAAGAACAAGGGCCAGCATGCCTGCGGGAGCCCGGCGGCCCCCCTCTCTCACCAGACACGGGTATCAGGTTGATGTCCCGAGGGCAGGGGGGTGGGGGGCCGGGTTGTGGAGGCCAGGAGAGGTTAAGTGTACGGCTTGGACCAAAATACACCAAATAGTGTGTTTAAATGTCTACCTGTCTATGCCTCAAGAACCTTCTAAAATGAGGTAGAGCCACGGTCCTCAGTGTCTGCCCGCCTTCGCACTGGCTGTGTGACACTGCACTCGGGACGCCGTGAATGTGCGTGACCATCCGTGTCAGCTGCGGGTGCGGCTTCCCCAACACCGCCGGTGAGCTGGAGGGGCTGGTAGTGTGTCGTAGCACGGTTTCGCTTCAGTAGCCGCCCTCTCACGTTTTCTCCATTTTCTTCGGGGTTTTCTCATTTTAATGGAGATATTTAATATTAATATTTAATATTCCACAGTGTTTTAAAGATGTGAATGTCATATAATTTTCTGTTTCGCTTTTAGTTCCCTTTCTTCCCAAGCTGTTCATCTCAACAGGCAAGTTAAACGTGTGGTTAGGAATTGCTGGACTGATTGTGTATCGTTGCAAGTGGCTAACATCATATCGTAACAGTGTGACAATCAATTAAGTGATTGTAATATTGGTAACACCTAACTTAGTTTATTGTAACTGCTTTTTTAGTTTATACTAATTCAGCAAAGTGATTTAGGACCTAAGTTTCCTTAACTAACTAAAATTTTTACTTACTATGCTTATTACTCAAAACATTGAACTTAATCAGTGTATGTCACATGATTTTAATCTAAAATCTATTTTAATTTGATTAGAACTTAAATCAGTTCTGTAAATTATTTGAAGATGTTTTTGTTTATATATGTAAGCTGTTATTGCCAACCATCCACAGATCTATTTCATGTTAAATAACTTAAAAGGCTTTTTACAGGCCTGCGTCAAGGTCCACACTTCCTTTTCTGCGTAAAACGTTTCTCACACTTCTCGGCTCTGCAGTCACTCTTCTCCCACCGTGTCTTGGGCTCCGCTCGATCGGAAGAGCTGTTTCAGGCACTTTCTGCCGGAGTCGCTGGCCTGTCTTCTCACCTCATAGTGTTTCTTTGGTAACAACTTTATTGAGATATAATTCATACACCATACAGTTGACCCCGTAAAGTGCACAACTCGGTAATTTTTAGTATAATCACAGTTATGCAGCAATCACCCTACTTTTAGAACATTTCACGGCCCCAGAAAGAAGCCTTACACTTTTCGGCCACTCCCCTCGATATCCCCACCCCCCATCCCGAGGCCCGGGAGGACCACTCCCGTGCGTGTGTCTCCGTGGGCTGGCCTGTCGGCGCCTTTCGCACACATGGAGGCGGAATGCACAGTCTTTTGTGACTGGCCGCTCTCCTCAGCACGGTGTCCCCACGGTCCGTCCACACTGCAGCGTGCGTCCCAGCGACAGCGCCGGGGTGTCCACTCACGCGGGCACCCCGCTCTGTGCCTCTCCGGTCACCGCGTGATGGGCGTCCGGGCTGCTTGCACCGCTCGGTGACGGCGGTTGACGCTGCCGTGAACGCTCCGGTACGGCCTTTTGTGTGAGCGTGTGCTTCCGTTTGTCAAGTGCAGGGCTAGGCGGGGCCCAGCAGCGACTCTGTGCGCTTACCTGGTGCCCTGCCAGGCCGTGTGCCGAGGCGGCCGCGTCGTTCACGTCGGCCTGGCGGGGTGCGAGGGCCCGGTTCTTCCCACCCTCCACGGTGCGGGTTCGCTTTTTATTGTAGCCGTTCCAGGAATTGTAACGATACCATTCTCAAGGCGCTTGAGAGCTCTGTGGATGCTTTTCTGCGTGTGTTCTCTCCCCCTTCCGACTGTAAGTTCCTCAAGGGCGGCGACCCTGTCTGACCTACCCTTGAACCATGGAGACGCCTCCCAACACAGTTACGTGCCCTTAGGAGGTTTTCACTGACCAGGTTCATGGAGGCAGAGTAAACTGGAGAGCCGCGGTGATCGCCTAGTAATGTATTCCGAAACCAGAAGACGAATCCGAACTTATCTAGAGCTTGAATCACCAGGTCGTCGGCTCACGCCAGTTGAAACGTGAATGGCTGCCCGTCACCTGCCTCGTGCGGGGAGGGCTCCGGCAGTGGGGCGGGCTTTGCTTCTTCCTGGCCCCCCCCCCCCTCACGACTATGGCCCTCCACCCGGCGTCCCCAAGCCAGGGTGCCGCTGCGACTCCCTCGCAGACTCGTTCCCCCACCACGTGGGAAAGACACTCCCTGTAACACTGTAACTGGCGGACCTTAGTGCTTTTTAAAGGACGGCTGGGGGGGGGGGGGCTGCCAGCACGGGGAGGAAGTGCTGGAATGGGAGAGTCGGGGTTTTCCGTCGGTGGTCTCATCGACCGCTCCTTCCTCTCTCTCCCTCTGCCTCGGGCCCCCCAGAACGACGCCCTTTCCTGACCATCCCGGTCAGGCTGCCTGGAGTTCCTTTGACAGTGGCCATTCCTGCCTCCCGAACCTCACTCAAGCACACTCACGGACCCACCCACTCGCCCATTCACGGTGTGGGCTCCGGAACTCAGAGACCAATGGGGGAACAGTCACCCGGAGAGCGAGCCCAGCCACCTCCCCCGCGCTCTCAGTGCGCCGTGCCGTGCCGCTGGCGGTCCCGGTGCTGGGTGCCTCTGCCCTGAGGACGACAGCAGACAGTGCGTGTGACCAGGCAGCTGGCTCGGGCCTTCCCGTGGTCTCACTCAGAGTGTCTGGGTCCCCAGGGCACAGTTGTACTAGGTAAACTCAGTGTTACCAGGAAGCTGAGCTAAAGAAGCAGGATGAAGCAGAACACAGAGTATACAAGAAAAAGGAAACACTCAAGGTTCTAGAAAAATGATAAAATTGCAGGAACCACAGAATGCTAAAAGCTAAGAGTGTTTCAGAGAAATTTGCTGTTTAAAAAAATGCGGGCCCAACGCAGGGGAAGATTTCATCACACCGCTTGAACGGGAATGAGCACCGGCCCCTGGGCAGGAGCACACCCGCCTGCTCGCTCCCCGCTCCGTGCGCGGCGGCCTGCCACCGCTGACGGCGGCGCTTCCCCTGCACAGCGGTGCGCTTAAAGGGCTGCTCCATGTTTACGCTCCCTTAGTGCTGGCTACAGAGCCTAACGAGAATTGGATTCACCTGAGATTTGTAGTTGGGGAAAGATGTCTTTTAAACATTCTGGATTCTCTAAAACGCATTTTGCCCAGGATTTTCCCCTTAATTTTTAAACCCATGTGTATTTCAAGGCAAATTTAATCCATATGTCCCTGACTCACTCACACTTAACTCATCAAAATGTTGTTTAATAAAAGCTATTTGATGTTGAAAAAGCCTTATGAGTCTTTATAACTCTTTTTTCTCTCTCTTTGAATTAGGAAGTTGCTTTGCCAGTCATAAATAGTATACCCAAAGGGTTCGTGTGCAGCTTCAAACACAGAATCCACAGAGCTCTCAGAGACAGCATTGAGCGCATGCCTATTCCTCAAAAAGCTAAAGTTTTTAAATTTCTAACTTAATTTTTTAATTCAGTCTGAGTTATAAAAGTAAATAAAAGCTTCACCTTGAGTAATCTAGTATTTTTAGCCTGTGTCCATTATTTTTATAATATGTACAAGGCTGTTTCAGAGTCTGCAAATATTTTACTGTGTCCATTTCTCTCTATTTCCAAAAGTGGATTACTCCTTTAACCAGGGATCCTGCAGTCCACGGAACACACTTTAAAGTGCTCTTGCCTCTACGAGCAGCCTGCTGACCAAACTCTGTAAATTTAAAATATAAAAGGAGAACATCATTCAACTACGTTTATTAGACGTCAGCCGTGATTCAAGTTATATATGACAGTCTTACTTTGTCTAAGAAAGAAGACAGCCTTTGTTTCGCTGTGTCTCACAAACCACAAAGATGAGGTCTGTTCTTTCCAATACAGTGTTCTAGTCGAAATTTATTTTTATATTTCACTTTTGTCTCTATGTGGAAAATTTCCCACAAAGCTCTTCCTCTACCGATTTATTGTTATACTTACTACCAACGTGAAAAGCAGGGGCAATAAGCCACTCAGTTAACTTACCGAGAGACCACATCTCTTCTGTGTGGGGGCACCAAACTCCCATGCGCCGTGGTTTGTAAAAAGTGTGTGAATGCGGACACTGATCACATACTGACAATGGACGGGTCCTGTCGTTTGTCACACGGGGAGGAAGCGAAGGCACAACAACGATCCTTTGTCCTGCCCCCAGACTGGGGACGTCGGCGCAGCCAGTCTGGGGGAGATGAGGCGTTCCTCCACAAAGCCGCCCCGCCTGGCCGCCTGGCCCGGGGCCTCCCTGAGGGGCCAGGGCACTGACGCAAACACCAGGGCGCCGGGCCTGACTCTCCGTGCACGGCGTGGAGAAGTGCCGGACCACGGGACAGAGAAGTCTTCCCGAGTTTGGAAGGTACACGTTCACTTGCTTACCTTGTTTCCGTGGCTCGGGGCTACAGGGCCGGAGCAGTCGCCTGCAGAAGAAGGTGCCTCAGCAAACAGCCTGCGTCGGGGACAAGTGCGCACATGGCGGTCAGCGCACGCGTCGTCCTCCCTGTGGGACCCGCTCCGCCGGTCTGCGTGGTCGGCCCAGCGAGTGTGAGTCCAGGGCTTCCCCGGCAGCAGGTGGGAAGGCAGGCCGGGGTTGCTGTCTGTGTGCTCTGTTAAATACCTGTTTCCAGGTCGACTGTTTCGGCAGTTTTTATTGATCAGAAGATGACTGGTCACAGTTCTTTATTGTCTTTAATTCAAAAGCTCTGTTAGGTTCCCCCTGACTTTCGGTCACTGACAGATAAGACAGCTAGGTGCGGTTGCAGTGCGTATGCTTCGACTCGGGTACAAACCAGGAATGTTGGGAGCGGGGTGTCACACACAGCTCCCTAAGAC
Organism: Phyllostomus discolor; assembly: GCF_004126475.2. Taxonomy (NCBI): domain Eukaryota; kingdom Metazoa; phylum Chordata; class Mammalia; order Chiroptera; family Phyllostomidae; genus Phyllostomus; species Phyllostomus discolor. Next base: position 1,945,764 of record NC_040913.2, on the reverse strand, counting down.
AGTAAATCCCGCGTCTAAGCTCAGGCGTGAGAAGGAGCCTCTCCTGGCTGGCGGCCGGAGTCCCGGGGAAAATGGGGTCGGTGAGCCCTAGACAGGGGCTGTGGGTGGGCCCTGGAAGCTGGGAGACTTAATTTACATCCGTCGGGGGAACACAGGGCTGCCGGCGGCACGGCTCCGTGCCTCCGGGCATCGCCCCGTCTGCAGGCCTGGACGCCGAGTGCAGACGCCAGGGCGGCTTTACCGTGACCACACAGAGGTGCTTTCGTTTTCTTCCGTCGGTGTTCCTTTTTGTTTAACTCCAAGTCGCAGCCCAACAAATTAACTATGTGGGTTGCTACCAGCATTATTCTTAAGTGAAATAAAAACACAATAGTTCCATAGAGAAAAAAGTGATTGCACGTAGTAAGTGTAAGAGCTGGGAGCACCTGTTGGGTCCTTGCTCTCTGCTGTCAGAGCCCAGCTTGACTCAGGTCGCGTGTGGTCGTCCCGGCAACACAGATGTGCACACCACGTGCATTAGGTGCACCGCAGTGGGCGTGTGGAGTGGAGAGACACGGGGCTGAAGCGCCTGCCTCCCAGGGGGCCGTGGGGCCCAGAGGAAGGATGGGTCGCGGGGGAGGGGTGGCCTGGGTGCACGAAGGAAAGCATGGGAGCTTAAAGCAGGCCCTCGAGTGTGCTTGTGGGACGCCGCTTCTAGGTCTTCCCGGAGTCCACACGGCGCCCAAGGGCCCATTTTACCCACACCCAACCACAGCAAAGGAAACCAGCAGCAGAGCGAAAAGACTGCCCACTCGATGAGAGAACATGCTCACCAGTACAGCTGTAAGGGCTTAATGTCCAGAACTTACAAGAAACTTATGAAACTCAACACCGAAGAAACAATCCAATTAAGAAATGGGCAAAAACCCTGAATAGGCGTTTCTCCGAGGAGGACATACAGATGGCCAATAGACATATGAAAGGATGCTCAGTGTCACTTATTATCGGAGAGATGCAAATTAAAGCCACGACGAGCTATCAGCTCACACCTGTCAGAGCAGCTGTCATCAGCAACATCAATAAATCGGCAAACGAGTGCTGGCGAGGACGTGGAGAAGAGGGGACCCTCGTGCCCTGTGGGAGGGAATGCAGACGGGTGCAGCCCCTGTGGAGAGCAGCGTGGAGACACCTCAAAGAATTAAAAATGGATCTGCCTTTTGACCCAGCAATTCCACTCCTGGAAATATATCCCAAGAAATCCAAAACGGTAATTTGAAAGAACATGTGCACCCCTGTGTTTGCTACAACATTGTTTACAACATTCAAGATTTGGAGGCAGCCCCAGTGTCCATCAGTGAGTGAGTGGGTGAAAAGAGCTGTGGGACATTCACAAACAGAATACCACTTGGGTGTAAGAAGAAGGAAATCTCACCTTTGGAGACAGCATGGATGAAGGTGGAAGGTGCTACGGCGCCAAGGGAAAATAAGCCAGTAGGGAAAGACAGGCACCACGTGAGTTCACTCGTGTGTGGAGTCTGCTGAACAAAGTAAACGAAGTGCAGACAGACGCACGGGTTCAGAGAGCGGACTGGCCGCTGTCAGAGGGGAGGGTTTGAGGGCTGGGTGACAGGGCCAGAGGGGTTAAGGGAAGGAAACAGAGACAGATTCCTGGACACAGACAGATCTCCAGAGGCGCCAGGGGTCGGAGGAGGTGAACGGTGACGGAAGGAGACTTGACTTGGGGTGTTGAGCGCACAGTACAATAGATGAGAATCTAATGCCTAAAACCTGCATAATTTTATTAACCAATGTCACCCCAATAAATTCAATTTAAAAAATAAAGAGTCGTTGGAAAGAGTGGAAAAGACCATGTATTTTTTAAAAATCACTCAGGTGACTGTAGCTCGGTTTTAGGATGCCACGCCTCGAGGGGAGGCTGCCGTTGCCCAGGCCCGCGGCAGGGCGAGTGTCCTGCACTGGCCGTGAGAGGGACACCCGGGGGGACGGGGTTACAGGCCACCCAGTCGAGGGGTTGGGCAAGTGGGGAAACAAGTGAGCGCTGAAGGAGGGGGTGAAGACACCGTGAGGGGTGCAGACTGGTCCGCTGGGCCTCCGACATCTCCCCACGGGCAGCACAGCTTGGGAAGGCCAGAGCCGCGCGGGCCTGGAGTTCAGGAGGAAAGGCCCTGGGTCGCCCCAGGAAAGGCAGGCAAATGAAGAGGGCCCTGGTGGGCCACGGTCGGCTCCTCCGTGGAACGAGGCCGAAATGAAGGCGACCAAAGGGGAGCCCCGCAAGGGTCCCGCAAAGGGGGACCAGAGAGAGGGTGCGCCCGGGAAGTCGGGGGTCGGCGCTTCTGCGCTTTGCAGACCCACGTTCCCTGGGAGCACAGACTGTGTGCTGTGTCGACGAGGGAGAGTGGGCTTCAGCGCACGTGGGGGGTCCTGGGTTTAAAACGTCGCCCGGTTGTCTGTTCATGGATGGATGGACGCCCTGACACAGCGGCTGACCTTCTCATAGGAGGGCGAGGGTCCTGTGATGAGAGAGGAAGCGAGAGACAGAAGCTGCTGTGGACCCGCTGAGCCAGAAGGGGACGGACGGGACCGGGGAGTGGCCCCAGGCCGGGGGCCCCGGGGGCCGAGTCCCAGGCAGACAGAGCGGCTGGCTCGAGCAGGAGGAGAGACGCGTTTTCTGAGACTGGGGAGGATGTACAAACACAGAGGCAGAGAAATACTTAGACGTAGGAAGGCATCGAGGTAAATGACAAAATTTCATTTTCCCCCAAAATATGAACACCGCGTTGATCACGCAGTCGGGACGGGCAGACACTTAGGGTGTCCCTAGGAAGGGGCCGCAGGCTGATCCGTCTTCTCAGAGAGGCGCGTGGCCCGGAAAGGCCGCGCACTGCCCTTCCCACTGCAGCACCTGAGCCGGCGGGGCCTGCCCCCTCCGGCGTCCGGGGGCCGAGTGTTTTCCGCCCGTCTCACTGCTCCGTCTGTGCCGGTCCCCGGCCGTTCCTCGTCCTCCTGTTCAGGCTCTGTCCCGGGCTCAGCGCGCCCTGCGCCCTCACGGCCATGGCTCAAATCCTGCCCGCTCACAGCTCCCCCCCCCCGGGCACCTCCACCTGGTCCCGTCCCTGCGGCACTCCACCCCAGAACGCTGGGCGCCGTCTCCGGGCTGCGCGTGTCTGCGGTGTTCCACTGCCCCTCCCCCGTCGGGGGCAGCGGACCTGACGGGGGTGCGCGGACTCCGGGCCCCACTCCCCAGGCTGGAGGCCGGGCCTTGTGTCCTTGCCGTCGAGACGGCAGCGGTGCTTATCTCGCTGTGTCCGCGCTCAGCTAACCTCGTCCCCCCGCCCCAGTCGCCCCGGGTGTCTCCCGTGTGCCCTGGAGAGCAGTGTGTGTGGGCGACGCCCAGGCCTCACAGGTCACTGCGTCCTGCCTCAGTGCTGGAAGCAGTGGGTGTCCCCCGCGGACTGCGAGAACGCGGCGGGGTTGACTGTGTCCGAGTGCCTAGTTCACGGAGAGGGAGCAGCTGGCGTGTTGGGTCGAGTGTGGCAGTTACCGAGTCACATCATTTGAAAGGAGACAGTGGGCATGGGATCCAGCTAGAAGAACCAGTAACACTGTCACTGTCATTGGCTTGCAGCGCGTTTTCAAGTTATGCTTTCTCTGAAGTGCACTGTCGTTCATATTTTAAAGAACAGTTTGAAATCAACCTCAGAGAAAGGTAAAGCACGCCTTCTGCTATTTTACGTGACCTCCTCCCTGTGACATGCCCGTGGAGCAAAGGTGTGTGTGGAGTTTATACTCAGTCCCGTAAACCCAGACCCGCGCCATGTGACAGGTACGGCACGAGGCGAGGGCGGCGCCTCTGTCTTCAGGCGCCGGCAGGGCTGCGGCCGAGACGTGCCCAGGAAGGACCCGCGTCCCACCGAGGGCCGCGAGGACGCCGTCCCCGGACCCGCAGCCCCCCCGCAGCACGGCGGGCTCAGGCACTGATCGAGTCTAGCAGGAATTGACTCTTCTCCGTCATTAAACGATATCCTGGTGCCGTAAAAGAGTCAGTGCTCTTCCAGAAAGTGAAGGATGTATTCCGTATGTTGAGCGGCATGGGACATAATGAGAAACACAGATGACAGGCCGGCTCACCTATGGAATCCAAAGGCAAGGCAAATGACCACAGTGAACATTAAAGCTACCCCCTTTTTTTTAGTATGTTTTTCTTCTATAAAGTAATTCCAGGGGTATTTTACTTAGAGTGCACATGCTTTGTAAGCTTTTTCCTTGACAAAAATAATGCATTGTCTTTGTGGAACACGTGCTACTTTTTGTTGGTTTGTCTGTTCTGCAAATCAATTGAAAATCATAAACGGTAGGTTAAAGTTAGAGCCTGCCAGACTGTCTCTCTCAGTACCTTTCAAAATTACCTATTATAAGCACTCAATAGGGTGTTTTAGACGTCAGTGCGAAGAAGACGTCCCGCCCTGACTGGCAGAGACTGTGAAAATGCCGCCTTCGGTGGCCCCCGGCGGAAGGCCACGCGCTCCGTGTCTGCCTCCCACCGTCCTGGGGCCAGCTCCCCCGCGGGCGGGCCTGCCGGGCCTGCAGAGGCGGGGCATGCCGCTCGAGCCCCCGGCTCCCCTCGCACGGGAACAGGCCGTGGGAGCGGTGCGCTCCGGGAGGGGTGGCTCCTGCTGCTCACCTCGGTCCCAGGGCAGGTGCTGTTCAGGAGTCGCGCACGGCCCGCTGGGCAGCCCGGTCGGAGGGAGCGCCGACCCCACAGCCAGGGTGCAGCTTGGTCCCACGGTGGGCGCACGCAGGAACCAGCCGTGACGCATCGGGAAGCAGAGCAAATCAGGGTTCCTCACACGCTCTCCCTCTGAAGTCAATACGTTTTAAAAAATTCCTATCTTTTATTGTCCAGTTACAGCTGTCTCTGTCTACCCCCCCCATTGCTCTCCCCTGCTCTGTCCAAACCCCAGCTCCCAAAGACAACCCCCATTGTCCTTGTCAAAAAGGAAGTCACCAAAGGGGACCAGAAGCCATTTCTTAAGCACAGTGAGTTGTGTAGTGTAAAATTTGGGTTTCTAGGGTGTTTATAATCATTCCAGGGGTGTGTGTGTGTGTGTGTGTGTGTGTGAGTCAGGGATGGAGGGAATAATACTGAAGAGGGTTAAGTTCATGACTTTTGGGGTATGTATCCCTATTACCGTGTTTTCAGGATGACAAGACACACCGAGGTTTTAGAGGAGGAAAACAGGAAAAAAAATTTTGAAGCAAAAAATGTAAAATATTCAATAACATAAATAACACAGCACTTCACCAGTGTACATGTAAGCAGAACTCAGCAGCAGCGTGAACCACCGTCATTCCTCCCGCATTGGGGGCAGTGCCTCTTACAGTTCGAAAGATACGGTAGTTGCTCAGGTGGTAATTCTGAGACTTAAACAAGATCGTCCTGTAACCATTTCGAGCGAGAAAAGGCTTTGCAAACCCAGAGGACCGTCGGTCGCTCTAGTGTATTCGGACAGCGCCGGCACAGAAGAACGCGACGCCGCCGTCTGGAGACTGTGCCGCTGCGCTCGCCTCCTCCCGGAAGCCCTGTGAGCGCAGGGAGCCCCGGGGCCCGCCCTGCCCCGGCCTCCCTCTCGGGCCCCCCTCCGCCCAGTGGAGCCTCCCTGGGGGTCCCCAGCGGAGCTCCGCCCCTCCCGTGCAGCGGCTGGCTCTCAGTCACTCTCAGGTTCCCGCGCGTGTTCTTCCAGGTCCACGGGGAAAGCCAGGTGCGCCCGAGGCGGTGATGCGCATGTCAGGCGTGGCCAGTCGCTTGGGCCGAGAGTCATTTCCCTACAAGTTGTATTGCGTTATAGAGATAATTGTAAAAATTTGTATAGTTTTGCCTTAACATTTTTTGGAATGATATTCTTTTGCTCTAAAAGTAAAGGATTCCCACTGTCATTTCTTTTAAATAATGTCAGAATTTTAAATTTAGTAATTGTACAAAGATTAGTCCATGTTTATACCCTAAAATAATAGTATTTCACATGTTCCAAAAGCAAATTGAACATGTGGCTTCAGAGTAATTGAGGTCGGACAGAATCCATAGAGCTAATAAACTTTTATTAATATTCAACTAAGTTTAGAAAGTATTCAGGCGATTCTAGAACACGCTGCCATTTCCCGTGTACGGTATTTTTGCCAGTCTGAAGGCACCAACTACTTACAACGATGCCAGTTTTAATTAACTTCCACTCTTTGTCCCCGTATACTGTACATTCTTTTTTGTTCATTGTATGGCAATTTGTAAATCTAATTTTGAAAGTCTAATTGCCACAAATTGCCTTCTGATCGCCAGAATGCTTTGGATCCCATCCCACCCCCAGTGAAGAATTCCTGTTGCTGAGACAAAGGCAGGCAGCCCCTGACCTGTGCAGCGGGGCCTGGCCCTCGGGGCTGGCGAGACTCCCAGCCAGGCCACGTGCTCCCCCCCGCCCCCGGGGGACCTCACCTCACAGGACGTGGCCAGCAGACGGGGTCACGCGACGGTGATGGGAGGCAAAACCCAGCTCTGCCACTTTGTCTGAGCAGGAGCGAAAACCACCCAGACACCCACGGGCCCCTCCCGGGCTAGTGCCAGGACGGACTGCCACTCCCTGCCAGTGGCAGCTCGAGCCCGGGCCTCGTCCTTGCTCCCTTCAGGTGAGGTTTGCGGAGACACCCAGTCAGAGAGGGGCCCCAGCCTCGTGGTCCGGCCCGCCCATGGCCACGTCCCACTTCCCTCCTGCACCCTCCCCCGAGCCCTGGCCACAGCCCAGACCCCACAGGAAGCCCCCAACGCCCTCCGCCAGCGTCGCCCTGTTGCCCCCTCTTCCGCGCTGCAGTGGCAGCAGACCCAGCTCCGTCGGCCCCCGGCGCTGCTGGCAGCCTGTGGCACGAGGGCATGGGCACCTCCAAGTCCCGCGTCGGGAGCAGGAGCGCGTGGCTGGGTGTGCAAGGGCTGCGTGTGCAAGGGCTGCGTGTGGAAGGGCGGTGTGAGCCCAGGCTCGGGTTCTGCTGCAAAATCGGCGTCTCGGGGTTTCTGGGCTTAGGGCTGTGTTTTCAGTAAAGCCATCGAAACCTGTGAGTGTGTTATTAACAATTTACTTTTAAAATATATTTGATAAATAGCCCCCTTTCAAATATGAAACATGTGTTTTTTCTACCCTAGGCTTACCATCTCGGCTGATTAAAGGTCCTGTGGCTCTAAAAAGAAGTTATTCTTTCAGAGGTTCTTTTTGTTATGCCTGGGAACCGACCTTTGTTCTAGTTCAGGTTTTAAATTAGCATTTGAATTCATAGCAAGTAATGTCCCTGTTCTTCTGTCAAAGACAGTCATGGGTCAGTATTTCTTAAACATGGTATTCCCGGTTCTAACCTGTGAACGGCGTCCATCCTTTGTTTGACCGCCGCTCTAGGCCAGGGCAGGGGAGGCTGTGGAGGCCTGGGGACCGGGAGGGGCTTCGTCCCGTGCACTGGTGTCATCACGCTCTGGGCCTCGTGGCTGCACTCACAGGCCCGCTGAGGCCGGCCTCCCTCAGCCCTGTGGTGCTCTGGGGGCGGCGGGGGCGGGTGTGCGTCCGCACCCAGCCCCCACCCCACTGAGCAAAGTTAGGAGGTTCAGTCCCCACCTGCTCTCCCCTGGGGCGGAGCCTGCGGGACCACCAGTGCCCTGGCCTCCTGAGACGCTGCCCTTTTCCAACTACTTTCATTTGGAAAAGAAACGAGGCTTTCGAGTACGCGGATGGGAGTCCTGCTGGTCTGGGATTGTGCCCCCCCCCCTCCTGTAGACACTGTAACGCCAGGTCCCCAAAGTCGGGAAGGGTTAAAGCACACCCCCCGTCTCTCGCGCTCCGGCGGGCGGACTGTTTTCGCTCTGCGGCCGCCCGGCCTCCCGAAGGGCACGGCGGAGACCCCGCCGCGCTCCCTCCTTCCGCAGGCTGCGTGGGGGACTGGGGGTTGTAACTGGAGACGTCCAGCGCGCACGGGAAGAAATGACGCGCTGCTGAAGCTGCGTACTTTGTGAGGTGCCTTTCTGAGAGCGGGCCCGGCGAGGCCCCTTCGTGGGCCTCCGGGAACCGCCGGCTCGGCAGAGCGAGAGCAAGGCCGAGAAACCGAAAGGAGCGCAGCGTCCTTCCGGAGACGCGGAGAGACGGGGAGGAAATGTGCTCCCTGTTAGAAGTTGCAGAATCCTACTCGAAATTCTAATACATTTCAGTAAACCAGCGTGTATGGTTTTCATAATGTGCTTCGCGATTTTTTTTTATTTTTTCCAATTTAATTGTTTGGACATGTTGAATTCCTTTTTGAGAGAAAGATGCAGTTCGCCATTTGTAATGTTTTTGACCAGCCTTCGGCTCCAATGCCAGAAACCTCTATTAACCCAAGGCTCAACTAGCCTTCTGGGTTCTGAATGGGGACTTCCGCAAGTTTCTTTCTTTAGCAAGGCCCCGCGAAGAAGAAGACACTTGGTCTCGGGTGTGGGTCACGTCCCCTTCCTTCTCACCCCGCCCCAGCCCGGACCAAAGCCCCTGGGTTTCTCCAGCGGGGAACCAGGAAGCCTGGCGTCCAGAGGCGTCCCGGCGGCTGAAGGGTTAAGGGAGCGGCTGGAGGCAGCCGGGCGTTGGGGGCCCGCGAGCGGGGCGCGGGGGCAGGGGCGCCGCCGAGCGCGCGCGCAGACCCTCCAATAAACACAAAGGAGGGCCTGGGGAATAGAAACCCAAATCCACTTGTAATCGTACAAGAGATTCGGGCATAATTACTTGAGCGACCTAGATTAAGATTGATGAGCCTTTAAAGTGGCGCTTCAGATCGACCGCCTCGCCCTTCGGAAAGAAAAACCTGGTGGAGCGGAGGGGTCCCCAACTCCACCGGCTCCGCGGCGGAAGCCGCCCGCCGAGCCCCCAGCCGGGCCTCGGGCGGGCTCCGCGCGGGGGCGAAAGCCGTAAAGTGAGCGAAGGGAAAGCTGAGCGCTCGCCTGGCCGGCGGTCACGCCCGGGGGTGCAGACCGGCACCGACACTGGGTTTCACAGCCACCCCGCTGAGGGCGAGGGAAGCCGGCCGAGCCCGCCCGGTGCCTCCCGCGGCTGGTTCTGTGTGGACGGCGGCGATTTCCGCGTGTGCTGGTCCCCGGGAGCGCGGTCCCTCCCGGGCCTGCGTCCCGCCGCCCGAGTGGCCCTGGCCGTGCTAGCCGCTCTCCGCGCGGAGCCGCCACGGAGGGCCCGGCCCGAGCGCCCGCCGGGACCCTCCTTTTCATCGACTCTCTGCGGTCGCTGCGGCTCCTTTGACTAAATGCTTGTGATGGGGACGGTGGAGGGTACAGTCGTGCGTCCCGGCTGCGGAAGAACGCACGTTATTTCTGATTTCCTCGTCTGTGGTTTTTGAAATCCAGGACAGCGAGGAATGCCTCCCCTTTGGTCATCTTTATTAAAGGAGGAGCTCAGAGGCCCTCTTTAAATTAATATTCAAATACGTGAGAGGCGTAATTTTCAACTCCAACTCAGGTGCTGGGGACTCGAAGTCAGCGCCTTCGGAAGCACAGTGTGCAAACATCTCTTGACCGCAGCTCAGCCCCTGTAGTTTCGAGAGTTGAGAAATAGACCTTGCCGGACCCTTTCCTGAAAATCGTTTTGTCCACGTGTCTTACAATTTCATCACTTTTTGACTGATTCTCGGTGAGAAAAATCACTGCTACGACCCCCCACACTTTTTTTTTTTTGTATAAGAAATGCAATTAATGTCCGTGTGCGCGCCGTAAGAATAACCTCCCTGCGGAATTTCTCTCTCTCCACCTGGTCCCGCTGCCTCATGGCCTCCCGCCCAGACCTCGGGGAACCTGCTGCGGCCCGAGCGGCTCGAGGATAGCCGGTTCCTACGGGCGGGGCCGGCCACCGGGGCTCTCGCAGAGCCGGGGGCTCCTCGCGGAATCGGGCCTTCCGGAGTGCGCTCTGCATTCCAAGTCGGCTGATGACGAGCCTCACCGACCGCGTAGGATTTCTGGGAGCAGTCGCAGTCCCGCTTGCTAAGGGTCAATTATCCGGTCCCCTGACCTCTTTGGTTTTCAGAGAATGTTTCTCTCTAGTCTCCCGGTAAGCTACTGTGTGCACGCCAAGCAGACCTTACGGCAGATGAAAGGAAGTTTCTGTCTAATACAGGCACCATTTCTGAAAATGCATCTTCCAGACCGAAAACCCGTGGTCCCCCGCTGGGAGGAGGCCTGGGAGGAGGCCCGGGAGGGCCCGGCCCAGCCTGACCCTGGCGCCCTTGTCTTCCAGGCCCCGTGGTTCTCAGCACGCCCGCCCAGCTCATCGCTCCCGTGGTGGTGGCCAAGGGCACCCTCTCCATCACCACAGCCGAGATCTACTTCGAGGTGGACGAGGACGACCCCGCCTTCAAGAAGATCGACACGAAAGTGAGTGCGCTCGGTGCGGACACCGCGCGGGGGGCTTTGTGGCCGGAAGTGGTTTTCGGTTTTGCTGGGCTTTAAATGGCAGTGGGGGAGGGGAGCAGAGCGCCGTCTTTTCTCACGGAAAGTAAAATCAAGGAAGAAATAGCACACGCTTTCAGTTGTGGGGTTTTAAATCCTCTACCTCCAGAGCAGGCCCATTTGAACAGCCTGTCTGCGTGGCTTTGTGTGCGTTTGGGCCGATTTTGTAGTTGAGCCGACTGCTCCCAACTCCCTGGGGCACAGAACCTCGGGCTCTCGGAGAAGGCCAGGAAGGGTCTTGGGAAATGTCTCACTGAGATCGCTTTTAGTTTCCAAAAGTGTAAATTGCAGTGTGAATTGTTTTCCGCGGAAAGGTTATAAGGAGGCTGCAGGCAGGGGGTACCGTGTAGATATAAACTCATTTCCATTGTTACATCCATTTTTCATCTTCTGAAATGAGAATGGGCGTTCCATGTGCATTTCAGAGGAAGGGAGGCTGATTCTCGGGGAAGCTTTGGCTTAAAATGTGTGTGTACTCGCGCTCAGATGCTTCGAGCTGGTACTGTTCTGTGGGCGTGAGGCCAGAAAAAAATATTTGGAGGATTTGGAGTGCATAAACATTTATTTGTTCATTAAATCTTGTGTAGGTTTCAAACCCGAGTATTTGGGACACTTTGAACCGCCCCTCTTTTGCAATTAGTGTTACTGTTGCTTTAACTTTTATGTGACTGTGCAATCTGTAAACTTTCTTCCTGAGGTTAAAAACTCAAGAACAGAAGTGTCATGCTAGATAGTCAAGAATCAATTTAAAAGGATCTCCCTTTAAAGCAGTTTTCAGAGACAATTATTCTAAAATAGTTAAAGACAGATGCTCCGATAGATCCAGAACTTTATTCTTTATAATTCATTTTATTTATAAATAAAGCCTCATAAAATGCTATTTGTAGAATAGCAGTTGAAATTCTAAAATTTACACCCACCTGAATGAACTAACTGTCTGGAGGCCCTAAGAGAGTAGCCCTTCTGGCACTTGTTGACGGAGAATGCTCTGAGGGCTGTTGCAGGTTTCCTTTTCCTTCCGGCTCCAGAAGAGCTGAGTTTTACAGACGAGTGTGCACATGGTGTATTTGGCTCCAAATAATTTAAAGTTTGTCTTTCTGATTTTACCATCAGCTCGCCCTGTGAAATGAAAAGGAATTCTGGACTTCTGATTAATTTATTCAGCTATTTAAACAATGCTTAAAATAAGGTCTGACTTCAAACTGGTCAGAGATCATCTTCAGTTTATTGCATAGTTGGTTTTCATGCACAGATTTCAGAATTTGCATATGACTTTGTTAAGTTCATTTTCTGTGAGTTAGTCTGGTTTTTGACTCAGCAGTGTTGACTGTCCTGACATTTTTTTTCTTTATATCATCAAAGATGATGCTACAGAAGTACTAACCCCAGAAGAGCATGCTCTCCTGGGTAGATTTAAATTGTGTCTGTGATGGAAAGAAATGGTCTTTCCTACAAGTAAGGTAGAAACTGAGAGTTGATCCTTGTCCTGGGTAGCTCCACAAAAGCATTGTGAGTCTCATTGTTAACGGTTTTATTAACATAAGCCTCAAGATGTTTAAAATATTCAAGCGGTTTGGTTTTCAAAGTGAAGCATTACATGTCTTCATAGAAAAACAATTTAGAATGAGACACAACAACTTTTATTTTATCTCTTTATTAGCTTCTAATTAAATAAAAACCAGCAACAAATTAAAATCTAAATCACAAAAGTAATTATCCAGTGTATTTCAAGTGCATTTTTCAAATATATAATTCAGATATTCAAGCGTTATTATGTACGCTGAATTCAAATTTCTTTGAATATATTTAAATAACATTTCAAGTATACTTATGGAATGTTAGAAATAGAACAAGCAATATATTTGAAACAAAATGTAAACTTTTTAAAGTTCAGACACTTTCAAAGACAGATAAAAGTACCAAGAGGAAATCTACCTTTAAATGGTATCTTTGTTAGCGGAAAACGTCTGGAAGTATCCGAAGTGGCCATTTAACTTCTGTTCACCAAATCACAAAACACCAACATCCACACTTCAAAGACAAGGTGAGAGCACAATATCTGTTACACATCGAAATACACAGCACCCTCTCCTTCCGAGGGCAGACCCAGCGCGTCTGCTCGCGCACGGGCGCGCCTGAGCCGCCGGGCGCTGCATCCGCTGCGGGCCGGGCAGCCTTGCCTGCAGTCTCGCCTCGGGACGGGCTGCTCTTCCAGGGGTCGCGGTGCGCTTTTCCGGGAGCTAGGTCATCTCCCGTGAGGGAGTCCCGAACACTGGGGGGCTGGGGTTCTCCTTCATCTGCTTCCGCCACTGGCTTCTCTCCCCGCTGAGGGGCGGCCTGGACCCCGGGCCGCGCCTCCTTCTGAAGGAGGAGACGGTCCGTGCTGTCCAGCGGGGCAGTGGAGGGGATGGAGCGGGAGCACCCGCGCGACGCGGACTCCCGGCAGAGTCCCCGCGGCCCGGCCGCCGGCCGCGCTGCCCTCTAAAGCTTCTCCAGACTCTTGGGGTTGGTGAGGATCTCCCTGGCCAGCCGCCACGTCTGCTTGGCGGCGTTCTCCAGCGCCGAGTGCGGCTTGCCCTGGAACAGGTCGAGGTTGGGCAGGAAGTAGTGGGGGCAGCGCCGGCACTGCAGGCAGGAGATGAGCTGCAGCAGGATGCCGTTGAGCCGGTCGCCCAGGCAGGACTCGTCCCAGTCCGACTCGCGGGGGTGCTTCTCGCACTCGTAGGAGACCAGCGTCTTCATGTGGTAGTTGTTGAGGGGCTGGCCCGGCAGCTCCAGGTGGCGGTCCCGCAGCGTCTTGAGGATGGAGAGGCATTTCTTGCGGCAGCCGCCCATCTGCAGGCGGTTCTCGGCCTCGGCAAACTGCAACACCCAGGCGTCGCTCTCGGCCGAGCTCTGCTTGCCGGCCAGGGAGTGGCACTCCTTGGACAGGAGGTTGAACCCCTCCGCTTTGACCTCCGCCACCCGGTTGGGTCCCGGCCAGGGGATGTGGGGAAGCGGCCAGTGGGCCGCGCTGCGCGGCCAGATCCCCGTGCACTTGAACGCCGGCGTGATCTGCACCACGTACCGATCCCGGATCCGCAGTTTCACTTCGCTGGTGTCCGCCACCATCTTCACCACATCCCTGTAGCTGCACTTGTCCACCGCCTGAGCCACCAGCGTCTGGAACCGGGAGCGGATCTTGCGCGCGGAGAGGTAGCCCGAGGCGGTGATGAATTCCACCCACAGAGACATGCTCCTCTTGCGCCCGTCGCTCAGCTTCAGCACGGCGCAGCCGGGCAGCGAGCCGTCGTCCACGAAGTTGAACACCCCCATCTGGTTCAGGTAGAGCACCACCTCGAACTCGGTGGGCGAGACAACCTCCAGGCCCTCGTAGCGGTTGTCCATCTCGTTGAGGGAGCTAATGAAGCGGGGCTCCTGCACCTCCACCTCCTTGAGCACGTCCGACACGACTTTGCAGACCTCGCGGATGGTCTTGGCGATGGCGGCCTTCCTGGCTTGGCACTTCTCGTTGTAGTACTTGTTCAGGTGGTACACCAGCTTGGCCTGGGCCGCGATCATGTTGGGGCAGAGATCCGGGTTGTACACCGGAGTCTCACAGTAGGCCGTGGGATCCAACGCGGCTGCTGGAGCGGGAGCCAACTTCGTGCAGAAACAGCCGGCGCCCGCAGCGTCTCCGGAGCAGTCCCGGCGCGCCGCCGCGGGGGTCCGGGCGGCCGCGGTCCCCTCCCCGCCTCTGGGCTCCCGGCCGCTCTTAAAGCGGAACGCCGCTCTGCCCGCCCTTTCTCTGCCTCTCCTCTTCCTCCCCGAAGAGAATCCTGGTGGGAGAGGGAGGCGTGGAGAGATCCCCCTCTCGGCTATAAAAACAAAAGTTGCGCTGACACCCAGCAGAGCTTTTCCAGGAGCCCCAGCACGCGGCCCTCCCGTTCATTTACGCTGTCCGGGAGTCATCGTGCTTGCGGGACGGGGCTCGGGCGGAGGAGAGCGGCGCCGAGTGTGTGCCGGGTGCGTGTGCATGGGGATGTGTCAGGAGGAGCTGCTGTCGGGTTGTCTCGGAGCCCAGATGCACTCGTGTGGAAATTATAAAGGCAGGGCCAGGCAGGCTGGCGGCCAATCGCCACTGGGCTCGTCACGACAGCCTCCTTCAGCTCCAGCCCGGCTAATTAATCCCCCTCCAGGAGCGAGGCACGAACCGAGGTAGGAGGCTGCTGCCGGCAGGAGCCCACGCAGGCCACCTAGACGGTTTTGGAAATCAGGAGGGATCTCTCAGCTCGGGTCGTACTTGAAGCATATTGACGTTCCGAAGAGACTTGGCAAAGGGGCTCTCTTCGCCCTGAAAACCCAGCTTGCTGCTCCACCGCCGAGCTGCGAGTGCAGGTGTACACGGGAGTGGGCAGCCGCCAGTTGGGGGACTGGGTGGGGCTTTCTGAAAGGGAAGTCGCTCTCTTGCGCGGGGAGGAGGGCCAGGAAGGTCTGTCGCTCCTCCGCGCCCTGCACAGGGCAGGTCGGGGGCTGGCTCGCTGCACGTGCAAGGCGGCTTTCTGGAGGTTCCTGTGTGCGAGGGTGACTTTTCAAAAAGTGTCAGGCAGTGTTTTAAGTCTGTTTGTTCCTCATCGGCAGTGTTGAAAGGAATCTGAAAATTATTGCTAAGTGTGTTAGACGTTGTCTGCCCCAGTTTAAGTTAGGGTGTTTAAGAGAGTGTTTGGGAAGCCCCTCCCCCACCCGCAGCCCCCTTTGTGCTGCGGCAGGCGCGCCGCCTTCCCACGTGGGACACCGAGTTCTGTGTGCACTCGCAGGAACATCTGAAAAATCAGTGATCTCCGCGATGGGGAGGCTTTAATAACGTGCGATCCCAGCGAGCTGTGTGTCGGAGGGAAGTCCAGGGAGGACCGCGGACGTGGGACCTGCTGGCAGAGGCCGCCCCGCAGACCGGCAGCCTCGGTCCCGGCTTGTTCCCAGACGCGGGCTCCGGGCGGCAGCGGCGGCTCCTCGCTCCCGGGCCCTCAGCGGTGCCTGGCGGCGGGCCTGCCCTTTTATGTGCCTCTGTGTGACCCGATTCAGGGACAACGGTTAAGATTGCGAAAGAAAATTAATTTGCAGCCATTCAGGCTTTTTTTAACTAAACAGCACTTGGGGGGGGAATTAGAAAGAAATCAACGTTTCTGAACATGGGGCCTGAAAACAGGAGGGGACACTGACTTGCGTAGAACCTCGTGGAGGGCGCCGGCCGTGCCCTCCCGTGCAGGAAAGGGGTGACCTGCCCCTGGGGACTGTGCCCTGCTGCTCAGTGCGGGCCGGGCAGGTCTTGAACCGCCTGCCTCCCCTGTGGACGGGGCCTCTGCCCGGCGAGGGTGTTCCAGCCCAGCCCTCCGACCCCTGGGGGCAGGGCTGTGGGCGCTTTCCTCTCCCAGCCCCTCCCAGCGAGGTCTTGCTCAGGGCCCCCCGGTTTGCCCAGCTTCCCACGGGGGAGTGGCGGCGCACTGCGCGGCGTCACAGAGCCACCCGCTCTTGACTCTCCGCATCGGAGAGTGACGGTGTGGCCTGGCTTCAAACAGTGCGTTAGACTGGGGGCTGGGGGCACGGGTCAGCCCGGCTCCTGGAGAACCGCCCGCCCCTCGGGGGCAGGACTGGGCACACCCCGGCAGCCCCTCCCGGCTGCTGGGCCTGCGTCTCGGGTGAACGCACCGCTACCTTCTGGCAGTTGGGAGAGGGAGCTAATCCGAGCGGAAGGCCGGCGGCCTCTGAGCTGAAGACCCGCCTTGGTCTCTGGGGAGAAGCCCCGCCGCCCTCCACCCAGCGCAGGTCCGGGCGACTCCCCGCTGGCCTCTCTCCCGCCGCTGAGCACTCCCCCGCGGGCCTGGCCTCCGTCTGCTCCGGCGGCGTAGGCTCTGTGTCCGCGAGCGGTCATTTCAGAGCCCCCCGGGGCGTGCGGGTTTCTCTGCATCCGCCGAAGGCCTCGGGCCCTGCCCACGCGCCGCTCCGCCCCGGGCCCACGTGTGGGCGAGGCCAGGCAGCGCTTTCTGGTTCCCCAGCGCTCTCCCTCCCTGGTCAGGCCGGAGTTGCTAGGCCGAGCGCTCACCCCTCGGTGTCTGGGCCACGTGCAAGTACCCGGTTACGGAGGACGGGACGCGGCGGCCCCGGGGCCGTTCGGGGGGCCGTGGCGCGCCGTCCGAGAGGGTCTGACGCCAGAACTCGAGGGGCGCCTGGCGGCCCCGCCGGAGCCGGGCGCGCAGGTGGCGCATCTTCGGGGCTCACTGTGCGGCTTAATTGGGTTAAAGCGAAGCTAAACACCCAAGCACTTTGTGCACACTAATTGGTGTAACCGGGGCCTTTTCACTAACGATTTGCACTTTAAAGAAGAAAAATGGATGGTGAGAAGAGAACTAAGAAGCTCGTTAGCCCTCCTGTGTTCCGGGGAAGTGAAGTCATCCCGTTTCAAGGACTCCGGGCATGCTGACGAGCGGCTTCCCGGGCGCCCACCCCCCGGGCGCTGACAGCGATTTACATAACACAGGGCCCCTCCGCCGCTGTTATCGCGGCCGCGAACCGGCCCCGGGACCTCACTCCCTCACTCCGGGGCCAGAGCTGCTCGTGGCTGCGACCCGCGACTTTCTATTGCACTGGACACGCGACATGAATTGCTTTCTGCCGCTGAACCTTTCCAGCGATGGCAGACGCCTCTCAACTGTTGAAGGAAGGGAGCAGCGGAGCAGCGGGCTCTTCCGAGGAGCGTGTCCGCCACCCTTCTCTTCTATTGGACCAGCCTACGGAGGGAGCTCACGCAGTCCGGCGTTGGTGGAGTTTCACCTTCTGCAGCCCAGGCTGGAGAGGGGCACTTGTTTTGTGGGAGGAACTGAGCTGTTGTATAGTGGAACATGTTTTGAAATGTCATTTGACCTATTGACCTATCATTTGACCTATTTAATGTGATTATGTAATATATGGAGATAGCTTGAAATCAATTTGTTTACCTAGGGGAAAACGTCACAAAACAACTGGAACGACACCAGCCTTACCTGTATCACTGTTCTTGCAGTGAGTGTAACCTCAGCAACCAGGGCTTGTGCGTGTCCCGCCCTCAGGGTGCGGGCATCGCGTGTTCGCTGTGGGCGCTGCGCAGGCGTGTGTGACGGGAGCTGAGAGCACAGCCACAGCTGAGAACACTGACCTCACTGGAGGGGGGACACCAAGAACCTCACGATTTAGTGATGGTTTCAGGTGCTTATTACATTTGAAGGGCATTTGGAACTTTAAGTTCTAACCAGTTTGACTTTTGCATTTCATTTACTTCGTGTAGGCAGCCTTGATTTAAAAGACATACACCATTTAGGAAAAAAATCTAAAGACTTCACAAGCTCACCATTATCATAAGTTTTATGTATTAACGAGTATATAACTATCAAATACTGTGATTTTTAACACGTCAAAGCATTCAAAATAACAAGGGCAAATTGTTTTTCCCAACATGCTATTTCCTGGGTAATTTATCCCCATTCTGTAAACCTGCTTATGTGATAGGCTGCATGAAATAACGCATAAACAGTCACCTTTTAGGTTCAAAGGAAAAGCCTATTATGTTGAGAAATGTGGGAATGCAAGGTTTCTGTTTTAAAGAAAGCACTGATTTACATTTGAATTCCGTGTTTATAAATTTCAGCAGTTGCGACCTTTCACCTGGAGAAGCGCATCTGCTGGTTAGAGGGTGCGCTGCACACACGTGCTGAATGCTCGCAAAGATGTGTTTTGTGTTTTTTCATCATCTGCTGGCTGCTCTTCTGTTCACAAGCATTCATGAGTTTAAAGTTTTATTTTTTAATATGTGCTTATTACACTGGGGAGATAAAAAGAATATGAAGTCGAGTTTATTGAATTATTTATCCCTACTGCTGAAGTGGCTTTGAAGGCTCATTGTAGGCGTCTGATTTCTGCCCCCTCCTCCTTTTTTAAAATGCACGCAGGCTATTTCATTCTGCCAGACACAATATATTTCTTTTTTTTACACCAGAGAAATTAAAGACAGATATTTGTGCAGGGCTCTCTTTATGTGTCGCATTAAATAAAGTGAAATCGAGGGGGTTTCTGGTAACCTAACTTGATGGCATCTGCCCCTTCCTTCCTGTTGGAGCTCCCTGCGCGAGGACGCTGGAAACAGAGTAGCTGGAGAGCTGCGGAGTGTTGGGGGGGGGGGGGGTGGCCCTGAACAGTCCCGCCGTAGTGCCAGGTCTGCGGCCCAGTGCAGCGGAGGGTGCCAGTCACCGCACGGTTAGACCCTGTTGTATGTCCTCAGCCAGAGCATCCAGAGACCAGCAGTGAACTCCTTGTTTCCTCAGGTCCTCACTGGAATGGCCAGGGCTGTTGCCTCAGTTTCCCTCATCCTTATAGACGCAGTCCCATAGGCAGATTCTCCGTGGGGGTGCTTTTGTCTTTCCTACCGTGTTGCTGAGTGAACTTGCTGGTTGGAAAGAAAGTAACTTTGAGATTAAAACTGGAAGCGGAAGCGCACTTTACAAGAGCCGGCGCCGCCCTTAGCTGTGCGGGTCTGGGGAGAGGCTGGACACCCGTCTGCCCGAAGCCCTTCTCTCTGACAGAAGGGAAAGGCAAAGCCTGGGCTGATGAGCCGGCCTCAGTCCCCTGACTTCGCGTGGGGTATTCGGGTTGCATCTGTGGGCTGAGGAACTGGTGGGGAAGGGGTGTCGACAGAAACCTTTCCTAGCGCTCACACTGAACGCCATCCACGCCTCTCCACACAGGCGAGGAGGCACTGGGGCTGGTCGCTCACTGAGTGCTGGGGGGGGGCAGGGGCGAGGGTCGACCCCGCCCCTGCAGCTCCTCAGGCACCTGCACCTCTCAGAAGGTCAGGGTCGTCTTCACGGGCTCCAGGAGTCGGTCACTCACTCCCTGCCGCTCCATGTCAGCTGTATTCTCACTCGGGCGTCGCAGACACGGTCTGCCGGGGTCCATGGGCTCTCCCCGGCGCTTCTCTGCTGTGCGAAAGGTGAGCCCCAGGCCGGCCTGCCCGTCGCCAACCCCAGGCCACGTCGTTGCCCTCTCCGCCCACCGGCGTTCTGAGCACGTGCAGAAAACAGTGGGGTCGGAGGGGACCAGAGCCTGCACCCGGTGCGTGCGCAGTAGGTCGTCCTGGACTCCACGGCGCTGGCTCCTGTCCCCACTGCGGGTCAGGCCCCTGACGACCTTCGTCCTGACCTGGAGGCGGGAGTCCGGTCTGCAGGCCCTCACCTCCGGGTGACTGCATGTGTGAATCACCTCGGCTGTTTCTGCTTCACAGTTTGGCAGCTGATTTTTGTCTTGAACAAAGCAGTTCCTCTAAACTAGGATTTACTTTTTTAACGATCAGTAACTGGAGTAATAATGTAAGGATAATTACTCTAAATTAAAAAAACCCACTATTACCTTTTATCATGTGTATCGTATGCAATAAAATAAATGGTTTATGGAAAGAAGGAAATTAGGTTATATGTAGGAACTCCCTTTATAGTTTTTACACGTAGATACGGAGTTGACGCTGTTTATCTGAGACTAGATCACATCAGTAGTACTTCCTTCCCACCTACCGTGGGTTCGCTGTTGTGATGATGTTTTATTATAACAATGTGTGCTGTGTCTTCAGAACACGATTGTCTGTGTAGTGCTTTGTCGAAGGGAACCAGTCAGAGGTCCTGGGCGGCGGTTCCTGCGTGCTGGTCTGCGTCTCGGCGGCCCACGGGGCCCGCACACCTCGCTCTGGTCACAGCGTGCAGGGCGCGGGGTTGGCGAGGCCCTGGTTCTCGCCACAAGTTGTGGTGCCTTTGGCACAGGCAGTGAGTGTAATGCTGTTCTATTTTTATGTGAATTTTTTCGTTGTTTTAAGTCAAGTTTATTCGTGTATAACTTGCCTATGTTAGTGTTCTGTGATTTTTTCCCGTATGAATGTGCCATTTTATGGATTCTGATAAAGTGACACAGTCACATAACGTTAGCCTAGCACAGACATGGAACGTTCCTATTGCCACGGAAAAAGTTTTCTCATGCCCCTGTTTGGTTTTTTAATTTGTAAATTTTATGATTCCCTTATAAATGCCTGGGTGTTTTTAGTTTTCTATCAAAAAACCTTTAGACTATGAGCACCTTTATTCATTCCCCGAAGAATTTATTGTCGCACTCCTAGCCCAGAGCGGTTTTCACCGGAGAGCCGCACTGGGGTGGGAGCAGAACGTGAAATGACGTCTCAGGGGTCCAGCTGCAGAGCGACAGCTTTCGTCTCACGATCTCACGTGCAAGGTGTTTAATTGTGACGTCGGTGCTCGGGGAAAGATTTGTTTTTCGGAGGAACTGCCAGTGTGTGTTGTGCCAGCACAAACGCGCACACTAGACTTGCGCGTGCAGTGCACAGTTGACACGCCCGTGTGTGTGTTGAGAAACGGGCCTCGCACAGGAGTTAACGGTGCTGGCTCCATGTCGCCAGGACAGTCCATCCCATCTCAGTGCTTAAATCACGCTTTACTCCGCGTTTTCCGAAAGCTGATCCTTCCTTTGAGTGTCGGGGGACAAGGCCGAGGGGTTTATTAGCACTGATATTAATTAATAGACATACATTCTTGCAACATACACTTCTAGTTTCATATAAATATACAATGTCATTTATATTTAGATGGCTATAAATATTCCAAACAAAGAATTCTTAAGTTGCCAGCGTGCAAACATTTTTATTGACAATGATGCTCTTTTAAGTATTTTGCCTTTCCACAACTTGGAATGGTGCGTCCAGTCTCCTATTTCTTCCCCCAAGGATACAATCACTTAAATGCTTTCTGTTTTATATCCTCATATGGCAATTACAATAGAGATTTTAATGTTGTGCATGCTTACAGGCCTATTAAGAAGAAGTTATTGCTTTCCTAATAATCTTGAAGCATTTTAGGAAATGCGCTCTTTATGGTTTGCAGAGTGGCCTGTGTGTGAAGACTGGAAGCACGCACGGACCCACCCACCCACCCAGTGTTTCAGATGGTGAGGGTGGAATCGGCCTGCGCGCGGCTCCTGAGGCCGACCCAGTAAACGGAAACAGCACTGCGTGCAGGGCTCTTGCCCCCGCCAGGATGTGCTCTCGCTTCTGCTACATTGTTTCATAACAGCCCCACGGTTTTCAGCAGCACCTTAGAGATTGCGGCTGCGCGGATTTTAAAATAATAATTGGGCACTTCAACAGTATCTACCCAGTCACATGTCCTACGACCGTCCCGAAGGTCATGAGCTTTTAATCGTGAGACCAAGAAGTTTAAAAGTGGCTAGTCATTCTGTCTGCGTGAGTAAAAGCCCACTGCTTTGTCCTTCGCAGACCGAGTGTCCTTGCGCAGCTATAAAAACACCTTCCTTCCCGCCGAGACCAAGGTTCCTCTCTTGGCAGCCTAAACCTGTCTTTTAAAACAAATTGCACAACTCGCTGGGGTGAAAAAAGCGGGTTTGGGGGCACTGGGGTGTTTTTGTTTCTTCTTCCCCGAGCAAACCCGGCCCCTCATCTGTGCTGCTCTCCACGCCGCGTTAGCGCGGTTTTCCCCAGCGTGCGCCTGCCGGGCGCGGTTCAGCCCCGGGCAGCTGCGGGCCTTGTGGTGATCAGCATTGCAGGCAAAAGCCATATGTGTTTAAATAAAAAAAAAATCTCTTTATTTCATTTGCTGTTTTAACTGGATGGATAACTTTTGTGCCTGAAGACAGAGGGAGAAAAAACACAGAAATAATTAATTGCCTCTGTTCTCGCGGCTGCTCCGTTCCCCCTCCAATATGGAGTGCTTGTCAGCTTTCCTGATAAATGACTGCGTGTATTTGCATAGATTCTACATTAACACAAAAATTAGTTTTATTTGTGGAACACTAGTTTACATAATAATATAAAACTGAGCGTTATTGATTATGTTCCCAAGCATTGGCGATTTTTAAAGGGAGTGTTGATTGTTATTTTTAAAGATATGTTCAACCTATTTCTGAATTTGAACTTTTTTTTGCTTTAGATAGATTTGCATGAGCAAGACAAGCATATTTATAAAATTTTAAAGTTTTAAAAATTCTTGCCTGGATGTGTCCACGTCCCAAGGTTCTGACTTTAAACGTTTGGCGTGGAATATTCTCAAACGCTCACCGGCAACACACACGCCATCTGGGCGGGCTTCACAGTCCTGTCGCCAGGAGGACAGACACTGCGCTGCGACCTCCTTTGCAGCCAGACTCGGGGTGTGCCTGAGGGCCAGCGTCTCCGTCCTCGCCCTGTTTCCTGAACGCGCTCAATCACTGGATCCCCATAATCCAGGCTTGAAAAACACACCCTCCCGCCGGCGGGCGCCGGGTGGGTGCTGGGAGCGGCCCCCCCTCCGAGGCAGCCGAGATGCTTGCTCAGCCTGCACCCTGGCATCTGGTCGTCTGGAGGCGACCTGCTAATTACGAGCCATCGTTGTCTCTGCCGCGCCAGGGAGAGTGCGGATACGTTCCCGGCGGCCGGTTCCATCCCACGTCCTTCCGTACAAGATGCTCAGTCCTCAGGAAACCAACTGCACCCGGAGTGTCTGCACTTCTGGCCGGGGGACACCCCGGGTGCCGGCTGTCACGGCCCAGCTAATGATGACAAATACGCTGCTGCCTGCAGATTGCAGAGCTCGCAGGCTGTGGAGGAAGGCCCCCAGACCACCTCTCTTCAGAGGTGGCTTAGCCTTGCCATGGTCATTTCCGTGTCTGTGTCTTTGAAACGAAAGTCAGAGCCGTGGCACAGGACGCCGACATACCTCTTCCAAGTTCAGGGTTCTGCGTGGTCTGCAGCGCTTTCCACTCGAGGGCTGGAGCGTGCTCAGATGAGAAACTCCAGGCACCAGATAGTTCACGGCCCTCTGGAGTATGTGTCTGCGCTCTGAGAAGAACTCGGGCAGTGTGAATGACCGAGAAAATTGTCCAGATTGTTTAGGCCAGAAAGCAGGCTGGTGAAATCGGCGGGGGGTGGCGTGGGGGCAGGGATGGATCTTTTCTTTCTCTTCAGCTGAATGGTAAAACCTCTCTTCTCCTGCTGTGTGGTAGGCCCAGCCTGTCCCAAATAAATGGTTATAGATATATTTCTTTAAGACTCTGGATTATTCCAAAATAATTTAGAGAATATTCGTTGCAATTGATTGTTTCCTCTGTTGTCAAACTTGAGCTTTTGTTTTACGTTGTTACTTTATTCCATAGAAACTTGTTTCCGTGTTACGAGACATGGCCCTATGCAGATGGTCCAAGGTGAAGACGAACACCGGTAACAAATGACTACCGTTAACCACAGTGTGATGTGGGGAGAGGGGCGCACTGCCTGTTAAGTGAGGTGACGTGTACTTGACAAGTGCAGTCTTAGGTTCCGCTCACTAAACACTTGCACACGCATTAACACATCCGATACTTGAAGTAATTTTTTGCGTTGAGAGGAATGGGCGGTAAAAACCAGAGACAGCTGCCCTGGCCTGGGAGGCGCAGGGGGCCGGGCCGTAGCCCCGAGGACAGGAAGGAAGGTCGTGGGTGGGTCCCCGACTGGGACACGGCTGAGAGGCGTGGACCCCGATCTGGCCGGTGCTTCTCCCCCTCCCTTCCCCTTCTCCGAAGTTGGTACGCATGTCCTGGGGTGAGGGTAAAAAAAGAAAAAAGAACGGGGACAATCACTCGATGAGTATTTAATCTCTTCTAATCTGCACAGCAGACACCAGTTCCCATTAACAAACAGGCTGAGATTAGAAAGGTTAATTGTCCTAACAAGGGTCACATGGCCGTTGCAGAGCCGGGCCTGTCTGCCTTCAGCTGCTCTTAGCGTCGCGGCCCCTGGGCCCATAGCATGGGGGGCCTGTGCACATGCGTGTACGCACGTGTGTGTGATTGTGTGCGTGTGTGTGAGGTTGTGTGCACACGTGTGATTGCATGTGTGCGCGGTTGTGTGGTTGTGTGCGTGCACGTGTGTGCGTCCTGTCTGGTCCCGGCCGCAGCTTTGAGCGGCTGCTGCTGGGACGTCGGCGTTGCCCTGAAGAGACCCCTCCCCCAGGCTCCCAGTCGCATCACGAGTGTGGCGGTGTGAGGAGACGGAAGCAGCAGGTTCTCTATAGGAACTTGCAATGTGTGGATCGATCACAGGGACAAACCAGAAACTCTGTGCGTGCTACTTAGTGAGTGTCACATTGGGCCGATTCGCCTAAAGAACCACTTCATCCCAAAACCTAAGGTCGCCGGGACACGCCCTCACCAAGCGGTGAGGAGAGACGGCTGCTTCAGGCACTTGAGTAGCGCACCCTCAGACTTTCTGGTACAACACTTTATAGTGTGCTTTCCTTTATGATGTTCTCTTGCACGTGTAGGTTTACTCTGTGGCCTTTCGGTGGAAGACACGTTGAAAATGCCTTTTATCACAGACTCGAACAGGGTGATTTCCAGGAAAGCTCCGTGAAGGCCAGCTGGTGTTACCCCCGCTAGATGTCTCTTCGGCAGCGACGCCGTGCTGGGGTTTCCCGTGGCACATCTGACCGTCACGCGTGCTCTCTCTGCGCGCACCGGGATTTCAGGACTCTGCTCGCGGTTACTGGTCAGCGCTAACGCTTAGTGACCTGTGACGGCCCCACTGTGTGTGCGAACACAGAGAATGCACAGTGGACATCACATTGCAGCGTGTCATGAATCGGCGGGGGGCGGGGGAGAGACGCCGTCACCGAGGGTGGGCGCCCACCGCGCCCCGCCACTGCCGGGGGGACGCTCGCTGTCCGCTCGGGGGGCTGCCGGCACTGGCCGGTGGCTCTCACTGGGAGGGCCCATCCCCACCGGAGCCCAGAGCTTTGTCCTTGAGAGTCGCGCCCTCCAGTGCCTGTTCCTCCTTCTGCCTTGTCCTGCGCTCTCCACAGAAGTCAGCCCTTTGCAACGAAGGCATTCGCGAGGCCCCGGGCTCTCGGCCGTGACACCTGGAGCAGGTTCCCGGTCCCCTCCCCGCCGAGGGCGGGGCCTGGAGCCCGTCACTCCCAGGACCGGCCAGCGAGCTCAGGGTAGAGGGGCCTGGGGGGGGGGGCGTGGCCTTGGCAGCGGGGGGGACGGCTCCATGGCCCCGCTGGTAAATGCCTGTTGACTGGGTGTCAGCAGCCACAGATATCTCCTCTGTTTGAAAATGCGCGGCTGGGCCCTGAGCACACGACTCCTCTCCAGCCTGTGCTACAGTGCCGGTCTTATAGTGCCACGTTTTCCCGTGCTCTGGCTTGTAATAACCAGTCATACGTTGTTTGGGATATGAATTGGCAAGCATAATGGTTTCTTCTTAAAATTTCTCATAGGCTACATATAGAACATCCATAGCGAAACAGAATTTAACTCTAACAAATTTGCTGTTCTTGCTCAGCCTGCGTCTGAAGAGGCTAATCTACTTAATAAGGCCTCTGGGTAGATTAAATTCACTAAATATTGCACAGCCTTTGTAGGTTTTTGCCCTGACCTTCAAATACTAGTTTTTATGGCTCCTTTGATTCCATAAACTAATACCCTCATTAAGTGTGAGGAAGATACAGTTTATATTTTACATATGTATCAGTTTTGCTTTGTCAACAATTTTTTTTGCCTACAAATGGAATCTATAGGTTTCCCATATATTTGAAAAATGCACAAAAGAACTAACAAATTCTGATGTACATAAGTGTGGTCGTAGTTTTACAGTATTATTGGAGCAGTTTCCATATTCATATTCCTGCCTTTTGGTGGGAACGTTGATCTCTAAACGACTCAGCGTGAAGGGGAGTGAACGCTTTCTGGAAGCGCTGTGTTTGGTGAAGGTGAGGCCCCGGGAGAACGCAGTCCGCCCCGGGGTCTTCCCGGAAGCGACGCGCAGAGCCGCACGTGCGGGGCCCGGCGCGGGTGCAGGGCCGCCCGCTCGCAGTGCGCACGCTGGTGGCGGGCACGTCCGTCCTGGCTACTTTGCAGTCACACGTAACCGAGCGACAGCAGCCGAGTGAGCAATAAAGCACGGAGTGCGTTTCTGGTATTTCACTGCGAATTGTGGGGAGGAACACACCTCCTACCTCTCTGGCTTGTTTGTTATTTTAGGGCCTTGGGCACGTGTTTGCATTGGCCACGCCCTTTGTCCTCGGAGGGGACGTTTCACTAATACTTCCTGCACCTTGGCCACGACGTCTGGGCGACGGCACACAAAGGCAGCCGGCCCAGCACCCGCGTCCTGCAGCCTGGGTCTGGGACGGGGGGGGGGGGGGGGGGGCGGAGGTTGCGCACAAAAGAAACCCTGTAGAGCCGGTGCCCTCCGTCTCCCTCCGCGGGCGGCCCCTGCAGCCAGAGGCGTGGGCGCAGGAATCTGAATGCGCGGGCGGTGGCCTGATGAGCTCGGTCTGCGTGTCCGGAGTCTATCAGTCGGCCGCTCCATTGTGCGCCGGTCCCAGCCGGGCTGGCGCGTTCTGCCGAGCATACTGAGGGGCTAATGAGGCCCTGAAGCCGGGGCGGCGCTCGGCCTCGGCGTGATTTATTCGGGCGGGCTGGTCCGGCTCCTCGGGCTTCCCGAGCTCCTGCGCCAGGACGCTCGTCTTTCCCCAGCGCTGTGTGGGTGCCGTTCCTCCGCTCTTGTGTTTGCCTGACGGGCACTAAAAACGAATGGGCGTTCCAGATGCTGCAGCGTGCACCTCAGAGTGGGGGTTCACGTTCCGTGTTCTGGCCCCGCGTGGGGGGGATGCTCTTTGCTGCTTTTCTTTCTGGTTGATAATCTCAAAATGTTGATGGCCCTGGCAGAGAAGTAATGGGGTAGAAACCCCTGAGAAAAGGCTCTTTTAAAAAATGTAACACTGGGAAATAAAACTGGCGAGGAAAGTATTTGAAAATTATTAACGGAAGATGGAAGATTCCTGTTTCTGAGTTAGGGTTCCCAGTGAAACGAAAAAAAGGGTTTTTTTAGCATCCGATGAGGAGCCTCCTGTGTGCAGGCTGCTCGGTGCTTAGCTCAGCGCCCTGCCCGGCCCGCGCTGGGCGCTCCGCGGCCCAGGGGCGTGCACACTTCCTGGCGGTCCTCCCGCCTCCCTCCCGCTTCCGGCGGTGGCGCTCCTGTCCCGCGGTGAGCATCTGGTGGCTCCGGGGGGCCTGGGGAGTGTGGGCCCACCGAGGTGGGGCCCTGGAGTCGCTGCAGCTGGGCGGTTTCGTAGCCTAGGTCCTGTTTGCTCTCTCGCTGCATCCGAACTACAGCAGCAGACTCCGTGGAGAACTGTGACTTCACCTGTCATTCTCTAGAACGCAGAGAGCCAGGACCTTCTGGGCCGGGAAGAACTTGGGTCACCTGCCCCAGACACCCACACCAGTGTGGGGCGCCAGCCGCACCGCCCCGGTGGGGACCTCGGAACTCGTGGGAGAGCCTCGTGCCTCACCACGAGACACGCAGTGTCCCCCTCTGACGAGTTCTAGCCCTAACTCCCACCCAGACCTGTAGGGGCCAGAGTGCGTCACTCCCCCCTCAGCTTGCCCCCTGCGTGGAAGTCGCCCAGACCCCCCTCTGACACGTCCTCGACCCCGGAGAAGAACGCTGCAGGGCCATGGTCATTGCTTGGGCCTTGAGAACACCTCCTGTTTCGTTGTGGAGGCTTTGGGTTTTTAAAGCGACAGAGAACGAGCCGGTACGGTGAGTCCTGACTCGGGGCGATGCGCGTGCGCGGTGCTCGTCTCCGCTGCTGCGCTCCGGCCTCCGAGCAGCGCCGCGAGGCGCAGGCACCGCGGCGCCGGCTCTCCCGGGGCCCAGCGCTGCCGCTCGGAGACGCTCGGTCGCAGCTCCGAGGTGACGGAGCCAGGAGTCCGTGGAGCTGGCCTTGGTCGGCCCGCCCTTCGGAACCCAGATTCCAGAGCTCACGCCCGGCCGTGCACGAGACCTGCCCCACGTCTGCCGTCTGGCCTGGGAAGTAGGGACAGCAGCACCTACCGCCCGGGACCGTGCACGCATCAGACGAGTCGACACGCAGAAAAGCTTAGAGTTTCCTATCCGAGCTCATAGGTAGCTACACGGCAGAGCTCAGGCCCCGCCTGCCCTGCCTCTGGCCCCCGTGCAGTCCAGCCCCGTGCGCAGGTGGCCAGCCATCTGCTCGGTGGGCGGGCACGTGATCGTCAGCGCCCCGTTCCCGCGGAAGGCGGGCCGGTCCAGCCAGCTGTTCCGCCAGCAGGGGCGACACTCGACACTCGGGGTGGGCGAGCGGGGGTTGTTCGCCCTGCGCTTCCCCGTAGAGCACGTGCGTGGGTCCCAGGCTCCTGTCCGCAGCCGGGACCGCCCCCAGCCTCAGACTGGGCGCCCGGCCGCCTCCCCCCCACCCCACGCGCCTCAGCCGCCCTGAGCCCTCTCCCGTGTGCCCCTCCTCTGCCGCCCCGTGCCCCCTGCCCCGCCCGCCACCGTCACCTCGGTCGGTCTCTGTCCTGTGGTTCCCGTCGCTCTGTGTCTGTCTGTCCCTTCTCCGACCCGTCACGGAGAGGCCGTGGGGTTGGCCTGCTCAGGGACCCCTTCTGCGATGTCCGTCTCCTGCCCGGAAACCTTAGGTGGACTCCCGCTTCCCGCGGCGGGGGGGGGGGACGGGGCTGAGGCGGAGGGCGGGAAGGAGCCCCTCCCGGCGCTCGGGGGGCTGCGCTGTCTGGTCGCAGTGGTGTTCACGTGTTGGCGGGCGCCTGCCACCCTTGCCTGTTCCCCTGAAGACGGATTCTTCCCCAAACACAGGTCTCCCTCCGCCTTCTCACCTCTTCCTTTCCCACCCCTCAGAACTGCGCTTCTTCCTGAGATCCGCCGAGCCCTGTGAGCTTCCTAATCCAAACGGCCTTTCGTTCTCGCTAACCGTGCACCGTGTGACTTCTCTACCCTTGGTACAGTACAGATGAGTGCTGTAAGAAAACACACACACATTTAAATGTGTAAATGCTTCTTGTCTCCCAAATGGATTCAGAACTCCTGGGCGGCCACCTCTTCCCTTTCCCCTTGCGCGCAGACGCCCAGTGTGGGGCTGTCTGCAGAGCAGACGACCGGCGTGTTGCCGAGGGATCAGACTCACCGTAACTTTAACGCAGGAAAATGTAGGAGGGCCCTGACCAGCGTGGCTCAGCTGGGCAGTGCCCCACCACGTGGAAGGTCACCAGGTCAGAGCATGTGTCTGGGGGTTCAGTCCCCAGTCGGGCCGCGTGTGGGAGGCAACTAGTTGATGTTTCTCTCCCTGTCTCCCTCCCCTAGCTCTAAAATAAATAAACAGGATCTCTTTAAAAACAAAGGAGGAAGATTAAGTCAGCTCCAGCGGTCACAGGAGGCCCTGGCGACAGCGTCCAGAGAGGCCGTCACACTCTGGCGACAAACCAGTCGGACGGGCGTTCGCTCGTCCTATGTCGTCCAAGAGAAACAGGATCACGTGACCTGTCGCGTCCACCAGACCCCTGGCAAGGGCTTCTGTTTTCTTCCCCGGTAACTACTGGAAACCAAACTGTGGGGGGTAGATGGGCCTCCCGCCCAGCCGGCCGGGCTGCCGCTGCGGCCCTGGTCCTGGTGTCCCAGAGGAGCGGTTTCTGGCTCTCCTTGCGTCCCCGGCCGCACACGTGCCGGTGCGGGACCTCCTGTTCCCATCAGACAGGTTGTTCCCTGAAGGCCCTCGCCCTCAGCACAGCTCACACACGCGTCTGCATGCGGGACATTCGGAGAGATCTGAGGTAGTGACTTGCAGCGCTGCAACACTCACGAGTTACGGAATCTCCAGAATTAAGTGCATGTACAGAGTGTTTGAAAATTATAAAATCGTAAGAACGGGGCTGCTGGTGGCAAATGGATGTCTCACCTTGGCGCGAGCGTGAGGCTGCAGGTGACGGACAGCGAGGTGGCAGGCGCACGCCGACCGACAGCGGCAGGGAGGGCGCACGGGCAGCAGGCGGCGCGCCAGCGAGCAGGGCGGAGGGTTAACTGAGCAGCAGGCTCCAGCCGCGCGCCTGGGCCCCGTCGGCATCAGAGGCCCGGGCGGGCTGGAGACCGAGGGATGGGGAAAGGTGTGCGTGCGAGCCGCAGTCGGCACGGGGACAGGGTCGGACCGGCCGTGCTGGTGTCAGAAAGAGCAGGCCCTTAGACTAACACAGACTCACCAGCGATACAGAGAGACACTTCATGCCTGTAAAAGGGGGGACGCGTTGGGGAGACACACGCAGGCGTCACACACATGCAAGTGCGAGTGTGCACGTGCCTAACAACAAAGCCCAACAGACATGACGCAAAACCCGAAGGAAATACAGGGGGCCGTAGCCAGCCCCTCAGCATGTGCAGACTCTGCCCCACTGTCACCGGCGGGCAGACGGACCGGGCAGGAGGTCAGCGGGGACACGGCAGCACGGCGGCGGGAGCCCTGCGGACCCAGCAGACGTCTGTCAGCCGCCGCCGCACCCCCCCCCCCCCCCCCCCCGCGGCAGAACTCCCCTCGAGCACACGAGTGGCGTCCCCCCGCCCGGAGCGCACGCGAGGCCGTTAAGTGAGCCCCGTAAGGTCAGAAGAACGTCAGTCACACGGTGTCTTCTCCGGCACAGTGGGGCCTCGCTGTGAGTCAGTCTGCAGGTGGTGCACAGCGGAGCTGGTGGGTGCTTGGAGCGACATCCGAACTCACAGGTGACTTGCAAACCGTGTCCCGTGATCGGAAGGAACCCAGGCTGGTCCAGCCGCCTGAAGAGACGGATTTGGGTGGTGAAGATGGGAGTGGGGCAGGGCGTGCCGGTTTCCTCCAAAAAGCCCGCCGTTTAAAATAAGGAGCATATTTACATGTGATCCCCAGGGGCCGCAAGCAAGACCCACAGGTAGAAGTTATAGCCCAAAATAAGGGCAAATACTCCAGCAGTCCTTTCCAGCGAGACCCAGGCAGTCCTGTCGCTCACGTGTTGTGCCCCTTCAAGTGAAGGTTTAACGTCTCACGTGGGAGAGTCACCCAGTAACATGTAATAACAGTGCTTTCCAGAGCATTCCATCCCAGGAAATGCCTTTTCTCGAACAACCCAGGAGCTCAGCCCGGGCGCGGGCAGCCCCGCCCTGCTGGGTTTGCGCTCGGAGCCTGGGGGGCGCACTCCCTCCTCCAAGGAGTGCCCCCTCCCGCAGACAGCCGAACACACTGCTCTAAAACCTCGTGTGTGCTCTCCTCACGCTTTGGAGCTCTTCCTAACTTCATTAAGCGAACCCCTCATGGCCCGAACTTCTAGAGAGGCGCGTGGTCAGCTCTCTCCTCAGTCTGCGGACCAGTCACACACATTGCAGACCACCCACACAGCCACTCAGATGGCCCAGGTGTGCTCAGGTGTGCAGCCTTCACAACGCAGGTGTAGGGAGCTAAACAGGTGAAAGCCCAAGACCCGCCCCAGCAGATTTCGAGTGGTGAAGGCCGCCGCTCGCAGGCACACAGCCGGCGTCCAGAGGGGCCTCCTGGGGCCGGGGGCGGGAGCGGAGGTTCCCCTGCTGTGTGTGACCCTGCGTGTGCGCACCCAGAATCGGGCCGCCATGTGAATCTCTCTCGCTAGGCGTTCTTAACTTCACTGAGACAGTGGTTCCATTACTAGAGGGTAGACATTTCAAAAACGATTCTAAAAAGAAAATTGCTTTCATGTGCCATGTTTTCCCAGCGTGTAAGGGCACTGTGGGAATGGGTGAGGTACGTGCCTTTACAGCCGGGTGCTCCTTTAGCAAACCGCCCTTCCTTCGAGACCGCTGGTGCCCTCACAGAGCCGAAGAAGCTGGCGGCCGGGCCGCCTGGTGCGCCGCACGCTGAGCGTGCGCGTCGGGAGACCCGCCCAAACCCGCGTGCTGCGGCTCTCAGTGGTCTGTCTGCTGAGTATCGGCCCCCCGGTTTAGGTGCCACCCGGACCCTCAGAGATGGGACACGGGGGGCAATGAGGTCTAGACTCAAATATATCTAGGAGACTTCAGGTTATTTATTTATAGTCTTACCTAACATTAGATAACTAAATACCTTTGTGCTTTTCCATTAATTTTCTACCAGGCATTTAAAGAGAGGTCTATTTAAAATGAAGTCCACTTGAATGAATACTTATGGTTTTGGCTTATTAAACTTTCTTTGTAAGATTGTTTCTTCATTTTTAACTTGAACATGTGGTTGGTTTATGTGTCTTTTCCCTGAACACACTGTAGAAGCGCAGAATTCCTTAACGCTGGGTGTATAGCAGTGCAGGTTTCAGCATCCCTCGATTTGTACGAAAGCTCTGTTCGCTAGAGGTCACACAACATACATCTCGTGACAGAAGCGCCTTGCAGATGCTCAGCAGACGTGCTCCTCCTGGCCGTTGGGAACTGCTTGCTTGCGGGGGCACCTGACTGTTCACGTGGGTCTAAGACTTAACCTGTAACACGCGGTGCTCCCGGGGCTGGCGGTGCTCCCGGGGCTGGCGGCTGTCCGTAGCTAACCCTGTCTCTGCCGTGTCCAGTGAGAGCTGCCTGCCCGTCTTCCCCGATCCCCCCCCCCCCGCCCCGGTGTGGCAAACCGCTGCTGGCTGCTGTGCGGCTCCCTCCTCCCCCGGCAGGTCGGCTCCCGTGCAGCACCCAGCGCTGAGGGAGCGGAGCAGGGGTCCGATGGTGTCGGTGCGTGGGGACAGCAGTCATGGTGACACCTCACTCGTCCCCATGAAGACATCGCAATGTATGGGGTGGCCAAAATGTCCATTTATTTTTTCCATGGAATAAAAGATACATTTTTCATTTTCACCAAATAACTTTATTGATTAGGATATTTTGAGTGTGTCAGCTGTCTCCCTCGTGGTAGAATGTTGACTGTTCTCAGTTAATGTCTCGCTTTGGTCGCTGTCAACTTCAAACGGTCTACCCGACCGTGGGTCATCGTCCAGCGAGACATCTCCAGCACGGAACTTCACAGACCACTTTTGACACGTTGGGTCAGTCACAGCACCTTCTCCGCACTCTGCACAAGATTCCATTTGCACTTCAGTTGCATTTTTACCTTCTTTGAAATAAGAAAGCATCACACGCTGAAAATGTTGCATATTTTCTTCCATCTTCAATGTTAAAATGGCTGCACAAAAATTGACCGATTTTGTTAAGTTTTTTTTAAATACATGCTGATGTGACAGCTGTCACAAAACAATCTAAATTGTTTCCAACGAAGCTAAAGACAACTAAACCACTAGAGCCCTTGTTCAGAGAAAACCACACACACTTTTTGGCCGCCCCAGTATTTGTCTGGGAGATGGCTGGAGCCACCGTGAACGACAAGATGCTTTTCCTAAAGCCGGGGGAGAGCAGGGGCCGCACGGAGCACTCGTTTAAATCTCCTACAGGATCTTGAAGAGAAGAAGTTCAAAATCACGTGCTCCAGTCTCCTTAGTAAGTTGTACTTTCTCCTTGGTTATTAATTTAGCCAAAGGCACTGAGAAAATATTTTTGCTTCACACCTGCATTTTCTGAGAAAGTCAGTATTTAAAAACACTAAAACCACCGTCGTCGGTCAGCGACAGGGAATGTCGGGCTGGCGTCGGATGCAGTTCCCCGGTGCCAGGGCCGGGGGCGCCGCCGCCTCCTCCCCGTCTCGGAGGGGCAGGCGCGCCCGGCACACGCCGCGTGCACACATGCGCCGTGGGGCCTCTCGGCCGAGGCCTGGGCATCGTGTGGTCCTTCAAAACACGAGCACTCGGTGGGAGCCGCGGGCCCGCGCCAGGCAGCCCAAGAGCAGGGTTTCCCCGCCCTGCGCTGGAAACCGGGCCGGTTACAGCCACTCGTAAGGAAAAAGAGACGGTTCTGCCGTAAGCAAACTGTTTTGTTTGTTTCGTGTTTGCCTAATGGAAAGAACATCGGATGCCGTGCTCTTCGCAGCGCTTTCCACGGAGACGCTCCGATCTGCACGCCCGGGCGGAGCCCCTCGTGTTCTGTGTTCTGTGTTCTGTCGCGGTGTCAGCTCTCTGGCTTGGGCGGCGCCCTGCAGCGTGGGGCAGGAGAAGGCGCCCCAGTGCGTGGGTGTGGGCGCTGACCCGGGCGAGAGCGGGGCTCTGTGTGTGCAGAGGGGTAACCCAGAGGCCGCGGCCCCCTCCCCCGCCCGCTCAGCTGCTCTGTTCTCAGGTGGGGAATAATGGCCGAGTAAAGCTGCTTTTCTGTCTCATTTTTCTTGCTAATTTACACGTTTGAGCCATTTTTTTGTTTGCTGCCCTTATTTGCTATTCCCTTTTGTCCAGGCATCGTTCTCTGCTTGCCTCGGGCCCGAGAGCTAATTTGAGCTTCTCTAATTACGTCGTGTTCTACACCTGTCTGCATGTCACGCACCCCCTGTCTCCGAGCTTAAGCCCCCCGTCCTTGCAGAGCAGCCAGTCCTCACACGCGGGGAACCTGTGGCGTCTCCCCCTCCCGGAGGGAGGGACACAGTGCCCCGCCGAGCTGTCCCAGCAGCGCCGCCTCCCCAGCGCAGGCAGACGGTGGAGTGAGGGCCTTGTGGAGCTCTGTCCCCCGCGGTGGTCCTCACCGGAGAGCCGGTGGGGCCCCGAGTGGTCGGCGTCCGCCCGCGGCCTGCTGCATCTGGGTGGGCCCGCTCTGACGGGTGCCCCCGCAGGCGCTGTTCCAGACGTCACCTGCTTCAGGCAGGGGATGAGGTGTTTAACCTCCGCGACAGCTGCCCTGCAGGGCCAGCGCTCGGTGCTGTCCTGGGCCCAGCAGCCCTTCGTGCTGCGGCTCCTTCCCCGCGTCACCCCTGCGTGTCCCGCCCAGAGCTGCGGCTTCAGTCCAGTTGGGGGTCTGTCTAGGGTCAAGTCAGGGGCTGCCCCACACTCCGCGTTTGCCCCATCAGCCCCTAGGGTGTGACGTGAATGCAGGGCCGTGTGTCCAGGAAGAGGGGACAGGCAGCAGGCCGTCACCCGCTGTGCGGCATGTCCCCTCACTGGTGGAGCCTCCGTGGATGCTCTCGAGCACAGTTTCAGGTGCCCTTGGGGGTGGCCGCCCTTGCAGGCCTGCTGCTAGAAGGTTGTTTGGAGGTCATGGGGCGAGCTGGGGCCCAGGGTGTGGGTGTGGCCCAGGCCTCTCTCCCGGGCAGCCTGCTGCGACGGGCGATGACCCGGAGGCTCGGGCCGAACCCTCCAGGGCATTCATTATTTTTGACGAGATGACAACCCTCTAGGTTAGTTCTCACTCCTCGGGAGGTTTTCTGCTGTTTAAAAAATAATTGTTCATCCTGTAAAGTATTATCACAGGGAGTGGAAGCTCATTTTCAGGGAGCGGTCCGCCAGAGGCCTGCAGGCACCAGCTCCCTGCCGCTCCCGGAGCCAGAGCCTGGGGAAGGGTTTTCCGGGTCCCGGGCCATGGGGCCGCTTTCTGTCCCCTTTGTCCGCACCGTCAGCTTCTGTTTCTGTGGGTAAATGCCTCCAACTATATTATGTCACTGCCGAGAAAGTGACCTAGTTCCAAAACGAGGAGAGGACGGAATTGCGCTCATCAGCACCTCCCTGCGTGGGGTGTCCCCAGGGAGGGCAGACGGGGGGGGGGGGGGGGGGGCTCTCAGAGCTGCGCGCTCACACAAAGTGAAGATTTATCTAAAAATAACACTTTCATTGTTCCTTTCTTACCTCCTCAGCCCATTAATAGGTACTTCAGTATCATGAGAGTTTTCATAGTTTAATCCCCTTTCAAAAGCTTCTCAGAATAAAAGCCCTGAATGGTCCTCAGCATTAATGTGATGTGACTTCTGTACAATGTGGCCTGAAACTCTGGGCGGCGGGCTTCTGCTGCTCACCCTCTTCACCGGGGCGGTGGGCGGGGGGCGGGAGCTCAGTGTGTAGTGGGCGGCTGGTGGGAACCACTTTTGTTGCTTTCTAATAGCATAGTTTTCCAGTTTAAAAAGATTGTATTGTCATGGCGATGTAATTTTTAATCTCAACAACATCACTTTGGGTTCTTGGATAATTTTTTCATCGTAAATGCCTCATTAATGTTGGTGTAAAATTTTCAAAGCCGTGTTTACAGTCTGTGACCTGCGAGGACTGGAGAGCCGGCGTGCAGCGGGCCTGGCAAGCGCGGCTCGGGCCGGACGGGGTGCGGCCGGGGACATCTCCGAGTGTGTCGGGGCCGCAGTGGCCTGGACGCGAGGGCGCCCTTCCCTGTGCTGTGTTGCCTCTGGAGGCTCGCCTGCCTTTGCAGACCTCGTGCCGGGTGAGTGTGAAGCCCGCGTCTGCGAGCCACTCCGTCCTGGGCTCGTGTGTCCCACACCCAGCTCGTCTCAGCCCCTCACACGTCCACAGACCCCCACTACGGGGGGGCCTACGACCCCTTTAAATGGCAGGTGCCTTTGCTGGACGGCAGTGCTCCCGCTCTCCAAGGGCCCTGTGCGTCTGTGCGCTCGCCTGCCTGGGGGCACATGCCTGGGGGCACCCTTCCTCAGGGAAAACATCGTGCACTTAGTTTGAAGAGGGTTTTCGGGTCCCTGCTGGTGCAGAGACTGTGCTGGGACACCGCCGCGAGCGCCAGAGCAGCGCGCCCCGCCCTCTGGGGCTGTGGCAGCGGAGCTCCGTGGGTCACGGCGTGGCGTCAGGTGCCCTGGCGGGCAAGCTCGGGGGGCTTTCCCGGAGAGGGACTGGGGGTCGCCCCGTTGAAGACTCCCTGCTGCAAAAACATTTTGTGTGTATTTTCATTCCAAAGAACTGGAAACACACGTACTCACAGTTCTGACCCAACACTTACAGACACAATGGAAGTTTCCACTGATAACATCGTAAGTAAGGGGACAGGCAGGAAAGGGCATCTGGAAAGAGAAAGGAGTCTCATCTCAAAGGAGAGTTTCAGGTGAATTTCAGGTGTTGTTCGTGGGCAGGAAACTGTCCTTCTCAGCTCCGTTTTCTCTGGCGTCTTCGGCTTCGTTCCCGTGCAAGGCCTGTCATCAGACTCACCTGCGGGACTCGAGGGCCGGTGCGGACCTTCCGCCCTCAGGGCGGCAGAGCCCGGCCGCCGGGCCCCACGGGCCTCTGAGAGGCCCTTGCGCCCGTTCCTCCCAGCGCCCGTTCCTCCCAGCGCCACGCTGTGGGCTCACCGCGCGGCTCGGAGCCCGGCAGGCGTGCACGCGGCCCGGGTGTGCGCCCCGGCCGGCGCGGTGAGCCCGCAGGCGAGCTGCTCTGGGGCCCCCGGTGCTGTGCCTGCAACAGCTCGCCCGTGGAGGGCTGGGGGGAGCCCACAGACCCGCGCAGCTTGCCCCCTCCTCTGTAGGTGCTGGCCGTGGAGAGGGGAACAGAGCAAACCAGGTTCGGGGTGGCTTTTCTAGGTATTTTAAGCTTTAGGAAAACAGACATTTAACAAAGTTCCATTTACATATTACAGTTCCATATTACATTTAATATGTAACGTATATTTAACAAAGTTCCATTTCTGAGTGTATAAAAATATAGCTAACAATATTGTCTACCTTTTGAGGTAATAATAACAACTGTCCCCCATGGATTAAATGGTGATTCCCTTTTAAAAATAATGTCTTAAACATTATTAATGTTTTAGACAATTATGTCTAAAAACCATGTCAGGGTTTTCTGGTTTCCAGTGTAGTTGGAAACAATATAA
Source organism: Phyllostomus discolor (assembly GCF_004126475.2). Lineage (NCBI taxonomy): Eukaryota > Metazoa > Chordata > Mammalia > Chiroptera > Phyllostomidae > Phyllostomus > Phyllostomus discolor. The sequence continues at coordinate 1,907,719 of NC_040913.2, read as the reverse complement.
ATTTAAAGGTATATTGTTAGCCTGCAGATTAGCAACCTTTAGAAGTCTTTATGTTTTCTCTGCAATAAATCAAATTTGTTGCTTTCAAAACTAATGCATTTATTGTTTTACTACATATAAAGGTAATGCTTGCTTGCTAACAAACAAAAATTGTTATCATTTGTAATACCACAGTTTTTCAAAATCAGTATCCACGTGTAGGTTGGCACATTTTTATGTACTTACATGGTAGCATGCAGATTATTGTACAGTTTTGTTCACAGAACAATGTAATATCAGCATAGTTTTGTATCAGTAAGTGTACAGGTACATCATTCTTTTTAGCCATTACATATTATTTCGGTTATCAATACGATAACCAATCACCTACAGACAAATATTTTAATTTTTCTTCCCAACGAGTAATTTTGTAAGTACTCCTTTTTACGTACGCTCATATCCTCATAGACGTGCCAGTTTCAAGAATTCTTGTTTGGTCTGACCCACGTGGCTTAGTTGCTTCGGCACCATCCTGCAAGGTGAGGGGTAGCTGGTGTGGTCCCCAGTAGGGGCCCGCACCTGGGGTCCAGGCTGGTCCCTGGTTGGGGGCGCAAGAGAGGCGACCGACAGCTGTCTCTGTCTCACGTCGATGTTTCTCTTCCTGTCTCTCTCCCGCTTCCCCTCTCTGTAAGAATGGATAGGTCAGATCTTTAAAAAAAAGAATTCTTGTTTCATTTTGTTTCTGTGGCTTTCGTACATATTACTTTGCCCCCGACGGTCCGTGCCGGCACCTGGAGCGCACGTGCGGGCGCAGGTGCCGCTACTTTTCCGTCAGCGCACGGCATTATCATCGTCACTACTAATGATTGTCGGTAGCCTGATTGTCCCAATGGCTTTCATGGTGCACGGAAAACCTTTACCTCCCCTGAATCTACAGATTGTAGCCTTGAGATTGCCCGGTAGAATGCTCGCGCCGCCCAGTCGAAATTGTTCCCTGGGAACGAGGAGCGAGCGCCGGTGTGGGACGTGCGAACTGGAAGGACGGAGACCGCGGCTGTCGGCGACAGGCCGGGGAGGGCGTGTGTTTGTGCCACAGAAGGCGGGGGCTGCGAGCACACGCAGTCACTTGCGGTTGGGTCCAGGGACGGTTCACAGTCTGTGTGTCCGTCCTGAATGAGTATTCGGTTTGGAGGAAATACCGTGGATCTAAGATCAGAATGCGAACCACCCAGCCGCATGCAGACCGACCGCTGCCGGCTGACCGGGCAAGGACGAGGAAGCAGCTGGAGGCGCCTGCAGCGAAGCCTGCCCTGGAGGCCCCAGCTCACGACCCCCACGGCCTCTCCTCTCGGCCTTCCTCCCGAGCGACGGCGGTACCGCCTGCTGGTCGAGCGCGGGTTATTCTACAATGATCTCGGGCTTACCAGGCCCGGGCGGAAAGGGCTCCCAGCCTCTCACTGCACCTTTCTGCAGCTTTGGGTACACCCACACGCTTCCCGCCCTCGCCCTGCCCACCACGCAAGGGTTTCCCGTTGGTGCTGGAGCGCACCTCCTGCAGACGGAGCGCCCGCTGGGGCCCCAGGCTCCAGCCCACCCTCTGTGTCCCACCCAGCCCACCCGACTCTACTTACACCTTCTGCTTTTCCGTGGGTAAATGTAAAATTCAAAAATAAGGATTGATCTTTTTGATTTTTAAATAGAATGTTGCTTATTTTTCAGCACTGAATACCAATATTACTATTCAGGACAGGCTTGCACTCGTTGACTTTTAAAAGTCAATGTACATAAACATACATATTATCGTAAAGACTGTAAACAGGCAAAAATCGGAATTCCAAATGACATTCCTCGAAGTCCCTTTCCCCCCCAAGATGCAGCCCGCTACCGCTGGTGCTGCCAGTGCCTCTCGGTAAAGTAAACACGCTTGTTCAGACCCACTGCTGCGCCCACGGGAGTTCAGGTGTGTGGGTGGAAGCTGGCTTGACAACGTGGCTCGTAACAGACACTCGGGTGAGACTGGGGTTGGGCGTAGAGACGGCCAGCCCTGGCCTCAGTGGGAGGTCCTTGGACTTGGGTCCTGCTGCGCTGCAGCCACTCTGAAGCTATAGTCACAGTTGGAAGCGAAAACTGGAAATACGAATTTTACACTGGAAGTATAATCACTTCATTTCACTGCTGACAGTGGGTTTTGACTTGCTAACCCTCTAACTCCTCACTTGCCCGTACAGTGTGCATAAAAGCAGACTCCGTAATCGCTGTGTCAGAAACACACGCAGGCCTGCACTGGACCGAAGGTGTGGTTCGAGCCGGGGGTGCGTCTTGGGAGGGCTAGCCAGAGTGCGCTTTTGAAGAAACAAGGTAAAAATTGTCTTCGTCTCGTAGGGGGATTCCCTCAGTATTTATGTTTTCCTCATGAAAAAAAGTTTAAGCAATAAAACAACTAATAATCCCAGAGGTTTTAGAGAGTTTTAACATCTGAGAAATTTTTTGTGCATGATAGGAGTTTGAGAAAATTATTTGTGGTTTAGTTAGTATTAATTGATTTAAAATTAACTAGCTTTAAAGGTAGAAAGCTGTCTATTTTAGTCTTTAAGTTTCCCTTACAGATTTTCATTTATAAATGTTTTAATTTGTATATAAAAATAGCATCTACTTTTACTTGTGTAATTCAAATTTTGATAACTGATGATAAAAATCAAATTCTTGTAATCATTTAACATCAGACCCATATTAACTCATGAGATTCTCTTAGATATTTTCTGATTTATCCATTAAAAAGTATCTGATTATCATCTATGGCATTATTGAAGGGATTAGCAATATTTTTGTTAGATGTGTCAGCGTGCGAGGTGTCTGACGCGCCGAAGAAGTCGTGTGTAGTAGTACTCTAGCGATGCGTCTGAGGCTCCCCGCCAGAACGGTGACTTTGAGACGCCCCAGTTAGAGAGCACAGGCTGCGCAGTCAGCCAGGCGTGGACGTGCGGCCACTCGGCTCAGCAGGTCTGTGGTGCTCTCACCCCAACATTGGGACCGTCCACACCACCTCGTGGGACCGCAGCAGCGTGGAGCATCCTGCAGGGACTCGCCAGGGCCCTGTGCCCCGCCCCCCGCCCGCCCGTGTTCTGCGGCTCCCTCCCTCGCCCCTGGGTGATTGCTCACGCCTTCTGCGTGCACAGTCAGGATCGGTGATGGATCATTCCGGTCTAATTCCTCCACACAGACAAGGCCCAGTACGGCCCGCTGGGGGAACTAGAGCAGCCCGCTCCTCTGGTTCCCAGCTCTCGAGTCCAGTCCAGGCCTCACCGTGTAACAGCCCTCACCGTGTAACAGCCCTCACACTGTAACAGCCCTCACACTGTAACAGCCCTCACACTGTAACAGTCCTCACACTGTAACAGTCCTCACCGTGTAACAGTCCTCACACTGTAACAGTCCTCACACTGTAACAGTCCTCACAGTGTAACAGTCCTCACCTTGTAACAGTCCTCACCTTGTAACAGTCCTCACACTGTAACAGTCCTCACACTGTAACAGTCCTCACTTTGTACCAGCCCTCACCTTGTAACAGTCCTCACTTTGTACCAGTCCTCACCTTGTAACAGCACTGCCGTCACGCTGTGCGTCATCCCGCCTAACCTCACGGGGTGGGGCCCCTTCAACATCCACCCGGCCGTTGGCCGCGTGCAGCAGGAGGGTCGACCCCTGTTCGCTCCCCCCCAGCTTCTGTGCACGTCCCCCCTTAAAGCTGTCTCCCACGACTGCTCCCTCTCTCTCTCAAACCCGCTCAGATGAGGCTGTGCCTTTGCCACTCCACTGGAAATGCTCTCGTCAAAGTCACGAGTGACTTGGCTGCGTCTGGGGACCAGCCTCAGCTCTGTGTGACACCACCTGTCCCCACTCGTCCTTCGACCTCGTTCCCCTTGGGGTGGCCAAGAGCTTCCTCCGGCCTCATCTGTACAATGGGTCGAGCAGCACTTCGCTGTCTTTACCTCCATTCAGACTAATTCTGCTTGTGGTGCTGTGACAGCTGTCACGTCAGTGGGCGTTTTAAAAAACTTACCAGAATTGGTGAATTTGGTGTAGCCATTTTGATACTGAAAATGGAAAATACTCAACATTTTCAGCATATCATGCTTTCTTATTACAAGAAAGGTAAAAACGCACTGAACTGCGGAAAAAGACGTGTGCAGCACGTGGAGAAGGGGCTGTGATGGACGGAGCGTGTCCCGGTGGCGTGCGAAGTTCCGAGCCCGAGATTGCTCGCTGGACGGTGCTCTACGGGTGTGCAGACCAGTTGAAGTTGACAGCGATGAAATCGAGGCATTAATTGAGAACTGTCACCGTTATACCAGGTGGGAGATAGCCGACACACTCCAAATAGCCTAATCAATCAAGTTATTGGCAAAAGTGGAATATGTATCTTTTATTTTATGGAAAAAACTGAACAGACCCTAGGCCAGCCCGGTCCTTGAGCTGCCAGAGCCCTGCGCTCGGTCCCGAGCTCCCACATTCACTTCCCCTCCCGGTCTGCTGGGCTGACCCGCCTTCCCGGACCGCCCGCAGCGGGGGCCAAGGCTCAGTTCCTGCTCTCGTCCTGTTCCGGAGCTGCTCCCTCGGCCATCCCCTTTAGCCGTGCGCTCTGAAGAGCACCTACACACTGAGCCATACTCCCCCACGCGTGTCTCCAGCCTGAGCCCTCCGTGGGCCTGCGGCCCCTTCCGTGCACCTGCCTCTCGGCCGGTGTGGCCCGTCAGCCAGACGTACTCTGATCCAGGACAAGAGCTCCCCACGGTCCGTCTTATCCAAGTCTCTCGAGACTCCAGCAGTCCAGCTGTTCAAGCCAGAACCGCGGGGCTGTCCTGGACTCCTGTCCTCCTCCCTCCCATCTCACAGACATCAACACCCCCCCCCCAATCTCACCCTTCGCTGTTGCCATAGCGACCGCCTGGGCCAGCCTCTCCTGAGGATTCCTTCATTTCAGATGTATCTTCCACAGTAGAGTGCTCGGATGTGGCCTCACTGAACACCTTGCAGTTGCATCTTTCTTTTTTTTCATCATTACAACTGACCCCAGGGTGGCAAGGACCATTTTAGTAGTTACGGTGCAGCGTGGACTAGAATCAGCTGAAACGCCTGATTGTCTCCATCTAAAGGAATTACTGTTCATTATGACTGTCATTTGCTGAGCCACCTACACACACAGTTTTATCACCACAGCCCCCTCAAGAGAGATGATCGCCCCCCTGGTGGGTGAGCAAACAGTCTCAGAAAAGTTCAGTGCCTTGCTCATCAAGGTCACGGAGCTACAAAGGAGAAGAAACGGCAGAAGAGTTCAGATCTGACTTAGTGACCATCCTGGAGGAGGGAGAACAAGAAACGCACAAGCGTTTAGAAGAAGAAATTCCGCGTGTGGAGGAGGGGGGTGGTGCCGGGTTTGGAGGAGGCTGCTGGCCGTGTTGGAGAGCCCACACGCCCCTGGTGAGCGCGGCAGGGGAAGCCGCCCGAGCGGTGTGAGCAGACCCCCTGTCCTGCGTGGCGATCACCGATCACCGGTCCTCGGTGTGCGGAGGCCGGGGGCGATGCGGAGGGGTGTCTGACGCGGACTCCGGGCGGCGGCGGGGGAGGGGTGGCTGGAGGAAGCCTCTGCAGGCCGCAGCTGCGGCAGCGCCCCGGAAGGTGGTGGCGTTCCAAGTCGCACCGCATGGGGACCTTCCCTGAAAGTTATTTGCGTGCCCAGCACGGACGTTTTGGTGGATTTACCTGTGTTTAGTTCGTCGACTCTCGGGCCTGAAGGAAGATTTTGAAGATTAGGTTTCCCATCAGCCTGTGCAGTAGACGGGACTCAGGCTCGCTTTATTTCCCCCAACGAGCATCCGCCCTGCCCCGTCACCCACGTCACCCACGGCAGGGGTGGGCGGGGCGGCCTTCCGTGCAGGCCGGCATTCACGGCCCGGACGTCCCCAAGAGCCTGCCGACCCGCCCCCATCCTGGACCGTCCGTGAGAGCGCGGGGTTGTGCTGCTAATGCCTAACGCGCACAGCTGCACTCGGGGCACACGGCAACAGGAGGCGGAATCCGCACACAGCGCCCAGGACCGACCGACCTCCGTGGCGCCGGACTCGGCGTCTGTAGGCGGGACTGCCTGAAGGGGGAGGGGTCAACTCCTCCCGAAACGTTCGGTGCCGCTGGATTCAGCCCGAGGAGCAAAGCCTGTCGCCCCGGGGCCGTCCCGCCAGCCGCTTTCCTGGGCGCGTTCTTCGGCCGCAGGGGGCGGACTTCCAGCCACCTGAAGAAGCCGGGTTCACTGTGCCGGTCTGTCCCGTGAACCTGTGAGGGGCGGGGGGGGGGGAGGTCTCACACTTTAGAGCTGGGTCCGCTCTCGGGGCTGCTCTCCCTGCCCCTCCCGCAACCCACGGCACTCTGCCCGGCTCTAAGCTGCTCGCTCTCCCTGCACAGCAGGCTCCTCGCGTGGGCATGCCCGAGTTTGCAGGCTGCCCGAGCCCCGCTTGGCCTCCCCGCCCGCCCGCCCCCGGGGACTCCCACTGCGGACCCCTGGGTTCCTCCGCGTCTCGGTTCGCTGCAGAGAGGCCGGCCCGCGCACGCCGAGGAGCCAGGCCGAGCCGCAGGTTGTTGGCAGACCCGCGGGCCTGCCGGCCGCCACCGCCCTGGGTCCGGCCTGCGGGAGGCGCCTGGGGGTCCCCACAGGGGGCCCGTGCGTGGGAGCCTCGGGTCAGCCCGGGTCCCCGGGAGGCAGGCGTGCGCTCCTCCACCTCTGTGCAGGGTGCCCCCCCCCCCCCGGTTGCATCGGGGACACAGTGTGAGCCTGGCCTGCAGCGTGAGGACGTTGTGGAGATCTGCCCCGTGCTGTGGCGCCCTTCTGTGAGGGCCCTTGGCGTGGGTTTGCGTCCAGCTGAGGGTTCCGAGTGATGGCGCAGCTATTCCTGAGCTGGTGTGGCTTTGTCTTACTAACTTGGTGGCGAGTTTATTACTTTCGTTTCGCCGCGGGCTGTTGAGATTGCACACACTCCGACCCAACGGAGGGAGCTGAAGCGTCTGCGGCGTGCCCGTTTGTTTTTGTTGCCGGTCTTCCATCAGTGTCCTCTTCTCCTTTTGATCTTGTGTTTCACAGATTCCTAAAGGCGATCGTATTTTACATATCCCGGTAAATCACTTCATATCTTTTCACAAGCAGGGTAAATACATAAGTTTTAACACACTCGGGAACGTGTTAAACTTCCTAGCTAGTTTTTGGTTAAATGTCACCTGACTTTAATGAAATGAACAAATAATTTGAAAATATTAATGTTAATTTTTTTATGTTTATGTAATTTTAAATAACCCAGCTGGGTTTTTTTTTTTTAATGTAAAAGTCCCTTTGGGCTTAGACAGGCCTTTTCAAAAGTTTGAGATTAATAAGATTTTATTGCACATCCATCTTCTTTGGCGTTCATAACTACTTGTAGCATATTCTTGTTATGGAGGAGGTAGATGCATACTAAAATTAAGACAGTCTTTAAATTGCCTTCACATAAAACCTGTTTCAAAACAGCAGCCTCCACCCCCCAACGATAACAGACTCCTAAAATCGTTCCTTTTTTCTCCCAGCCTTGACTTCTTGGCTCCCCCTCCTTTAAAAACAAGCAGACCCCAACTCCACGCAGCAGCAGCAGCCGCCCTGGAGGTGGGCGCCGGGGGAGGCCGCGTGAGCGCCCAGCAGACCGCACGTCGCTTGCATTTCGCCGCTCGGCGGGTTGATGTGCTCATTTGCTGATGTGGAATGACGAGCGCTTGCAAAACAGGGTTTGCTTCTCGCTGCCCGCGGACCTGGCGGGGCCTCGCCGAGCCCCGTCAGCAGGTCATTAACTCGGGAGAAAACAGCTTGCATTAATATGCTCTAATCCGGCATAATTAGTCAAATGACTGCGCGCCGGCCAGCCTGTCATGTGCTGTCAGGCTTGGCGTGCTCGCCGGGCGGCCGGTCCCCCTGGAGCGCCGCCCCAGTCAGGGCAAGCTGCTCGCGCGTCCTGGGCTTGAACCCTTGGTCCAGAAGCCGAGGAGAACAGCAGGCACGGGGAGCGCCTCCTAACTCTTTGGCTTACAGTAATCTTTCTCATCAAAAATAGTTTAGTGCGTCGTTGGTTGAGATGGAGTCTCTTTATTTCTGTCATTTTCTGTAGCGTGCCTGTGTCGTACGTACTCCAAGGGCAGTTGCCGTGAGTGTGGAAAAGCTGAAAGTAAGGACCTGCCGCGCGGCCCCTCTGTGGGGGCTGGGCGGCGCGCCCGTGAGCCGTGCACGCGCTCTCCCTCTCCCTCTCCCTCTCCCGTGGGTGAGAGGTGGCCGCCCTCCGCGAGGGCCGCATTAGCATAAATTTACGGAGCGCGCGGTGTGGCGGAGGGATAAAAACCGGCGCTACCTTTGCATTAGCGCCGAATTGCTTGTTGTGCTTTTGGCAATGACAGATAAGTCAGGTTCATTCCCATCGCCACGGAAGCGGTGCTCCAGAATCCAGACGCCTCCCCGAGATGTCACTGACAATAATCTTCAAAGGACGGCCAGCGAAAGTGGGCTGTATGTTTGTAGGATGATATACTACAAATGACAGGAAGAATTATGTGAGTGAAGACGAATCTGTAACATATTATTAAGCAATTTCACGAGAATAACAGGGATAAAAGGATAATGGATGAGGGTGTCATTATTACCTGCATGTAGAGGGGAAGGGAAAGCAAAGGTAGAGAGACAAGATTAATTGAGGGAGGGCGAAGCGTTCATTGCTCATCAGCTCTTTTGTGCTCTCTGCGCCCGGACTCCCGGCCGGGGGAGGGGCGGGGCCAGGCCGCGCCAGGCTGCATTCGCTGCAGCTGGCAAGGAGCAGGGGAGGGGCCGGCCCCTTTAGTCCCCCTCCTTCCTCCTTCCTTCCTCCCTTCGTATCAACACACACATCAGCACCGTTATCTCTGAGTGTTCTGAAGTCGCGACAAAAATCCAACCGAATATGTCTTCTGTTATTTTTTTGGTAGCAGGTTTCATTATTAGTTATGCCTTTAAAAAACAATATTTTTTAAATTTCAAAATACATTTTATATGTATTGCCAAACAAATTTAGAGACTCACATTCATTGATGAGACACTTCAGAATCCATTAGATTATTCTTTAATCATCCTGAGGTTTTTGGGCTAAGGAAATGACACATTTTGTCATTTGTTCCATTTCCTAAGCCCACTTCCCTTTCGTGAAATACACACTTTTCTTAGGTAACAGAAACTATATTTACTCTTCTCAAATGAAGGTCTGAGGTACTACAGTTTTAAATTCTTAAGTCTTCCCTTACGTTATCCTCCGTTACTTCTGTTCCTTGTTTGTTCATTACGTCTCCTTTGGCCAGCTCTTCCAGAGCCCACGCACTGTGACATCATATCCAGCGAGATGCAGTCGGGGCCTGGCGAGCGCCGTTTTCTGGCTGCAGAATGGTCACAGGTGCTTCACTGGAACCTGAGAACTCCTGCGGGACGCAAGTGCCCCTCTGACTGTCGTCTGCGCCTGCCACAGGGTTGGCTCGCAACGGTGCAGAAATTTAAATAGATAGATATCTCAAATTTCTATATATGTGTACGTGTGTGTATGTGTGTGTGCATGTATGTGTCCGTGTCTATGTGCATGTGTGTGCAAATGCACGTGTGTGCGTGTGCATATGTGTGATGTTTGTGTGTGTTTGTGTGCATGTGTGTGTGTTTCTGTGTGCTGAGCTGATAGGAGAGCCAAGCGACCGGATTACAAGCGCAGATGCGCACCCAGGGAAGGCGCTGAGAGTTGAAGGTTAATTTGGGAACGAGGAGCCACCCCGCCGTCCTTGTTCACACGCATTCGGGAGGGTGGCAGAGGGCCAGGGTCCAGCGTCCCCCAGAACTGAGCGTCGTTCCGGGACGACGCACGGGCAGCAGCCAGTGGTTCCGTGTGAGCAGGCACGCTCACGCACACACACAGACCGGCTGACAGTCGGGTTGCCGAGTGCTAGGTGTGTGTACCACCCAGCGACGTGACGTTTTGACTGTACAATAACTGGCAACCTGTCTGCCTATACACCTTATCATATTTGATCCTTAAACACAGTCACTTCTGGATGAGCAGAGCTAGAATTCCTGCTTTGCTTCTATAAACAAGGGAAAGTGAGGAGCGGAAAGTTGAGTGAGTTTGCCCAAGTGGTTCCCTGGTCGATGACGCTGCAGGAACAAACCCAGCACCTGCAGGCGTCCAGTTCAAAGGTCTTTCTCTTCGCTCTCTGATTTTTAAATTTGCTATTTGTGCCACACACATTTTTGGTATTTGCTTCTTTTCACGGATGTCTTTCTGATTTTCTTAAATGTGTCTTCACTGAAGGAACACCCCTGCCTAGGCTGTCCGTGGAGTCGGGGAGAAGCAGCTCACGTTCGCCCCGCCCGCGGCCTGCAGCAGACACCGCACCCGGCGCTCCGCACACTTTGTCGGGTGCAGTGTCTGCGGCAGCTCGGGGTCGGCTGGCAGGTCACTGCTTTAGACAGGAGGGAACTGAAATCAGAGACGTCAGGACGCCAGCCCAAGTTCTCCTGCGTCCAGAGCTCACCCTTGTGCACACCCTGCGTGGCTCTTTGATCTATCTGTACCGTCGCAGGAAAGGGATCTGGCCGGAGCGGGTCCGCCTGGGGCCAGCCTGCGGGGTCTGCGCTCTTGACCTCTTGCAGGAGCGATCTCACAGCACGAGTCCAGGCGATCTCGAGACGGCATTTGTTAAAGCTGGGGACAGTGAGACGAGGGAGGGCTTCAGGCAGAAGAGACAACAGGAGGGCGCCCAGGCGGGCTGCCTCGGCTCCCTGGGAACGTCCTAGGGGAGGAGTGAGCCACACGGGCAGCGCAGACGCGGCGCCGAGCAGGGAGACTCCCAGAAGTCAGTCAGGGCGGCCGCTGCGAGCTCACCGGGACACCAGAGCCAGAGCGGCCCTGGAGATGGCTCGGGGCTGAGCCTGGGATGAGCTGCTGCTGCCCGCTGCTCCCCGGGCGGCAGGTCTCCCCTGGACCCTCAGGGCTCAGGAGGAGGAGGGGAGCGGAGATGCGGGCCTGAGGACGAAGGGGGAGGCATGGGCATGCTCTGCAGGGGGCCTGCACAGCTTCCTTCGTCCTCAGGGGTTCCGTCTGTTCCTGAAGGTGGGGACTGTAGGCGAGGTCCCACGGGATCCCAGTAGAATACTCACCAGCTTCCCAGTGAGTCCTTTCAGAGTCGTGGTCTCCTCTGACTGGCTGGTGCCAGGGCCGAGGGTCTTTACCCAGCACCGCTGGTCCTGGCCCTGGTCCCGAGTCAGCCAGGGCATCGCCCCGTCTGGTTCTGCTGCTCTCCTGGGCCTGGAGCTGAAGCGCAGCGGAGTCCTGGGTGTCATCTCCAGTTGGACCAGAGCTCCGTCTCTGTGGTCAGCAGCCCCGACCGAGGCTTTGTCCGTAAGATTGTTTGACGCGGGTCAGAACCTCACTGTCCCGAGGGCCCAGTGTCTAAGGCAGTGGTCCTGCACCGGCGTGTGTGGGAGGCACAGGCGGTCATTCTCCAGACCCCTCGCTCCTCCTCTGAGGGCACCGAGACCCCATGACTAGCAGCACGCAGGGAGGAAAGGTCAGGGGAGGGCTGGTCAGGGGAGGGTCCCAACCAAACGACCAGTGATGGGAAAGGTCGGGTCTGCACTGCAGCACCAGCAGTGCCCGAGGGGAGGAAAGGCCCCCGGGGCTGGCCACCCTGGTGACCTTCCGTACCGGCCCGTGGTGCTCGCGCCGCCCCCGTCCGCCCGAGTGCAGACCGCACGTGCTCTCTCATGCGTGCAGTGGAAGTCACACCCTTTGCTAGCGTGCGTCCCGTGTTTCTGAGCGCTGCATGTCTCCGTGCAGGGCTGCTCCCTGGCTTCTGCACAGCACCTGACGCCGCGCTCCCAGAGCCCCCCGTAGCTCTTCCTCACTCCCCCCGACCCGACCCTCGGGGGGCTTCCACTGGCCACCCTTCCTCTGTCTCACCCGTCTCGGGTGGGGTGCACCCTTCCTCTGTCCCACCCGTCTCGGGTGGGGTGCGCCCTCCCCACCCGAGACTCTGCACCGTGGCGCTCCGACCCTTGTGGGCCGTGACCTTTGTCCGTGTGCACACAGAAGGCCGGGGGTCCCCTCCCAGCCCAGCTCTGTCCTCTGCCCACAGCCCTGCCGGGGGCCCTGCCCTCCTGCAGAAAAGCTCACCCTGCGCTTTTCTCCCTGAGCGTTCTCTCCACTCCCCGACTGGGAGAGAAACCACCTCTCTTCTGGTCCGCAGGCCCTGTTGCCAATACAAGCGAGTTAGGGGTTTTTCAGCCCGACGCTGCAAGCCCTCCAGCCGCTGCGGCTGCGGAAGCCCGCCCTGTGCCCCCCCCACCCCCAGCTCCGGCGAATGTCGCCCCTAATGGGGACTTTGCCCCAAACCCCTCAGCTGTCTGTCTGCTTTGACTCCCCAGACAATTTGTGACCGAGTTGCCCTGCCTCCAGAGCTCAGGAGAGCTAACAAGACACCCAGGAGGTGTTTGTTGAATTGAATTAAATTAAATTCTCTAACAATCTCAATTAAGTGTTTTTATGTTATTTTTCCTTCTACATGAATGAACTGGACCTTCCTACATCCCAATGTCATTCTGATGTTTTGACTGTTTTGTTAATATTTCAGGGGTGTTTTGTTTTGCTTTGTTTTGTGAATTTTCCTCTCCACAGCCCAACTCACTGTCAGGGGGTCGGCCCTCGTCGAGTCTGCAGGCACCGTGAGCCTTTCTCGGACCGGGCGCTGCGTCCGCCCGGGGCCTACACAGTGAGCAGGTCTCCAGCTCCGGGGGTTTCCTGCAGAGCAGAGTGGGCGCTCTTTGTATGTGTGACATTTGAGTCGCACTTATCAAGCGTGCCCACATTCTCTTCCACTTATACTTGTGACATGCGGCAGTAACGGGAGAGAGGGAGGCAGAGCAAGGTGCATAAAGTTTAGAAATGCCTAGATGCTTACTGCCCTTGACGGTCCCGAAGGTGCCTGCTGTGTGCCCACCCCCCAGGGTGGAAGCAGGCTCGGGAGCCCAGGCTGCCGGGAGGGTCACAGGAGGGTCAAGGGGCAGAGCCCGCGGGAGCCGGGTGTGTCGGATGCGGGAGCCCGCTGTCGGGGCCAGGAGCCAACCTGGACGCTGTTCACCGAGTTGCCGCAGCTCAGAGCGGGCAGGGGCGCCCGCCGCTGCCCCGTGCGACGGCGGAAGGACGCTCCCCTCCCCTCACCGTCGGCCAGCACGGCGGCACCGCCCCCGGGGCCAGGAGAGGAAACACCTCCCCGCGTCTGCGTGCAGACGCCGGCCCGGTGACGCCTGCGCGGCCGTCCCCGGCGCCGCGCGAGTCACGTGGCCCGGGTGGTTCCTGTAATCGGGCTCAGGGAGGCTGTGTCCCGCGGAGCGCTGGCGAAGGAAGGCGCGGGGTCCCGTGGCGGCCGACACCCTGCCCTGCAGGCGCTGTCGCTCGGGTGGGCGTGGGAGTGGTTCTAGGGGAAGCAGGACTCGGCACCCCCCCCCCCCCCCCCCCCCGGCGTTCAGCGAGCTGGCCACCCCGCAGCGGGGGGAGAGGCGACGCCGGGGAGCCGACCGGGCGCTCCCTCGGCCTCGCAGACGCCTCCCAGGCCGCTCGGTGGCTGGCCGTGCCTTCTCTCTTCGGCTCCCACTTCCCCCGATGACGAAGGCCGCCTTTGTGTTGTCCCCTCTCCGTGAGCTGGGCGACCGGCCCAGTCTCTTTTCGGAGGGGGAGGGGAAATGTGGAAATTTCCTTGTGTCTCACGTTGCCCGAACCTCAGAGTCCTCATCCGCTCCCTAGTGCACAAAATAACGCTCCTAAGCATCGGGCGAGTTAGGGTTTGGTTGTGTTCAATTGTTGGCGCCATTAGATTACCCCAACTTCATATTCCAACCGGGAAACTTCTAAAGGGGGATCGCTCCGGGCTCCTTCGTTGGTTGGATGCAGTGCTGACGGCGCTGGCCGTGCCAGAGGTGTGCACAGGAATGCTTCTGATGACGACACTTCCTCACTTCATTCTCAGGGTTCCTGAGCACCCACACGTGAACTCTTACTTCCACTTATTTTTAAAACAGTTTTTGCCTTCAAGTGGTGCTGATCGTGTTGTCGGCGTGGGTCGGCGCCCCGTGCAGAGGAGTGCGGAGTGTAGCCGGACCGAGAGTCTGGCTGGGGAGCGGTCGGACCTGGGTGGGGGGCGGGGCTGGCTCCCACACTGATGCCGGTATGGGCGCAGTCCCCACGCGTGACAGTGCTCAGCGGTGACACGCGTCAGGCAGACGTGTGTCCGTCTCCCTGGACCTGTGAGGCGGGGCGTTTCTTCCCCGAGGCTCCCCGGAGCCAGGGCCTGGAGGGAGGCAGGCGGAGCGGGGTCCATGGCGACCCCAGTGGGACACAGGTGAGGGCGTCTGGGGTCATCAGGGCACAGGGCTGAGGAGTCTGGGACGGCCTGTCCATTAGACGGTCAAGGACTCCAATCCAGTGACCACTGGCCTCTCCCCGCCCCCCGACAGCTGCAGGAACTGACTCCCCTTCTCCATTTTTTCGAATCATAACACGGTGTCGCCGGAGTTTCTTTCCTTCTCCCCCGCTGGGCAGAGAGCCCCCCCCCCCCCCCAGCATCTCACGCCTGCCCCGTGGCCTCCTCATGCTCTCCTTGCTTGGCGTAAGATGGGGCTCTTGGCACTCACGGTCTCTTCATGGCACAGCGGGGACCTGACTTTCCCCAGCAGATTCTGGCCGACGAGGGAGCTGCAGGAGGAGAGAGTCCTTCATCCCATCCCCCCGGCTGTCGTCCACAGAAAAGAGACTCCTGCTCCAGCCGCGGCTGCTGCGTTTCCCTCGGGGGGGCGGCGGGGAGGCGGACAGGAGTCTGACTCCGGTTTCCCGGAGCCCGAAGCAGTCGGCAGCCGTCGGCAGGCACTGGCGGCGGGGCCCGTGTGCTGGGAAGTTGCCGGTGCGCCCGTGAGGGAAGCACGTGGGGACGAGCCTGGCCCCCCACCCCCACCCCGGGCAGGCCGGCCAGCCTGCTCCCTCCCAGCGTGTCCCATGGGGCCACCACGCTGAGCCAGGTCTCCCCATGGGGCTGTCCAGGGACGCACACCCAAGGCTTCTCTTCACGGGAGCTGGGGGCGGAAGTCGCGCTTCGCCGGCAGATGCACACCTCTTCAGCCCAACTCCTGCCAGACGGAGAGGATGACACCAGGATTAAACTCTCCCAGTTCTTACCGTTGAACCTGGCTGTTACTCCCTGCTGTATATTTTCTTAGTCAGAAAACCCTGCAGGAGGAAGCAAAATATGATATTAGGGTTTAAGCAGCAAAACGCCGCCCACGAGTCCTGATCCTGAATGCAGTACCATCACAGTGTGAACTTCAGGAGTCACTTGGCTGCAAGAAACAGAACTCCACTAGCTTGATCTGGAAGGTGACTTATTGTAAGCAGTTGGGGGCAGTCCATAGAAGCCGGGGAGACCAGTCCGGCTGGGGCCTGGCAGGAGCCTGGAAGGCGAGAGCAGAGGTCGTCGGTGGCCGTGACCCCCTTAAGGAGGTGAACTTGAGAACTCACGGCTAGTTGCGGACAAGTGCGCTCTGTGTGGGGGGTCCGGGCAGCGTCCTCGGGTCCTGCTCTCAGCTTTGCCGGCGTCCGGGTTTCTGGAGACCCGATGGAAGTGATGGAACGTCACCGGGTCTCTTCTTCCTCGCTGGCGAGGTGGGAGTTGAAATTCCGTCCCTGCCGTCCCACAGTGATCCTGTGATGATCGACCCCAGTTGAGCACTTAAAAGTTCCTGCTGACCCTGTTTAGATGGCGCTTGACATGCATATATTTTTCTATTTTGTTAATATTTTATTTTATCTTATTATGAAATAGCCACATCAATAGGAAAAAGTCAGAGTAATATAACCAATGCCATGCACCCAATATTTAACTTCAACACACAAAATTCTGCCCGACCTGCTCCTAATTATTTTCATGACATAAAACATCACAGACACCGGCTGCCCCGCCGTAGTTCCATTCTCTTCCCTCCCTCCCTCCCCCGACGGTCCGCGGTGTCTCCTGAAGGCGTGGTGGCCATCGATCGTGTTCCATCTGGGCTCCTCCTCCGCTGCCACAGGGTTTTGTGCGTCCGGCCGTCTTACTCCAGGAACGGGTGCGTCCATTTCCATGGCTTTTAACAGAGGGGCCGGCCGGCCACAGGCTTCCAGAGACGCCGTATCCAGCCATGGCCGTGAAAACCTATAACCAGACTTTATCTGCTTTGTCTTTGTTCTCTTTCCAGATGTTAGTTGATGCCAAACAAAAAAAAAAAAAGAAGAAGAAGAAGAAGACATTTTTTAAATGCATTTACATAGTAACAAAGATGGTTCGTTGACAATCTTATTTTTCACCTTTTCTTTGGGGTAGATAAAAACTAAGAGCCAGGAGCAATTTCATAACTTGATTAAAGTTGCAATTGTAAGCAAGTCTAGATGACAAATATGAATATTTACTGCAACGGGAATAAGGTTAATATTTTAAAACAAGGTTGACAGGAGAAAAATTGTCTTAGTTTGCAAAAAGGAAATTTGTTTCTTTAAGTGAAAATTGAGGTCGCCAGGCCACCGCCGCCCTCGCTCCGCGCAAGCCGGGAACGAATGCAGTGACGCCCCCGCAGAGCAGCGGCTCTGCACAGACTCGCGACGAGATCACACGCCCGGGCTCGAGCCAGATCACGGCGTGTGAGAAGCATGCGTTTTGTACGAGAAAATGTAAAGTCGTCAGTGCACATCTCCTTCGCCTCGATGACCTCTTCCCGCGCGTCCCCTGAGACCTCGTGCTGCTGCTCTGGCGAGCCGGGCCAGGGTGCTGTGCTTCGACAGGCTGAGGTCTCACCGTGACTGGCTGTTGTCGCACCATCGGTGCCGTAGCTCACGGCGCCTCCTGCCCAGGGTGTGGGGGCGTGCCGCGTGGCTCTGCCCTCGCCGGGCCCCGTCAGTGGGCTGGCGCTGGGACTGCGCCGCTGGGAGTCCTGGATCCCGTCTGGCCCCCAGCCCTCTGAGGCAGACACTGTGGTCACCGTTGAGAGCGAGACGCCATCTCAGCGAGGGGACAGGAGGTGACCGGAGGGGCCAGGCCAGTGTGTGGCCGTGGTCATGAGCCGAGTTGGTATGTTTACTGCTGGCCCGCCCCGTAGCACATTCCAAACACACCAGTGGTTAACGCAGCGGTGCGACCACGGACACGGGGCCCCATGACGCACAACGTCGGCGAGGAGCGGCGCTGCTCTCCAGGGGCAGGGCGGGGCTCGCCGAGCCTGCTGACACCCGTGCACGGGAGCCTGGCGTCCGGTGCTGGGGCTCCATGCTGCCGCCGGCGGGCACCCGGTGGACATAGCGGGGAGCGCTGCGGGGAGGGCCGTTTGCTCCAGGAGCCGCTCACTCCCAGGTGGGCACAGAGCGGCCGGGCGCTGACTCGGCAGATGTCACCTGCGGCCCCAGTGGACGGTCGCCTGTGAGGTGCGCGTGGTCACATGACACTGAACAGCCCCCCGACCCCCGTGGCTTATTTAATCGGAGCGCGGTTTTCATTTCCACGCTTCACCCCCTGGTCCCTCGTGTCAGGCCACACGTGTGAGCTGAGCAGGACCAAGTCTCGACGCCTGGGGGGAGGGGGGCCGTGTCCCCATGCAGCGGCCTTCCCCACGTCACGAGGGCAGGCGGTGGGGTCCAGCCACACGCGTGCCGGTCGCACCCTGGCACTGCCTTCCGCACGCCGGTCCCCAGTGCACAGGCGACCGGCGGCAGCACCGCCGGCACCGGGGTCTGCGCCAGGAAAACCCCCGACGACGAGGGCCTGTGACGGCGGCCGGAGAGCGAGAGGGCCCGGCGCCCACTCCCCTCCGCGGCAGGTCCCCCGCCCCTCTGCGTCCACAGCGTCTCTGTCCCTCCCCGAGGGTGACGCCCGTGTTTTGTCGGCATGAGTGGGGCATGAATGGGGAGTACCGTGGACCGCATGTGTTTGCAGGTTCCCTTCAGTGACGGGGTGGAAAGGGCGGTGAGCGACTGGAACAAAAAGCATTGTCTCCAGCCCAGTTTTCTTCCTCGAGCCCCCCGTCAGGCCGAGCGCGGACGTCGTTCTCTGCTGCAGTGATTAGAGTGGGCCGAGCGCTCCAGCTGCCAGGCCTGTCCCCAGCGCCTGTCATTTCCTGACGTGCCTGACAGCACGGGGACAGCCGCCCCAGACAGGTTCATTAGACGGGCCTCCTGCAGCTGGGCCGGGAGGCGAGGGCGTGCGTGCGTGCGCGCAGGAGGGAAGAAGCAAACACGCAAGCACAGACACACGTCGGGGCCGGGCTGCAGGCCCCTCTTGTTGGTTTAAGCCGGGGCCGTGTTCTGACAGATGCTGGTCCGTGCGGCTCTGAGGCTCTCCCGACACATCCTCGCTTCCCGGCCCTCTGGCCTGCCCTCAGTGCACTTGGCCTTGTTGCTGCTTCAGAGTCCTCGCAGAACCTCCCCAAGAGAGAAGGGGCCACAGGTGTGCAGCTCTGGGAAGAAAAGACCTGTGCGGCGCTCTGTAGAGGAGCACAGGTTCGTTTGTCTCCATGGTGATCGGCACCGGGGGAGGGAAGACCGCCTGGGGGCTCACGAGAAGCCAATCAGAAGACGGGGCGGGAGCTCCTGCAGAGCCGGCCACCCGAGTCTGCAGAGAACAGGGCACCAAGAACGGGGGCCTGCGCCCGCCGGACACCGCGCCCAGCCCTCGACCCCGGGGGTCGGCAGTTCTCAGGGTCCTCGTTCTCGGGCGTCCAGGGGCGGGCGGGCGGGCGTTTCGCCTGTGTTGATGAGCTGTGGTGTCAGGAAGAGAAAGTTTCGAAGATGGCAGACGACCTGCTCATCAACACCAAAAATAAATTCCACACGTCGCCAAGAGGGCCCTTGTCGGTGGATGGGGTGTGCCAGAAACCGGTGTGCAGTGTAAACGTGTGTGCATACAGAGTCACCTCTTACACTTTCAACACCACGTTTTGACTCCTAAAGCCGTATTGTTGGGAAGGGAAAATGAGACTCTTTAGCCAAGGGACTGTTCTTTCTGGCTTGTACCCGCAATTAAAAGCAGACACTGGCGTCTCTGCTCTGTGGACTGGCTGCCACCGGCCGTCTGCCCGGGACAGCGGGTTTCCGTCGGGAGAGACGTCCGGGCCTGGTTCTTCCTCAGCAGAGCTTGCCGGGCAGAAGCCTCTGGACCAGACTGGGGGACGCAGCCCGGGGGCGACAGCGGCTGCCTTCGCACTCGCCTGCAGGGCACAACCGCCGCGCCCCGCGTGCCTCTCGCCCTCTGTCCTGGGCGCAGCAGACGGCGCTGCCGCCGCTCGGAAGCAGAAGTGAGCCTCCCCTCCCTCCCCTGCGAGGAACGCTAGGCCCTCACCTTTCCTTTGTGCGCCTCCTCTCCCGCTCTCCCTCCCGTCTCCGTGACAACTGTGTAAATCGGGACGGGCAGCTGTCACCCCGAGTGTTACTGAGAGGGAAGTGTCAGCGAGCGCGGCTCCCCTGGATGGAGCATTTCAATATAATCCCATTTTAATTGAGCTCCAGAGACTTTGATGTGCCGCAGAAGGTGGGGCGCCGCCAGTCCGGGGAGAAATTAAAGCGGCCCGGAGAGGCCGCCCGCCCTCCGCCCGCCTGTCACCGAGCTAAGTCGGCATTAGCACGGACGCAGCCGCCCCTGCGGAGCCCTCTCGGCTCGCTCAGCGCCGCCCCACTGTGCGTGCGCGGCGCGGAGTGGGCGCCGGCGCCCTCGTTGGCGGCCACAGAGCCCACTCCCTGCCTCCTCTCCCTCCGCACAGCCCGGTCTGCCGTGCACAGTTGGAGGAAGTGGGATTTTTTTATTTAGCTTTGAGTTCTCGTTGAATTCCACTGTGATGCTCAGATGCTTAGGCATTTATTACAGGCTGGGATTTTTATTTCAAAATGCGTTAAAATACCGTCCTCGTCCCGTGAGGGAAAAACACCTTTTGGACAAAGCTGGACACGGTCTTGAATGGTGCAAGCGCGAAACCTCCTTTTTTTTTCACATGGAGAGGAACATCGGTATTTTTTCAGAAACCTGTAACTATTTTGAAGGACAGTGCTGAGCATCCGTCGGGCATGTGACTCACAGCACACATGACTCGAGCCCCGTGTCCCCCACAGTGACCGCGTGAGCACCACGCCCGGTGCCTGCACCTCCGAGGGCCTGGCTGCAGGCCTGGGGGCTCCCTGCCGTCCACCCGGTTAGGGCGCGCCCCAGGCTTCTGGTCTGCATGGGCACGTGTAAACAACGCATGTGAGACACGTGCTGAGGAGTCAAGTGACGTTTCGACAGTAATTAAGGATTAGTTTACGTGCACGTAGGTTCACTGAGTCCGCCGAAGCGTAGGCAGCCCCGGCACCTCCCCCGCGGGGCCCAGGGGCGACGCGACCGCCTGGACTCGTCCAGGGGTCTCGGTGCACTCGCTCGCCTTCGGGGACCTCAGAGGAAAACCTCCACTTCTAAGGCTCCAGCGTTTGTGGTGATTTTTCCTCATTCTAAATAAGTAGTCACTTAGGTAATTTTTATCTGTAACTCTGCATTAGTTTTCTCTTTGAAAGGCGTCCCAAACAATGTAAGCGTATCGCGCACCTGATTCAACAACTTTATTGACCCCCCGAAACGGCGGGCATTCTCTCCCATTCCCCGTCACTGCAGGCAGCGCACAGCGAGCACCCCGGCAGTGACCGCCTGCTGTCCCGGGAGTCCGCCGCAGGACAGACCCCGGGAAGGAGCGTGCGGGCCCGGGCGCGTGTGACCGCAGTGGGGGCGGAGACAGCAGCCCCTCCGTCGGCGCAGGGACTCCAGGTGTCCGCCCGCCGCCCGGGCGGGCCCGGTGTCCGCGGGCAGCCGCAGCCGCACCGCGCGCGAGGCAACCGCGTCCCGTCCGCAGAGAGCCGCTGCAGTGCTGTTTTCTCTGCCGTACCGCCGGCTGCTGTCAGAGCACGGCGCCCCTGGGCCCCGGCACCCCCGGGGGACGCTGCGGATGGGGTGCAGCTGCCCCACACGTGTCTCTGTGTGTGTCAGAGGTCACGCACACTTGGACTCTGTGTAAGGGAGCTGCACATGCGTGAGTGCATCTGCTCTTCTGCCTGCTGCCCGTCGAGGCTCACTTGCTACTGCTCTGTGGGATCCCCTCCCAGACCTCAGTGCCGTTAGTCTGGAGGATGAGAACCTTTCCTGACTGGCCCGCCCCACCAGGAAGGCCTCCTCTCCGGCGTTAGGAAAAAACAGCCGCGTGACAGTGTCTCCAAGTCAGCTGCCACGCTGGCACGGCACAGACACAGCGCCGTCGCACGCACCGCGTCTGCCGGCGGAGCGCCGCGCCCCGGGTCACCCTGCAGTGCCCGCGAGTCTGCCCCGGCGGTGTCGCCAGCACACGCGGTGTTTCTCCGCCAAACCACGGGTGTTGAGGCGCACACGGCGGTCCCACAAACCTCGGGCCCCCTCCCCCCGGGCCAGGCCAAGTGCCGGGAAGGTACTCCGTATCTGTGTGGGGCTGACTCTGAGGCTGGGGAAAAACCCCGTGGCTGGAGAAAATAACAGTTAAGGCTATTTATACTGTTCGTGGGCAGCAAAGCCTTAACAACACACTAGATGTTTCAGCTCACCTGTATTTTATTCACCGGTTGTCATTCGTTTAAAATCGCCAGGATGAATTGTTTTTTGTTGTTAGCGCGGTTTTCTTGCCCAAGTTCAAGTTTTCGTGGGCGGCCGGAGCCGGCCCACAGCCCAGGCGGGGCCTCTCCCCTCCCGCCCGAGACTCTGTGGTGCAGCCCCCGCAGCCCCCGGAGCCAGAACCCCTGGCGGGTGCTGCCTTTCAGGCCCTCCCCTCCCCTCCGCGCTGCACAAACAGGAGCACCCCCGTCCTGTCGCCTGTCTGTTCACCACGTTCGCTCTGCGCCCTGCCTCCCACAGGCACTGTCTCGGGGCCCTCCACTCCCGCGGCGACAAGGCAGATTCCCAGGGCAGCGCCCTCACACGCCCTTCTCCCCACTTCCCGGCCGAGGCCCTCCCGAGAGCCCTCCTGCCGGGACGGAGAGCGGGTCTCACCATTTGGCCTGCGTGGGTGACCTCAGCAGCACCACGTCCTCCACGGAGCCTGAGGTCCGAGGCCAGTGCCTCTGGTCGCCCTCTCTGCAGTGACACCGGGCGGCGGCGTGTCTGCAGAAGGTGGGCTCTGGTGCCTCCTCGCGTGGGGGACCAGTGAAACAAGGGCCGTGGGAGCCCTCGGAGGGAGGACCCCCCCGCCCCCCATCTCGCTCACCAGGGTAGCCGCACCCCCTGGCACCCGAGTCGTGCCCCGTGGGGGCCGACTCAGTGTTGGACCTCAGCCTGGGACTGAGCACCTGCTCCGGTGGGACAGAGACGCAGCAGATCTTCGGCCAGGTAGCATTTTGTTGCAAACAGGCAGCCTGTTGTAATCAAAGAATATAAACAAAGGAAACCAGAGTAGTTTGGGGGCATCACAGTGATGCAGAGGAGACTTCTGGTGGGCACCTAGTGCTGAAAACACTGTTTTCACCGCCTACATCAGTCGGGAGGTCTCTCTTCACCCCCACCCCGTGACACATATTGATGAAAGACCCCCAGAGGACCCTCGCGGAGCTGTTTACATTTCAGCTCACTTGCATTTCTCGAGGAGGTGTTAATTATCCTCTGGTACCGAACAATGAGAGTGGAGATAGAAACACCTCGGGAGATTCAGTAGCTGGCTCCCTCTCTGCAAGCAGGAAGGACTTCTGTGAGATGAAACCTCAGACCCAGAGTGGGGCACTCAGAGCCGGTTCGCACGTGGCAGTGAGACAGGCTCGGGGACTCCGAGTCGTGACCAAGTGCCCCTGAGGTCCCGGCGGGCAGGGCAGGACAGGGAGCCCCCCCCCCCCACACCCACGCAGCCCCGTCCTGGAGCCGAGCCAGCCCCCCCCCAGATGCTTTAGCCCTGCCACAGGGAGGTGGGGTCGGGCTGCCTCCCGGCGGGGCCCCCTCTCTGCCGTGCTCGTGGGCCCTCCCCGGCCAGCGCCACTCGGAAGTGGGTGATGCAGACTTCGGTCTGCCTGCCACCCTCAAGTCCAAGCTCCTCCTGCCCCAGCATGGCCTGCAGGTGCAGGAAGTCACCAGAGTCCACAGAACTAAGTGCTCACGAAGGGCCTGCACCGGTGGGGGAGGTCAGGTGCGGGGGGACGCCCCTGCTCTGTCCGTCAGGCTGCACGGGAGGGGCTTCCCGAGCAGGCTGCCTGCAGGGGGGACGAGGCTTCGCGCCGGAGCCGGCCCTGGGGGGACAGGTTCCAGAAGAGGCCTCGCTTGAAAGAGGGGAGACACCAAACTCTGGTGAGCCTCGCGGCTGCACCTGGCCGTGCCCAGGAGCGGACTCAGGCCTCCCAGCGAAAACAGGCTTTGAAAGCACTGGACTGGATCGTACCACTCAAGCAATTAGCAGTATGTCTTGCATGTATGACTTAGTAAGTCCTTGAGTCATAAAAAAAAAGAGAAAGAAATAGCTTTCAGTTGCTAAGTACCACTGAAAAAGAGGCCTTTAAAACGTGCAGAATAATTCACATTCATATTGTCTTCCTGGTCCCCGATGGGCCCGGCGCCGCCTCGGTACACAGTGAATGTCTCCTGAGGAGACGCCTCCTGAGCAGGAAGCTTGGCTGCACGGCAGGGCCTCACCAGGCAGGCGGGGAGGGAAGTGGTTCTGGAAGGTGTACGAGGCATGGAAATGTTTAACATCTGCATGTTTTTAAAAAAATCTTTCATGGACTTTTTTTTAGAACAGTTTAGGTTTACGGAAACTTGAGCGGGGAGCACGGAGTCCCGTGTGTGTGTGTGTGTGTTATTCAGGCTTTTTCCTCGGTCCTCCAGGTAATAAGAGTCGGTATCAGAAATCTCTCAGCTGCAAGTAATAGGCTGTCTTTGTTTACATTGTTGCTACCACAGACTAACTGTAAATAAACCTTTAATTAAATCATTCGACAAACATTTATTGAGTTTCTGCAATGGAACGGGCACTGTGCAAAGCCAACAGATACACAGAAAGGGTCAGAGTGGGGAAGTCACCGTAACAGGATCCGTGGTAGATCTGCAACATTGCATTTGTGGTGGGCCTGGGAAGGGACCCCCGCCCTCCGTCTGCGTGGCGGCTGGAGGGGGCTGGGCGGAGGGGGTGGGGCGCTGGAGCCAGGCCAGCAGAGCCGTCCAGGTGTGCCTGGAGCCGTGGGGAGTCACCGTGGCCCCCAGACCCACCTCTGTGCGCCCTGGCTCCTGCCTGCTCTAAACCCTGCTGCCTCCGGAGTCCCGGCGACTTCCTTCTCTGCCTCGTGGCCTCTGCCCCTCGGGCTAGGCTGTCCCCGGACCTGGCACCCGGACCCCGGGGGAGATGCTCTGACGGCGTCGGCCAGGCAGCACCGAGGCAGCGCGGTGCCCGTGGGCAGGCTTCTCCCCGGCCGAGGCGGCGGCCCATATCTTCGTTGGGGGGCCCGCCCTGGGCCCGACCTGGTGCCACGGAGGCGGCGTCCTGAGCGGTCAGCAGGACAAAGGGGCGCTCCTCGGTCAGCGCCCTTCGCGCGTCTGTTCGGGGCACTGTGAGCTGAGAGTGAGCTCCGGACTCTGACCACGACGGCTCCCAGTCGGCGTGAGGCGCGCAGACGCCCAGCTGTGCCGCGCGTGCGCACCGGTAAGCGCAGCCCCGCAAGGGCGGCCGTGCGCCGGGGCCCTGGGACCCACAGGCCAGCGAGAGACACCGCCGAGTAATCTGCCGTCTGGGCGTGGGCCGGCGGGCGCCCCGGCGGGGGGCGGGGCTCCCAGCAGGAAGGGAGGCCCCTCCAGCGCAGTGGTCCGCAGGAGCTCCTCAGAGGAGAGGCGGAGGGAGGGGCCGGCCCTGCAGAGCAGACACCGCGCGCCAGGGCCCCGGGGTGTTGGGAGGGGCACGGCCCTCGGGGGGCTGGAGAGTGTGCGAGGAGGGTAGGGGGGAGAAGTGGCCCGTCACCCCCTCGGGCGCCCACTGTGGACCACGGGCCCACGAGCTTCTGCATGAACTCGGCTGCGGTCTTCTGGCGTGTTGGGGTCCAGTTCTTTCAGACACCAGAAACCCGAAGGATGCACCTTGAAAACTGCACCAGCGTTTGTAATATGTGCATTTTCCAGGTTACTATAAATGCATTAACTGAATTAATTTTTTAAAGCCTTGTCTCTTCATTATTCGTTTCTCACCACTTTAGTATGTGTTTGAAATTTTTAAATACAAAGTTAAAATACAGTGTTTTAGTTTTAGTGCTTTAAAAGATTAACCTGACAACCTTAGACCTCCACTCAAAAGCAGCTAGTCCGACTTCACGCCTGCACTTGGGGCGTCACTATCGCCGCGCGGTCGCTGCGGCCCCTCGGACCCCACTCACTGTGCCTGCACCCGGAACTCCATCAGAAGCGGTTCCGGGGAGAGAGGACTGTGGGTGCTGAGCACCCACAGCACGCACGAGGTCGGCCCTGGTCCTGGACCGGCTCGCAGGGCAGTCTCCGGCCCACAAGCCCCAACGGCCCGGCGGAGACGAAGCCGAGTCTGAGCGCGGGAGACGCGGACCGCGACCAGTCTGGAACCGCTCCCGCGCAGAGGCTCCCGAGGGACGCCGACTCAGTGACGCTAGAGCCCCGAGTGAGCTCTTCTTCCGACCGGAGCGGCCCCCCGCCACCCCTTTCCTGTGCGAAAGAGCAGCAGGGGGACAAGGGCACAAGACTCTCGGAGTTGGCCAGACTGGAGGAAACGCAGCCAATCGCATAACCTGTGCACCCGGGGACACCCACGAGTAGGACAGAGACGCGGCGGCCTCGCCAGTGCCGTTCTTGAGTTCCGAGAGGCCCGGGCCGACCGTGAGAGAGTGCGTTTGCAGACGGGGAGGTACAGAGGGCGCCCGCCAGCTGCCCCAGAGCGACTCAACGAAAGTCGGCGGTCCCTTCCCTGGACAGGCTCTGCGAGGACTGCCACACAGCACACTGCCACCTGGCCGAGGCCTCCGGAGCCCGTGGGCGCCGACGGGTGTATGTGAGGGAGCGCTGCCCTCGGTCCCTGCCACGCGGGCCAGGCCTGTCGCGGCCGTGCAGACCGCGGTCTTCTGAGCGAGCTCGGGGTCGTCCGCCAGTGAGCGCACGGGGACATCGGCGCGGGCCGCTCTGCCGTGACCCCCACTCGGCAGTGTCCGCAGTGCCATCTCGGCCCACCTCCCTGTGGCCCGGTGGCTCTGCCCTGTCCTCAGAAGAAGTCCCGAGCCCACAGCGGAGCGCTGAGCGCCCCGACTCCTGCCACCGCCCACCGTTCTGACTTCACTCCACCCTCCTCCTCGGGACACCATGTCAGGTCCTGGCAGCCTGGGCCCGTCCCCAGAGCCCACCTGCAGACGTGGGGTTCCTTCTGCCCCAGACTCGCTGCTCCTCCTCCCTCCTCCCTCCCCCTCCCCCTCCCCGCACCGCTCGTCACTTGCCAGACTGGGGCCCCTTGTCACCACGGGCTCAGGGCAGCCAGCCGGCACATGCCAGCTCACCGAGGGTCACTGAGAAACTGAGGAAACGGATACGTCATGAGGACGTGCTTGGGGGAGAGGAGCTGGGCTCGCTCTGGGCTGCCGACCAGACGGAGACAGCCTTCCTGGACGCGCCGTCACTGACCGCCAGCGGCTGCGCACGCCCCTAGTCCCAGGGCTTTGCCCTCGGACACCGGTCCTGGGTGTGCAGGTGACCTCGGGGGCAGAAGCGGCCACGGCGGGGAGACAGCGAGAGCCGTGGCTGCGGTGTGAGAGGCCGCGTGCCGGGCCGAGTTCCCGGGTCCTTGCCAGCGGCGCCGTTGGTGAGGGTTGGGGCAGGGAAGCAGGCCGAAATCCCGGCCGTGGGGGCCGCTGTGCGCTACACCTCCTGCGGCCGGGCTCTGCCGCCGTCCTCCCACTGCAGCCACGCCCGGGGACGTGCTCTTTGGTCTGAGACAGAGGGGAGGGAGGGGAGGCAGAGAGAGGACCACTTACATGGGAAAGAGACGTCCACTGGTTGCCCTTCGCACACACCCCACTGGGGACCAAACCCGCCACCTCGGTGTGCGCCCCGGCCGAGGACCAGACCCACAGCCGTTCGGGGCGGGGGCGGCACTCCAACTGGCCAGGCACCCGGCAGGGCGCGCTGATCGCCCTGGAAAAGCAGGTGTTCCCTCGGGTCCTCGCAGCTGCCTCCCGCACTGCGTGATAGAGAGGCTGAGGAGCGGGAAACCCGCCCACCCGCCCCTCCAGGTCTCCGGGTGCGAGCACAAGGGCGGCCCCAGGGCTGCGTCGGCAGCAGGCGGGTCGGCGGTGGCTGAGTTCCAGCGGGGTGCAGGTCACGAGGCAGAGAGCTCCCTGGGGACGGGGACGGGCCGCCAGCCTCCTGCACAGCGGCCGGGGGTCCCGCCTCGCAGCTCCGACCTGCGCACCGCCAGGTGACGGCCGTGTTCGTGCGTCACAGCAACGGCGAGTGTGCTCCCTCACTCTCATCAGCCCTGCGCTTTCCGGGGAACCCCGGTCGGCCAGCCTGACCTCGTGGTTATCCCTGTTTACTTCGCAGGGAAGCCATTCCGTTTTTCCTGTTCTTAATCTTACGTTGCCCAACTACTGGTTTTCATCGGGAGTCATTATCTTCCACGCTAATGTCACGTGAAGACTTGATTCGGTGGTCCGAGTATCGGTCTGTGTCCGAGGTCGCCGACTCTGCCGGCCGCGCTCCCTGCCAACGGGGCGGCGGCTCCCTGAGCCTGCCGGGCGCACGCCCCCCGGGGGTTTCCTTCCTGTGCGTAGCTGGTCTCCTGCACGCCTCCTCCCACTGCGTTTGTCCGCCCCACTGAAGAATTCTAGAAGAACTCCGCCACTCTGCACACGCTCAAGTCAACATCTGAATTTTTTCCTAAATATAGTCACTTTTAAGATACAATATCCATTATATTCTAAGCACAGATGTCTTAAATAAAGTCGTTACCCCTCTTTTCCTATGTGCCCAGTCGAATCACATGCGCCCAGTAGAATGGTAATTTGGTTCTTGTCGTCGTAACACAACGGAAACAGGGTCCGGCTGCCGTCGCCGCAGAAGCCAGACCTGGGAGGCAGGTGCTGGTGCAGAGGGAACCCGGTCTACCCAGGTGCTGCGTGACCTGGGAGAGGGGCGGACTCCCTTGCCCGTACCGTCTCCTCCTCCTCCTGCCCTGGACGAAGTCCAGCCGTGTCCTCGGGGACGGCAAGACGAAAGCCAGGGCCCCGAGTTCCTGCTCCACGGAAGGACAGCCCTTTGCAGCCTGCAGGTGGCTGCGAAGCGGTCTCAGCCCCCACCCAGGTGGCTTAGCTTGTTCTGGCCACTGCGTTCAGGCTCCTTCCTGACACCTGCCTGCGGAGCCTGTGAGGCCGTGGGCCGTGTGGCTGCCGGGACCACACAGCTGCGAGCTCCTGGGTGACAGAGCGAGCAAACGCACAGCCAGAGCGTCACCAGGTGGGCCAGAGCGAGCGAGAGGGCTCCCTCCTGGCGGCCGTGAGCAGATGGCGGCCAAGGCCCTGTGGGCCGTGGAGGGAACAGGCGAGTGCACCGTGTGAGTGCAGGCCACCAGCCAGAGTGCGCCTTTGTGCCCCAGGATGCCATCCGCTTGGGTGTGGGACCAGGGGCTTTCCCGAAACAACCAGTCAACCCCCAGACTTTCAGGTCCTCCCGTGGCTCATCTCCCAGCCAGACCCTCCCTCCCCAGGCTGGACGGACAGGCCTTCTGGTCCAGCACCTCCGCCTGCACCGTTCTGACTCCTATGGCGCGTGTGCGGCCTTCCCCGGCCCCGCCCCCAACCGGCACAGGAGGGAGGGAGCGCCTTTCTTCCGTCCAGTGATCTTGCCAGTGTTTGCGCACTCAGCGTGAGGACCCGCCCCTGCCGCCAGCGTGGTGGATGGGGGAGACCCGGACTGACTGTTTTGCAGTAACGACATCACCTGTTTTAATCCACGTGACCTGTCTTTTTGAATGGGCATTTTACATTACTCCTCTCTCTTTCAACACATTCCCATTTGATACCCTCTCCCAAATTTATGTAATATGAAAATACTTTATGCTTGGAAGTCTTATATTGATCACTATATAAACCAATCAGCAAAAATTATATATACTTACGAAAGTGTTTAACCTTTTTATTTTGGAGCATATTGTTATTACAGATATTGTCAGCTTACAGTCATACAGCAACATAAATATATTGTGAACTTAAGAAAATAATTGTTAAACACAAAGTAAAATGCTATTGGAAATGTATGTATCTGTTAATGAGATGAATGATTAATATATTCACATAGGAATATTAATTATTGCTAGAACAATATTAGAGCTTCTTCCAACTTTCTCTTTTGTAAATGTGCTGAAAAATCTTGTTCATAAAGTAAATATTGTAGAAGGATGTTGAAGGTTTATTACAGTGATGTTTTCATCTTTGTACGACTCCTAAGTTGTGCATTTAAAACCACCTAGCGGTCTATCATCAGAAATAATTTTTAATTATGTTTCAACTGACAGCCCAGTTAGATCCAACTGCAACCCTTAAAAGTGAAGAATCGGGGAACATCTGACTTGCAAAAGGATTTTTAAAAAGGAATCCAACCATTGATGGCAAACACGTTTTTAACACCCCCCTCCGTGTTTTGAATGGCTTCTCACCTGAGCCCCCCCCCCCCCACTCAGCAGGGCCTGTGCCCCCGGCAGTGCGCCAGAGAGAGCTCGGCCTCTGAAGAGGAGGTGCGCCTGGGCGGGGCGCAGAGGGGAGAGTGCAGAGGGGAGAGCGCAGAGGGGGCCTGCGCTGCCCGGGGGACGGGAGGCCGTGTCAGGCCGGGGGTCCGCAGCAGCCGGGGGTCTGGAAGCAAGCCCCGTGGAATGGCGCGCCTTACCCGCCCTGGAGAACTACCGCCCCACCTGCAGTGAGCCCTGGGGTGAGGGAGTCCCGCGCCCCTGCTGCTCCCGCACCCTCCCCCACCCGTGGGTCCGCCTGCTTCTGGGACTCCGAGCCGTCTCCAGCCAGCCGGCAGAGGGGGAAGACGGGGACCATCACGTAGGAGCGTGAACCTGAGGTTGCCCGTGAAGTAGTCCACCCTAAACCTGTCTGTTACATGCGGAGCCCCTGGCCGTGCATACGGAATCGTCAAAGTGACGGGGTCTCGTCACGCACCTCGCACGGAGTGCCCTTTGACCTCAGCGGCCCAGCTGCAGGTGTCGGCTGGGTGGGCGGGTCTCCTGCGCGGGAAGCAGGGCGCTCAGGTCCCGCGGTCCCAGGCGTCCCCACCAGTTCTCAGCGTGCAGTGCGGCGAAGCACGGCGTAGGTTCTTCACGCTCCGAGGAGAGGGGTCTGTGGTGTTTGTTTCACTGTGCATGTCAGGCGACCTCAGATCCGCAGCCTGTCACTACACGAGTCCTGCCCACGTTGCACGGTATCCACTGCCTGCAGAGGGAGAAAAGGTGTGGCGGGTTTGACAGCCACACACAGGCGCCCAACGACGCATGAGCACCCGACACCCGTGGGTGCACAGGGGCCAGTCCCCCTTCCATGGACTCGCCTAGCAGTGGGTGCTAAGCACACACACAGGCCAGGGTTTACGGGGAGCTGCGTTTGGTTGCTGCTGCTTCCGCTGGGCTTGAGCGCTGAGCGCGGGGCAGACCTCGGGGCAGGAGGCTGGTCTCACGCTCTCTCCCCGCCTCCCCGCGCTTTGTCCGGGCCCCGGGCAGTGAGTCCAGAGCAGCGCAGTGGTCACCGGGGAAACGGTGGAGCTCCACGAGGTTCGGAATCGAGACGCTTTAATATTCTTACGTGAAGTCTCATAACGTTCAAGATGTTTACGACTGATGTGGTGTAATAAAAGTTACGTTCACTCAGTTCTCAGAAAATGAAACTGAATGGGTAATTAGCATTTGTTGATTAGATTTCATAGTATATTAAATAATTTGGAGAAGCAGGCAGGCAGAAACCAGATGGTATGGGAAAGCTCACTTAAAACAAAACCCACAAAGCCTCAAGTATAGATGAAAGTACTTCCATGGTTCAGAAACGTATCCTGGACTGTAATGAAGAACAGACGTAAAGGGTTATTAGAAAAGGTCCTGAAACTTATAGAACATTATGTAACTAGTAAAGGTATAAATAAAAAACAGGCAACATTATAGTATCAGGTCGTATTTCAGACCTGGGCTTGATGCCCAGATTTTTATAGAAATGTGCCTTAAACTCAGTAATCAACCATAAATGACATTCCTTTACATATCTGAAATATGTAGAAATTGATGAAACTCCTCATCACTTCCCCAAAGTCGAGTCCTGACTGGTTGCCCGCGGGCGCCGGTGAGCTCTCACCAGGTGACGCGACGCCCGCTCCGCGTGTGCTCGCTCTCAGTGCCCAGGGGCGCAGGAGCCTGGCGTGGAGCCCACGGAAGCCGCCACGGCAGCTCCACGGTTTCCGCGGATGCTGGTGTTCTCATCTCGGCAGTTCGTCGTCGTTGCAGTGTACTTCCCAGCCTTTCTGCTAATTTCACTTGAAAATGGTTTAAGTCACCGGAACTGAAACTGACGGTGGGGGTGGGGACGGTGCGGCCACTGTGGGACACCACGTGGAACTTCCTCAGAACACTGAAAAGGGAACTGCCTTACGGCCCAGCGATTCCGCTGCGGGAACACATCCCAAGAACCCCAAAACACTGATCTGAAAGAACGCATGCACCCCTGTGTTCACTGCAGCGTTACCTACAATCGCCGAGCTCTGGCAGCAGCCCGAGGGCCCGCCAGTAGGAGAGCGGATGGAAAAGCCGTGGTCCGTGTGCACGGTGGGACACCACTCGGCAGTGATGAAGGAGGAACTCTCACCCTTTGCGGCACCGCGGATGGGCCTGGGGAGCGTGTTGCTCAGTGGAATGAGCCAGTCAGAGAGAGACGAGTACCGTAGGGTCTCACTCACACGTGGGACCCAGTGAACAACATGAACTGATGAACAAAACAGAAACAGACTGGCAGACACAGAGCACAGACCGACAGCTGTCAGAGGGGAGGGGCTGGGGGCAGGGTGAAAAGGGCGCGGGGGTTACGGACGGAACCCCACCGACACCGACAGCAGCGTGGTGGTGAGCAGAGGGAGAGGGGGCGGGGCAGGCAGGAGAGGGCGAGGGGGGCAGACGGCGGTGGGAGGGGACTTGGCTTGGTGGTCAGCACACCGCACGTTACCCAGGTGATGTATAGTATTGTGCACCTCAAACACATTAACTTTGTTAGCTGAGTCATCCCAATAAATTCAACAAAAGTGCAGAAAAGGAGGTGGTGGTAGGAGAATGGATAGTCTGTCTGGCTCCAGTTGGAGAGAGAAGCCACACAGCCACTTGAACAGCAGGACGAGGCAATGGACCGTGGCAGCTGCGAAGCTTCCTGAACGTGGCCGTCTGGGGCAGCCTGTGCAAGGGCAGCCTCTGCCCTCCGAGCTGACCGTGACCCCGCAGAGGCCTCCAGGCCTTGGTGGGGAGGCCATGGCTGCAGCTCACCGTGTGGGAGAGAAGTCACCCAGGGCCTTGCTGGGGGACTCTGTCCTCTGGAACTTTCCAGAAAACCTACTCCTCCAGGGAGCTGTGAGACCGTTTCTGGGGGGATTGTCACCAGAGACGCTGGGCGCAGGGGGCAGGCTGCGCAGGAGCCCGCCGAGCGAGCCCCCAAGCTGGGAAGGAGGCCCTGGTGTCCCTCCCTGGGAAGGGAGCCCAAGGGGCACAGGCTCCGTCTCTCGGGGCAGGCACTCCCGGGTGAGTGCGGGCTGGGCAGGACCCGCTGGCAGCGTCGGGAGGCAGGGAGCACCTGAGACCAGGCTGACCTCTCCGTGTGCGTGTGCGTGGTGTGTGTGTGTGCGTGGTGTGTGCGTGTGTGCTCGCGTGCTCGCGCTCTCGCGCGCGCAGCCTGCCTCCCGTGAGCGAGTCAGCCCGGGAGGGCGCTGAGAGGAAAGCACTCGCGGACCAGCTGCTGTCCCGCAGGCCGTGGTGCCGGCCAGAGGGGAAGTGAGCACAAACACGCGTGTGTGCCTGTGTCCCCCCTCTCCCCGCGTGCGGGCGTGGCAGGGGCGCCACCACAGCCGGGGCCGGGGAGGCACCCCTTCTCCGTTCTGAGCCCGTGCTCGTTTTACCATCTGGGTGTGCGAGTGGTTTCCGTATTTTTATTTTTGTCCTCGAAATAGTAGTCATAGTGAAAGGTCGTTTTTGTTATTGTGGCTGTTTCATTTGTCTTAAAATTCTTCCTGCTTGACCAAAACACGAACCCTCTATGAGCACCTTCTCCATTTTGAAAAGCCATGCTGGTCCGTGAAGTTCGAGTCTGGAGCGCACGGCACCGCCAGCTAAGGCCCGTCCCCCTGCACTGGGGCAGGGCACGCGCCCTTCCGTGGGGGGCAGGGGAGCGTCGCACGGGGAGCCTGGACACCCACCCGGGTCCAGGATGCCCCACAGCGACGACGCACACGCTCAGGCCAGAACCTCGACGGTAGCTAAGGCTGAGCGCGTCACGTGTGGGGTCCCGCCCAGAGAACCGGTGACGGGTGTTGTCGTCACTTCTTCAGATGGCAGGCGTCGGCGAAACAGTGTTGCCGAGGCCTCGCAGGGCGCAGAGAGCAGGGCTCAGGTTTGGGTGGGGGCCTGGCCGGCTCCGGAACGCTTCAGGGCTTACACACGTGTCTCCCAGCCTCCCCAGACCTTCCAGTGTCTGAAGAAAAACAGAAACGGGACTAAGAAGTTAAAAATGGAATTTTCAGAAGTTAAAAAGACCGCCCTGGCCGGGTGGCCCCGGTGGTTGGAGCGCCCTCCCCTGCACCAAAAGTCTGCAGGTTCGGTTCCCAGTCGGGGCACAGAGGGAGGTCAGCGGATGGATGTCTCTCTCTCCCCCACCCCTCCCTCCCTCTCAAATCAATAACACATCTTTGGGTGAGAATTTAAAATAAGTAAGTAAATAGAAAGACCAGTAGATTATATATTGTGCGTATGTGGGGTTTTTTACACACACACACACACACACACACACGTAATTCCTATAGAAAGGGGATGCACTGTAGAAAGGAACTTCGTAACTTGTTTTGAGAGCTGAAGGAATCCCGTGCGTGTAAAACTCAGACAGCCTGCACCGCACCAAGGCGAGAATCACGGCAGCAGGTTATGCAGAGTAAAGCGGTGCGAGTGGGAATGTGTCTTCGTGTTGTCGGGGTCACAGGAGTGTGTCAGGCAGGTGTGCGTTTGTTGCGGATGGACTGTGCTGGCTTGAACGTGGACGTGTCTGCCCCGTGGAGCAAGAGGCCCGCACGCCGGGCCTTCGCTGGGGCTGTGCGGGCAGCTCAGCAGAGGGCCCCCCGCCGGGCCCCGAGCCCCCCTCTCTCGCCCCTGAGCCGCTGTACGGTCTCCGCCTGCACCTCTCCTCTCCGGCAGGAAGGGGGCGTGACTCGCTCCGTCAGCTCCTCCGAAATGCCCTCACCCGGCGCGGGTTTCGTCCTCCTTAGCTGGCGCCAGGTCAGAGGGCCTCACCCCCAGATGCACGGGGAGTCTGGGGCAGCAGGGGAGAGCTTGGTCAGGATCGGCTGAGACGCAGGGCAGCCGCCCTCTGGCCCCGGGGGCCAGCTCAGGCTGCCCCCATTGTTGTCAGTAGAGTGCTGATGGCCCACGGCCCCGGCTGCTGGCTGCGCACGGCCCGCAGAGCCCAACGGTATTCGCTGTTTGCCTTTTACCAGCAGTGTGCCCCGACCCTGGCTTACACCGGTCGTGGTGCCTCACGTGGGGCTGACCGCGTGGACACTTCAGGGCCAGCGGGGTGGCGTTCAGTGAGGAGGGAGGGAGGCGGCGAGGACCTGCTGGGAAAGAACCGAGCGTCACATCGGGCCCCCTGGCCCGTCCACCTGTATGCAAGACCCAAGTGTTAGGATACATTTTCCGTTCTAAGTCACATTTGCTAGTGAGCCAATGGAGAAAATTCAGGAAGGTAGAAACTTTGTCAATATATAGAATCAGATGATGGACAACGTCGTGATACACAGGGTGCAGCACAAATAACGCCCCTTTTTGTTACATAACAGTCTTTTATTACAAAACCATAAACACGTGATTCTGTAACATAGCACCACCACACTCAAGCACACCACGTGACCGTGTAGGTGGCGTGTTCACATTGCTGTCCACCTCACACGAGACTCACGGCTGCTGTGCAGCGCTGAGCCACAGAGGTGTCCGGCCTGGTGGCGTCTCTGGGCCACGCTGGAAGAAGAAGAGTTGTCTTGGGCCACACATCCAATGCACTGTGACTCATATCACAAAAACGCTCATCCTGCTTTAGGTAAATTGACAGTTTGTGTTGAGCCGCATCCGTAGCCTCCTGGGCTGCGTGTGGCCCGCAGGCCACGGGTTGGACACCTCCGGACGCTTACGATGTTGTCAGAGTGAGCTTTAGACACACGCTCTGCTGATCGACACTCCCTTTAAACTGTGTTTTCAGGTCCTTGCCTACACTGAGGGACTTCACGGAAAATGGATGTTCAGCGAGATACGAGCTGTATTTTCACGACGTTCCCTTCTGCAAAACACTGCTTTGGAAGTGTTCATGGCCAACCGAAGTAAGTGCCCCGCGATATTTCAGGAGAAAACGTGCTCAGTGTGAATGCCCTTCATTAGACGGCGTAACTCTGTCTTGATTTTCCCTGCTGTATTTTTCTTTGTTATGCCCTCGCTTAAAACAAAAACGAAACAGCATTAATGTGTTTGAAAATATTAGTCCTAGATTTCTCATGGATAAAGTTATGCAGAAAGGTGATTTTCCACGAAGATACATTACCTTTACAAATAAGTGGTAACGAGCCCTTGAAAGTGATTCCTGAAACTGGGGTCGGCTCTCCGAGTTTTCCTGAGTCACGTTTTCCCTCCGTCCGCAGCCTCCGTCATGTTTAACTTCCCCGACCAGGCGACGGTGAAGAAGGTCGTGTACAGCCTGCCTCGGGTCGGCGTGGGGACCAGCTACGGCTTGCCGCAAGCCAGGTGATTCGAGCGTGCCGTACATTATCCGTGGGTTTTTAACATAGTTTCTTTTTTAAGTATATTCCATTGATTGTGCTGTGTTATAGTTGTCCCAGTTTTCCCCCTCTGCCCCCCCTGCCCAGTACCCCCATTCCTTCCATCAGCGCCCCCCACCTTAGTTCACGTTCATAAGTGATGCGTGTACGTCCTGTGGCTTCTCCCTTTCCTATACGCTCTTAGCCTCCCCCTGTCTATTTTATAGCTACCAGTTATGCTTCTTATTCCCTGTACCTTCCCCCCATTCCCCCCTTCCCCCTCCCAACTGATAACCCTCCAAACGATCTGTGATTCTTTTCCTGTTCTGCTTGTTCACTTAGTTGGTTTTGGTTTTGGTTTTGGTTTTCGTAGATTCAGTTGTTGATAGTTGTGAGTTTGTTGTCAGTTTAATGTTCATAGTTTTGATCTTCTTTTTCTTAGATAAGTCCCTTTAACATTCCATATAATAAGGGCTGGGTGATGATGAACTCCTTTAGCTTTACCTTGTCTGCAAAGCACTATATCTGCCCTTCCATTCTGAATGATAGCCTTGCTGCGTAAAGTAATCTTGGATGTAGGTCCTTGCTTTTCATCTCTTTGAATACTTCTTTCTAGCCCCTTCTTGCCTGTAAGGTTTCTTTTGAGAAATCAGCTGACAGTCTGATGGGAACTCCTTTGTCGGTACCTCTCTGCTTTTCTCTTGCTGCTTGTGAGATTCTTTATCTTTAACCCTTGGCATTTTAATTATGATGTCTCTTGGTGTGGTTTTCTTAGGGTCCAACTTGATTGAACTCTATATGCATCCTGGACTGACATGTTTATTTCCTTCGCCAAATTAGGGGAGTTTTCTTTCATTGTTTTTCCAAATAGATTTCCAGTTTCTTGCTCTTCCTCCCCTCCTCCCGGCACCCCCATGGTGTGAATGTTGGACCCTTGACGTTGCTGCAGAGGCCGCTTATTGCTACCCTGATACGTTTGGGTTCTTTTCTCGCCTTGTTGTTCTGCGGCGTGGCTTTCTGCTTCCTTGTGTTCCAAATCATTGCTTTGATTCTCAGCCTCGTCCACTCTGCTGCGGTCTCCCTGCAAGCTGTTCTTTATTTCAGCCCACGAGCCCTTCGTCTCTGCCTGGGTCTTCTGTGTGCCGCTCGCTGAGCTCCCTGAGCATCTCATAACCAGTGTTCCGAACTCTGCGTCTGACAGACTGACTGCTCATGTCCATTTTGTTTAGTTCTTTATCTGGAGTTCTGATATGTTCTCTCATGTGGGCCACGTTTCTTTGTCTCCTGTTTTGGCAGCCTCCCTGTGTGTGTTTCTGTGTATTAGGTAGAGCGGCTTCGATTCCATGTCCTGGTCATGTGGCCTAATGCAGTAGGTGTCCTGTAGGGTCCAGTGGCACAGCCTCCCCTATCACCCAAGCTGGGTACTCGAGGTGCACCCTTTGTGTGGGCTGAGCACACCCTCCTTTTGTAGTTGGGCCTTGGTTGCTGTTGGCGGATCAATGGGAAGGATTTACCCAGGCCAGTGAGCTGCAAGGGCTGGTGGTGACCACTGACCACCAACCTCTGCCCTCTGCGGAGGATCAGCTGTGCAGGGGCAGGGTGGTTGTGCTCTGAAGTGCCCTGTAGCATCCACTGGGTGCACTGGCCCTGGGGTTTCCGGGGGGTGCAGGCCGAGTGCAGCCCCCACCTGTGTTTAGCCCAGAGCCACCCTGCCTGAGCTGTAAAGCAATCTGAGATAGCTGCTGTGCTGGGCTGGAGGTTCCCAGGTGAAGCCAAGTTGTGAATCTAGGCCAGCTGCTACTAATGCCGACCCTGGGGCTCATTGAGGCCAGCTGTTGCTTGTTTGACAGGATTTAGGAAGCTGTGGAGCAAGACCAGCCATTCATATGGAAAAGCAGCTTTGTTGGGCCTGTAAGTTGGGTGGGGCGGAGTCTCTGGGGATTGCCAAGGTGGGTCTGTGTTAGCCAGGTTGATGGAGTCTCAGCTGTGGCACTAGCCTGCTGGCCTGTGGTTCTTCCTTGGGAGGGTTCAGAAAAGGGACAATGGGCTCTACTTGCCCTGATGCCAGACACCTCAGCCTCTCCCAGTATGTCACCGGTGCCCTTCAGACGACCACCCCGGTGCTGGAGCCCAGAGGGAGTGAGTCTGAGGAGGAGACTCCGTGTGTGGGTTCTTCAAGGGGAACTGCGTGGGGCTCCAGCAGTTTTTCCACCGACTCAGTCCCCGCTGGTGTTCACAGCCAGAGGTTGTGGAGACTTACCTTCCTGGCCCTGGAACCCTGGGCCGGGGGCCTGGTGTGGGCCTGGGACTCCTCCCCACCAAGATATCCCTCCCGGATTCTTATCCACCACACGTGGGGGAGGGACCAGCCAGTTCTGTGTCTGCACCCCTTCTACCACCTGGGTGGATGTGGTTTCTTTAATTCCACCATTGTCAGACTTCCATTCAACTCAGTTTCTGACGGTTCTGAGTGATGGTTGTTCTAAAAAAATTAGTTGTATTTTTTTTAGACAGAGGGGAAGGGAGGGAGAAATACAAGGAGAGAAACATCAATATGTGGTTGCCTCTCGCACACCCCCTACTAGGAACCTGGCCGGCAACCCAGGCCTGTGCCCTGACTGGGTGTCGAACCAGTGACCCTTTGTTTCTCAGGCCAGCATTCAGTCCGCTGAGCCACACCAGCCAGGGCTGTATTTAGTTGTACTTGTGATGTGGGTGTGCGAAGGGTGGGCCAGGTCTGCCTACGCCGCCATCTTGACCGGAAGCTCCT
Organism: Phyllostomus discolor; assembly: GCF_004126475.2. Lineage (NCBI taxonomy): Eukaryota > Metazoa > Chordata > Mammalia > Chiroptera > Phyllostomidae > Phyllostomus > Phyllostomus discolor. The sequence continues at coordinate 1,868,799 of NC_040913.2, read as the reverse complement.
GAACGTGTTTCGTTTCCAGTAAGACAGAAATATAAACAGGGTTATCCCGTTACAACTAGTTTGAGAACCAAGGAGCTGTCTCTCTCTGCAGGCTGTTTGTAGGGAAAGAGGCTATGAAAACAGCCGTTTTAAGAAGGACACAGTAGTTAGAGCATAATTTTATGTAACACATATGTAAATGAGGGAGTAAAAAAGTTGACTGAATATCATCGCTAGTACATAATTAGGGCCTTTTACTTGCAATCTTACAAGAAACATACCAAAAGCCTCATGGTGTTTGTGATTGTAATGTAATAGCAAATAAATCTTTCTTACAAATGCTCCTTCATTAAAGTGACAGGACTCCCAGAGTTTACTGAGAATCGTGGTCGTTAATTATGGTATAATTATAACGATTTCCTAAGTTTTTCATCTTGGCACCTTTAAGCATACTTCTGACACCTTACTTTACTGAAGGTGCTAATCTAAGTAGAAAACGGCACGTTTTGTGTGTCCCCAACGCCCATCAGTGACCTTCGGGCCCTGGGAGACCGAGTGCGTGGCTGAGTGTGGCTCGGGAGACCGGGCTCTGCGCCACAGCGTCCTTCTCGATGTGAGGGGTCTGCAGTCGCCGCTGAGGCTCCTGGGGCCGGCGGCCTCGGGGCTCTCGGTGGGCGCATGTTCGCAAAGTGACCCCTGCAGCCTCGACACCCCGCCTTTAGACGACGGCCGGGAAGTCAGGAGGAGACACACGGGGGTCCCCCGAGGGATCCCGTTTTAGGGAAGAGCAGGTGCCTCAGAAGCCTCCGGCAGCCTTCCTGTCAGGTCACCTCCCCCCCCCCCCACCGACGGGAGTGATCACTGTCAAAGGGGAGCGCGAGTGCCGGCCGAGCCCACTCACCCCCTAGAGTTCAAGGGAAACTTGCCTCTGAACTCCTTGCCGCCTGTCGCCTGGGAAAGCAGGGTGCCTCTGGGCGAGGAAGGGAAAGACCGGGTTCGGGGAGACGAGCGAGTCCCTGGGCACCTGGGCACGGCCGCAGAGCTCCGCCCGGGGGGGGGGGGGGGGGGAAGGGGAGAGTACCCTCGGCCTGTCCCCCCTTCAGTGAGCTGCAGACGCATGAAGGACAGGGCCCGTGTCTCGGGCACCCCTAACCCGCAGGGCCTCTCGGCGCACCAGGCTGCGGGGGTGCTGGCTGAGCGCTGCGGCGTGCTCGTCCGTCCTCGACGCCCACGGGCACGGCTGCTCCCGCGCAGGGTGTCTGCTCGTGGACCGGCGAGCTTGAATGCAGCCACTGTAGACAGCGACGTACTTTCATAAAACGCAGGCCCGAGGGGACATGCGTGTGACCTGTCAGGAAGTGCAGTGGGTTTGCAGGACTCACTCCCTCTGGGTCTCCGCTGGCTCACGGCCATCGCCACCTCCTCTCCCAGGGTGCACAGCGGCTCCTTGAATCCCTTCCAGGATCGACATCAAGAGCTCTCGAACAGGTCTACCTTGTCCCTTTTTAAAAACGCTCTGCCTCCTGGCACCTTCCTCAGTGCCCCGGGCTCCGCAGCGGTCGCCGGCGGGCGTGTCTCGGGGGCCCGGGCCCAGATGCGTGAGGACGGCCAGAAGCTCCTTCACCGGCGCCCGTGCCCGTGGCGGGTGCTGTCTCCTCCCCAACCGCACCACACTCAGTCTCTCTGGCGGCTGGAGACCCACTGTTCCTGACGGGGAAGCTGGAGACAAGACAGAGGCTCAGCAGCGTGGGCTCCGCGGCTACTTCGCCCGACCGCTGTCCCCCCAGAGGCCTTGTCGGGGTTCCAGTCGGCCGACCAAAGCCCAGCTCCGCTGTGGCTTCCTCGTCCTGGGCCCAGAGGCCCGTCCGCGCGGCAGGCGGGGGTGGGGGAGCGCCAGGTCTCGGCTGGGGCCTGCCATCTACCTGCGGGGGCCGGGCCAGGGCCGGGGCCTTCGTAGAAACTCCCCACGTGCCGAGAGAGTGAGCCAGAGTGGGCAGGAGGGACGCGACAGCCTCGCCCGCAGCGTCTGTGCGCAGAGACGCTCACGGGCGTCCTGAGGCCATAAACAGTGACGGCCTCGGTCAGACCGGAAACACGGGCGCACGCACAGGCAGGGGCACACAGGCGGGCAGGTGAGCGGCTAGGTGGGCAGCCAGACACACACACACATGCGCACGCACACCCCTCGGTCAGTTCGGGCCACGTTAGCAGCTTGTCAGAGGGAGGGGGACGGGGCTGGCCCCAGCACGTCTCAGGGTTCATTCTCTGTTTCCTGCGCTGACGTCCAGCTTTGTCCGCTTCAGCGGAGTTCATCCAGGTCTGAGGGACTGACTCCAACCTCAGCTCGTGAAGAGACTGGTGTGTCAACAAAAACATATAAAATTCAAAAGCAGGTGTACTGCAAGAATGAGTGACTTCACAGATCACCGGGGCAAGCCCCCGAAGAGACGACGTGAGAGATGAGATTGTTGCTCTACGAGGGAAGAGCGCGAACCAAGGGGGTCTCCCCGCTGAGCCAGCGTGGCCTGCGGGACGCCTGCTGCTCATCGGCATCAGTGACTGTCGCTCACTCACCGGGCATCTCCCACGGGCCCGGGGCCAGGGGCGAGACTTCAAGGCTAAGGTTCGAGTGTTGTCTCCCTCGACTCTTCCTCGCTGAGGCATCGGTCTCCTGGAGCTTTGTGGCAGGCAGTCCCGTGGGAAGCAGCCAGCGGAGCTGCTGTCTGACAAGACCCGCCTTCGGGTGCACGGGCGGTGTCTCCTCACGCGGCCCCCAGCGGCAGAGGGGAGCCCGCTGCCCGGCGTCTCCCAGACAGCCGCAGCTGAACAACAAGGGGGTCCAGCTCAGCGCTGCAGAAGGGGAGGGTCTGGTTCGGGTGCGTTCTGTGTCTGGCCCGAGGTCAGAGCCCGCCCCCCCAATTTCCATTCCGAGTCCCTGCTCCCGGCCAGTGCCCGGGTCCCTGGAGTCACACCCTCCTTCCTCTTTGTGACGGGAAGCGCCCGCCCGTGTCCTGGGCCCCGTGGACCCCCGCTGCCTGGGGACGCGGGGCCCTCCGTCCATCCGTCCGTCCGTCCGCTGTGGGTTTGACCCGCCCTTCACTTGCTGAGGCAGCGCTGGTGGGCGTCACGGGCCCCGGGGGTTAAGTGGCCGTCCCCAGTGCTGCCGGCCGCAGTAAAAAGGGTTCCTCCTTTCCGTTTCGGGGGGGGGGGTTCTGTCTCCGCGCTGTCCCCGATGCTACGAGCGCCCTGCCGTGGCCCGGCTGTGTGCCACTGTCCTCATTCGCCCCCCCAAGCTTGTGACGGGCACTTTGGACAGCCGTACCAGCTCGGTTTTCCATGTTCTCCTTCACGCGGTCGAACGATTTCATTTTTCGGGGTCACATCCCTCTGTGGCCCTCCTTCTGTGCAGGCAGAGGACCCCTACTTCACACCAGCACGTGCACTCACTGAGACCCCGGCAGGGCCGCACGCAGAGGTGGCGCCGGCAGGTGAGACAAGGTGCGGCCCCGCCCTCAGCGAGCTGACCGGGACGAGCCGGGAGCGGGAGGAGCCGGCCTCTCCCGGAGCCCGCAGCCGACACGCTGCCGCTCCGGGTGCGTTTCCTGCGCCCACGCTTCCCTCGCTGTCACACACCCCCCCGAGGTGACGTGTTTCCTGGCTCCCGCGACCGCCAGTGCTCACACCATCGGGGTGGGGTGTGCTCTTTGGGGCGGGAAGACGCACCCCCAGAGCAGCAGTTTTTCTTCCCGCGCTGTCTGGGCTCCGCGTGTCAGCAGAGGAGTGCAGACCCTCCACATGCCTGGCTTCCAGCAGACTGGAAGGGCCGGGTCGGAATTCTAGTCGGGTTAGCCAGAGTATGCTTGTCACACGAACAGAGCAACCTGGAGTAAACCCGTGGTTAAAACAGCACCGTGAACCGGGGCTGAGCAGAGCCTGCAATCATCTGATAATTCAGAAAACCTCTCAGTGTGTTGCCGTGACTCGAGGGGAAGGACTTGTGCCCTGAGCAGCTGTGGGGGTGGAAGGGGACCTGGGCAGACCTCGGGTGTTGGTGTCAGGATGGGTCAAAGTGCGGTGGTCCCGTAGGTAGCCCCGTGAAAATCATACTATAACTTAATTCAGACATGCACCAAATTACAGAATTAGAGCATGCAACATGCAAACCATGCACCGTTGCCATCAAGTGGATCCTTAGACGCAAGGTTCTCTGGGAGTCAGCAGGGCCCATTCTCTCAAGTACCCAGGGTCCGGCAGAAGCAGCTCTTGCTGGAGTCTGGTCAACAGGGTAATAATGCATGGGTGCAGTAAGTTACAGTTTCAGTTTGAACACGTCACCTGAAGTGTCATGTCGTGAGCTGGAGTGTGATATTGTTACGTTACAGAATTACATGCTCATGGTTTTGTAGTAAAAGATTGTGAGCCCCACCTGTTATGGCTCAGTGGACTGAGTGCAGGCCTGTGAACCAAAGGGTCACTGGTTCGATTCCCAGTCAGGGCACAGGCCTGGGTTGCAGACCAGGTCCCCAGCAACCTCACATTGACGTTTCTCTCCCTCTCTCCCACACCTCCCCTCTCTCTAAAAATAAATAAAATCTTTTTTAAGAAAGATTTTGTAATACAGAGGGGGGCGTCATTTGTGCCAGACCCGCTACGTGGCTGCCTGTGACCAAACCCCCCGGCTCTGCTTTGTGCAGTTGGAACTTTACTCTCGGAGTGACGCACAGTCATCCGTGAGGCAGCAGGTTCGGACTTCAGGCTCAGAGAACCAGCCCCGTCCCCTCCGACTTCCCCACTTCCTTCCCCTTCCCTCCCATATGGAATGCTGAGCCCCCACTGCACACAGAACAGTGTCTGTCAGATCCCACGTGGACAGACGTGTCTGACGAGCACACGTGAAGGCCAAGGAGAGCCTTCCGTCCACAGTCCCCACTCTGTGCCCCCCACTCCGGGCCCTCGGGCGGGCTCCCGGCCGCAGGGCGTCTGGAGTTGGTCGGGGAGGCGCAGCAGCTCCGATCAGCGGCCAGTCCTGAGTCTCAGCCCCGGGGGCGCTGTCCTCCCGGCTCCTCGGCCCTGCGAAAGCAGGCGTGGGCGGTCGCTGTGGGGACGGGCGCCCTGCAGGACGGCTGATGGGGAGCAGGAGGGGCGGGCGGTGGCCGCCGGGGGGTTCAGGGTGTAGGAGCTGTGCGGTGCCCAGGAGGGGCACGAGTCCCTCTGGTAAGCAGTTGTGGAGGTTTAAAAACTGAAGCGAAAAGTGGTTTTTCTTTCAGTGTGGATTAGATTTTCAGTCCGGTACTAAGTTGTGAGACTTAACCGTTGATTGAGCTATTCGGACCCGACTACTGACTGCGCGGCACCGTGCGGTGATTCTCTTGGTCTGGGGCGCCGAGGGCAGCCTGCGCTGGAGGCCGGGGGGCCCTCTCTCCGAGGTGGCCAGTCGGTTGGCCTGGTCTCGCTCGGACACACACAGCCTGCTGTCCTCGTTTTCGGGACAGACAGTGAGCCTGGCAAGCTTCACTGGTCACAGGGATCGCCCTCGGCCTATTCCCGCGTCTCTTCCTCCGGCTTCTCCGGAGCTCCCAGGCGTCGGTTCTTTCCGGTTCTCTCCACGGGGGAGGGAGGGGCACCCTCAGGGCAGCGGCGGAGTGGGGGACCTTTCTGTGTGGCGTTTGATCAGGGCCTTACGAGCTGGGGCCAGACCGCCCGCCTGGCTTCTCAGCGTGGACGGACTCGCTGTGTGGTTCACGGGCGGCTGTGGCTCCCTGTGAGTGCGCGTCCGCGGGTTCAGCCCCACGGACTTCCTGCGTGCCCGTGCGCAGCCTCCGTGTTCAGACGGGCCCTTCCTTCCGCGTGGGTGCACCCCGCGTAACCGACCGCGCATCCTCACTGCGGCGGGGTTTCGGTGCTGCTAGTCTCTGCAAGTGAAACGTGCTCCGTGATTTCTCTGGGAGGGCTGTGCCGTAGCTCTGGGACGGCCTCAAACCGCGTGTTGTCCGCTGTAAGCTGCTGGGGGCCCGCCGGCGAGGCCCGAGGCTCCGGGGTCCCGGTGCGGAGAGACGACCCGCGTTGCGCTTGCCCCCGCAGGAGGATCTCGCTGGCCACGCCGCGGCAGCTGTACAAGTCCTCCAACATGACGCAGCGCTGGCAGAGGAGGGAGATCTCCAACTTCGAGTACCTGATGTTCCTGAACACCATCGCAGGTGAGCCCGGCCCGCCCTCGCGGGGCGCGTCGCTGTTCCGCGGTATCTCGGGGCGCGTGGGGCTTCAGGGGGTGCATGCTCCTCCCTGGCATCCAGGCGCAGCGTCAGCCCAGACATCACAGCCCCCTCCCACGACACGGCGCCAGCACCGGGACCGGCCAGTTCCACGGCTCGGGCGCACTTGTCGTCGGAGAGACTCGTGCTCGCTGCTCTCCCTCCGCGTGCTGTCCGCCCACAGCTGCGTCCGAGGGTTATCAGAGTCAGCACCCGCTGCGGGGAGTGGCGGGAGATAATGACGGGAAACGTGATTTCACTGCCTTGTCACTGCACACGCGGCGGCGGCGAGACAGGCGTGCAGCAACAGCAGCAGGGCCCGGCCCGGTGCACGTGTCACCTGCATCATGGCATGATTGGGTCACAGCTTTCTTCCCCTTAAAACCTTCAGATAAAAATACAAAATCAGAGTACATGTCTAAATGACGAGTCACTGCCATCCACCTCGGCAGAGCCGTGCTTACAACTTAGAAGCAGGCAGGCTCTGTGTTCCTGCCGCATCGGTGGTTGCCACGGTTACGCGTGTCCCAGAGACTGAAGGGCCTCTTTTTTGTGAGGGGAAGCTCCGAAGACCTCATGCACGTTGAGTCACAGTTTCCTTGTGTAGACCAGGTACCGTGGAAATTCTCTGCAGTCAGATGGATCCAAATAACTGCTCACGTCCACACGCCTGCCCCCCATCGTTGCTGTCCAGGGCGCACGCTCAGAACCGCGAGGGCGCAGCCGTGCCCTCTGACTCCTCACTTGCCCGGACCGCCGTGAGGTGCTGGTCTCCGTGCACCCACCGCGCTTGTGTGAATGTGGACGCTGCCGTGTGTGCTCAGCGTGGGTGACAGATGTGCATCGGGGAGCGCACTCGGTCCGTCAGCATACGGGCACAAAAGAGTTGTTTGAAGTGATTTTGCGTTGTGGTCACTTAGTGTCCTGATGTCAGTGCGTTCACTAATGAGACACTAGAGGTGGAGCCACAGGGCTGTTTAACTAAACATATAAAACCTTATTGTATGTTTTATACATACATCTCTGTCACGTACGTATGTCTTCTGATATCTTCATGACATATTTTACATATATTCATATTATTTACATGTCAGTTCATACCATGCATACACCTTAAACCTATTTACTAGTGCGGAGAGAAAAGGTGAGTGTTATACTACACATACTACCGTATTTTTAGGACTACGAGACACGCCAGACCATAAGACACACCTAGGTTTTAGAGGAGGAAAATATGAAAAAATTTTTTGAAGCAAAAAATGTGGTAAAATATTTAATAACCTGTGACCCCAATCCACTACCAACCCCACCACCACCACAGTGAGCCAGGTAAGCTACATTCAGACTATAAGACACACCTCCTTTTCCTCCCAAGTTTGGGGGTGCATCTTACAGTCCGAGAAAAATGCGGTGATGAGCACGCACAGATGGAAGGAGCGACAGTGCCCCAGATGCAGAGAACTGCACGTCACTGGCCTACTCAGGGGGCCGCATGAGGTAGTGCAAGGAGCCTGAGCTTCGGTGGGAAGAGGGGAGGGGCGGAGCCGCTGACCTGTCGCCCCGGGCGCAGGGCACAGGGCACAGGTGGAAGGTCGAGCTCTCGCTCCGCCCGTGGGCCGTCCGGCAGCCCTTCCGAGGCCCTGTGTGCCGCGCACAGCTGCCTGATGACACGTGTTTGGGCTCTGGCCGTCCTGCCTGGTGCTGTGACTGTCAGTGTCGTCTTGACTTTTTACATTGTTTGGGGTTTTTTGAATCATAACAAAATTTTGCCCATTTTTTAGTAACTTAGAATGTAGGCATCTTGTAATTAACTATCCTAGAAATATGTTTACATTGTAAAAACCAAATACAATATATTTTTTCAAATAAAAAATCAATATTTTAATCACTTCTATGTAGGACAGAAATTCATTCATTGCTTATTTTTGTATATAATTTACTACCCAGAAGCCATATTATTGTTAAACTCTTAGTTTTTAGAGTTCATCTGTTTTTGCATAAAAGCAAGACTTCAGACTCTGAACATTTTGTTGTTCGCACAATGTATCATTTTCAGCCACACGGATCAGGGCCTGACCTTTGGGGATAACGTCCTTTTGCATTCTCACACCCAGGCGGGGCTATAGGGCGCACCTACTCGGACCGCGCGAACGGGAGGGCGCCGGGAGGGCGGAGGGGCTCGGTGTGTCCGGGCGGAAGCGCAGAGCCGGCGCAGTTCCACCTGCGCTGTGCGCGCAGCGCGTCTCTGGGCGGAAGGGCCCGCGCGGGCTGCGAGGGAGGGGGCTGCAGTGAGGCCCGGGGGCGCGGAGCCTGACCCCGGACGCTGAGGGGTGGGCGCAGTGTGGGGCTGAGGACGACCAGAGCGGGGACTCCTGTGCGTGGCGGGAGCCAGGACTGAGACAGCGCTTGGTCGGGGCGGCTGCTGGGGGGGGGGGGGGGGAGGACGGGCGCCAGGGGGGTGCGGGGTCCGTTCGTTCGTCCCCGCGGAGTAAGCAGCCGCCGGACGCACTCGGTGCCGGGCGCCCATGCCGCCCCGGACAGGAGAGGGTGGTGTCCGCCCTCCCGCGACAGGCAGAGTGCCCCAGCGGGGTCTGTGCAAGCGACGGGGACTCCTCCGACCAGCACCCAAAGGCGTTCGGACGCCCCGATGTGGCCGCCACTTACGACCGAGAGGCCGGGAGGGTCCCTCTCAGGCGGCACCTGCATTGGGAATTGGGGCGCGAGCAGGAGTTCGCCAGAAAGCAGGCGGAGGGCCTTCCGAGGGACAGGAGACGCGCGTTCAGTGGGGCCCGGGTTGGTGAGGCGGCGCCGCGTGACTCGGCGCCCCACGCTGCCCTGCGCGGCGGTTCGGGCTCCGCGGCAGCTTCAGGGGCCCGGTCACGTAGTGACCGCGCGTGTAAGTGGGTTGGACGTGAGGCTGAGCGTCTCCTGAGAGGGCGTTAGAATTCCCAATGACAAATGCCCCGAGTCACCCAAAGCCAGGAAATGGTTGGCTTATGTCTTCATCACCTTTTTCTAAACATTTCTTTAATTATTCCTCATCTCAAGATTCAGAAACTAATAATGTTCTCGTTATTTTTGTTTGGTTTCATTATTTCTTCTCGAAACATTTAACGATATTAACAACATTAGCATCAATATTCAGAAAATACTAGTAAATAATTGCTAGCATTTATTGAGCAATTTACAGCTAAACATTTGTTCCAAGTGCTTCATGTGTGTTTACTCATTAGGTCCCAACAGCCACCCCGGAGCTGGGTTCTGGTGGCGTCCCCGCGCCGCGCCTGCGGTGACAGGGCGCCGAGGGGTCGGGCCCCTTGCCCAGGCCGCAGAGCCGCCCGGCGTGAGCCGCCCGGCGTGGGGCCAGGGCTGCGGAGGGGCGGGTGGGGGGCGGGCTCCCCTGCTCCGGGGAGTGCAGGGCGCGCTCCAGTTCCGCCGGGAAAACCCAGACAGTGATTTTCGACGGTTTCACCCGAAGCAGCCTGTGAAGTCCGTTTGAGGTTGCGACTTGTGTAGACACCTGGGGGCAGGCCTGGGATCCCCTGGGGAGTGTTCCCCGGGGCCTGGGCCTGCGGGAGCCCACTCGCAGCAGGGAGTGGCTGCCGGAGGGCTGGGGCGTGTCTGTGGAACCGCCCTCCGTGGGGCATGGAGAGAGGAGAAGTGGGACGGCAAGGCCTCGGCAGACCCCACAGGGAGCCGGGAGCCGGGCACAGCCCGTCTTTGCCAGGAAGGCCCCTTGACTGGGAGTCTCATCCTCCTCCCTGACGCCCCCAAACTGTCACGGCTAACGGCACCCCACCGCCTGCTCGCCTGCCCGTTCTGAACGTCTCCGCAGGCGAGCGGCCCGCCCTGTGAACCCTCTTCAGCGACCAGGCGGAGGGGGCCTGTGCGGGAGAGGGCTCTCCTCCTGGGACGGTGTGTCCGGAGCGGGTGTGCCTCTCACATCACCTGGAGCGCCGGCAGACACACAGTCGGTGGCCTGTCCTCAGAGTCCGGATCCCTGAGGTTGGGGCAGGGCTCTCGAGAATTGGATGCTGAGGCCCCTGGTCCAGGGCCCACCTTCGGGGAAGCCGCCCCACATCCATTTTCCTGCAGAGCCTGTCCAGTAGCTGGGCCAACCTCCCGGGGCAGCCGCCTCTCCTGCAGCGCCGCCCCCGGTGCACCTGCCGGCCTCGCGCCCGTGCGCCCTCAGCACTCTCTGCCCCCACCGCCTTCCCGCTGAGCCTGGGGGTCGCCACGGGAAGAGAGCGGTGACCAGCGAACACCCACCAGACTGAGCGGACTCATAGTTACGCTCTGTGAGTGTGTGCACGCACGCTTTTGTGGTCGGGTAAGCGAGTCCCTGAAGTCGATGGGTGAGGGATTCGTTCCGTTCCCCGGGTTAAAGAGAAGATCACAGAGTTGGAGTCCGACTGCGAGGAGGGAACGATGCTTCCTGGCCTCACGTTTTTAAAAATGTGGGTCAGCGTGACTTCCATTTGCACTGTGTGCTCAAAGACTTCATTTTCTAATAAAAATGTGAAAATGCACCCTCAGATGTATCTTCTTTCTCTACACTGTTACTTCAACACGAAACACAAAGGACATTTTATGACCCATTTCTTGCTCTCCATTCTTTGAGGTCTCTCATACTCAGCCAATTTTGCTTTTCTCCTTTCAGGAGGCTTTTAAACAGCGGACAGCCTGTGAGGTCCATGGCAGCAGTTTCTCAGTGCTGGCGTATTAGGGACTTTAGACCGCTGCGTGGTGTGTATGTATGCATCGTTGCATATAAACACACACTCTATTTTATGTATGTTAATTTTATAAAGATCCTTTACATAGTAAAAGAAATCTGTCAAATAATCAGAAACCATAATTTTAAAAAGATGCCTAAAAGCCCATAAATATTTTGTGGCCTTTCTTTCTATTTATAAATTTAATAAATACTCATTATAGAAGATTAGAAATATGGAAAAGTGTAATTAAAAAATTACGTGGCCTGGCCGTGGACATGAGAGGTGGCGCTGCCGTGGGTTTTCTCCCTTTCTCTTCCCTGGGGACGCGCCCCGCACGGGCTCCGAGGCGGTGTCCGTGTCACCGAGTGTCCTGGGAAGGCACGGTTTTAAAACTGCATGAATGCCTGACTGAGGACCGTGGTGGAATGCATTGCACTACTTCTAAGCACACGGATTTTTTTTAATTTTCAAAGAACATTACGTTTTGGAAAATTGTGTAAATGAATTTTAATGCTGCTTCGATTTTGGCTGGAAATGCGGTTCCTCCCTCGAGTTTCTGGAGCGACCTGACTCCCGCTCCCCGAGTTCTGAAAGGTACAACCTGCGCCTCATTTCATACCTTATTAGATAAGCCCATGAACAAGATGTTAAAACCTGACATCCCTGCCTTAAAAAAAAAAAAAAATAGCAGCCTGGTTGCTAACGCAGCTTCGCGTAAATGATCCCGTTAGGTTTGAGATTTTTTTTAAGGTTTTTGAGTTGTTTTTCATGTGATCGGCTAATGAATTCAGCACAACTTCCCCCAGCGCCAACCTTTTTCTCCTGCTTAGCATTTTCCACTTTTTTACTCTGTGATGTACAAGTCCTCGCTGGTTAATTATGTATATATTTAGCTACTGCATGCGCTGGGCTTATTATTGTCATCTAATTAGATGTAACTTGAACTGCTTGCTTCCAGAAAAATCATTAAAAATTCTTTCCTAATGACCTCGAGATGACAAAATGTCTGTAAAGTGTGAAGACGCAGACGCGCACGGGAACGCCGCTCTTAAGGAGCGCTAATCCAGACGCCGCGATCGTCTAATTAAACAATGTTCCGCTGTCATTAGCGTTCCCACCAAGGAGTTGCAGTTCTAATTTCTTTGTCAGCTGTCTCTGGATCACTTTACCTTCCAAACCGAAGTGCCATATGAAAACATTAAATTGGATGGTTTAATTAAAAAGTTTTTTTTTTTAGTGAAGAAACATATCCAGTGTTTCTGAGATCTCATTTACTGCGCCTCACTGTTACCGCTGGAGCCGATCAGTGTCACAAGCTTGCGACTTTTAATACCCGTCCTCTGAGATGGATCCTTACGAGCGTAGTTAGTAGGAAAAGTCTGCACTTGCTACACTGCTGGAAGAGGAAAGAACCTTACCAGTTACCATGCAGGGTTATTTACTGAGTTCCAGTTACTCCAAAAAGAATTCAAGGTGGAACAACTGATAAACGAGTTCCCAGAAGCGCCAGAACCTGGCAGGTGTTACTTTGGAAATACTTCTTTTTTTTTTTTAGCTAATTTAGTGAACATCATTTTTTTAAAATTTCACAAAGGTGTCCAGTAAAACTATGAGTCACAATACTAGTTTATAGCCGGAACTTGTGACTGCATAACCCCAACGCGCCACGCAGTCATCCTCTCCACCCACACGCCTTTAAACTACACGGTGCGTTTTCCGGTCAAATCGGAAGTGCCCGTCGACTGTGCACGCTGCGAGGCTTCGAGGTGGAAACTTTTGATGTGACTGTTTGAGTACATTGACTCACAAGTCTTGTATCTGTTAGAATTGAGGAGTTGCTCTAGCTCTAGTGGTTCGAAAATGGCTAGACTTCCCTGCGCACCTGTTCTCCGCAAGCCTCACCGGCACCGTGGAAGCCAGGGTCCGCCTGGGAGGGCGGGGTGTGGCGGGCTGCAGCGGCGCCCCCGGCCTGGGTTGTGTCTTCAAGGCGATGCTTTCTCGTCTTGGCATTTTTTCCAAAAATACCTTTATTTCTTTTCCCTTATGAGCAAGTCATTTCTGTTAAAAGGCTAGTGTCTTCAAGCATGGACTCCATTTTTGTGCTATTTGTATTTATATGCTACCTTTACGTCCTGAGTTCATGTAATTTGGCTTCTCATTTATTTTGACAGTTTTTCCATTAGCATATGGTATAGAAAATTTAAAAATCGTGGTGTCTAATTTTCGGCTATTAAATTATTTATATAAGTAACATAAAAGTATGTTCTATAAATGCATCACCATTATTCTATACAAATACACCTATACACCGAGAGACCTACTTTTGCGTTAAATCTCAGACTGGTAAGTGGAGTGGGAGTTCAGAACCTGGCGGGGCACCGAAGGGGCCCAGGGCCCGGTTCACACCCAGGAAGAGCTCTGCTTGGCCCTCTGTGTGCGTATGTGTGTGGAAAAAACCCGGGACTGATCGGGTGTCCCGGGTTAGCATTCACGGAGCTCCCGGTGGTAAGTGTAAAATCTGGGCGTCTTACGAGGATACTGTCTCAGCACAACACTGTCAGGTGCACGGGACTGGAATAAATTCCCAGGTCCTCGTGTCGTGCCCTCGCGGCGTGGTCCTTCACAACAGACGTCACCACGCGGCAGGCGCACCCCTGGCCGGGCTGTGTGGACGCAGGCACCCCCTTTGGTCTAACGTGACAGTCACAGGATCTCCCTCTGTCACCTTCCCATCCCCCCTCCAAAGAGACTGTCCCGTAACTGTCCTCCTTTTCTCAGCTCACGCTTGCGAATCTGTTCACATTCAGCTCGTTTTTATCACATACGGATTCATTCCTTCAACAAACATCTGCTGGGCAAATACACAAAGACTGAAGCCGCGCCTACACACGCGGAGAGGGGGGGAGCGGGGACCCCAGAGCCTGCCTTCTCCAGTGCACGGGAGCGCGGAGGGGCCGACAGGTCCGCGGGGTATCGTCAGCTGTGATACGCGTCGGGGGGAGAGGGTGCTGGGGCCGTGCTGGGAGCGCCTCTGTGCTCCCTCCAGGGCACGCAGAGAGGGGCAGCACCCCGCCTTCCGCCCACCGCGCATGCTCCCGGGACGCAGCCTCTGCTCCTCCAGCCTGGATCTCCATGCGAGCTCGCAGAGTGCGCCCCCTGCCGGCCTCGTCCTGCCCGCGCCCGTGCTCCCTGTCACAGAATACGTCACCCAACCTGCAGGGGCCCGGGCCCGCTAGGGGTCTCCTCCGCGGCCACTGCCAGGGTCCCCAGCCTCGAAGGCTCCACTTCCAAGGTGGCCCTGTCATCTTCATCACAGTCGGCAGGGGAGGGCTGGGGCCTGGAGGCACCCGCGCGGCACAGCACGGGGCCCAGCTGGGTCGGTGCATGGGCCACCTCCGCTCACCTGCTGCCACTCCCTGCGGCTGGGGCTCTTTGGGGGTGGGGTGGGGTGCAGAGGAAGAAGAGAATCGATGGTGACAAACAGCGGCCTCTACGCAAGCTGCTGCGATCGAAGAGTGATTGTACTTACCCGTTAGTTATCACTGAGTGAGTTCACTTGAAACACCGTTGTAAGTGCTTTCAGTTAAACAAAGGCATGGTTCAGTGAGCACATTCAGTAGGTGTCTCACCTGTCCCACGAGCAGGAGTGGTTCCCCATCAGCTGGTGAACGCAGGCTACCTCTCGTCTCTCTCTCTTCCAGGACGGACATACAACGACCTGAACCAGTACCCCGTGTTCCCCTGGGTCCTCACAAACTATGAGTCGGAAGAATTGGACTTGACCCTTCCAGGGAACTTCAGGGATCTGTCGAAGGTAACTTCTCAGTACCCAGAAGTCCGTGATCTTCACAAGGCCGGGTTCTAGGGACACTCCCCCCCCCCAGTGTGTCTGTTCAGCGGACACTCGTCACAATGTCGGCCTCGCCGCCTTCCCTGGGAGTCGGCATCTGAATCACGCCAGCTCCTAGCGTCGAGCGTGTGCCGCGAGGAGATACATCGGTGGGAGTCTGGGCGAAGCACGTGGGTGTTTGAGAAAGAGCAGATGTAGGGGGAGATTGCTCAGATATCCTAGGTTTTAAAGGTCAAGGTAAGAAACCTGAAATCAGTTTAAGATACCATAGCAAACAGTTCCTATGACACATTTCCTAGGTGGTAGAGCGTGTTATCCCCTCTCTCTCTCTCTCTCTCTCTCTCTCTCTCACACACACACACACACACACCGTAGGGGAGCTTAACAATGAGGCGAAGCTGGAAACAGCAGTTTATCAAGATTCTGCTAAGGTTCAGCCCCGAAACGGGACGAGAAAGTCCGTAGTAGGGATGAGAATGGACGGCGAATTCGGGGGCAGGTTACTCCTTTGTCCAGAGGAGACTCGAGGGGCACGGGCATCTGCGAAGGGCAGGGAAGAGCTGGGAGCGGCGCCCAGAAGCCTCCCCAAGGCCAGTCGGAGTGGGCCCCTGTGCTTGCGGCTCGGGCCCCACCCCCGGACTCTGGCCTTCTCTCTTCTCTGCCCTCGTGGCTGCCGGGCCAGCCTTCCGCCGCTGGTTGAAAGACGTGTGGGGGGGCCTGGTTTGCGTGGGAGGTGGGGAGGAGCACAGGGACAGGTAGCGTGGGCCCTGCGTGCCCAGGGAGCCCCCCGCCCCGGTCCCCAATTAGTCCGGCACTCGGCCTTCACGCAACACGCCGGACAGCCCGGCTCCCCGGGAGGAAGTGCTGCACCCCACCGCTCACCCCACCGCCCACCGGAACCGCTTCATCCCAGCCCCGAGTCCCCAGCTGTCTCATAAGGACCCCCCCACCCGCCCACCCCCGTCTTCTGCTGAAGCCGAAAAGGTGGAGCAGCACGTGCACTGGAAGACGGTGACGCGGTCGTGGCGCCTTGGGCACCGCGTGGGTCGTGGCTGCTGCTGCTGCCACCGCCCGTGGGGTCTGCAGCCTGTTGTTGGAGCCTGCGTGCTGGTCTACAGGTTCTCGCCTGCCATTCTCCCTAGTTCTTCCACTGTGTGTGAACTTTTAATCCACTCGTAGTCGCTAGCTCGTAAACTTAGTTTGGGGTTACAGGCACTGAAGGGACCCGAGACGCCGGTGGCCAGCACCTCCCTGACGGTCCCGGGGGTGACAGTGACGCTGGCAGCCGGGTGGCCAGCACCTCCCTGACGGTCCCGGGGGTGACAGTGACGCTGGCAGCCGGGTGGCCAGCACCTCCCTGACGGTCCCGGGGGTGACAGTGACGCTGGCAGCCGGGTGGCCAGCACCTCCCTGACGGTCCCGGGGGTGACAGTGACGCTGGCAGCCGGGTGGCCAGCACCTCCCTGACGGTCCCGGGGGTGACAGTGACGCTGGCAGCCGGGTGGCCAGTGCGCCTGTGGACGCCGTGCTTTCCCCGGCGCCGGAGCCGAAGGAACACAGACCGCTCGCCGCTCGCGGCAGGCCGGTAACTGACCGGCTAACTGACCGGACTCGGGTGCACAGACAGGCTGTGGTTCCTGGGCCCCCCTGCACCCCCCTCCCGGAGCGGATCTAGCTCCCCGTCACGGACAGCGTGGAGAAAACCGTCCTCCGAGACCCTGAGGATTACGGGGCCGGGTCCTGTCGCGAGAGCGACGCGGAGGCGACAGGCAGCGGTCCGACCAGCCTCTGGAGCCGGACTGCCCGAGAGCAAGCCCTCCGGCCGCCACTCATGGCTCTGGGGCCTCCGCGAGGTCCCCTCATTTCTCTCTGCCTCGGTCTCCCCCCGTGTGACGGGGGCAGCGTGGCGGGGGAGGCGTGCGGTGGCTGCGGGGCGACGGTGGGTGTGGAGGAAACACACAGGTCATCAGTACGAGGACGGGACCTGGCAGACGGGCTCTCTCCACGGAGTCCTCTCTGCGTGTGCCCTGTTCGGCGTCAGTGGGACGCCCATTGTGCGGTGGGTGCTAGGAAACACACACACACACGCATGTAAAATGAAGGCCTCAGGGCAGGTCCCCAAGTAGCTGATGCAGAAGGGTAGAACCTCGAAGCTGGCCACTGCCGTGGAGGGAGGCCCTTCCGTAGGGTCAGCCGGGAGACGGGGAGAGGGAGGTGGCGGGGCAGACGCCCCTCTGTCCCCCTTTATATTTGTGCGTCCTCCCCGCACTCAGCGAGCGAAGCCCTCGCCACGAGCCGCCTCTCTGCCAGCACCGCGCCCGGTGGACCGGAGCGCGGGGGCGGGAATACTGCGGGTGGAGCTGCAGCCTTCCTGGGAGGAGTCGAGTCCGAAGCCGAGGGAAAACCCAGACAGTGCCCAGAGTTCCCTGCGGCCGCACTCCTGACGGTCAGCACAGTGCAAAGGGCCGTGCCCTGTCGCAGGGAGCACGCTCAGCTGCTCCACGGTGCTGGGCCCAGACGTCCGTGGAGCCCCACCCCAGCCGCAGGCAATTCGGCCTTCGTGGCGACCGACGTGGGTCATGGGAGATACGTGGAGAAATGCGGGCTTCTGCCCTGTGTAGTAACGTGAAATAAACCACGCTGGGCGGTCCTGTGTCTGGAGTAGCCGGAATGAACACGCAAGCATTTCTCAAGTGTTCCAGGCTTACGTTTAACCAGTGTCCCCATTGGCGTGACCGTCCCTGCCATGACTGGCATGGGCCCTCCCAGTTCTCTGCGGTGGGCGGGACAGGTGAGCACACGGGGCCCAGGCGAGCGGGTGGCGCGGGGCGAGCCTGGAGCCCACGTGTTGCGTCCGTGTGACCCCGCAAGCCCTCCTGTTGCAGAGAGCTCCGCCCCCGGCCCTGAGCTGAGCCGGCCTTTCCGTTCCGTCCTCGGTGCTCGGCCAGACCCGCGCGGTGGAGCAGCACGAGCAGATTGAAGCCTCCTGACACGTGAATACACTGCTCTCACGTCGTTCCCACGCCTCATCGAGTTTCTTAATAGCCTTCTTACAAATGGGCTGGAAACCCAGACTCTCCTGTGTAAAACTCATTAATAAACAGGATTGTAATGTGTGAAAATATATCATATCATATGCCTAATGAGAAAAGGACGTTTGAAGTATAATAATATAACTCAAAGGAAAACGACTCATAATGCAATACTTTTGCAGTGAAGAGATGACCGCGAAGAGGCACATGTGATTCTTGTACTTACAATTAATGCCACAAATGAAAAAATTAACAGTGTGTGTTCCTTGACCTCTGGAAGATGAAGGAAGAATCGGAATACTGGAATGATACTATTAACCAGGAACACTCCAACAATCTCTGACGACAAACCAAGTTTCTCCTAAGCAAAGATTGGGGCCCATGTAATAATTCCTCACGGTCAGTAATTCTAGAATGTGTTTCTGTAAACAGTGTGCAATTTTTACATTCTTTACTGCATAGAAAAAAATTAAGATGCTATGAAATGAGCAGTCCTAAAAAGAAATGGGAAATTATTTTTTTATTCCCAACATAACATTGGTTTCATGAAATTCTGTGTTGCATCGGTTAGAACTTGAGAATGAAACTTCCGACACTCCAGATCAAATTAGCGTGAACACTACATCTGTGGTATTGGTTCTGAGAACTGATAAATTCTGAGGAAAAGTTGGTTTCCAGCGAGATTTTCTCGGGTCATGCAGACAGTGCTGCCAAGGACCCGGTTCTTCCCAGGGTTCTGCTCCGCCTTCCCCGCCGCGGGCTTCGTGCTCACCCTCGGCTAGATGGCCTCCAGTAGCCCAGGCTAGCCCTTTCTTCCCAAGATGGCTGCAGCAGCTCCAGACCTCGTATCGTACTCCCCAAAGGAGAAGAGCATTTTCCCAAATAGCTCTCACGGAAAACAGAAGAAACTTTTCCTTCCCAGAAGTCCCAGAAAATGCCTCCTCCTGTTGTCACTGGCACTGCTGAAGGAGGACGGAATGTGTCGGGTGGAAACCAGAGAAGCCGCCGTTTCCCATGGTGGGAGCTGGAGGCAGAGTCGGGGTCACAGGACACCCCCGTCTAAGGACGCTGGGGTGAGAGTTGCCCAGAGGAATGGGGCCTCCTGCTTCCTGAAGCAAGTGGGCCTGGCGATCAGCAAACAAGTGTCGCTGTGAAGAGTCTGGGACAGTGGTCTGAGAGTTGAGTCTTCATGACTCTCTGGGGCCTAGAGACAGCAGGTAAACTTCCGGTGTGCACACGCACACAGCTCCCCCGTCAAAGGGGCTGTGCAGGGCGGTGCTGGCAGGCCTCGGAGCGGGGAGGGGGCCCTGACTCTGGAGGGACTGGCGCTGGTCACGAGGGAAAGACCCGCGGGCAGTGGGCTGCTCGTCGCAGGCGTGCAGCTACAGCGTATGAGCAGCACATGGCGTCTGAGATAAATCCGTCGCAACGCTAACGAAGCTTGCACCTCAGAGCCTCTCAACTTACCCAGCTTTCCGGGGCTGCTGCTCTGTGTGGCTCCTAATTTTATGTCCACAGTTTGATGTTCATTTTCTTAAAGAGCCCCTCTCCTGCACATGGGTCGAGTCTCAGCAAACCTGGACCCCCCTCCGTGCAGAGGAGGGAGCCATCTCTGGAGCAAGCCTGGGTGGCTTCCTGTAAGAAGCGAATGAGAGGGGTGCACACGGGTTTCAAACAGCTGGGCACACCTGGTTATGTTTCTTCCCTGTCTGACCCAAGTCCGTGATCCAGCCATCAGATGCCTGCCTCACACGCGTCCCAGCGAGCATCCCGACAGCGTGGGCAACAGCACTGAATACCTAACAAATGCTTATTGGGAAAATAGTATTCTTTTGCTATGAGAAACAGAGTAAGTAA
This sequence comes from Phyllostomus discolor, assembly GCF_004126475.2. Lineage (NCBI taxonomy): Eukaryota > Metazoa > Chordata > Mammalia > Chiroptera > Phyllostomidae > Phyllostomus > Phyllostomus discolor. The sequence goes on along the minus strand of NC_040913.2, from coordinate 1,849,112 downwards.
AAATAGTATCTGTGCACCAGACCCGCTCACGCTGGGGCTCCGATGGCAGGACCAGGACAAGGAGAGGCCTGGGCAGCCTCCTGGCTCCCGCCCGAGGCCGCTGGCTGCCGGGTCCAGAAGGCCGGGCCCTTGCACCGGATGCCTGGTCCTTCCAGCCTCCTTACTGGACACTGGGGAAGGTCGTCTCCGGAGTCGTCGGGCCTCTGCAGTGTTCTGTGTGTTGGGATGAGAGCCGACGGGCAGAAGACGGGGGAGAGGCAGTGCGTGGAACGTGGGGAGAACGCAGGCTTCGCTCACATGTGGCTGCCACGTGTCCTGAGCTCTGTGAGCGCATGCCCCTTCATTCCCGTGGACACACTGTCTGCGTGACCCGGCCATGGAAGGAACGAAAGGCACCGGACACAGGCAGGGGTCCCCGGGTCCTGCCCAGCCCTCGAGAGGCCTTCCGAGGCTGGTAGCTACGAAGCAGAGCTCTGTGCTTGTCAGCCGAGCGTCCGCCGTCTTCGGTGTCATCCGGGAAGTCCAGCAAGAGGTTACCTCATGTAACTTTGTTCTGACAAAAGAAAAGGCAGTGCCTTTTAATGAACGTAAGCTCTCCTTTCGTGCAAGAAGTACCGTTGATGCCGAACGCCCACTGGAACTCTCGGTGCACGTTTGTTCCGACCCAAGTGTTTTGTTTCCGTCTGTGACTCTCTCACTCCCCCCCCTCACCCGCCTCACCAGCCAGCCGCGGAGCCCAGGAGCTCGGACGCGCCTCGTCGGCAGCCTTCGTCCAGCCCCTCGTCTGCTCCGGCGGCACAGGTTCGAGTTGGATGCGTCCCACGTGGAGGTTCGAAGTGGTGATTTTTTGTTTGGCATCAGAGCGCATGACCCGAGCTGTCAGTGACTTACCCTTCCAGTGTTCGCACAGCTCGCTCTTGCGGAGACGCGGCCCTGCGCTGAAGTCTCCCTGAACGCAGGCGGAAGGGTGCCTGCACTTGGGTTCCGGGCGGAGCCCCGGGAGCCGCACCCCACGGAGTCCTGTGCAGGCGCGACACTCAGCAGGCTCGGCCCCGCCCGGCCTCGTCGCGCTCCAGTGGATGAAGTCGTCTTGTCACGAAGCCCGGGCCGTGCAGACGGACGTGAACACAAGACATCACACATGCACACGTGTGCACTGAGTGGAAAATATACTCAGTTAACACGGGAGTGGCTGACTGACAGATGATGATACGCACAAGCATTCCCCCAATTATTGTGCTACTTAACAGGGGGAGTGGTGGCACCTGGAGGCTGGGAGCCGCGATGTGGGGAGGGGCGCGCCGAAGTGTGGGCTCCCAGCACCCTCGCCTGGGGGGGGGGGGCCTTCCCGTGCTCCACGGGGGCGGGGGTGCTCGTGGAGCCGTCCTTCTGCTCGGCTCCGGCGGCTGTGTCTGGAAGGAACGCAGTTGTACTTGCTGCGTCACCACGTGACGCCGGGGCTTCCGCAGCAACCGTGACGGACGGACACCACGGCTGAGCGTGTTAGCAGCCGGCCGTGCTGATGCAAAACAGAAGACTGGAACGTGGCTGTGTAAACGTGATTATGCCCCATCTGCCAGAAACCATCTACTGCCAAGGTTGAGAATCATTCAAATGTGTGTTGACTGTTGTCTTACCATGTGCTCTGAGCACCGTGCTTGGTAGCTTGCCTACGGTGCAGCGTTGAGGGAGAAGTGTCACTGTGAGGCGGCATCGACGATCGGCAGTGGGTGGACACAGTCTTCAGCTCAGGGAGCGACCGAAGCTGAGGGCGGGATTTGCAGGGGGTGCACAGGGCACCGGTTTCAGAGTCGCACCCAGTGAAATCCCTGACCTCACCCGTTCGCTGACTCTCCCCTCACACGGGTGCCACCTGCATGCCGGCGCTCTGCCGGACCCTGCGGGCAGACACTGAGCGCGGCTCGCACCCGGAGAGATTTAGGTCACTTTTGAGGGCCCAGTGGCATCCCTGCGCTCTTGTCCTTCTGCTTGAGAGGAAGAAAGAACCGAGAAAAGGGGGCAGAGGAAAAAAGGGGGGCAGAGGAAAAAAGCGGAGACACAGACACCGTGGTGCCCAGAAACTGGGCGGGGGGGGAGGTGTTGGTTTTCATCTCCACTGTTGTTCCCTGGAGACGTGTGATGGGGGACAGGGAGCTTTGAGGGTTTGGGCAGAGCTCCCAGACCGGCCCTGCGCCGTGTCTCCCTGAGCTGCAGGCCCGAGCCTCCGTGCTGGCCCCTTCCCGCTCGGCCAGTTGTCCTGGCCTCTCAGAGAGGGAGCGAGAGGGAAGGACACAGCAGAGCCTGCTGTGCTCCGAGGGCTGCGGGCTGTGAAAGGAGGGACGGGAAGCCACAGGGGCCTTTTCTAGCACGCTCCCAGGAGACCACCGCCCCTGGAGAGGGAGAGCCTGTTGCAGGTGCTGGTATGGGGCCAGCCGCAGGTCACGTCTACAGGGGGCTTTGTCCCCGCGACGCCGGGGACAAAGCAAGTCTCCTTCACCCTTGGGGCCCCCCCGAAACAGCCCCGCAAACGGGGGTCCTGACACCAGTGCATAGACTCTTCGCCACGCTCCCACCTGATGCTTACGGGGCTTTCAGAGGTGACGTGGGACAATGTGAGGAACTTCGTTCAGGCCCCCTTCCTTCCACGTAAACGCAGGGGTTTCGCTGAGACACTTAAAGCTGGTTTTCGTAGGGAACGCGCTGGGGTCACCATGACAGACAGTGGCCAGAACCCGACGTGTGCTCGTCACGTGCCAGGCCCCCGGCTCGCGGTGGGTTTTCTCACCCTGCCCCCACGACTCCGACGGAGCACGCGCCGGTTGTGCACGCTGCACCTCCTCTCCGGTGCTGCCCGCCGTGCCCCCCGCCAGGGGAGCAGAGCACCCTGCGGACTCTGTGCGGCCTGGAGACCTGCCGTCTCCTCGGTGCCCGGCCCTGGGAGCCGCCGCGTGGGACACGAGCGGAGGGGGCGGAGGACGCGTCGTCGCACTCTGCAGCTCGAGCCCCATGGGACGGCACCCCGAGACGGTGCTGGCGAGTGCCGCTGGTCAGAGTGGGACCTCGTCTCCACGTCTTCCTTCCTCACGCAATTGTGTGCGTTTGCCTGAAGGAGGGCCGTAAAAGGAAACGCTCTCAGTTTTGCCAGCAAAATAAATCTCGCCCATCATCACATCAAGGCCTGGGTGCTTCAGGTTCAGTGTCTCCAGGAAGCGGGGCGGGGTGGGCGCCGTGCAGTGATTAGCTGGACCCCCCCCCCCCCCGCCCCGAGGGGAGGGACCGCGCTGCTCAAACAAGAGTGTGCGTGAAGCTGGGGCCGGGGGTCGGACCTGCTGAAGAGAGCCGCGTCTGCACCCTTTCTGGTTAGAAACCCAGACTCTCAAGTTGAAAGATCTCTGACCTGTGAGAACATCTCAAGACACAGGTACTGTGACAAGGACTTAGTATGAATTTGAAAGATTCCCTTAGTTTTACACTCCATTTTTATTTTGACATTTTTATTATAAAAAATTTTAAACTAAAAGGAAGAACCACCAACAACCAATTCACCCAGTACTTAGACAGCATAGTTATTAACGCTGTGGCATGTTTTATTTTGCTGAACTGTTTCAAGGTCCGTCGAAGGTGTCATACTTCACCTGTAAATCGTGTGAAAAACAAACGTTTTCCTACAGGACCGAAACACTGCCACCTCACCTTACAGAACCTGCAGGGACCCGTGATGTTGTCTAACACTGTGCCCCACGACCCCCTGTCCTTACTGCCCCCGAGTATTCACACACGTGGCTGTGTCCGGCCAGGATGCAGCAGGGACCGCACGTCCCGTTTCATCCTTCCTGCCTCAGGCTGGGGTAGCTCCCAGCCACCCCCCCCCCCTTTGTGCGTGATGCTGCTTTATTGAGGAGACCTACCGGTTACCCTGCAAAACACCCAGTTGTCCTGTAGAAGGTCTTCCTTCCTCCTGTGGACACTCGACTCGCTTCAACTGGGGAGTTTTGATAAGTGATGACTCGAATGTCGGTGAAGACTGGGGACGGGAGTTCATTTCCATCCGGAAGTACCCGGCCTTGATCGTTTGCTAGCGGAGATTTAAAGTCGCTGTAATTGACTGAAATTTACGGAAGTGAAAGTGTTCACGTTTGGAAAATGTTCCTCGGTCACGTAACTGATGAAGCCCTCTGAGGTTTTCCGCAGGAGATGAACCCGATTCTCGCTCACACAGTAAGAAGGGGTGCGGGAAGACGGGAGAGCTGCACTGTTCTCACTGCCAGAGGGAGTGTTCTTAGAGCCTAATGTCTGTTCTTCCAAGTTCCTGTCTGAGCACCGGTGTGGAGCCGGAGCCTGGCTACGTAGAACGCGCCTCAGCCGCGCCCCGGGACGCGCAGGGGAGCCTCGACCGTGCTGTGGGGGCTGTCCCTGCCAGGGCCTTTTCAGCCCCGTGCTGGCCCCCGCGACCTCACGCCCCGCCCCAGCCCAGCCCCGCTGGAGGGGTTCCCGAGCACTCAGGCTCGGATCTCCGTTCCCCGCCGCCTGAGTCCTCCGGCGCCCGCTCACCCCATGTGATGCACTTTCACCTCTCTCACCTCGCGTCCTGCACGCTTCCCCTGGCCCACCTCGCCGCAGCCACGCTGACGTGACTTCTGTCCGCTGGACTGCCCGTCAGGCCCCTGGGCCCCCGCCCTGGCTCGCTCTCTGTCCAGGGTTCTCTGGTTCCCGAAGCTCCCATTCGCAGGGCCGGCGCGCCCCGGTCGGTCCCGTCTCCGTTCAGAGACTCCTCCCACCCGAGGGACGCCTTCCCCTTCCCGCTGTCCTGGCGGTGTCCTGATTGTCACTAGAGCCCTCCTAGCCGGTGCCGTCTCCTTACTGACGGTTTGCTTAGCTTCCACCTGTCTCTCAGCGCCGTACCCTGGGGTCAGAGTCATTCCCGACACACAGTAGGCGCTCAGCGCTTGTGGAATGGACTCGTCCTGGAGTTTCCTCAGGCCAGGCTCTTGGGTGACGTGCACAAGACGCAGCGGTGTGGGTGTGACACCGTCTGGCTAACCGGTCTCTTCCGGGGCGTCTAGGCTTCTAGTCGTCTTCTGTTGGCTTTTGCCGTTTCAGGAAATGCCGTGAGAAATACTTTTGTATCTGATTCTTCCCATCTTACAAATTCCCCACAGTATAAGCCGTGGATCAAAAGCAAGTGCACACTGAAAACACGTTACCGGCCCTGCCCATGAGAAACGCATGCCTCCTGGGTTCCCGCCAGCGGCGCTGTGCCGTGTACAGTGTAACCCACCCCGGCCAGCGCTAAGCGCTGCGAAACCTAACAACTATTGACAACCTAATGAATAAAAACAGTTTCCGTTTGACATCTGAGGAACTGCCAGTGCACTGCTGACTTTGGGTTGCAGTAACAGGGTTTCCGTTGGTCTGTGTGACTGGGAAGTGCTGGGGTGGGTCGGTTCGGGAGACGGGGACCCAGGACATATGAGGGTGCCACGACCCTGGGGCCCCCACCGGCGTTCATGGGCGCATGGGCCACCTCCTCGAGGGATGTCAGGGACGCCCTGGCGGCCCCGCAGGGACCGAGGATGCTCCTTCCCCAGGGCGTTCCAGCCCAGCCTCGCCGGGGTCACGGGGGTCCCACGCCCGTCTCTGCACCAGCCTCCGCAGCCGTGGGGACAGGACAAGCTGACTGGCGGGCCTGGGTCGCATGCCCAGCAGGGGGTCAGGTGGTGGAGTCCGCCGGGGGACCCCGCGCGGGCGGGAGCGGGTCCTGAAGGAGAAGGGCGTGTGTGCCGAGCAGGAAGAGCAGACGCCCCGAGCCCGCGTGAGCCGGCGCCGCTGCCCCCCCCCCCCCCCCCCCCCCCGGTCACGCTGGAAACTCGCCTGCTAAACCGCCTTCCTGCCCGCCCGTCTGTTTAGTTACGTTGTTCATTCGTCTTTTTACTGATACATGAAAGCTCGTTTTTTAAAGAAATAGCCCTTTATCGTAAGTGCTATAAATACTTTTCACTTTGTCATTTATCTTCTGATCTTGCCTGGAAACGTTGTCTAGAAGCTTCATAGGGAAATGTAAAAGTCCATACCTATGATCCGACCAGCAGGCCCTTGCTCACCCGGCGTGCACCAGGCCCTGAGCCGAGCCCGGAGCCGCGCCAGGTGCCGAGCTGCCAGAGGCGAGGGAGACGCTGGACATGCCCTGGCGGGCGAGTGTGCGGGGGGCAGGGCGTGCAGGCCCGCCTGACTGCTCCCAGAGGGTGTCTGTGGGCCTGCCCGGGCGAAACCGGAGCTGCTGCCGGGAGAACGAGTGGCAGTTCCCTGGTGGGACGCAGGGAGAGGTGGGGGCTCACTCGACGGCAGCAGCGTCTGTCGGCAGGGTCTCCGCAGCGTCGTCACCGGGACTCTCTCAGAGGACGCTCCCTCGCTCCTGGCCGGAAACGCAGAAAAGGCGGGAGTCCCTGAAGCCTGTCCCATGGGTTCCCAAGGCTGCGGTGGTCGTCACGAAGGATAACAGGACAGCTCGAACACAGCACGAGCCCGGATGTGTGGGGAGCATTAAGGCAACTGAAAGTGACCCTTGCACCCAAGCAAGCGGCACCCACTGGCACAGAGCTGCGGCGGGCTCTGGCATGTGGAGAACCTCTCACCAGCCCAGCCGTGTGGCCTTGACTCGACATTGCTCCTCCTCATCGTCCTTGAACTGCCGGGGGCAGTTCGAGCGTTCAGATAGGAGAATCGGTGTTGCTGGTGCCACTGCAGCTGGAGCTCTGACACCGCCTTTCAGGCATCTTTCTGTTCTGAGAACTGGGAGCTACTGTAGTGGCCCTGGCCGTGCCGCAGATTGGCCTGCGTCTGGCTCTGGTTGTTTAACTCCGTTGGCCCCACGCTCCACTTCTCTGCTCTCTACAGTCCTGAATCAGCACTTCGTGCGGTGCCCCCACCCACTCGGCATTCTGATGTGCACGTGTGCCGTGCTCGTTTCTGGTGCCTCGGGTTTACTCATTCAATACTGGCCCCACGGAGAAGGCGTGATGACACGCATAAGGCTCGTACCACAGAAGCACACCGATAGACCAAGGCGCAGAAGGGGAAAGAAGAGAGACAAGCGAGACCAAAGAAGAAGAAGTCAGCGCTCAGAAGTATGCAGCGTGAGGATGGTAACCACAATCTCCAGACTGCGTCCCAGGAGCACTAGTGCCGTGACACGTCAGTGGTCCCGAGAACAGGAGGAGGGTGGGGTTCCAAGACGGACAGGCAGACGGGCCCCGGACAAAACCCAGCAGTTCCAGTAGCAGTAGTGCTTCTCAGAACCTTTAATCAGGTAACTCTCCGTGGGCACCTGTCAGGGTTTCTGGTCCGTGTGATAAAATCAGTTTTTCACAAGGTTTTTTGTAGGACTTCAGGCTGAGACAGATTTCTCTCTCTAATATTCAAAAAGGAGAAACTGAGTAACTAATAAAAGCTTCAACATTGATTCAATAAATTTAATCTTTCATGTAGATATGGTAACATTACATATGTAATATTCTTCTAATTTTGTATTGAAAGAGTGTGTTTGCAAGCTATGTGAACTTTATAGCAGTTAAGAAATTGAATTAAAATAATAGTGATGTAGATTTTTTGTCTTCTTTTTTTAGTCTTCTTTTTTTTTTAATTTTTTATTTATTTTTAGGGAGTGAGAAGGAGAGAGAGAGAGAAACATCAATGTGCGGTTGCTGGGGGCCGTGGCCTGCAACCCAGGCATGTGCCCTGACTGGAAATTGAACCTGGGACGCTTTGGTTCACAGCCTGCGCTCAGTCCACTGAGCTACGCCAGCCAGGGCTGGTTTTTTTTTAACTTTTGCATTTTTATTGGCATTGTTTTATTTTACGTTCTCTGTTACAGTGTCAATGTACAGCACATACACTCACAGGGGCAAAATAATAATAAACGGAACAGCACGGTCTAAAACTTCCCACCAAGACGCCTGGCGGCTTGGGGGAGGCGGCAGGTGTGCGCGCCCCCGACCACGGGAGAGGGGGTCTGCGGCGGTGAGACAAGCCGAAGGGCTGCAGGGCAAGCTCACAGGTGTCACTGAGTGCAGTCTCACTTTTTCACAGGAAGCCTTGCCTTACTCGTTTTCTGAATTCCAGTGGTATTGACATCGCATTATTTGTTCAAATTTTAAAAGGATAACAAATTCATACATGTCATAATTTATACATTGGTAAGTAGGTAGAGGACAGACATGATGTGTTATAAGCTTTGTCTCCAAATGCATTAGATAAAAATTCAGCATTAGACATTTATTTGAAGAGCTTGCTAACGCAGCCCTGGCCGGGCAGCTCGGCTGGTCGGAGCATCGTCCCACACGCACGGCGGGGGTCCGCTGACGGGTGCGTGGGTGAGGGGTCCCACACACTGATCCCTCCCCCCAACGCTCTTCCTTCCCTCTCCCTTCCTCTCTCTCTCTCAGATCAATAAAGGATTTTTCCAGTCACTAATGAAGTCGTGCGCAGACCGTAACCCTGTGCAGCTGTTCGCTACAAAGTGTTACTGTGTAAAACACTCCAGTGAGGCTCTTGGATGAAACCTGAGTAAAATAAAAAGTGTAAATATTTGCTTTACCCCTTTCCAGTAGTTGAGGGGAAAGCTGGGAAGGATTAGAGGGAGGGCCGTGTCCCTTTCCTAAGCGTGTCTCGTGAGGTCCGGCGGAGCCAGGGGGCCAGATAAGGCCCACCCTGCAGGGCCGGGGTCCCACGGGGCTCTCGGAGGCCTGCTCACACACCCCGGGAATGTGGGGTGTGTGAGCAGGCCTCCTTGGGAATGCATCGGCCGCGTTGCACGTCCCCTGTTAGCACGTCACACGATAGTGAGTCGGAAACGCAGGCACCGGCACCACCGGGAGCCTGCGAAGCGTGCGGGCCGTTGGAAGTGAAACGCCCGCTGTGTCCCTCGGTTACAGTGGAGCTCGCGTTTATTCCGCTGCAGGGATTGCCTCTTACCAACAAAGCTAATTGTGTGTTCGTGTTCAATATTATTAACTTCATAGGACATTAATGAAGTCACATGATTTTTCTTATATCTGAATAGAAAGATTTGAGGGGTACCCGTGAGATTTAACACAATGAAATTTTGATCCTTAGAATGTTTTAAAAACATATTTAAAACAAAGTTTTTAAAAAGCGAGTTATTAAGTTGTTCCGTCTGTATTAAGTCACAATTGAGTTAAATAAAGCTGAACGTGGTTTACGGGTAATTTTAATATTCCGAACGAACACCCTCGCAGGTCAGAGTGTGTGGTGGAAACCCCGAGAGACCGTGCTCGCTGGCCACGCGTGCTGTCGGGTCTGGTCCCGGGGACCTGGCGGAAGAGCCGCGGGCAGCTGCCGGGGAGCCCGTCTCTCGGGCTCCACTGTTTGTCCCGCTGGAACGCGGGCTTTCCACCCCTCGTCTCGTCCAGAGGAAGCCCTGGGGGACTTCACAGGCGTCTGGCAAGGCCGACATCTGAAATAAAGGAGCGACACGTTGTACTCAGTGCTCGTCTTTTGCCTCCCCTCCGTTCTTAGAGCACGCAGCCTGGAATAAGATACCGGGGCCCTCGGGTGTTGTGAGAGCGGGCTCCGCTCCCCACTGAGCCCGAGCCAGGCAGAAGCCCTGCGCCGAGGCAGAGGCTGTTGGAAGTCGCGAGGCCCGTGTGCCCAGACCCGTAACGAGGAGGTGTGCTGAGAGACGGGGGACAGCGGTCTCTCCGGCACGCGCTCTGTTGAAAGGACCCTGCACACGGCATCCTGGTGTGTGTGTGCTACGGTGGGGCGCGTGCCCGCTGTCGGGCCAGCGCGATGGCCGTCGGCGCTGCGGTGCCGGTGGCGGCTGTCTCCCGGGCCTCCCCCACGCTTCCCCGGGAACGTGAGTTGTCCGAACGGCTCCCGCCAGCCGTGGGCTTGCAGTGCAACTTCACCGGAAGGGCGCAGGCTGCTTCTGCAGGTGACAGGGCGGGGCCCCCGCTCCACTGGGGCGACCCCGGCTTCCTCCCTGGGGGTGACGGGCTGAGACAGGGTTCTCCCCCGCGGCCAGCCGCTGCACTGCGTCCCCGGGGCCCTGTGGCCGGGCTCGCTGTCCAGGGTGCTGGCGCAGCAGGCGGGCACAGTCCCTGCCGGGCCACCGCGGTGGAGCTCCCAGTGACTGCACCCAGACACCCCGCGCACGTGCGGAGCCTCTTGGAGTGGTCTCCAGCAAGTGTAACGACCTGCCTTGAACGTCAGAGTCGCGTTCGATAAAAGCACAGTAGCAATAGCGTGTGTGTTTTCTGCAGGGTCACGGTGAGCGAACGGGCACGCTGTCGGGGGGAGGGGGTGTTGCACGGAAGGGCCGCGGGACTGCACTTAACAAAACGCCCCCCCTCTCTCCCCAGCCAATCGGAGCCTTGAACCCGAAGAGGGCGGTGTTCTACGCGGAGCGGTACGAGGCCTGCGAGGACGAGCAGAGCCCGCCCTGCCACTACAGCACGCACTACTCCACCGCCGCCTCCACCCTGTCCTGGCTGGTCCGCATTGTGAGTGCCGTGGGGGGGCCGCGGGCCTGGGGGCCGGGGGGGGGGGGGGTGCCGTGAGCTCACTAGAGACCAGGCTGCTGTTTGCCTCACGCGCGGACGAGAGACCGTGAGAGGGAGACTTCGCGCCCTGGCACCGCTGAGCCCCTTTCTCTCTCACGAGTTGTCTCTCGTGCAAAACTGGGCGAGGGCGCTTGAGCCGTGCGGACGTCTTACCCCACCCCCGTTCCAGAGGGGACCAGTTCGGAGGGGGGGCTGCACCTTTGCTGTGCTGTGCGCTGTTCCCTCTCCTGCTGACGTGCCCCGCCCCCACCCCCCTACCCCCGCCCCCGCCCCCGCCGTCTGGGCTCCCACCCGTCACTGTGCCCGGCCCTGATGGCGGGGGGGGGGCGTGGATCTCCCAGTTCCTCCCCATGCACCCACCGCATCTGACCTCTTCGCTCACCGTCCTCTTTTTGAAGTCCCCCCCAGCCCTCCCCTAGTGTCCCGCTCACCTCCCCAGCCGCCCTGCCCGCTGTCACCCCCAGATGCCCCCTTTCCAGCCTCCCCCCCCCTGCACCCTCCCCCGGGCTCTCCCCCACCCTTCGTCTGCTCTGCGTCCCTCAGTCGCAGGCTGACCATGTCCAGCCTCCGTGCTCGCTGCAGACTCTCTCGAGAGCTCCTGACCCGTGTCTCCAGGGCGCGTGTCTGTCCATCCTCCGGGACCTCTCCGCCCCGACACTGCGCACGCCGTCCCCTGACACGGGCTCCCCACCCCCCCACCCCCGCCACACACCTGCTGTGTCCCCGCTGCCTTTCCCGTCCCAATGAAGGGCTGCCCTCCCCCCGTCCCGCCCACATTCCCCAGAGCAGGTGTCCTCCTCCCTGTCACCCTCCCCTCACAGGCAGTCAGCTGTCGCGCCCCACGGCTCTGCCAGCCCAGTCTCTGCCGTCCCTTCCGTGTTAACTCTGGCGCTTCTCGCGTGGGTGCCCACACAGACTCCAGGCCCGGCGCCCTGCTGCGGTCTCGCCTTCTTCGGTCTGGCCCGGCGGCCTGATTTCCTCCCCACCTGCAGTGGGGGAGCTCAGTCGGACCTGTAGGTCAGCGCCATCGGTGACGTCTCCCTCCTTCCCTTGCACACTCCAGACCCCTCGGCCGCCCGAGGCGGCTCGCTCCAGGAGGCAGGCGTGGTGGGGGCCCGGTGGTGGCCCACGTGCAACGGTGCGTCCGGGCCACGCCCCTCCCGTTCCGGAGACACGGCATTGCCCTGGCATTGCCCTCCGGCTGGGGGAAGGCTGTGCTTTGGAGTCCTCCTCAGGCTCCAAGGTTTGGAGTCCTCCTTGGGGAGGGGAACTTGAACTTCTCCTCCACTCACACGCAGATGCGCGGTGTGACCGTGCCCGAGGGGACCCGTGAGCCCCTGACACACCGCGGACAGTTTCTGTCATGACCGAAAGTTCGTCGGAATTACGCTTCCGCCTCAGTGAGCACAAGTTCTATATTTTTCACGGCCCTAAACCAGCAGGAGTAGTTTAGTTAACTGTTTTATAAGAAACCCAACCCAAAGCTTATTTTTAAAAATACACTCCATAATTATAAACTGAAGAAAAGACAGAGCTTTCTTTTATGGACCAAAGTTACTTGTCTAACTTGCTCAAAAATTCACCTTAATTATGGGAACCTGGTTTTTTTTTTACCAAAATTTGCAGAGCTAGCAGTTTCTTAAGAAATCCTTTTTAACTCTAGTACTTGAAAGTATGACAAGTCTTATTTCTTTATTTTCTGATTATTTGAGGGAATATTAGATTTATGTAAGTGCCTTTCTACCACTGGAAACCAGCTCGAACAGAACACCTTTAGTTTATGGGCTGTGATAACCTGTTAAGACTCTCCAGACATAGGAAATGCCTCGCACTCCGGGGAGGAGGGGCGGCTCTCCCGAGCTACAGACCCGCCGGTGGGGGGTGGGGGGGCGGGGGGAGAGTTACAGCCTCTACCGCAGCCTCAGCCACAGGTGAAAACGAAACACCGCGCCCAGAGATTCCCCAGTCCAGATCTCTGACGGCTGGTGTCCTTCATAACGGACATAAAATACATTCTTGTTTTGTTCAGGCCCACAAAAGGCAGACGGAAAACAGAATGACTAATAAGTTAGATCCTCTGATCACCAAGAGGTCAGACCCTAAAACCAAATTCAATCATTACTGCCACCAGTTGGAAATGACTTATTAGCTGTGTATGTTGTAAATGTTTTAACAAAAAAAAAATCAGCAAAGGAGGTTAGTTTTTTAAAAGCCAGTGAAGTTCAAGTTCTGTCTGCTGTGTGGGGCTCACCGTGGAACCAGGAGAGGGCGTGCCCGGGTGTGCGGAGCCCAGGGGATGCACGTGTGAAGCAGGGCGGGCGGTGAGGCTCCCTCGAGCCCGTGCACTCGGGACGCTCAGAGGGCCCCCGGGCTGGGGGGGGGGGGGGCTTGGACAGCATTTGAACCTGGGACGTGCGTCCTTGGAGGCTTCTCCACGTGACCCCACGCCCCGTGGAGGACAGTCGGCGCCACGCTGAGCCAGTGCCGTGGGGGCCAGACACCTCTCTCGGGTGTTTGGGGACTGAAAAAAGGCCATGAGCCACTTCTGAAAAAACATGATCAAGGAGGGCGGTCCAAGAATTAAACAAGAAGGTATATATCATATGTGTATGTATATGTATGATAGTATTTTGAAATAGTTATGTAAAGGGATCCTCAGCTGTTTTGTGTAACGGAATTAGTCTGATACCAGATTTATTAAGCTTATGTAAGTGTGAGTCCGCACCAGTACTTACTGCCAAGAGCTTGATTCCAGTTTACGCTCCTCTACTCCTGAGAAGCTGACCACTGGGTCCCAGACAACACACATCCTGCAGCCCGCTGGAGCACCAGCCCGGGCCCGGCGGGGGCGCGGCGGGAACTCTGGCGCGCGTGTGCCCACACCCGCCCACCAGGGCCGCCCAGAGCGCTGCCAGGGCCCTGGGGCTGAGGCAGACCACTCCCAGTGTGAAGTCCCCAGTGGCCACCTTTAAGAATCAAACAAAACAGATGAAATTAATTTTAACAAATATGTTTGTTCGCCCAATGCACCCAAAGTGTTACAATTCCACTACGTAACCAATTAAAATCCACTTTTGTGGTTACGTGTTTGGAGTCCAGACCTCACTCTGTCTGCACGGCACGTTCAGTCGCCGCGACCAGCCCGAGTCCAAGCCCTCCGTGCGTGCGTGGGCGGGGCAGGTGGCGCCTGGCCGACCGACCCGGCGCTGCGGCGCAGGGACTCCCCCGCCGGAGCGCCCCGCCCCGCGCTGCGGCGGGCGGAGGGGGCGGTCTGAGCGCGCACAGGACGTCCCGGCCCGGGGTCCGCGTTCTTCACGCCCGTCCCAGTACGAGCTTACGACGCAGAAGATGCACGAACTTCACGTCGCTAACAACGTGGTTGTAAAAACAAAACGTGGATGGAAATGTCAGCCTTTCACTCCCCAGCATCTCAGAGCCGGGCTCCTTCACTCAGGAATGCTTCCAGCGAGTGTTTCCAGTGTGGCGATGATAGCGATTGCTGTAAACGCTAATTAACTGCACACCCGTTCGCCTCCGAACTGGAAGTGCTATTGCAGACAGACCGCCGGGAAGTCACTCGTCTCGATGCACGGCCCCGAGGAGACTCCCCTCGCCAGCCGCCGCGGGACAAGTGACGAAGGAGCAGTTTCAGCACAGCCTGGGGTTACCCCAGACACTCGGCGGTGTGAAACGACATGTGCGTGGGGTGTTTTCTCCTTGAACCCCAGCCTGAGTGTGCAGCGCACATACAGAAGGAACTGAGTGTTCCTCTCTGGTTTTACAGCCTCTCGCGACCGCGCACCTTCTGAACCCAGTGTGGCCTACCCACCGGCCCAGAACTCCTCCGTCAGCATTGGCTCCCAGTTCTCGGGCAGTCACATAGGCTGTGCGATAAGAGCTAATGTAGAAAGCAGTTGTTTAAAATCCGGGACTTTCTTTACAAATTCTGGATTGCTTTGAAAGCTTATCTAACAGCCCATTTAAAACAATGCGTTTTTACAAATACGTATTTGTGGTGAAGAACATAATTGAAGAGCTTCTGCAAGTGCTGTCATTAACACAAAAGACAATGCCACTGGATAAAACCCTGCTGCCGTGTTTGCGTGAACACGGACGCTCACGGACGGACGGTGCGTGTTCGCCTAGAGGAAGGAAGGCGAGGGTTCCCCGCCCAGGAGTGGGGTGCGCAGCAGGCACGTAGGTCAAGTGACAGACAGAGGTTCCGAGATACGCCTGGTCCCTTTGAAAGCAGCGTGAGGAGACAGACTTCCGGCGTGAGACAAGCCCGGCGGGGTGGGCCTTGTCGGCCACGAAGCAGGAACGGCGGTGCCGGCCGTGAAGGAGGACGGTGAGCCGGGCTCACGCGGGGCCACGCACAGCGCGTGCTCGTGGACCCTCCGTCCCCGCCCTGTCGGTGTGCGTCGTGCTCGCCGGGTCAACGTGCGCATCTCCTCTCCGGCGTGTTCCTCAGCATCGCGGAACCCGGAAGGGACTTGTCGCTCGCAGCCCGACCCGAGTGGGGAGCTGAACCACGAGGGAGGAAGTGTGTGTTTACCCCGCTACACTGCCGGGTGACTGAGACATCCTGGGCCAGAAGGAGAGCGGCCGAGCCCTCCCACGCTCGGGAGCAGACCCGGTGCCCTCGGCCCCACTGCAGGAAAACCTCTGCGGCCGAGGGGACCCGACCTGGGCGCGGGCACTGTGCAGGGGTGGGGCATGGTCACAGAGGCCCAGAGGGCGGGGGGCTGTGGACAGACTCACCCGCACTCCCCCCACCCGATCCTTCAGCAGCTGCACCCGAACAGCAGCAGCAGCAGCAGCTGGCCCCGGACCTGCCCTCAGTGGGGGAGCAGGACCTGCCCTCAGCGGGGGAGCGGGAGCGGTGGCTGTGCGGCCGTCCCTGCGGTGCGGAGGGTGGGCGAGTGACAGCCGGCGTGGCGCAGTGCGGCCCGTGCGCCAGTGACGCGCTGCAGGGCGCCCAGGCGGCGCGTGACCACACCGCAGAGCTCGGTGGGTCCGGGGGAGTCTGTCGGGGGAGGCGACCCCCGTGTGAGTCCCAGCCCATAGGGGGAACTTCGCCCCGGAACTGGGGTGAGGCGGAAAGGCAGTCTGCTCCGGGCAGGGGGACCGTCACGCTCGAGGACAGGCGGTGACAGCAGTGTGGCCAGGCCTCCGACGGTCCCGAGGGCCGCGATGGGAGGGAGGAGTCCGGCAGGCTGCGGGCCATCGGAGAGGCTGGAGACAATTCCGTGGTTCTCGGTCTCTCCCCGGAGCCCTGGGGGCAAGGACTGGAGCAGGGTCCGTCCTGGAGAGCGACTGCCGGACCACAGCCTGGCACCGTGCGTCCGGGGACTCGGATGGGGAGCCCACGGCGGACTCCGCCTGCCGAACCCCACCGCCATGCCCAGGGCCAGAGCGATTTCCTTACTGCGGGGGCCGCGGGCGGCCGGCTCCGAGAGACCGAGCCTGGGCTGCGGCTGTCCAGCCGTGCCGAGTCTCTCTGCACGGAGGCACACGGCTGCCTGCACCGCCCCGGCGTGTCAGAGTCAGAGGACCGGGCCCGGGAAGCCCGTGCGTGACAGCAAGGTGCCGAGTGACAGAGTGACAGACGGCTGGCCCAGCAGCCGGGCCGCCTGTGGGGGCGTCGCTCCGTTTGCACCTCCAGAGGCTGGTTCACGGAGGAGTCGGGGCCGCTCTGTCCAGAAGGGTCACCTGTGCATTTCTTCCCTTTGCTTAGGAGCCGTTCACCACCTTCTTCCTCAACGCCAACGGCGGGAAGTTCGACCATCCCGGCCGGACCTTCTCCTCCGTGGCCAGGTCTTGGAGGACCAGCCAGAGAGATACTTCTGACGTGAAGGTGGGCTCTTCTATTTGCTGATATTACTTTGATTTCGAAATATATTGATAATTTTTTAATTTAAGTGGGTATATAAGACATTGCATATAGCAGCTTTGCTCCATCATGTTTTGAAAGTATGTGGTACCTCCAGCCTAAAAGGACACTAAAGGAAATAATTTCAAGCCTCATAGAAAATGATCCGGGATGCTTTTGTATTGTTCAGTTAAGGTGCTTTCATTATTTCAGAAAATTGCTATCGAATTTAGATTGAATAGTCAGGGGAAGGAAAGAAAAGCCCATAAATTGGCATTCCTGCTGTTAACTCAATATTGGGCCCAGCCCATAAAACACAGCGGGAATCAGATCTGACCCCACTGTGTCGTATCGCTACAGCTGGCCCGGCTTGGGCTCACGCAGCCTGGGGCAGTTAATAAAGCATCAGTGACACGGCCCGTTTGAAGCGGGGGCTCTTCCCCAGAGCCCCGCCATTCCCGCCAGTGTGCCTGGGGGCCGCGCCGCCACGCGCGGCAGATGAAACCGGCACACGCCAGCCCTGCCTGAGCTCGCGTGGCACTAGCGGAGGCCAGGGCGTCAGTCTTCCGGGAAAAGGGGGAAGCGAGACGGCAGTTCTGAGACCGTGCAGTGAGTCGCACCGGAAGAGTGAAAACGGCTGCTGCGGCCGTGACCTCGCAGGGCCGCCGTCCAGCCGTGTGCGTGTGCTCGCCCGGCGGAGCAGACGACCCCGAAGCGCCGGGGCTGAGGCTGCAGGCACACGGCCGTGGTGGTGTGGAGGGGGCCTCCGCCATTCTCGGGGGGGCTTCCGGTCCAGTTTCTCAGCCGCTGGCGCTTGTCACGAGCTTGTGAATCAGAAATTACGTGTCAGGATGTTTTCTTCGTATCGACGGAATGCGAGTAACTCTATCAACCATCCCTCGGGGTTCTAATAAACCCCGCAGCCATTCAAGGAAACCAGAAGTCGCATTCACAGACACACAACGCCCGTTATGATATCTACCTCGCTGTTTCTCAACAGCATCGGGGGTCTTTCTGCACCGTTGTGCACGCAGGAAGCTGTCAACTGCTCTCTCCCCTCAGGGAGACGCTAGTCAGCCGAGGGCCGTCCCCGGGAAGCGAGGAGGCGGCGGGGCCGTGGTCCCAGGCCAGCCACCGCTGCCAGAGGCCCCCGCAGGGGCGCACCTGCCCGGGCCACAGCAGGATCCGCTCTCTCTGCCTGGGCCCCCGTGGTCTGCACACACGCTTCCTCCCTGGTCAGTCGGCAGGGCCTCAGGGCGGTCGCGGGAGGGAGCTGCCCTCGTCTCTGCCCTTGCAGGGAGGTTCGGGGGTTAAGCCGCATGGCAGGCGAAGGGCACACCGGGATGGCACGGAGGCTGCTGAGCTGTCCCCAGGGCTTTGCCCATCGGCGGGCATGCTGCCGGAGCTCCGCTGCGTGAGCCTGCAGTCACGCCGGCCCCTGTGACCAGCTGGAGGCATCGGCCAACCAGGGCGTTCCTTCCTCACCCGCGCGGCTGTGCACAGAGCCGCCCCGGATCGGGTGGCTTGAACGGCCACTTCCCTGCAGTGCTCCGCAGTCAGGCCCGGGTTTCCCCGGTGCAGTGTGTCTGGGGCCCGTGGGGGGCCCTGGGGGGGCCCGTCTGGGTCCGGCAGGGGTGTCCAGCCTCTGGGCGTCTCCGGGCCACACGGGGGGGAGAAGCGTCGTCTTGGGCCGCACGGTAAATACACTGTGACACGTAACCACAGAAGTCTCACAACGTGTTAAGTGAAGTAGGGGTTTGCGTTGGGCCGCACTCACAGCCGTCCTGGGCTGCAGGCAGCCCACGGCCACAGGCTGGACGGGCCTGGGAGGCCGCAGGACGGCAGGGACCACAGGGGCGGGCTGGCCCCCGCCTCTGCACACGGCCCTCCCAGGGGGGTCGCCGCCCTTTTCCGGTTTCCAGTGCGCACGGGGTGGCTCTGCACCAGACAGCCGTCCCCCAGCTCCTGCCCGGACACCGAACCCGTATGGCTCTGTGAGTCTCTTGTGGCGTCCGGGCTGCCGGCCCAGCGCTGGGGCTCCGAGGGAGGGGGTCCGCGGGAGTCCAGGCCTACGAAGGGGAGCGGCCCGGCTCCGGCAGCCTCTCCCGCTCAGCCACCGCCCCGCAGGGTCTCCCGGCCAGACGGCCGGACGTGTGGGGACGTCTCCCCCGGCACTGGGGCCCTGGGGCGGGGCTGCTGTGGGGCCGGGTCCCCTCGCTCCTCGGGGGCGCCCCCGCAGCCGAGATAGCCCTGCTGGTGGTGGTCCGCCGTGCGTGCGCGTGTGTGTGTGTGTGTGTGTGTGTGTGTGTGGGGCCGGCCCGTCTGCGTCTCGGTCCCTGTGCCCGTGTCACCGTGGTCCCTTCCTTCTGTTCTCAGTCCCAGGACTCCTGTCCTGCTAGATCTCCGGTGGTCCTGAGTGGCGTTGTCGTGTAGATGAGCCGCAGATGTGACGTGCTGGTGGAGGAGGCGGGTACCCCCGTTAGCTGCTCCACCACCGTGACCGGAGGCCCCAGGAGGAGCTTTGGTGTGCGCTCCTTTGGGCCGAAGAAGCCGCTTTCTTTGAAGACCTCAGTGTCTGATGGTCTTTCAAATCGTCCCTGTGTCACTGGAGAAGATGACAGCGAGGTTGACCGTGTTACACAAATAAATGCCCTTGTGCTTTTCACAGTATATTTTAAAGTTAGTTTAACTCTCTTGTTGGCATTTGAAAAGATCACTATTTTTCAAGGTGTAGATGGTACACATAAAAACGTACGTGTTTTTTGTTTTCCTTTTCCCCAGTTGACTTACAAGAAAGCACAACAAATGGGAACTCTGAGGGCCCTCACACCTGTTCACTCCTGTAGCAGAGTCGCTCTGAAGTGACCTGAAACGCACGTTAGACTTTGCACGGCACCCGCGTCCGCCGTGAGCCCAGCGGTCGCTGCCTTTCTCGGGCGCAAGTGGCTGGAGCTGGCTTTGCGTCCAGGTCACCGAGACCTGGCTGTGCGGGGGCACGCGTTGACATTACATACGTGTTACCGTGTTGTACGTTTCCTCTTCCCTGTGCTTATCCGTGGGCACAAACATAGTTTGTTTTGCCAAATTAAAAAGTAAAACTTAATCTTTTATAGAAATTAGGAGTGTAATCCCCAGTATAGTCAGAAAAAGAAGTAGAAGATACTACTACGTGATTTTTAACCAATACTGGCAACAGCTATTTCTGAATTTGGATACTTCATCAATAACAATCAGAATAGTTTGCTGAGCAGCATGGACTTGTAGATGTGTTCGCTTAGTAACGTTATCGTGAACGGTTATTGATTCTATAACTCATTTCTCTTAACTAACCTGTGGAAAGACTGGAACCCTTATAAAGGTAAAGTATCAAGCAAATCATTTAAGAGAAATGCGTGTCTCCTCTTCCTAGACTCTTATCTAAAGACGACTACATCAAGATGGAATAAAGGAATGGAATAGTACACTTATATGAGTTGTGTAATTCCACTCAGTCAAGTTACAAGTCAGTGGTTTTATTCAGCTGGTTTTAAAGTGGCTTCCCGTGCTGCGCTCTCCCCTGGGCAGGAGCTGATCCCGGAGTTCTACTACCTGCCAGAGATGTTCGTCAACAGCAACGGGTACCGCCTGGGGGTCCGGGAGGACGACGTGGTGGTGAACGACGTGGACCTCCCGCCGTGGGCGAAGAAGCCGGAGGACTTCGTGCGGATCAACAGGATGGTAAGAGGGAGGGGCTTCTGCCTGGGCCCTCGCCTCGGAGCAGAATTACTCCGTCGTTCTGTTTGCCTCGCATGCGCCTCCTGCTGGGGGCCTGGCCCGCAACCCAGACGCATGCCCTGACTGGGAATCGAACCCATGACCCTTTGGTTCTCAGGCTGGCACTCAGTCCACTGAGCGGCACCAGCCAGGGGCCCGGGAGCTAACTCCTGGTAAACGCTGGTAGCGACATGGGAAAGAGTGTGACTTGGAGTCTGGGAGGTTCCTGCTCTTGCACCTGAGCTCTGCAGTTCCCTGGTCTCCTTGTCCCGGGCAGCTGAGGGAACAGCTCAGGCCCTCACGCTTCTCACCTGTGACACGGGGATGCCTTGTGAATGTCTATTAGAAGTCATCATCTGTCCTAAAACTCATCTGCTTTCAGCACGCAACCTCCCGGTTTTTAGTGGATTCCGAGGTGCGTGAGCCCGGCGCTGCAGTCTGATCTGAGAGCGTGTCCGTCGGCCCACACGGCTCCCAGGCCACTGCAAGCCCGGGAGGACCGGTCTCCTTCCTGTCTCCACCAGCTCGCCTGGTACAGTCATTTCACGGGAGTGGGACCCATGCAGGGCACGCCCCTCCGTGCCTGGCGGCTCTGCTCGGCTCAGGGATGTGGCTCATCCACGCCTGAGTGCAGGCTGGCGCGTCCTTCCTCTACGGGCGCGGGGGCGCCCCAGCGTGTGGGTGTCTGTCCGTCACCGATGGACACTGGGAGGCTCCGCTGTTCGGCTCTTGTGAGCAGTACCGCTGTGCACACTCGAGTGCAGATCTCTGCGTGGACCTGTGTCTCACTGCTGCCTGGGCGGGGGGCGGGGGGGGTGGCATCTGTAGGTCGTGTGGTAACTGTGTGGTTAACTGCTTTAAGGCCTCACTTAACTGTCTTGCAAAGTGACTCTAGCGTCTCCCCACCCGCCCCCACCCCACCCCCGGCAGCGGTCGCGGGCCGGCTCCTCTCCGTGGGCACCAGCACTCGCTGCCGCCTGGCTTTGCAGCTAGAGCCAGGCCGGTGGGTGCGGCACCGCGGCTCCTCCCAGCTCTGGCTGCTCGGAGACTGGCGCGTCCGAGCGCCTCGTCATGTGTCCGCCGGACCCGACCCACCTACAGGTGTGTTCTGATCACACACTAAGTTGTGACTCGTTGTGCACACTACCTCTGTGTTCCTCGTTACGGAAAGAATTTCACGGGCCCCAGCATGAGCAGTTTTATTAACAGTATGGCTAACTGAGAGGGAAAAGGCAGTTGTCCTTCTAAACGCACGTTGCACAGAGAAGTTTGTGAATGTAGAGGAAAACAGCAATTCCTGTGGGTAAGAAATCCCCGAAAGCTAGTCTTTTGGTACAAAGAGAACCACCAAGGCCATAGGCTCCTGACGAAACCTGCGGAGGAACCACAGCGCCGCCACCCGGCTGCCAGAGGGAACGCAGCCCGGCCTAGCAGAGGGATGACGTCGTCCCCGACGCTCACGGCTCCAGGAGCACTCAGGAGCCGCAGCACGGCTGCCATCCCCAGCCCCACTGCTGCCTGGTGCCCCACTGCCACCCGGTTCCCGCCTCTCACACAAGGGGTGACGCGCCCTTCTTGTCCCGAGCGCCCACAGTGTCCCGTGAAGTGATTTAACTGTGCGTCTGCTGTCTTCCTGTTTCTCCTTCAGACGGCCAGCTGTCCCCACACCCGGCTGCCTCCGACAGCCGTCCGGTTAGAGGTGTGGTCTGCGACCTCCCGCGGTCCACCAGACAGATCGCCGGCCGGCCGAGGCCGTGCGGTAGACAGGGGTCAGGCCGGTGCTGACGGCGTTCCTAGAGGGAAGGCAGACTCGGTAGCTTTGACGGGAGCGACCAGGTCCAGGTTTGGGAGCCGCGTCCTGACACAGGAGGGACCGCCCCGCCCTGCGTGAGCGGGGCTCTTCTCTGCGTGGTGGGCACCTGTTCACACCCCCTCCACCTGGACGCAGCTGCCCTGGGGTGCCCCCGAGCCTCCCCGGTGCGCCTGCCTCCAGCATCTCCCCCACCTTCCCTGTGTGATGCGGGCTCTGGCCCACAGTGTCCACGGCCTTGTGGGTGGGACGAGACAGATTCACACGGACCCCCGAGTCCTGTGGAGAAAAGGGGCGGCACACTTTCAAGAGGGGAGGGGTGCGACCCTGGCCTTGACAGCCTTTTGTTGGCTTGCTGATAGCACACATCAGAGAAGGTTCTCATTCTTTATGCTCAGGTTTGCTTTGGGTGATTACCTTTTACAGAGAGCAGCGGGAGGGATATGCCTGATGACTTCTTACCGATGAACAAGGGGGAATGTTGCGAATGCAAGGGAGCGATCAGAGTGGCAGGTCTGGTTGCACTCCGTCCTTGGGGGGATTGGCACAGGCTTCAGGGAGTTACTTGAAAGACGTGCAGCAAGCGTTTGCTGCCTCGACGCAGGGTGAGGGAGTTTCAGCAAGAGCAGGTCTCAGAGCGGCCCAGGTGTACAAGGCGGGCCTGGTCTCCCACGGGAGCGGTGATCCGTGGGCTTGGCGTCCTGTGTGCCTCCACGTGCCTGTGGGCTTTCCCTCGGGGCTGGGCTGCATCTGCTGCTCCACGCGGCGAGCGAGCACGCACCACCACCCCGGCCGGGCTCCCCGGGTGCAGCCGTGAAGCCACCCGCAGCTGGGGCGGCCCACGGGCGGGGTCCGGCGGGGGCCCAGAGTCTCCGCCACTGCGCTGCCGTCCCACAGGCCCCTCCCCTTTAGTCTGAGCTTTGCTGACCACGAGGGCTTCCCTGCCCTGCTTTCTCCCGTTTCCAAATCTGAAGATCCCTTCTCTGGGAGACGTCCAGCGGCCTTAAAAAGCCACTGGATTCGCCTAAAACATTGCTCTAGTTCCTTAGAGATCCCATTCATTCCTCATGGTTTGGGGATTCGTAGACACCTTTAAAAGAATTTCTTAACAAATAAAAGAGCCTTTTCTGAAATTCCTCCCACCGCAAGCGCTGCGGTTACAAGCCAGTTTCAGTTTCGCTTTCTCTCCATCTGCACCGTTAAACCCTGCTGTTCCCAGTGAGAGGGATGTAGTGGGTCATCACGTGCTGTCGGTGAAAGACAGGGAGGGGGGACTGGAAATCCCAGGCACCCTAACCCCGCCTGTGGGTCTCGGGTCCTCCCCGGGCGTTTCAGACTGCGAGGGGGCTCGAAGCGCTAGCTGATCAACCTTTACATCTCGCTTCACAGGTTCCCTGTGCTCGCGCCCAGACCCGGCGCTGCACCTGCTGCAGACCAGGGTGGGGACCCTGCCCTTAGCCACCGCCCCCACTCCCCAGGGACGGTCTGGAGTCATCTCCATGTGACTGTCGACCGAGATAAAACGTGGCAATGACCCTCTTGTCGCCTGTGCCATTTTTTGGCCGTTCATTCTTAGTCATATATACTGTGCTGGAGCTTCAGGGACACCTCGAAAAGTCTCCTGAAGGAGCCATCACCCTGACACCTTGTGAGGTCGATGTCCTTGCCAGCAGTCCCCTGCTTGTCGGGGTGACAGTGGTCCTGCCCGGGCTCCAAGGTAGAGGCGGCGTGGCTTGAGGAGCTGTAGAAAGGGAGAAGGGAGCGCAGAGGGTGAGGAAGCATGTCTTCTAACTGGAAGCCAGGACTGTGAGGTCAGAAGAAAAGCAGATGTACCCCAAGAAGAGCGGGAATTCACCCCAAACCAGCAGCAGGTTCCAGCCCCAGCAGCCACGCAGGCCTGACTTTCTGGACCGTGTTTCCAGCCCTTCACCCCCAGCCCTCACCCTGCAAGGTCCCCTCCCCAGCCAGTAAGACCCCAGCTTAGATCCGAGGGCCCCGGGTCCCAGTGTTGCCAGCTGGGAGAGGAGAGGCCTGCCTCCCACCCTGCTAAGCAAGGACACGGCATCAGCTGACGTCCGGAACTCTGTGT
Source organism: Phyllostomus discolor (assembly GCF_004126475.2). Lineage (NCBI taxonomy): Eukaryota > Metazoa > Chordata > Mammalia > Chiroptera > Phyllostomidae > Phyllostomus > Phyllostomus discolor. The sequence goes on along the minus strand of NC_040913.2, from coordinate 1,825,008 downwards.
CACACACGGGGTCTTAGACCTGGGGCGGACCGTGAGCTCAGTAAGGAGACCGAGACCCGGAAGGTGCTTACGTTCTTCCGAATTGGTGTTTCGGGTTTCTCTGCATATATTCCCAAACGTGGACTTGCTGGGTCGTGAGGCAGTTCCATTTTTAGTTTTTGGAGGTAACTCCACACTGCTCTCCACAGCGGCTGCACCCGTCTGCCCTCCCACCTACCGTGCACAAGGGTCCCCTTTCTCCACGTCCTCGCCAGCACTTGTTGTTTGTTGGTTTACTGATGGTGGCCATTCTGACAGGTGGGAGGTGGTACCTCCTTGTGGCTTTAATGGGCATCGCTCTGATGACTGGTGACGCTGAGCATCTTTTCACATGCCCGTTGGCCCTCTGTGTGTCCTCTTTGGAGAAGTGTCTGCTCGTTTTTCATTGGAGTGTTCGTCTTTTGGTGTTGAGTGGTGTAAGTTCTTCATAAATTTTAGGTATTAACCCCTCATCCAATGTGCCATTGGCAAATAACTTACATTCAGTAGGTTGTCTTTTTGTTTTGTCAGTTGTCTCCTTTGCTGTGCAAAAACTTTTTACTTTGATGTAGTCCCATTTTTTTATTTTTTCTTTTGTCTCCCCTGCCCAAGGTGATATATCAGAAAAAATATTGCTATGAGAAATGCCTGAGATTTTACTGCCTATGTTTCTTTCTAAGATTTGTATGGTTTTGAGTCTTACACTGAAGTCTTTAACCCATTTTTGCTTTATTCTTGTGTGTGGTGTGAGAAGGTGGTCTGGTTTCATTTTTTGCACGTACCTGTCGGATTTTCCCAGCGCCGTCTGCGGAGCAGACTGTCTGCACCCCATGCGCGTTACTGCCCCCTTCCCCGGAAGTCAAGTGACCCAAACGTGTGGGCTGAGTTCTGGGCTCTCTGGGCCGGCCCACCGCACCGACCCGTGTGTCTCTCACGCCAGAGCCGGGCTGTTTGATTACTGTGGCCCGGTCGTGCAGTTTGACGCCAGGTAGTGTGATTCCCCCGACTTCGTTCTTCTTTCTCAGGGTCGCTGTGGCTGTCTGGGGCCTTTGTGGTTCCACATGGATTTTGGAGTATTTGTCCTAGTTCTGTGAAGTACGTGATTGGTATCTTGATGGGAATCGGATTGAGTCCATAGAATGCTTTGGGCAGTGTGGACATTCTAGTGATGTTAACTCTTCCTGTCCATGAACATGGTATGTGCTGCTTAAATATTTGTATCTTCTTCGATTTTTTTTCAGTGTCTTACAGCTTCCCAAGTACAGGTCATGTACAGCCTTGGTTAAATTTATTCCTGGGCAGATTTTTTGATGCACTTGTAAATGGGACTGTTTTCTTACTTTCCCCTTTCTGATAGTTCGTTATCGCGATGTAAAAACACAGCTGGTTTCTGGGTGTGTGTTTTGCGTCCCGCTGCTGTGCCGACTCCGCCGGTCCGCTCTCGGCGTTTCTCTGGCGGGGTCTTCGGGCTCCGGTGCGGTGTCGCAGCACCCGCTGCCACCGCCGCCACTGCATCCGGCTCGGCGCCCTCGGGCCCGTCGGTGCTCGTGTGATCACCACCTGAGGTTCTGCAAGTCCCTTCTCTTCGAAACACCTGGTTCTCCCCAAAAGGCTTCATACCACTCGGGCTTTAAGAGAATCCCCAATAATCGATTGAAAGATGAAAGATACAGCCTGAAAAATCATTGTAAAATGGTAAAGGCAATTGAAACTTTAAAATAAATTTTCCCTCTTACCTTAAGAGAATAAAATACATGAATGCCAATTTTGAGCAATAAATTATTATTACTTATAATTGCTGAGAGAACTTCTACTGCACATAAATAAAAACAGATTAAATAATTTCCTCCTAACATGAACATGACCAGTCCAAGAACTGCCTTCTGTTTTATACACGTCTTACCTCTTATATCTCGTCTTTCTAACCACTGAGCAAACCTTAAGGCCAGTTACAGGGCTTGTTTCAAAGAATCTCTCCGTTCCGTGCCACTAACTACGTGTCCACGTATCAGAAACTACAGGGGTTTCACTGACCGCAGGGACGTAACCGCCCCTCAGAGACTTGGTCTCACATATTCAAAAGATTTACATTTGATAGGCGACTAAAATGCGAAGGATAACAACTTGTGTTTTCACGAAACTGCCGTGAAAGCTGCCCAGAAACGAATAGAACGTTGTGGTACGAGTCCCCGGCTCCGGCTTGGGTCTGTGGGGCAGTGGGAGGAGGCAGGCGCTGGGGTTGGCTCTCTGCTCAGCCGCAGCCAGGGTCCTGCCGCCTCGGAGGGCGGAGGAGCCCCGCGAGCCTTGCCAACGAGCCCTTCCCTCCTGCCGTGCACCCCACGGGCCTCTGCGTGTCCAGGGCCGCCAGGCCGACCCCCCTCGGCTCCCCGAGCAGTGCGTGCCCGGCCAGCCCAGGGAGTGTTCCTTCCTTCTGCCGCCTTCCCGGCTTTTCCTCGCCGGGACCATGCACAGCAGAAAGGGAAGATTTGGCCCCTGTCGTGGCCGCCGTCGGTGGCTCAGACTTGGAGCTGGAGGACGGGCTGCGGCCCCCGGGGACAGGCTCAGGGAGCGGAGCTGGACCCCAAACACAGAGACGGGGAGGTGCACAGCTGCCTTCCTGGCCCAGCCTCGCCGGGATGACCCCCGCCCCGCAGCGCCCGGCCCCCGTCACCTGTGCTGCGCTCCGGCCAGCACGGCGACGGGACAGGGCCCCGCTGTGTCACACAGGCGTCTGTGCCGAACCAGACATTTAACCTGCGTCTGCGTGGCCTCCGTCTCGCTGAAGAACACGTGCTGGGCGAGTGCTCCCGTAGCACAAAAGCCCACGTGTGGTCGGAAAGTATGGACGTGCTTCCGTGCCCATCCGTCTGTCGTGACTTCAGTGAGCACGAGCACTTATATAGTTTTGTAACATTGTGAAAGTTTCTTACTTTATACTGCCCGGGCAGTGCACGCAGGATTCAGTTCTTACGAAATAGGCTGAGACAAAGGATGTGCTCCGGCACATTTGCAACTTGGACCGGCACTGTCTTCCGCCGTTGGGAGGGGTTCTTCGCGGTGGGCCGAGAGCGCAGAGTGCCACCGCCGCCGCCACTCCCGGGGAAGCGATGCGCACAGTGAGGGTCTCCCCTCCTCCCTCAGCGCGGGGTCCGCATCCACAGGCGCGTCCTCGTTCTTGTGGGCCGTCGTGATGGCACGACACAGCACAGAAGACAAAGATGATACGATAAGAAGGGGTGATGTCATCGATTATAAACAATCAGTTTTATCGTCTCGTGCCAGCACGTAAAAGGCATTAATTAGCTGCATCTGTAGCAGCTTTTGTGCGTGAAGAGGAAAACTGCTCTGTTTCCGTCCGCTGCTGTTTTCGTGGCTGGAGCGGTAACGTGCATGAGCTGTCGCAGACTGGCTGGGGGTGTCCACCTTCCCTGACGACGGGCGGGGACTGCGCGGAGTGGAGGCCCGCTGGGAGGCCCGGGACAGCGACACAGACGCGTCCAGCGGGCCTGCCCGCGGGCTCCAAAAGCCCTGGGCTCACCTCGCAGGGAGCGGTTTAAGTTTCACTCGCCCAGCTGGGCCGGCGCGCCCGCGCTCTCGTGACAGGGCGACAGAGCGCCAGGCCCGGCGCTAACGTGATTACCGTCTGACCGCCCCGTGCGGGGAAGAAACAGAGAGTGTCTCCGATGACATCACCCTAACGCTGGGTCCATCCATCATCGTCATCCGCCCTCTCGTTCCTCCGGGCTTCCAGAGTGGGGGGCGGGGCAGGCGTGCGGAGCGCTGCGTCGGGGCAGCGGGCGGAGAGCCCCCAGTCCAGTCACGTCCGCTGGGGACGGGACGGCGTGGCGGCCCGGCCTGTTTCCCCAGGGGCCCGGCAGGAAGAGACCGTGGGCCCCGGCCTGTTTCCCCGGGGGCCAGGCAGGAAGAGACCGGGGTCTCCCCGAGGACACCGAGTGCTTGCTCATCTGCTGGCGGGTGTTCTCGAGGCCGGCTCCGATGGGGGGTGGGCGGTCCGGAATCGGGCTGGAGAGAGACGGGATGGTGCTCCCCTGGCGTGCGTGCGTTTCCGTGGGGTGTGCTTCTGGGGACGGGGAGTCCGTCTGGGCTGTCCCGGCGCCCCCTGCCGTCTGCAGCACCGCCCATCCGCCCATCTGGCGCGTCCCCGCCCGCCGCTGCAGAGCAAGGGAGCCAGCGCGGGAGCGGGCTCTGTTTCTTCCGAGGGAAGCCCTCCTTCCCCGGGTGCTCTCACAGCTCACGGTGGTTGGTGTCTGTGGCACGCCCCAGGGAGCCGGCCCCGGCCACCGCCTCTGACAGCGGCCCCGCCCTTCTCTTTCCCTGGCACTCGCCACCTCGGCCACGCGCTGCGTCTCCCGGTTGTCCTGGGCGTGGGCGGCTCCCCCCGCCGCAGTGCAGACCCTCTGGCTGCGACGTTGGTCTCTCGTGTTGCCCGCAGTGTCTGGGACCCAGAGTGGAGTCCGGTGCGGAGCGGACGGTCGTCACCACGTGTGGGATGAATGACAGAGCTTCTGTTCCCATGCCCCCTCTCACTTCCCGTCGTCTCCTGTCTTCCTTTCTCGTGACCAGTACGTCTTCCCGTTGCTGAGCCAGCCAGTGAGGATTTACTCAAACCCACGTTAGCGCCAGGTTAGGGGCCGTGGGACGTGCGGAAGAAGCGCTGGATATGGCCCATGTCTTTAAGTGCTTGTATTCCAGCTGAGGGTACAGACTGCAAGCTTGAAACAATTACGTGCTAATTGGTGAAAACCCCGATCCTTTTTATAGCAGCACTTTACAACCTGTATGCAAATCAGTTTTCACAATGAGTCCGTGCGTGCCCTCTTCCTGTATTAAACACGAGGGCCTGACGAGCTGTGGTGGGGGCTCGGACGGGTTCGTGGAGTGTGGGCCGAGCAGCTCAGGGAGCAGACATGAGACTGGAGCTGAGCAGGGCGGGCCTGACTTGGGGGAACGCAGGAGGGTGACACGGGGGAGCTCCCAGAGTCAGCGAGGACCCGACGGCACGTGCGCGCAGCGAGCGAGCGGGACCGTGGGCCTGCTGTCGCTGCTCACACCACGGGCGTGAGCTGGGACTCCGTGCCCACGTGGCAGAACACCTCTGGGGAGCTTATGGTGGCTTCTTAGGAACCGAAAAGGCCTTCTTTTTTCCGACTCTCTCTGGCGGCTTAGCACAGTCACTGGCTCCCATCTCGGCGATTTGCATTCATTTCCCGCCAGCTGGCAGACGCCTGAAACGGTCAGGTGACTCCGGAACTGGGTCGTAGCAGGGTCTGCAGTAGAAGGAAGCATGCTCTTTCTGCAGAGGCGAACTGGGAGATTTTAGGCAGAAAAATACCTGTGTATCAAAGTCTCTGAAATTGGGGCTGGGTGAAGAAGGTGGAGGGGTTAAGGGAAAAACTCAAGCCCAGACAACAGCACAGTGATCTCAGAGGGAGAGGGGGTGGGGTGGGGGCGGGGTGGCAGAGGGTGAAGGGGGGACAGATGGTGGTGGACGGAGACTCGACTTGGGCCGGCGACCACGCAGCGCAGTGCACAGACGGTGTGTCTCAGAATGTGCACCGGAAACCTACAGAATTTCATTAGCCAGTGTTACCCAAATCAGTTCAATAAGAAAGAAAAACTTAAATTAAAAAAACTAAAGTAATACCTTGACAGAAAACTAATGTTTAAAAATTGGGAATGAAATCATTGTAAAGTGACGTTAAAACAGGAACTTCAAATTATTTTTTTAAACACTGTCTTTGTAAGAAATCTGTTTGATACTGACATTTAAATCATATAGGGATGGAGCAAAGAGAAAGCTAAGCATTTAAGAAAGTTTTCTCTTAGGTTTCTGTTCTGCCAGCGGCCCTGCTTCGCCATTGGTGGGAGCAGAAGACCTAACATTGCAGATGAAAGACAGGACAGCGGAGAGCAGGTCCAGCTTGCTCGTGGAGACTTTTCTAAGCGAGGAGAAGGCAGGGCGCTCTGCGGGGCGGGGCGGACTCTCACGCTCTCTCCCGACCCCTCGCAGGCCTTGGAGAGTGAGTTCGTCTCCTGCCAGCTGCACCAGTGGATCGACCTGGTCTTCGGCTACAAGCAGCGGGGACCGGAGGCGGTCCGCGCCCTGAACGTCTTCCACTACCTGACCTACGAAGGCTCCGTGAACCTGGACAGCGTCGCCGACCCTGCGCTCCGGGAGGTAGGTGTGCGTCCCGTCGGGGCCGGAGGCCCGTCCCCTCAGACACAGACCCGACTTCCGTCTCTCCGCACTGGCTTCCTTTCAGCACCAGGGTTTCCGAAACACAAACCTGCCAGGTGTGGGGGAAAGGAGTGTTGCGTGCCGAAACCGAGCAGTGAGACCGCTCCTGTGTGAGCCGCAGACACGGAGAATGCGGTCCCACTCCCTCCCTTTATTCCACTCCAGCTTCCGCGCTGAGATGCCTAACGGCTCATGTGTGTTATTAACGAGACCTAGCTGAATATTTTAATACTCTAGTTCCCATAAAAACAATCTGCCAGCGTGTTTGTAATGGAAGCAAAGGCACAGCCTTCCAGACAGAACACTCAGAAACGCATCATTAAAATAGATGAGGCTGTAGCACCTTATTCCCACATGTTCTCGCCCTGAGATTTTACAGCTAACAGTTGGGGATTACATGTTACAGCAGCGACGTTCAACCTCTTTCAGCCCGTGGCACACAAACTAATTACCACGATTCTGCGGCACACCAAAAAATAGACTGTTACAATTTTTGCCAGTCTGACCCAAAAAATAGGTGCCCTTTTGATTCATCCGCACCGGATGGCTGCTGTTGTGCCGTCCACTGTCATTTTTTGACAACCCCGGGGAGAAGAGGCCGGTGCCCCTGAGTAAACAGGTAGGCACTGCGCGTTCTACAAATTCTCGCAGCGCTCCAGGGGACGGCCGCCGTGTCAGAGTGTGTGGTGAGCACCTTTAGGGCAGGTATTCCGGTAAAGCGTCACCCACCCCCGTCCGCATCGCACAGGACAGTCAGACAGGGGTGGGGGACGCATGGCCACCCCGAGGAGGCGCCGTGGCGGGTTTCCCTGCCAGGCGCCCTCACCTGTGAGTCTGCATTTCCGGCCAGTGCCAGGCTTTCTGGCTTTTGTGTTTAACTGCAGAGGTGGGCGGCTGGTGGTCCACACAGTCCTTTCGTGTGCACGTCTGTAAAACCAGCACGGCTGTGTGTGTGTGGAGGAGGGGAGGGGCCCACGGTCCTTGTCTCTGGACCCCGAGGGCGTGTGTTGGGAGAACACACGGCCAGCGTGGCGCTCGGCGCAATACTGCGCCGTCCTGTGAGCACGAGGAGATGGCATTGCCGCCTGGAGCTGGCAGTGAGCGGCGGAGGCAGGCAGCCAGTGAGTGGGGGGCGCCAGCTGTAACGGAATTAGTTGGTGCGATAAGGGAGTTTTCTCCACAAAGCATCACACGTGCCGAATTTAGCGTCTCCCCCGTGGTGCGCGGGCTCTAATCAGATTGCTGCAGGGGTCGTTCCGAGCTCCTTCGCTGCACAGTGCGCCTCTGCCGGGCACGCGCCCGGTGCTGGAGACCCCCACCAGACTGTCGTCTCCTTCTACAGCCAGTGCTCGAGCCATAAAGAGAAAATTCCTGGAACAGCTTCTTATTCTATTCTGAGACCACTTCCCACTTATTTTTTACTTTTCCTGAATGTCGTGTACGTACACTTACTCATCACAAAGCCCTGTTCCTCTAAAGAGAGTTGCAGGTTAACCTGAAATCCTCTTGGGCAAATACAAATGCAGGGCTCAGCACAAAAAACGCCCCTTTTTATCACAGACTCTTTTATGACAAAATTTTAAGCATGTAAGTCCTGTAACACAATATCACACTCAGGCACACCATGTGACATTTTAGGTGAAGTGTTCAAATTAAAACTATAAACTACCCCACCCGTGCGCTCACGCGCCTGACCACACTCACACAGGCGTTCCGTCTGCCACACCCTGTGTTTTAAGCACGTGGCATATGATGAAAGTGCAAGGCAGCGTAAGGACCGACAGAAACAAGTAGCAGATTTTTTAAAATACGTGAGTGAGGGAGAGAGAGATGAGCGAGAGGTGAAACGGAACCAGAAGGGAGACGCCCTGCGCACGGCAGAGGGTTCGTCCGAGGCCGCTCCTGCGAACTCCGCCCCGCAGCTCTGGGCCACGGGCAGAGCGTCCTGTGGGCCGTGCCCGTCACACTGCCGGGCCTGCTGGTGGCACAGAGGACCGAAACGGAGTGTCACACGCTGTGCCTAGCTCCTCGCAAGCCTGCGGGCCGGGCCGCCCCAGGCTGCTGAGGAGCTCAGGACCCTCCTCCAGCGTCTCACTCCGAGCAGGTCGCTGCTGAGCACTGAGGGGCCCACGGAGGCTCCGAGAGGCTCACGACCTGTGTCGTCCCCGCCTCCACCCGTTTTCCAGACGCCGGGTGGGGACGCCTGTGCCCGCAGCACTAGCGACTGGGGCCCAAACCCCGTGGCGTTTTCCGACGGTGGCTCTGCAGCGCTCAGCTGTCTTAACCTTGTTTCAAACCGTTGTGTTAGGCTGTATTGTGACAGCTGTCCTATCAGCGTGTCAGCGTGCATTCAAAAATAACGTCAAAACCGGTGAATTCTCGTGCAGCCTTTTTAATATTGATGATGGAAGAAAATATGAAACATTCATTATGGCACACTATATGCTTTATTACTTCAAGAAAGATAAAAATGCAACTGAAACAACCAAAAAATATTTGTGCAGAGTGTGGAGAAGGTGCCGTGACCGATTGGTCAAAAGTCGTTTGCAAAGTTTCTAGGTCCTGTCGACATTTTGACCAAATGACCCTTCGCTGTGGGGCTGTCTCGTGCACTGGAAGATGTTTGGCAGCGCCCCGGCCTCTGCGCACTAGAGGCCAACAGCAGGAGACGGCCAATGGACTCAGAATATCCAAATCAGTAAAGTTGTTGGTGAAAATGAGACATGCGCCCTTTATTTTACGGAAAGAGCCGCACAGACTTTTTGGCCAACCTGTACCTCTGTCCCCGGCCAGCGGGACCAGCGCACAGGCCCACAGAGATGGCGGCCCTGACCCCGCACACCTGCGTCAGCTCAGCACATTGAACCGGGTTCAGCGGCTTGAGTGACCTCATGGGACTCGAGTCCACCTTCCCTCCCACTCCCTACCCTCCCTACGTCCTCTGCCACGAAGCTAACGTGTTCCCACAAGAGAGCTCCGTGCAAGCATCGGAGAGCCTGCGACAGAGGAGAACCCAGCCGAGTGCGTGAGCTGCCTGACGTGGCCGAGGGGCTGGTCCTGCTGCGGCTCCGCGCTCTGTCCCGGAGGAGCCTGGGGCACGCACGTGTGCTCGCACGGAAGCACTTCGCATCCGCGGTGTAGAGAAGGGCGCTCCTTAGTGCGGCACGTTGGCGTGCCCGTTGTTTGGTGGTCACCTGGACCCCCTGGCACAGACCCACCCCTGGGGGAGGCCCGGGGAAGGCCCAGCACCTCCGTTCAGAGCATCACCCCTGAGTTCCGGGGTGGGGGGGCTCCCGTGCTGTGTGCGGGGGGCCTGGGAGTCGGTGCCCCCGGAACGGCCAGACGTAGGCTCGTGAACAAAGCCACGTCCCAAACCTTACCCCTGGTATTGAGCTAAATGCATCGCTTTGTTTGGTGGTATTTGTTGCGGTGTCTTTAAAATGCTGAGATCACTACATTTTTACTTAAATAAAACCAAAGGAAGACTCATTGCAGTTACATTACACTGACCTCCAGCTAGCCTAGGGAAGGTGATTCTTCTCAAATCCTTAAGCAAAACTCTGACCTAAAAGAGAAATATCTGATATATGAATGTCCCGTTCGAAAAAGAAAAAAAAAACCTCCCACATTTCAACCTTCGGACTCAGGGCAGGACTGGGAGAAACGGCTTCGGGTTACTGACTTGCTCCCCCCGCAGGTGAGACCACGGAGCAGCACGACGAACCTCTGCGGTTACGGCATTAAGATGTCGAGAAATTGGAGGTCAGAACAACAGGTCGTTTTCTTCTCTACGTCAGATTTAAAACTGACGTCCTCTGACAGCCGCGGGTCTCGGGCTGAGGGAAATATGACGGCTTAACTTCCTGTGCCTTGTAAAGCAGTAATTGGTAATAAGCTTCATCGTGACAGCCCGCAGGCAGAGACAAGACAGGGCGCCGGGGCGCGCACCGACTGCATGTGCAGACGCGGGCCGCTCGGGGGGGGGGGGGGGGGGGGGCCTGCAGCTGTCCCGTCTGGCTGACACCCTCATCTGCTCGCTCCTCCCGCGTCTATGCGTGAGCTCCGCTGCTATGCAACCGCTTCCCGCATGACAACGGACCCTTTCCCGTTCTTACATATTAATAAAAGGGATGGGATCAGATTTCTGTTTTTACTCACCAACAATGGCCAAGACACTCCACCCTGTACCTACCTGCCTGTGGTCCCCAGGGCTGCCGCCTGCTTGCCCCTCAGACATGGCCCGCAGACCGCCAGTGGCAGCGTCACCGGGGACCCTGCTGGGCCTGCGGAGCCGGAACCCGCCTGCGGGGCCCGGCTGCCGTGTTCACAGCAGCAGAGCCTGGGAAGCGCCGCTCTGCTGGAGGTGTGCGGGGTGGTCTGGAGAACTTGGCTTGTCTGGGGCGCGAGAGAGAAGGGTGTACGGAACCCTCCTGTACCCACCAGCCGATTGCAGAGTGTTCAACTCCTGTGTCCTCTGTGACCCCACCCCCACCCACTCAGCCACTTTCAGATACACGCATCACACCCACCTAATGGCACCTAAAACACTCCCCACCCCGTGGGCGTCTCGGAACATGCAGGGAGCAGGGTCAAGCAGGTCTATCCTGAAGAAAGTCTCTCAAGGCATTTCCTGTACATTCCCAGTTAACAACCATTAATCTCTAAACTCTTCAACTCTGAACTGTGTTAACGCTAAAACTAACCCTAACTCAACCCTGAACTCCTCTTCCGTGATTTTCCCAGTACCCAGCTCAGTGTGGCCTCAGAGCCAGGCCTGGGTGAGGGCTCCTGACTCTCAAGTCCAGGCTTCTTCCGTCCCCGTTATTTTGTAGGAATTTAAAAATAACAAAACACTGTTACTAACGCTCACTTGTTTTAGGATGATACTCGACTTCCAAAACTATGGAAGAAGCTGAAGGGACATCTGATGTTTATTTCCACTTTGTCAAATTAAACTGTGTTAGTTTAAATTGTTTATACTTTGAATATGTTAAAACTTCCAACTGAGTAAAACTTCCAGTATTTACAGGGGAAATTTCAAGATGTTTTAAAGAATCTTTACCCAGAACCCTGGAACACCAATCCTAAGGAACCTGTGCACCCCGATGTTCACAGCAGCACAGTTCACAATAGCTAGATGCTGGAAGCAACCTAGGTGCCCATCAGTCAATGAGTGGATCAAAAAACTGTGGTACATTCACACGATGGAATTCTCTGCAGCAGAGAGAAAGAAGGAGCTCCTGCCCTTTGCAACAGCGTGGGTGGAGCTGGAGAGCATTATGCTAAGTGAAACAAGCCAGGCAGTGAGAGACAAATACCATGTGATCTCACCTTTAACAGGAACCTAATCAACAAAAGAAAGAAACAAGAAAATATAACCCAGACACTGAAATAGAGGCCAGGCTGACGGTGACCAGAGGAAGAGAAGAGGGAATTTCAGGGGAGAATGGGAAGGGTTTGCAGGAACAAATATAAAGGACACATGGACAGAAACGGGGTGGGGGGGAGGCTGGAATGGGAGTAAAGGGCAGAAAACTATACTTGAACAATGATTAAAATAAAATTAAAAAAAAAACAAATGGGCCGTTGAAGAACACTGAGATGTTTAATAAAGTCAGAAGACAAGATGCTAACATTGGGGAAAAAAAAGAATCTTTACCAGCCATTTTGTTAATCATTTCTTCTCTTATTTCCTGAAAAATAAATCTGTCAGTCTTTGGGGCTTCCAAAGGCCCTGTGGGATCACACCACAGTTAATATGTGGTTAGTAGAGATTACAAAACCACAAATTTTTTTGCTGCTCATACTCATATAATAAGTGAAAAATATCCAAAATTGTTTTTCAAAAATAACCGCATTTACGATGCTGGGTGTAACCACGGAAGCTTCTCTGTGCCGGAGCGTGGTTGTGTGGTGCACGCGGGCTGGGGCCCCCGCGGGACGGCGCGGCAGGCGGCAGGCTGAGTCTGTACTGCGGGCCTCTCGTCCTGCCCGCACCAACGGCAGCGTGGAGGGCATCCGCCGTCCGCGAGCACAGCGTGAGTGGAACAGTGGTCAGAGCACGTGCGTGCCACCTGACGTGGAGCGCGCTTGTCCTCCTCTTCGTGGTGTTTTGTCGTGTGGCCCCGGGGAGTGCTGACTGTTGACCTTCAGGAATTGACCACATGTCCTCTCAAGCGTCTGAAGTCCTCTTTGACACGAGGAAGGAGGATGGAAATTGCAGCCTGCGTTGGCGACAGAGAGGGCTGGGAGGCGTGTCCTCGTCTGTTAGCATACATTCCAGTTACGTACACAGTCCTGGCCTCGGCGTAAATTAAGTCATTCACAGCGCAGTGCACGCTGCGGTTCGCCGAGGCAGGCATCACTCAATCTAAGCACCTGCTCGCTTCAGTTAGACATTTAGGGCTCGTTTTCAAAGGTTGCAAACATATTGATAATGGGCCTATTTAAAGCCATTTAAATTCTCAGTATGATATATCTAAATTATTGTTTCCCACTTATGTCAAAATCAAAGAACATTTTACTCTACCGAATGGATGCAATATTATTTTCAGATGAATTCAGTTTAATAAAAGTGTCTGGTTTCATTTTAAAATACTTATACCCACCACCTGGTGAATCTTTGTCTTTTTTTAAACTGAATTTTTGGGAGTGACATTGGTTAATACAATTCTATAGGTCTCAGGTGTACGGCTCTAAGATATATCATCTTCGGGTGTCATTCCACATCCCAAGCAAGTCTGTCTCAGCTTTTACTGTTTTAGTTATTTTATTTTCGTGATTGGACACTCCAAGTGAACATAATCCTGTGGTGAGAAGAGGTCACTCCTTATCGCTCATTCCCCTCCCCCACCACTGCCACCCCCCACCCCACCCCACCCCACCGCTCCCTCCCTCCTCCCGCCTCCTCTCCTGCAGCAGCCTGCGTGGTTCACTTTGCATCAATTTGTCCCCCGGGGGGATCGGGCTCGGTGTTGTGCTGAGTGCTCGCACGTAGCCTTCTGCGTTTCTGGGTCGAGTCTTCCGCTTCTGCACTCTCTCGTGACCAGCCGAAAAGTGAGCGAAGGACTGAAGTCCTGGAAGAACCCGTAAGGGGCGGCCTGCTAGCTCCCGGGCTCTCGGGAAGGCCAGTCCCCCAGGTCATCCGGAAGAGTGTCCGTCTTCTTCCTGAGGACTAACCACGGGGAGATTGTGAGGAGACTTCTCAGACCGCCCCCCCCCAGAAGCTTTTCATAGTGTTTCCCCCAAAAATGTTGGAAATCCTCAGTGAAATGTCTCTGGCTTGGAAACTTGCATATTTTGATCGGTCCCACCAAGATAAAGCTACCCAGCGTTCCTTCTGTGTGCTAGACAGGTGCTACAGGTGCCTTCAGGACCCTAGCGTATCACACTCTCATGGGGACGATGGAGACTCCGGAGGAGATATGCAGATGCCCACGAAGCCCATGGAAGGTTCTCGGCATCCTTGATGATTGAGCAAACGCAAACCAGACTACTTGAGATGCCAGCTCCCACCCAGTAGGTCTGACGCCGTCCAAAAACACAAACCCTAGCAAGTGTTGGCAAGGGTACGGAGAAACCGGGACTCTTGTGCCCTGTGGGTGGGAATGGAAATGCTGCAGGCCCCCCGGAACACGATGTGGAGGCTCCTCAAAACGTGAAGACGATGGCCACCGTAGGATGCACTTCTGGGTACACACCCGAGATGTCATCATTACCGCTCATCGTGGCAAAGGGGAAACGGGCAGGAGGAGAAGCCGCCTCTCCATTTTTTTAGGGTTCTACCCCAGGAGCGAAAGCGAGCACTGGGCGGGCGATGAGCACATCTAAGTGCCCCCCTCAGCTGCTGTCCAGTGGGGCCTGGAAGTTGGAGCGGACCTGGGTCTCCTCCAGCGGCTCACCGGATGTCGGCCAAGGCACGCCGACAGCGCCGCCAGGACGGTGTCCGCCCGGGCCCGACGCCACCTTTCGCCGAGGCAGGAGGAGACGCATCCGTTCTTCATCTGGTCGTGTCTCTGGATGACTGGGAGCAGTTGGATGTAAAAGAGCATTTTAATTTTTTATGTACTTTAACGTTCATAAAGCGAGAAGTGATAAAATGCAGATATTATGTGCTTGATGTATTGTGCTCCTGATTTTCCAGCATTAAAAAGTAATGCTTCACATGGTCTCGTTTTATCAGGGCAATAGACCAGAAGCAAAGGCTTATCGGTTACAATGCAGTCTGCCATTCGGTGGTCTTCTCTTTTAAAATTCCACTGTTTTTGGTTTCTTCCTGTTTGGTATAGAATGTGTAGACTTGGAGATAGGGCTGAAAAGTGGTACAGATCCCGTATTTTCAGTTGCATGTCAAAAATTTTTGGCAGGAAGAATATCTACTTTTAAGCACTAATACAGAATTATCCTAAGAGCGGTACAGTGAGGTAAGCACCACACTAAGGAAATTTTCTGAAATTTCTTCTCTGTGCTCCCCAGCAACCACGTTTATGAAATGAACGTTTGTTGAACTTTGGGAAGTGGTCAGTTGTTGACTGTTGGTGTGGATGTGGTCTGGCGCTTGGGGTCGCAGGTCATGCACCTGCAGTGCCTCACGGAGCTCGGCGTGTTCTGGGCAGCGGCCTCTCGGGAAGCAGCGGGACACTGGACAGCCGCCCTCATGGCCTCCTTGCACCACCCCTCTGGTGGCTCCTGGCCCCGGAGGCGCCCCCTGGGGCAGAGAGACGGCGCGGCCACAGTTACAGTGAGCACTGGGGGCTGCGGCGATGGCGCAGGCGGAGCGTGCACCTGCCCGGGCTCTCCTGCCCTGTGCGTGCGGAAGGAAGGCCCGGGCAGCAGGGTCTGTCTGCTGGTGTGTGCAGCCAGAGTGGGGAGGCCCACTCCCTCACGCAAAGTGGGATTTCCTGCTTTTCGAGCGCCTGAGTGCGTCCTGCACGTCAAGGTTGTTCTGAGCTCGGACTCGCCTTGGCCGTGAGGTCATGCGTGTTAACAGGCAGACGCGTGCTGGACACACAGCATGGCACACCTAGTGCCTCTTCTGGGGTTTGGTCCCGGCCACGTGTCTGCACCCACAGAGGGGGCAGCGCTGCCTTGGCAGGGGAGGCGAGGAGGAGAAGGCCACGGAGCAAGGGGTGCGGCGGCAGGTCAGAGGAGAAAGGCAGGCGTCACGGCCACGACGGCACACGTGGCCCCTCGTGCAGAACAGAGAGGCCTCCTCAGGCTGAGCCCCAAAAGGGCTCCCTTCCACGCACAGCAGGCAAGGTGGGCCCTGTGCCTCCTGTCCCCCCCCCCCCGTGCTAGGGGGCTCCCTTCCACGCACGGCCCGGTGCCTCCATTTCAGGGGAAATGAGCATGGCAACGGAGTAACAACCACAGTAAATATCGTGCTTCTCCTCATCAACGTAAATTGCATATAATATTTCAGAAAAAAATCTCTCTGACTTTGGCTTAACGTGTTGGAATATTTTGCCTGCAGACTTTACACATAGAAGAGACGTGTAGTTCTCTTATGAGGGCGTGTCTCGGACGTACACATGCAAAACACACACGTTCCGCCGTCCAGACGGCCCGAGGCCGGAAGCTGCCAGTCTCCGCGGGCAGCGCTGAGGCCCTGTGACGCCTGGCCGCCGCGCGCCCGGGCCGTGGCGGAACGCCGCCCTCCTGGGGTTGGCGCTCCCCCGAACTCCGGAGACTGTGGCGAGAAAGGAACTCATGCCGTGAACTAGCGTTCCAGGGTTCACCTTAGAATAGCACAGCGGCAGCTAGGGTGCAGCCTTTCAGTGCGAGTTCCACCTGTTTGGCCTCTCACGGAAGTCATAGTGTTCCTCCTGCTGATCGCCTTCCGCACTGATGGGAACTCGGGGTCCCCGGAGTCCCAGCTGGCGCCGGCCGTGGCCTCGACGGCCCAGCCCTGCGTGCCCGGGAAGGTCCGGAAGCTCACTCCATCAGAGGACCCCGAGCACCCCTTCTCACACGGGCCTTGGTCCGGGCATGCGTGCGCTCCCGGGTGGGCGTTCGCTCAAGGAACCGCCGCGTGTCCCTGAGCACGGTGGCTGGGGGCGTGAGGCCTGCTCCCCGGCACTGACCCCCGGACGTTCGGCAGCCACGCGGGGCCCCGGTGCTCGGCCCGGGCCTTGTCCATGGCTGACGGGGGCCACACTCCCGAGGTCAGGTGTCCGGCCCCCCCGTTCCCCCCCAACCTCCCCCGCCCCCAGTGATGCACGTGGGTTGTGACGGCCGCTCCCTCCCTCCCCCCTGCAGGCCACGGAGGTGCAGATCCAGACCTTGGGCCAGACGCCGTCCCAGCTGCTCATCGAGCCGCACCCACCCCGGAGCTCGGCCATGCACCTGGTGAGACCGCCGCCCCGGGGTCGCGCTGCTCTGTCCCGCACGCGCACGTGGTCAGATTAGTGGGGGGACGGCAGCGACACTTTAGTGGCTTCCGGGCGCCTCGGGCGGCTCTCCTCTCCGGGTGTGCCGACCCCGAGGGAGAGCCGGAGGGGAGGGCAGTCCCCGCCTGCAGGTCCCGCTGCGGCCGGCTCGGCTGCGGACTTGCAGGAAGAGCCATCCCCCCGCCCCCGACTCTGCCTGCCTCTGTGTGAGCTTGTTCACGCACGCGGCGGCGTACATACACCTGCCCCAGACCGGGGTGGGCTTACGGACTGGAAGGAAGAGCACACGGACACCACGCATGGCCCAGCTGAGCCTTGTTTGGGGGCGGGACGGGAGGGGAGCAGTTCATCTTAAGGAAAGGAAAGCCGTGTGAAGGGAATTGGTGGCCCCGGCAGAGGGGTCAAGGGCAGGGGCCCAGGGCCAGGCTTGGGACCCACGGCGTCTCTGCCCTGGCCGGCGAGGGGCTCAGGCCGGCGTTTGTGCCCCTCTGCTCCCCTCGGTGTCCCTGAGAGAGAGAGTCGCACTCGGGCCGTGTGGCACCGAGGCCAGCGGCTGGCACGCAGCAGGGTGTCCGCCAGCGCCCGCCGCGCACAGCGCAGCCTTCACTCCCGGCGGCTGCGGCGGGGGAGGCGGTGCCCTCCTGTGTGCGCGAGCACCTGCACGGGTGCCGCCCTTTGCCAGCGCGAGAGTCGAGCACGAGAGGCGAGCGCGAGAGGCGAGCATGAGAGGCGAGCGCGAGCGTTTCCCTCGCCGTCTGACTCAGGCAGAAAGTCTTCCAATGAACTTACTTAGAATTTACTTTGAAACTTTGTTTTCACTAGTTTTTTCCTAGTAAAAAGTGCTGGAAGGTAAAATTGTATTCGCTATTTGCAAAGAAGCACGTGAGGAAGAGCAGTTTATCGGCTCTCCTAGGCAGTGGCCAAGGCGGCCAGGGCCCCAGCTCTGGAGGAGGGGGCTCTGGGGCGCGGCCCACGACGCGTGTGGACACTCTCGGGGGGGGCCCTCTCCTTGGGAGGGATGCACTGTTCGCGCCTTCGGTTTACCCTGTCAGCCACTCCCCACCCCCGCTGAGTGCGGAGGGAGCCCCGGGTCTCAGGGGTGACCGTAAACACTGGCCACACGGGCACACGCTCCCTCCCGGCCACTGGGGAGCCGATCATCAGACCCCCAGGGAGCACAGGGGTCGATGCGTGTGTTTTTCCGCACTGTGCCCTCTGCAGCCGCTCAGCCGGGCCCAGTCCGGGGCCAGCTGCTAACACACCCTTCTGCTCGAGCTGGGCCTCACGTGACAGCGTGCCAGGTCTGCCGGGGCGTGCCGTCCCACACCAACGCCCGGTCCCACGCAGGGCCCCAGTTCCCAGGCAGGGCCCTGGTCCCCACACGGGCCCCCCGTCCCCAGGCTGGCCTGCAGCTGTGGCCTCGCAGCCTCGCGAGGAAGCCTTTTTAACAAACTGTCAAAGAGAGTACCTCTCACACGTTACTCATGCAACGCTCTGGCAGAAGAGTTTATTCCTGAGTCAGTTTTCTCTGTTTAATAACAAGATAAAAACACTTAGCTGGATTAATGCCCGGTCAGAACTCATTACCTTCCCAGGGGAAACTGTCAGAGACGAAACTGGCGTGGAACGTTTTACAAAGCAAACCCACGCTCTCTCGGGCCGTGCCTCGGAGGGTTCGTGCGTGCAGCCAGAGCCACGCGCGAGTGCTCAGCAGCGCGCACTCCCAGGGCCCCGCTGGCTGCGGCCCCGCGGCGGCGCTCCCAGAGTTCGGCGGTGCTCAGCACCGGCACTGGGAGCGTCTCCCTTCCACCATGTCACACACACGCGAGGTGTTGGAGGACCTGGGGCGCAGTGAGCAAAGCAGGGTGAGCCCCGTCGCCCAGAGCGGTGGGGAAGGCGGGCGAGCCGTGAGCCGCACGCAAGGGTGCGCGAGGCCCTGTCCCGGGAGGCTGTCGCTGTCTCGCTGTGCACCGGTGGCTGTGACCCCGGCCAGCCAGGTGAACAGTGGACGCGTCCATAGGTTCGCTCCACGCTGCCCGTGAACAGCCGGGGTGACTGACGTGGCCGGTCCCCCACCAGCCCGGTGTTGTAACTGTGCAGACCCTGTGGGCTCACTGGCCGTGGGGACACCCCGACAGGCTCGCTCCCCTCAGAGAGGTGCGGTCTGGTGGCACCTGCACGGAGCTGGTGAAGGACTTGGTGCCGCCCCACTGGGCCGGGACGGCCAGAGCCCTGCCCACTGCCCACTGTGCCGGCCGCCCCCACCGGAGCTGGCGCAACGGCTCTGCGCTCCCCGTGGGCCCCAGCTGACCTCGTCTGCCCGGGCCTGCCCTCCCAGGGCACACACTAACCACACTGCCCCCCTGTGCCCCCCCCCCCCCGCCCCACAGTGCTTCCTGCCCCAGAGCCCGCTCATGTTCAAGGACCAGATGCAGCAGGACGTCATCATGGTGCTGAAGTTCCCGTCCAACTCCCCCGTCACCCACGTGGCCGCCAACACGCTGCCCCACCTGACCATCCCAGCGGTGGTGACCGTCACCTGCAGCCGGCTCTTCGCGGTGAACCGGTGGCACAACACCGTCGGTACGTGCACCCGCGAGCCACGCGCTGCTCGGGCCCGTCCGCCCGGCACCACCGTGGAGCCTCAGGAAAATAACCGCCGGGTCTGATAACGGCCCCGGTGTGGCCCGCCCCAGGGCCTCCCAGTGCTGGGCGCTCGGGTGAGCCCTCCTCAGTGAGTATCTCACTAGGGAGCAGGTCCTCCCCCCACCCCCGCTCTGCCACTGCCCCCCAGAAAAACAAACAGCCCTGGCCAGGCGGCTCCGCTGGCCAGAGCATCATCCTGGTGCACCAGGGTTGTGGGTTCCATCCCCGGTCAGGCACACTTGAGAGGCGACCAGTGGATGTGTGAGTACAGCAACAAATCGGTCTGTGTGTGTGTGTGTGTGTGTGTGTGTGTGTATCTCCCTCTCTCTCTGTCTCTCTCTCTCTGTCTCTCTCTCTCTGCCTCAAATCAGTCAATAAAACACTTGAAGCCCAGTTTTCCCCATATTAAACAAGAGCGACCTTGAATCTGGGCTCCCTGGGTGTGGTCCCCCCACCCTGTTGCTCTCCCGCTGTGCACTTCATCAGCACGTCGCGGGAGGGCCCCGTGTCAGGGAGCCCTGTGCCCCGGGAGGGTGGCCGTGAGCAGACACACCCTCAGTGACTTCCCGGGGTCGCCCCCAGCCCACCCTGCAGGCTCCAGCCAGGCACTAGCGCTGCACTTAGGGCGTGAGAACAGAGGACAGAGGCAGTGTCCTCCGCGTCCGGTCAGGGCGGGAGGGGGCGGGAGCACCCCACTCACATCTCTAGACCCGATCCGGCACGCCTCAGCCACCTGACGGGGATTCTCTGTTCTGCCGGTTTCTGTGTTGCTCTGAAAGACAGAGTGACGTTTGCAGCGGCTCCTCCCAAACACCTCTAATGCACCTGTCTGGGGCTTCGGGCGAGGTGGCCAACACGACATGGAACTGCTTTCGTTCCGTCCGAAGGGTGCCGCCCACACCTTCAAACCTGTGGGGCAGGACAAAGGCAGACTTACCCCAGTTGTCGGTGTGGAAAATCACACAATCATTAACGAATAGTGATGCAGGAGTTAGCTCTGGTTCGAGTGTTCGCCACTGCAAACCTGCTTTCACTCCGCCCTGACTGTGACTGTTGTTCCCAGGACCGAGTCTCAGCCTCGGGAACTGTTTTACGTGGACAGGAGCTTAGAGAGGACTGAGTTTTGCTTTGCGGCTGTTCAGAAGTATCACATGTTACATGGCCACACGCAAAAAACCATGGCTGGTGGACTCAGGCAAGCCCTGAACGTCTGTCCTCGGGCGGAAGGTCTGGCTGAGGCTGAGGCTCCAGCTCTGGCTTGTCCACTGCTGAGGGACGGCCCGGGGGTGGGCGCCTCACCTGCCCCACCCACCCAGTGACCCAGGGTCATCTCCCACCCCCACCCTCCCCCACCACCTCTCCCTACCTTTCCGGCTCACTGGGGGCCTGGCAACCTCCGCCCTCTTTCCGGTTCAAGAAGTGTGACCCCCTGGCTCACCCAGCTCTTCCTCGTCGTTAGGACAGCAGTACTCTGTCCAGCAGTCTCTGTTGTGATGACTTTTTAAGACCATCTATAAAGACCTGTCGTGGGCTGAGTCATTCTTACAATAATTCACTGATAATGTTTGAGCAGCGGCACACTCTGTACCATCACATAAAACAGCGCGTAGTAGGACACGCCTCTTCCCCGAGGGTGTAACGGCGGTCTTCTCTCCCGATTTCGCCCGCAGGCCTCCGCGGAGCCCCGGGCTACTCCCTGGACCAGGCCCACCACCTCCCCATCGAGATGGACCCGCTCATCGGTACGCGGAGGCGCCTCGGCTCCCCCGGGGGCGGTCACCACGAGGGAGGGTTGAACGATCCGTTTTCTGGCACAGAAGTAACGTGCAGATAATGTCAAACCGCTGTCAGAGAGCCGTGCGGCGCCTCACAGCTGGCTGGCCGAGAGCTGGCCGGGGTCGCAGCGATGGGGCCCGTGGGTGTTCGGTCAGGCCGGCTCAGAACAGTGTTTCCAGACTGGGCCTTCTTCAGCCCCAACTGTCTGTGACGACTCACATTACTTAAAATGCATGAGGGCTCAAAGAGATTACCAGAGAAAACTGGTACTGAAAAACATCCTTTTTAGAGACCTAAAAAGGTTTAGTGGGGCCAAAACCTTTTTTAAACTAACAAGAGCATACCAGCTTTTTAAATGAAAGGTCCCACACGAGTGACAAACACGGGGGCTGGGACTCCTTGCGGAAGGTGCACAGACACCCAAGTGACCCCCCCCCCCCCGTCTGTCCGCCACCCAGGCCTGCGCCTCCAGCCTGTGGGGCGGGCTGCAGCGCTCACATCCCTCCTGCCTGCTCCGTGGGGTCGTGCGGAGAGCTGAGCTTTAAGACAGTGGAAGTTCTGTGAGGAATTCTTAAGTCACGTGCAAGGCGTGGTATTTTTTTTCCTCGGGCTGATTCGCCCTTTTTCCGTCTCCGTCTCCGGGAGGACAGGAGGTTTTGGGCGGGGAGTGGGTTTGCGGTCCAGCTGCGCCTCTGCCCAGGGAAGGTCGACGAGGTCACGTGCCCACAGACGGGTCCACGGGGAAATTAATGCCTGTGTTCTAACGAATGAAGGCCAATCACGCAGTTTTACGTATCTATAATTTGCATCACTCTTGAGTGACTCAGAACCTTTCATTTCCCTCTTGTTTGCCACGATTCTTGTATGAGTTTTCATCGTTCACCGCCTCCAGGGACGATTATCCCAGTGTCCCACGGCCGCGCACAGTAGCCGGGCCTGTGCTGGCGTCAGGGACCATGATCCTGCGTGTGTGCGCTCTCTGTTTAGGAATTCGGCGGGGACTCCGCCTGGAAGGGCGCGGGCGCCAGGGCCGGGCGGCGGGCAGACGGCCCCGGGGAAATCAGCCTGGCTGCACGCGGCTCTGCCGGTGCCGGCATCCCCGCCCCTCCCCCCACTCCCCTGCCGCCCCCCGCCACCTCTGGGAAGGCCTTCTGTTTGTTGACGGCGTGGGTCTCGAAGGTGGCTGACCCCCAGCTCCCTGCGGGCTGCCCCCGCCCCTCCCATCCCCGCCCCCTCCTTTCCACGGGAATTGTGAAGGCCACCGGTGGGGCACGTGGGGAGATGTCTCCCCTCACGCAGCACAGCCCGCGCCGCACTGCGGCCACTCGCCGCCGCCGGACTCGCCCGGCGCGAACCGCGCTCCGAGCTTCGCCGCTTCAGAGTCACGGCCTGGAGCGGCTCGCCTCGCGCGCGCTTACTGGTGGAGGCGGAACTTACATGCGTGTACGGCGGCTTTAAGTGGGTCACACAGGTTCTAGTGCATCCCTGCCGCTGAGAGCGTTTGTACTTCTTTCTCATTGGGCACACGTTAAAGTCTCAACAACCTTACAGCCTTAAAGAGCCCGTTTTTACGCAAACGAGGCACAAAAGCATCTCCCCCCCCCCCCCGTAAATGCTCGATGAGACGCGTGTGACGGTGGTCCTCACACCCCCTTGTGCTCACGCGCAGCCAACAACTCGGGGGTCGGCAAGCGGCAGATCACGGACCTGGTGGACCAGAGCATCCAGATCAACGCGCACTGCTTCGTGGTCACGGCCGACAACCGCTACGTGCTGGTCTGCGGCTTCTGGGACAAGAGCTTCCGCGTGTACTCCACGGAGACAGGTGGGCAGTGGGGCGTTTCTGTCGTGGGGGCCGCGGTCTGAGACCGCGTCCGTGGCGAGTGGAGAGCCGCCACCCGCCCACTCTGAGCTCAGCGGAGCCCCGGGACCCGGGGCCCTGCCGCCTCCTCCCCCGGGGAAACCGAGGAGCAGACCCTGAAGCTCCGCCTCCTCCGGCCCGAGCAAACCCAGTCACCCTTCTGGTGCCTGTCGGTTCTCCCTTGGAAAGCCCGAGCAGCGGCCGGGGGCGTGTTTCGGGAGCAGCCCGGGAAGCCGGTCTGCAGCCAGGCCTGCGACCCCTCACGGCCCCGGCCGCGGGGTCCCGCTGCGGGGCGGGGGGGGAGCCGGGGGGCTGCAAGGAGGCCCTCACGCCCATCTCCGCCCGCAGGGAAGCTGACGCAGATCGTGTTCGGCCACTGGGACGTGGTCACGTGCCTGGCCCGGTCGGAGTCCTACATCGGCGGGGACTGCTACATCGTGTCGGGCTCGCGCGACGCCACGCTGCTGCTGTGGTACTGGAGCGGCCGGCACCACATCATCGGGGACAACCCCAACAGCAGTGAGTACCGCCCGCCCCCCGCGCCGCCCCCGGCGCCGCAGGCCACGCCCCGCTCCCAGGGTGGGGCCAGTTTAAAACTCCAAGCGTCACTGGCAAAA
Source organism: Phyllostomus discolor (assembly GCF_004126475.2). Taxonomy (NCBI): domain Eukaryota; kingdom Metazoa; phylum Chordata; class Mammalia; order Chiroptera; family Phyllostomidae; genus Phyllostomus; species Phyllostomus discolor. The sequence goes on along the minus strand of NC_040913.2, from coordinate 1,801,443 downwards.
AGTTCCGCCGGAGGGAGCTGCGTTCCGAGTGTCAGCGAGAGCGGGGGTCCGGGCCCTCCGCACAGCCGCCTGCCCTCGCCGCCCACGCGGGCCGCAGCGTCCACCGGGCCTGGAACCCCGCGTGGGCCCGCCCCCCGGGCAGATGCCCCTCCGCTGGGCTTCCCGGGTTCACCCGCAGGAGAGAGGCTACCTGCCCCCCCCCCCCCAGTCGTTTGCCGATGACCGGGAACCCCTCAGCGCAGCCCGGGAAAGGCGAGAAAATGGACGCGGGTGTCTTCTTACTGTCGGTACTTCATTCCCGTATTAGCAGTTTCTCTCTCAGGCACCGGTGGCTGGCAGTTCGACCCACTCCTGCCCACGCTCGTGTGTCTATGCCTTTTTTCCACATTGTCTTTACTGTTTAGTGGGGAGCTCTACTAGTACCTCAGAGAAAAAATAAGTAACGTGGGTGGATTTTTTAGGTGTGGAAAAACTCATGGTGTTACTGTGTCAGACATATTGTAGTGACAAAGTTAAACACGTCAAAAAAGTTTATTCTGACTATGTGACCATGTCAATGCGTGTGTGACCGAGACAGCAAGCGTCCCCTCGCGAACAGACGACCACAGAGAGTCTCGGACCCGAGAGAACCAAGCAGACGCTGCCCGGCGCGGCGCCCAAGGGGCTGCCTCATCCGTAGGGTTTCCGACACTGAGAACCGCCGTGTCTCTTCCAAACCGTGGCTGCGGACATGGGAACGGCCCCCACAGAGCAGCCGAGGCCCTGGCCCGCTGGCCGGGTGGCCAGTGCAGGGACAGCAGCTTCCACGGCAGCAGGCTCTTCCCGAGGAACACGGACCGACCCGGGGGGAGAGGGATGAGCGAGCGCACTCTGATGGGAGCCGCCCCTCGGGGAAGGAGGGCGGCCGCGAGGCTGTCTGTGCTCCCAGAGATTGGATTTCCGGCGGGCAGGTGTCTGGGACGTGGCCGAGTGCCCCCGAGCCCATTGCTGTTCTCTGGGAGGATCGATGCTGTCCCCGGGGGCTCCCCAGGGCCCCGACCCCATCGACCCGCAGACCTGACAGCGGACCTGACAGCTCCGTCACGTGCAGCTGCTTCCAATGCCACCATTCCCCCCACGGGCGAGGGGCCTGGGCTCGGAGCCCGCTGCCTCTGCCGGTGTGACTGCAGTGCACCCCGCGGGGGCAGGCGCTGTGCGGGCGCCGGCTGACACACACAGCAGGTTTCCGAGGCCACAGCGGCGGGAAACCCGGAGAGAGGACGCACTGCCCGTCTTTCCGGTCAGACCCACGGACCTGCAGGCGTCGCGCACCGGACGTGGCTCTGTGCTTGTCGTGTTTCGCTTCTTCGGAGCAAGTCTCGAGCGATGAGAGCCCAGCCCCACAGCCCCAGGCGCCGCCACGCCGACCCGTCCTTCCGAGCTCTCCCGGCACGGTCTACCGCCACTTCTAAAGCGAATCCTGGCGTCGGAGGAGCGAGGCCACGGCAGCACCCGTGGACTGAAGCCCCGGCTGCGCCCCGAGTCACCGGACCAGAGCCCCTGTGTGCGTCCGCCCGCCCGGAACGTGGTGGAGAATGCGGGCCATGAGGAACCTCCGCTGGGATCAGTTCCCTAAGAGCGTAGCCACCTGCCCCCCCCACCCCACAAAGAGCTCTCCCGTCGCTTCTGTGTGGAGGGTGCCGCCTCGGAAGCCCGGGTGCCTGTCCTGTCCCCGCCCGGGAAGCGCGGCAAGGACGCTGGCAGCGGCGAGACGGAGTCCGTCTGTGAGGAGCGTGTCCTCCGGAGTTTCCGGCCGCGGGCCCGTGGGTGTGTCTGCATCTGCATCGGGGTGCGGCCCTGCGTCCTTCTGGCACAGCCACTCTGTCCCGGGGGCGCTGCCCGCCTGCGTCTGGGGAGGCCTGGGGTCGGGCGCGGGGGCGGGCTCCCGGCCCCTCCCCTGCCCTCTGACCCTCAGCCGCGTCCATCAAGCGGGGCGGCACTTGCTGACAGCAGGTTCCCAGGGCTCAGACGACGGCCGGAGTGGGTGACCTCCGTCCCTGGCGGCAGCAACATGGGACACAGGAAATGGGCCCCGCCGGCCGCAGGCCCCCGCCACAGACCCCAGAGGAGCGTTCCGTTCCCTTCCCTCCCGTGTGCGGGGGGGGGGGGCCGCTCGGAGGGGCCCAAACGCTTCCCCGCAGTTACCTTCTGCCAAGGGCCCGCGTCGGGGAGACTGTGACGGGAAAGACAGTGTTTAAACTTGGGAAGCCAGATGCAGGCCTTGGGAAACTTATCCCTAATGGAAAATTGATTACACATGTAACGAATATCTTAAAGCTTTGCATTTTTTTCAGTTCTCTGCAACGGGGCTGTGTTGCTTTTCCCCCCCCCCCCCCCCCCCCGTAGCCCACAAGGAGGGGGTCTGAGGGGCTCCTTCGCTCAGAGACCTCATCACCCCCGTAATGACTTCAGTGCCCTTCAGTTCGCCAGTCTCCCCGAGACACAGTTATAACCACTCGGAAAGATTAAGGGTGATATTCCATGTAAAATCTCATCAATCCTTAATTTTTATTCCCCCCCGGGAGCCCAGCACACCTCTGAAGGGTAGTCTCATAATCCCGCAAGTGCGTTTCAGACGCACCCAGGACGGCGGCAGCCAGGGGCGACCCCCCGCCGGCGTCTCACCGCAGCGCAGCACGCCGTGACAGAGGGCCCGCCGCCGTGGGCTGCCCGCCCCGCCCCCACACGCACTCCGGCCACGGCCGAGCTGCCTCCACCGCAGGGTCCACGCTGCTGCGTCTGAGAAAACGCACACAGGCGTGCGAGCGGTTTCTGGGGAGACCGAGACGGGCGGGTGTGCGGGGGGCGGGGCGGGGCGGGGGCGTCGGCAGGCCGGAGGGGGGAGAGCCGGGTGCCTGGCTGGCGGCAGATGCAGCTCTCCGAGGGACCAGGCGACAGGGCCGCGGGCACCCCGTGCGGACGGGGCCGCCCAGAGAAAGCCAGGCCCGCGGCGAGCGCCGCGGAGAGACGCGGTGGACGCGGCGGCCGGGCGAAGCCGCGTGCGCAGCGGCGGGAGTCGCGGAGCTCTCGCTCCAGAGGGTGGTGCCCTGGACGCCGAGGTGTGAGGACGGGCCCTGGCGTGGCCGGCGGTGCTGTGCGCTCCCTGGGCTGGGGGGGGGCGGCCACGAGGAGAAATGACACCTTCTAACCTTGTGCATCGGCACAGAGATCGGCTGCGCAATTACCTTGTGAACGACCGGCTTCTGAAAGCGAAGGGAGGCGCGACGGCTGTGTGCAAGCCGCCCCCCGAGAAGCATGTGCCAGCGCGGAGGGAGTCCGTCCGGGCAGCGCGTCCTGGAGCCCCCGGCGCGGGGCCCCGCCTCAAGGGCCGACCTGCCCCCCAGCACGGAGGGGCTCCCGGGCCCGTGAGCCCTGCTGAGGGAGCGCTGACTCGGTGAAGTGGACTTCCACTGAGAATGGCCGGGGCGTAGTTTTTCACACTGAAGTGAAATTTTTATCTTTGCTGTAACTGGTGAGGAAGAGAGGTTAGAGTGTCATCCAGGCGCACACCTGAAGCCTGAAGTTTTCGGTAGCGTTTCCCCTCCAGGCCGTAGCCGCAGCTCCCGGGGTGCGGGGCCCCGCGGAGGGCTCTGGGGAGCGGCAGCCGCGGGCGGAGTCCCCGCCCCTCGCAGGAGCAGCGGCAGCCGCGCCCCACAGCGCGAGCAGCGTGCAGCGTGCAGCGAGGGGACTGTATTGCACGCGCGCCCAGCGGCTCCCCTGCAGGGAACGCCCGCTCGCTGCAGAGACAGACCTGCGGCGCCCGCCCCACAGCACGCCCCGGACGGACGGACAGACAGACAGAAGTCGGGCACCCGGGTCGGCTGGAACCGCCCGGAAGTGGGGCAGAGATCGGCGGCAGGAGATGCGTTTCAGGCCCGTCCACCCCAGGGGCCACCACACACACCCCCCCAGAGTGGCCACGCCGCTCGCCGCCGGAGGGCCCCTCGGCGTGGGGGGCGCCGGCCAGCCGCTCAGGGTGTCTGTTCCGGGTTTGGGAGGACCCCGTGGCCGGAGCGCCCGCGGCCCGCAGGCCGGCGGCTCCTGAGCTGGGGTTGTCCTGTGAAGTCTCCTTCTGAAGCCCCGGCCTGCCGAGGGTCGTCGCCAACCGGCCCGGCACGGGCTGCAGTGCGGACAGCCGCGGTGCAGACCCACGGCCGGTGCAGCCCGTGCAGCCCCGCAGGGCCCGGGCCTCCGGGCGGGGACCGGGGCTGCGAACAGCGACGCCCTCACCCGGCAGCATCGCCACTGGTGCCGTGCGGCACGGAAACGCCCTGGCGGGCTCGGCGCGTGTCTTGTGCCCGTGACCAGGAGCACAGGAGCAGCCGCCCCACGTCAGGGGGCGAGCGCACCATCTTTGCGGGGCTCTCCCGTGGCCGAGGCGCCCGCGGCGGCGGTGGCAGAGGGGCGCATGCAGCCCGGGCCGCGGGGACGGTGGGCCGGTGGGCGCGGTGGGGGTGACGGGCAGCTCCCGCCGGAGGCTGCTCACGGCACTGTCCCCCACAGGTGACTACCCGGCGCCCAGGGCCGTCCTCACGGGCCACGACCACGAAGTCGTCTGCGTGTCTGTCTGCGCGGAGCTGGGCCTTGTGATCAGCGGTGCTAAAGGTCAGAGGACACCCTTCCCCCACCCGGGTCTCTCCCGGCCGCGCCTAGTCCCCCGGCGCCTCGTGGAGACCCCGTTCCCTGGGGCGTTCTGGGGGTTTGATGGGCGAACCGTTCGTGTCCTCGACACGGTTCCTACGGGGAACCACCCGCGGGATAAGCCGCCCCCCGTGTCCCTCCCCCGCCCCCCGCTGCTCCCCTGAGGGCAGGAGTTCCTGCCGCCCGACCCTCGCAGGCAGGCGTTTCTGCAGAAAAGGTGGAACTCGTTGTTTGAGAGCAGTGTGATTAGGGGACCCGACGTCAGGATTTCCATCTACTAAACAAAACCAGCACTTGTTTTAATGATTCTGCTCAAATTTCAAGAAGATACTTTTAAAAACACATCATGAAAGAACTTTGGGGCATGCAGTCTTCCGTTCTCACCCGAGCGGTGACCTGGGTCCTGTGCCCGGGGCGTGGGGGAGAGGCCGGGCTCCGCCCAGGCGCAGAGGGCGTGGCAGGTACGCGCTCCTCTTGGCTCCGTTTGGGCCCCGGGTGAAGGCGGCATGGGTGCCGGGCCTCACCGGCACGCTCCTGCCCGCTGTCCTGCCTCCTTCCACACGCTCCCCGTGGGCCCCGGGCGCGGGCGGGGGTCTGTGGGAGCTGACGTGTGACGTGTCCCCCGCCCTCCCCACAGAGGGCCCCTGCCTCGTGCACACCATCACCGGGGACCTGCTGCGCGCCCTGGAGGGGCCGGAGAACTGCCCGTCCCCGCGCCTGATCTCGGTGTCCAGCGAGGGCCACTGCATCATCTACTACGAGCGCGGCCGGCTCAGCAACTTCAGCATCAACGGGAAGCTGCTGGCGCAGATGGAGATCAACGACTCCACCCGGGTAGGCTGCGCGGACGCGGGGGCGCCGGCCGGGGGGCGCCGGCCTCTCTCAGCGGCTCGTGACGGAGTCTCTCGGGCTGCCCCTCGAGCGTGCCGGGTTCCAAGGCGCGTGAGCGCGCACAGAAGGGTTCCCGAGCAGACCCGCAGAGCGCTGGAGCCCAGCAGTGGGCGCGGGGGCGTGGCCTCCGCAGGGCCCAGCGGCGTGTGGGCGGGGCGAGACCGGGAGGAGGGGTGCCTCCGAGTCCGCGCACAAACGCGTGTCTCCGCGCCGTCCCTGAACCAGGAGTGACTTCCCTAGAAGGGCGCCTGGTCTGCAGACCCCTGGCCGAAGCGGCGCGCACACCAGATTGCCCTCACTCACACGTGGGCTGTGGCTGCTGGCTCAGCGCTGTTAGAGTGAATGGAATACGCTTTTCGCATTTGTCCCAGAAGTCCTCACTTCGTTAGGATTCGGGACTAGGACTTAGGAAAACACCGTGTTAGCTCATTCTCAAGTCCCCCCTGAACCAGACCGCAGGCTTCCTCCTCGGGACCCCCGCTGCTTTGCTGGCGTACTGAGTCGGAGGGGTTCCACGCGGGAAGCCCGCAGGTCGGGCTGCAGGAGACAGGGGCAAGGGGCGAACAGCAAACCAGGTCCCGAGGGGCTGCGCCAGGTGCTGCCGGTGGTGGCCGTGGCGCCGGGGACACACGGGGAAACGGCCGTTCTCTGCCCTTTCCGAAGGCCCTCCTCCTGAGCAGCGACGGCCAGAACCTGGTGACGGGCGGGGACAACGGCGTGGTGGAGGTCTGGCAGGCCTGCGACTTCAAGCAGCTGTACATCTACCCCGGCTGCGACGCCGGCATTAGGGCCATGGACCTGTCCCACGACCAGAGGTAAGCCGCCTCCTCGCCTCACGGGCCCCGGGCTTCCTCGGCCAGGTGGGGGGTGGGGGGGGGGGGGCGCCAGCCCAGCTGAGGGGGAGCTGGGGGAGGGGCCGTGCTGCATGTGATGAGGGTTCAGGTGAGAGGGAGGCGGCCGTGACAGGGCCAGCCCACACAGACGCACCCGAACCTTGGTGTCCGTCAGCTCCCCACCCCCTCCCACGCGAGTGTCTGGCACAGGGGAGCTCCCACCAGAGGCGCACGTCCACCCGACGCCCTGCTGGCCCCACGGCTGGCCTCTGCCCTCGCAGGCCCCGGCCGCCCGCCTGGTCTCGCCCACGCATTTCCCGGTCACGGTGCTCGGCCGAGCTTTCTGCTTCCCCAAGACGCCACAGCCTTTTCCCCGGGAGGGCTGGTGCGAGGGTTGATTGATCAGCGTGGCTTTCCTGGTGCTCAGGTCACAGCAGGGTCTTGCTGTTTCCTAAAATTTCACCTTTGGGTTTTTTATAAAGTGAAAAGAATATTTAGAATGTACAGTCTTAAAAATTTCTAAGTTTTAAAGATAAAACTACATAGGTTCAATCTGGTAGAGCAAACGCAGGCTCATAGTTGTGAGTATGCGAAACAGCTTATTCTCATGTTATTCTTTATTCTCGTGCTATTTTCCACGCGAACAATGTTTGCCCCACCCTGTACTTAACAGGAAAAAGGGAAACGCTTATTAGCCAGCTTTTCTCAGCTGTGCGCATGTCTTTGTGAGGCTACGGGTCCTTAAAACGCTGGGGGGTCCAGGCTCCTGCCGTCAGTCCGATGGAGCCGCTGCGGCGCAGGGAAGGGGCCAAGGAGCGTGGGGCAGCCCAGCTCCGCCGTTGGGGGGGGAGGGGGGCGTCCGTCTGCCACGGAGCCTGTTCACGGGGACAGTGCGAGCGGTCGTCATGCGGCTCTGCGGCGGTCCGCGCTCTCGCGCGAGCAGTAGCCGCTCACCGGGTGCACGGGGGCGCTGCAGAGTCGGAAATGATCCGTGTCCACGAGCGACAGAGCCCCCGTTCTCGCGCCTGCTGCTGCCCTCGGAGAGCGGGGACACGGGCCGCCCACCCCATGGCACTCAGATAACCCTGCCAGCTGTCTGCGCGGGGCAGGCGCAGGGGGGCCGACCTGGCTGGGGGTGGGGGGGAGCAGGGCCCCTCGCAGGGCAGGGCCGCGCCGAGTCCCAGGAGCAGCCGGCTCACCCGCGAGGCGAGGGAAGCCCCGGCCAGGCCCCCCTCCGTGTCCGTGAGACACCGAGACGCTCTCACGCCCCGTTTCAACTGTTTCCGTGCCCCCTAACCTTCCGGTGGGAACCGTCACGCACGCCCACGAGTCACAAACACCGAGGGCGCGCACTCCCTGACGCGCGGGCCTGATACCGTGTCGGCGTCCGGCCGACAGCTGGGCGACACGGGGCATGGCGGGGGGGGGGGGGGGGGGCAGCGTGCGGGGCTGACTCGCTCCCTCTCTCTGCCCGTCCAGGACGCTCATCACCGGCATGGCCTCCGGGAGCATCGTGGCTTTCAACATCGATTTCAACCGGTGGCACTACGAGCACCAGAACCGGTACTGACGGCCGCGGGCCGCGCCGAGAGCACAAGCGCAGGAACGGCAGCGTCCGGGCGGAAGCCGCCCCTCCCCCGTCTGTGCACCCGCCCTCCCCCTCCGCGGGCCGGCTCCTCGCCCTCCGTGCCCTCCTCGCCGCCGAAGCCCAGCTGCTGCCGGCAAGCTTCTGTCACGCAAACTACGCGACCCAGGAAACGTGTGGTGGTCATTCCAGAGACCGGCGTGCGTCGCGCAGACGCGGTGGGACCGGACGCTTCTGCGGACGCCGCGCGCCGCGGCCCCGGAGCCGGCGCTCGGAGCCTGCCCCGCCCCCGTCTCCAGCCTCTTTTCAAGCTGAGAAAAACATGTTTGATACTTTGTACATCAGATGCATCTTATTTAAAGGGATACTTTTGTAAAAGTAAAACCTTGTATAAACAAAGTTTCTTAATTTTGTTGTCGAGCTACAACCTGCATGTTCTCTGGTCCTGCGGCCTCGGTGGTGGGACCGGTGCGTCCCGCGCCGCGGCGCAGCGGGGGGCCGCGGAGGGCTGCCGCGAGGGGCCGCGTCTGGGCTCAGTCGGGGGTTTTCGACATTTGCACCCAAATATGGTTTGCACTTTTTAATCTAAATTCAACCCTTCTAAGTGAAATTTGCCCATAAAGCATCTGGATACGAAGCCATTACCTGCCGTTTTGGGTACTTCACACACAGAACACGCAGCCCCGCCCTCGGCGGTTTGGAGGCGCAGCGGGAGAGCCCCCCCACCCCAGGGTGCGGTCTGGGCCTCTCCGTGCAGACGGGGCCCCGCCCCCCGCTCCACGGCGACGCCGTCCCCGCCCCGGGCGTTCCTTCCGGAGCCCTCCGCGGCCCCGTGCGCCCCAGCCGGGAGGGTCTCCGAGGCTCCTCCTCCGTCGTTGTTGCCCCCGTTTGGTTTTTCTCTCCGGTTCTCGAGCCGCGTAGTTTCTCTCATCACGGGTGGGACGCTCGTGTTCCAGTAGCTGACGCTCTCCCCCAGGTCCCCGGGGGCTCGCACCGGAAGCCCACCCTTAGCCGCAGGCACCTCGCCTCCCACGACGTCCCACGACGGCCGTCAAACGGTCGTCCGCGCACCGCGCCGACGAGCCGCACGCCCAGGGGTGTACACGCTGGTTTCTGTTCCTTCCCCGTATGTTTGGTGACCGTATCGTCATAGATGTACATAGTGTGTCGGTAGGGCTATGAGGCATGTTCCAGGAATGTAACTTTCTCGGGATCCACACTCACCCGCGGTGATTTATTTAAAAAGATTCAACAAGATAATGGGTTCTTTCTGTTGGCACTTTGCACCAGAAACATATCATTATTTATTGACGTGATTATTCCTCCGTTCCTCACCTCGTAAGTTTTAGCACCGAACCCCTTCCCCACTGTCGTCCGTATCTATGAGACTCTGAAGCCCCGGGAGCCGGCGCGCGGCCCCGTCTCCCGTCGCCAGGCTGTGAGCAGCATCTTGAGTTCGTAGCTTAGAATCGGGGCGTCGCTGAACATCAGGAAGACAAGTCCGTGTCATCCGAGATCATGGTGAACTATTTTGGAAATATAAATTCCTTAAGCTATTGTAACCATGTTTTATTGCAAAGATGTAAAATATGCCAGATGTGTGTGAGTTGGAAATCAAAAACACGAAAAATAAAATATGCAAAGAATTCACTGACTGCCGCACCGTTCATCGGACCCCTCACACACACGCAGCCCTCGTGCTGTCATCACATGGGTGTGCAAAATGAGTGTGTCGGCGTGCAAAAGCCCGCAGGGCTGCAGGGCCATTGGCGCCCCACGAGCGTCTGTCGGCGGCTGGAACCGGAGCCGCGCGGCCTGACCCTGGGGCGGGGACCTGGCCCCGGAGGCGGAGGGGAGCCGCCCCTGCTGTCTCCTCCCCCTGATCCACTTCGGGGCTGTTCCCGCTGGTTCTCAGGGGAACGAGGTGCAGGTGGTGGGGGAGGCTGTGGCTGCTCGTTACACGAGTGTCGTCAGATAATGCTGTTTTCACTGGAGCCACACTTTCCGGAGTTTTGCGCAGGAGGGGCTCAGGCGAAGGCCGGACGGCGGGACCAGCAGAAGGGCGCCTGTGACTCTCGTCACTGTGGGCGACGGAGCAGCCACCCCAGCGGGCCGGCCCCTGCGTTCCCAGGACGGGAAGGGCACGGCCGGCTGCAGCCCCAGAACACCCCACTGCTCTCCGCCGTGCCCACCACGTCTGCCCGCCGGGACCCCACTGGCCCTGCGCCCCAGCCCTTCCTGGGGCCCATCGGCCACCTGTTGGTCAGTCACCTGGTCCTGCCGGCTGGGACCTGAAGGCCCCTCCAAGTCCACTCCCGCCCCCGCTTTTTCAGAGCCACCGTCTGACTGTCACCCACCCCTCGACCAGAGTCCGAGGAGTCTCAGGCCAGGCCCCTCCCCGGCGATGTGCCGCCCACTCACCCACCCTCCCCCAAACGCCCTGCGGCGGCCCCCACCCGGTCGGCTCCGGTGGGCAGCACAGCGCCGGGGAGCCGGTTGGGTAGAGTAGACTCTGTAGGCACCAAGCACCCACCCGGTGGGTCTGAGGTCCAGCAGCGTGGACGTGGGGTGTGAAGGCCCACCCCCTAGGACACAGACGTGAGGGGTCTCGCCTGCCCCCCGAGGGTGTCCCGGCCCTGGCCCCCGAGTCCTCCCGCCCGGAGGCCGCCTCTTGGCCTGCACTGTCCGGCTGAACTCCTGGAGGTGCGCTGGCCTAAACCCGCTGGGTCTCACACCGCCACTCTGGCCTGGGAGGCGGCCCCCACCCGCACCCCACAGCCCCCACCCCACAGCCCCCACCCCCACACCCCACAGCCTCACTGGGTGACACTGAGAACAGGTTTCAGGGCCAGTGGCCACCGCGTGCAAACACCTTTTCATCAGACACCTTTCATTTAGCAAGTGAGGCCGGGAGGACCCCAAACCGCCCTCCCCGCCTCCTCCCGGACCAGGTGGCCGAGCCGCACCGAGGCCCAGGGAAGCGGGAGGCCGTGGGCCAGGCATGGCCTGCCCTGGCGTTGGCGCCCCTGTGGGAGCCCCGGCTGCCCACCCCCCAGCGCTGAGGGGCCGGGGTGGAGGGGGGGGTGCTGGTGGACAAGTCCCGAAACGGGGAAGGAGCCCTGAGGCAGGGCTGTCACACTCACTCTCACCGGGGCCCCAGCAGCGTCTCGGCCACCCTCAGAGGCCGGACATAACTTCAGGGCTGTGTGAGTGTAGCTGCTCCTCGCCTGGTTAGCGAGCGCTCAGCGCGGCGGCGGCGGGGACACAAGGCGGAGGCCCGATCGGCCCGCGGGCCTGGTGTGTGCCCCCGTGCGCTAGGGCCTCGGCGGACAGGTCCCCCCCTCCACCGGCCGGGCTCCTCACTCACAACCAGAGGAGACCAGTCCCGGTCCCCGAGACCCAAGGCGGAGCTCCTGGCCGAGCGGGGAGCCGCCTCTGCCTCAGGCTGCGCAGCGCCCGGACGCCCGCCCCCGCGAACGCCCGGAAGGGCGACCGAGTAAGACACGTGGCCCCCGAGCGAGCGCGCGAGGGGGGCCGAGAACCGGGCAGTCTCCCGGAGGGCGACCCCTCCTAGGACAGCCCCCCGCCACCGGCGGCTGCGGGGGCTGCGTCCGGCCGCCGGGAAGTCACTGAAGACCCAGTGCGCCCGCCCGTCTCAGGTCGGGCGGTGAGGGGCCGCTGCCCAGGCCGCTCGCCCAGTGGCCAGCGTTCAGCCCAAAACGGTGTGGCTTCCGGGCCCCCCCCCCACCCGATCTCACCCCGCGGGGCTTTTTGTTGTGGTTGTTTCCCCGGATGAGAAAAGGCCTCGGGGGGACTGTGTTGCCCACACGGAAGCGGAGAAACGGAAACGGCAGAAGCGCCCAAAGGCGTCGGGTCGCGCTCACACGCCGGGGCTGAGCGGCGGGGGGCGCCTCGGCGGGGGCGGCGCACCGGGCGGCAGGTTGAGGGCGACTGAGGTTTCAGCCTGGGAGCAGAGACATGCCTCTTCTTACTGACACATCCCGGGGGGTGTTCCCCCAGCCCCCCCCCCCACCCCGTGTGTTGCTGAGCGGGCGCAGAAGGAGAGATTCCCAGGGGCCACGCCCACGGGGGAGGTCACCTGCGGGGGAAGGTGTGCGGGGGCAGGGAGGTGGAGCAGGGAGGCTCGAGGCCCAGTGGGCACCCGGCGGGCACCAGCTCTCGCTGAGCCCGTGGTGGGTGCAGGGTTTTGTGTGTGTGTGTGCGTGCGCTCACCTGTGGGTGTGCGCGCTCACCTGTGGGTGTGCTCACCTGTGGGTGTGCTCTGCTGGTGAGACCACATGGGGGGCTGCCCGCTTCCTCACGGAGGCGGGGCCGTTAGCATGATCGCCGAGGGCCCCCGCGGGGTGGCTGGGTTGGTTGGGGCGTCATCTCGCACCCCGAAAGGTCTCGGGCCTGATGCCCAGTTCAGGGCCCAGGACTAGGGCGGCGTGGGTTCGATTCCCCGGTCAGGAGCGTCCGGGAGGCAACCCATTGATGTTTCCCCCGAGAGCTGAGCCCCCGAGAGCTTACGCACACAGGCGGAGGTTCCTCTAGGAAACCCTGCCATTCCGCTGCCGTCACCCGCGGGTGGAATGAGCGCCCCCGTGAGCGCGCCGTCTTCATCCAACTGCCTTACGCCGCGCTGGACAAACTCTGAGGCCCGGCAGTGCGAACGCGGCTCAGGAGGGGGGACCCCTGGAAGCATGAAACTCGCAGGACGGAGGTTCGTGGCCTTTGGAAACCGCACGGGACGGGTCGCCCTCGCTGGCGCAGCGCCCGCAGGAGGGCCGGGCGTCCACCGACCGCCGAGAGCAGCGCGGAGACGCCGCCCACCGGGGGGAGACGGGCCCCCTGCGCGGCCACGGCTCCGGCACGGACGGCGGGCGTCTCGGCAGGAACCCCGCGCAGACGGGAGACAGAGGCACCGCGTCTCTCCGGTGCCGGAGGACACCGTCTCGTGAGACGCTGTGCGCACGGCCGAGCTCCCTGCGAGGACCAGCGTGAAGCAGAGACACTCGGGTGGGCGCAGCGGGGGGGGCACGGCGGGGGCGCATCTCCACGCGGGGAGTTAGTGTCCGTCGGGCAACGGCGGAGGGACAGAGTCACGGAAAGGCGCGAGGAGCGGGGGTCCTGGGCAAGGATGCGGTGCGCGCCCGGGAGAGGTGTCCGCCGACTGCTAATAATAAAAATAATTATTATAATAGTTAACATTATTATTATAAGGTCTGGCGTGCGGTCGGCGTGCAGGCGGGAACCCAGTTCTGCGGGGAGGGGGAGGGGCCGCGCGCACGGCGGGGGCCGGAGCCCTCTTCCTCGCGCGCCGGGCGGGGGCTGCGGCTCGGAGGCCGAGGCGTCCCGTCCGCAGCCTGGTTTCCTCCGCGGCCGGTCTCCGCGGCCTGCGGGCGGTTGTCCTGCCTCCCCCACACCCCACCCGCCCGCACATGCTCCCCCGGGCGCCCCTGCCGGCGTCCCCGCCTCCTCTCTTTACAAGGACTCGGTCTTCAGCGGTCAGGGCCCGCCCGTGGGACCCCACGGAGCCGTAACAACTCGGGAAAAGCCCCAAGTCCAAACGCAGTCACGGGCGGACGGCCTGGGGGCGGGGGGGGTGGAAGGGGCCCCAGAGTCCAGCCCATCACAGGGACGACACGCTCTGGGGTCGCCGCGCTGTCCCCGGAGGGGCTCACAGGTGGCGTCCACGTCACACCCGCCGTGGCCGGGACCAGGCGTCCCCCCGCCCCCGCGGAGGGAGGAGTCCCGCCCCGCCCCCGTCCCCCCTCCGGCCGCCAGCCCGCCTCCCCCGTGCGCACCCACCCCAGCGGAGAGACGTTTTTCTCTCACACTTTTGCAAAAACAAAAGGAAACGGAGCCAGCTCACAGTTCAAACGCAGATTTCTTCTCGGGGGACCTCGCTCAGTTTCACGCGGCTGACCAGGGCCCCGACCCAACGGCTGTCCTGGCTCCAGGCCTGGCACTGACCGCAGGGCCCCGTCCCTCCGCGACCTCGGCTTCCAGCGCCATGGCCCGCCCCGTCCCGCAGGCCCCTGGCTGATTAGTCGGGAAAGTAAGGCAACTAAGTCCACCCCGATCGTCGCCACCACTTCCGCGTCACACGCTTTTCTTGGGCCCCAACACGAAGTTCAGAAGCAGCAAACTCGCTGGAGGCTTCTTGGTGTTGGACTTGAGGGGCGACCCTGTTTTTGTGCCTGGCTGTCACCAACCCGTGAACTTGAGGACGGAGACCCCTGCTTGCCCGGGCAGGGGGTGGGGGCTGGGAGGACCACGGGAGGGAGGTGCGGATGACCGAGCACCGGCGGCCCGGCTCCCCCGTCCACGGCTGCGTGGGGAGCAGCCAGGGTTCGTGATGCACAGCCATCTTTCTGGGCCTCGTCGGGGGGAGGGGGCGGCCTGTACTACCACAGGCGCAGGGAGATGGCACAATGGCCCCCCCTCCTGGAAGGCCTGCCGCGGGTGGGGTGTGAAACGGTGCCCCCCAGAGGGGGCTGTGGCCCAGACAGGGGCCCTGCTTCCCGGGGACCCCACGCCAGCGCTCTCTCATGGGAGGAGCCAGGGAGGAGACACCAGACGCCAGCTGGCCAGGGCAGAGACACGGCGGCCGGGGCCGGGGGAGGAGGAGAAGCCGGTCTCCAGTCTTCAGCAGAACACGCAGCCGGGCGGTGGGGGGGGGGAGCCCCTCAGAAACACGGGTGGTGAGATGACATTGGGGGAACGAGCCTGGACAATGACGCCCCTGAGACGGAATGTTCTGCCAGCGAAGACACCCCAACGTGCCCCCCGCCCTTGCGGGAGGGCCTGGCCGGGGACCAGGGCGCAGGGCGGGGGTCCCGACAACAGCTCGGAGATGTGCAGAACTCGGGCCTCACCCTGGGGGCACCCATGCCGCCCCCGGGAGGCTTTTCACCCCGTTCCAACCCGACAGGAGACAGAGTCGGTTTTGCGGGTCCCCTGGGTGCCCGTGAGCAGCAGCATCTCCACGTGACACGGTCACGGCTGCGCAGTCACGGTCCCCATGGCCCCTGTGGGTCCGGTCACCCATCTGTCCTTGCGCATCAGAGTCCTACGTTCCAGGCTTTGTCACGGAGGCTTCTGTGCAGGGAGACATTTGTGGCGGTTTTTTTAAACCTCACCCAGGGATACGTTTTATTGATTTGAGAGCGAGAGGAAGAGAGAGAGGGAGAGAGAGAACGAGAGAGAGAGGGAGGGAGAGAGGGAGGGGGAAGGGGGGAGAGAGAGGGAGGGAGAGAAACACCCCTGTGAGACATACACTGATCGGCTGCCTCAACCTGGGGTCGAACCCCCAACCCAGGCACATGTCCTGACCGGGACTCGAGCCCACAGCCGTTCAGCTTCCAGGATGATGCTCTAGCCACCGCAGCCGCCCGGCCAGGGCTTCTGGCCGTCTCAGGGCAGGCGTCAGACCCCCTAGATGGCGTAAACCCGGGGAGCAGCCAGCGCCCAGCCACGCTGGTCCGACGGAACCGCGTCAGGCAGCTCCGGCCCCCCCACCCCACCCCCCGGCAGAGCGCCTGGGCCCGCAGCCGAAGCAGCAGGTGTCTGTGTTTTCACAGCTCCGGAGGGAGGAGGCCCGGAGTCCAAGGGAACGTGGCTCGTGGCTCGTGGCTCGTGGCTCATGGCTCGTGGCAGGAGCCTCCTGGCCGTGTCCTCCCACGGCCTCGTCTCCCTGCCGGCTGCAGAGGACAGGGCGTCCTCTGAGGAGGCCGCCAGTCCTGTTGCCCTAGAGCCCCACCTTGACACCGCCTTTCCCTTAAGTACCTGCTCAAAGGCCTGGTCTCTACACACAGGGGCGGCCCTGGCCGGTGTGGCTCAGCGGGTTGGGGCACCGGCCCCTGAACTGAGAGGCTCTGGGTTCAATTCCCGGTCAGGGCTCAGGCCTGGGCTGCAGGCCCGGTTCCTGGTCGGGTTCTCTCCTTCCCTCTCTCCCCCCTCCCTTCTCCTCTCTCTAAAATCAGCAAGCCCTGCCCCGGGGGGAGGGTAAGAATAAAGGACTGAAAAAAACGCAGGGGTGGGCCAGAGTAGGTGTGTTCCTGTTCGGCCCTGTATGAACAGCTGTATTAGTGATGGGCGTTGCTTCTCTTTGTGCAGAGGGGCCACCGTGACCCCCGCCCCCCCCGCCCCCGCCCAGGCCTGTACGCTCCCACGGGGGGTTAGGGCTCCCACGGGGGGGGGGGGGTTGTGGGGACACGGCGCAGTGCTCACGCAGAAGACGGCCACCTCCACACTCAGAGACCCCCCCCGCCCCCGGCCAAGGGGGGGAGCGTCGCCCTCGCCTCCACAGGGCGCGCTGCTGAATCTCCCACCGCCCGTCTGCCCAAGGGACCGGGAGCGGGTCCCCCCCCCCAGCAGGGTTTGGGGAGGGTCTTCGTCATCGCGCCCTCCGCCCCGGGGCCGAATGACTGGGCGGGGTCCGAGGGGGAGCTTCTGTGGCCACGGTGCCCTGGCCCACGGGGCGGAGAGGGGGAGGCACTTGAACCCACTTCCAGACGCTCTGGCCCGTGGGCCTCCTCGTCCCGTCTCCGCGTGCGAAGCGTGCACCGCGGGGGCGGCAGGAGCCGCGTCCTGTGCCCTGTTTCCCCCCCTTTCCTCCCAACAGGGACAAAGGTGACGGAGGGTCAGGGCCAACAGCTAGACCAGCCGGCGTGCGTGTGTCTGTCGCGGAGGGAAAACAGAGCTCCTGATCGGGGAGCCGTTTGCCTGCGACCCGACACTCTGACCCGGGCTCCTCCAGCCGGCCCCGTGCGGAATGACGTCACTGATGTTGACTGACAGGTGGCTGGAGCCTTCTCTTACAAACGCTCGTCTCCCGGCCGAGACCTGTTTACTTTGTTACAAAGTCAGAAATCAGGGAGGAACTTCCAGGGGCAGGCGGGCCGGGGTGGGGGAGTGTGTGTCGTGTGTCGTGTGTGTGTGTGTGTGTTCGTGCGTGAACGAGCATTCTGGCTTTTCAGGAGGACGTCCTGGAAGGTCCTCTGCGAGAGAGAGAGAGAGGGAGAGGGAGAGAGAGGGAGAGAGAGAGGGAGGGAGAGAGGGAGAGAGGGAGGGAGAGAGAGACAGAGAGAGGGAGAGAGAGGGAGAGAGGGAGAGAGGGAGAGGGAGAGGGAGAGGGGGAGAGGGAGGAGGGAGAGAGGGAGAGGGAGAGA